>NC_090444.1:563524114-564171387 GCF_031143425.1 Pleurodeles waltl
CTGTTTTTTCCCTCCCCCCTCCCCTGTGTCGTAGGTGCAGTACTCACCGTGGTCTTCGCCGCCGTCGTTCGTGCTCCTGTTAGAGGAGCAGGAAGACTATCGCAGGGAGAATTTGGAGTTCCGGGTCCATGGTGTCCTAGTTCCTCGTGGGGTGTGTAGAGGTGAGCGTTTTCCCTTCGGAATCCTGTTTCGGCCATGTTTTTATCCGTGGTCAATCCGCCCCGGAAAAGGTGGTGGATTGGTAGGTTGTGATACTGTGGGCGGTACATTGTCCTCCGCCTGTCTGTTAGCGGTGACCGCCGCGCTGTTTGTTTGTACCGCCGTGGCGGTCAGAGTGTTAAAGTGGCAGTCTTTGTTGGCGGTTTCCGCCACGCTCGTAATTGCAAAATTTTTACCGCCGGCCTGTTGGCGGTCTTACCGCCGCTTTAACACCGACCGCCAAGGTTGTAATGACCACCACAGACTGCCGTGCGGGGAAATTTTCGATGCACCTTCCATGACATGGCTGATAAACGATGCGCTGCGGGCTTCGCGGCTGAACTCAATGCTCCACCTGCATTGCTGGTGGAAGATCGACGCCACGCAGCTGGAGAAACGAAGCGCAACACCAGCTAACAGAGAATGATAAAATCCAAAACCCACAGAGTGCGGTTTTGTGATACCGTGTGACCGAATTTTCAACACAACATCGCTGGACGTGGAAAAACAATGCAAAGCCTGGCTGGACCCGAGGTGTCTGTTTGGATCAACTCATCACTCTCTTGTGAGAGAGAAGAAACGTTGCATGCCGACCTGACCAGAGGAGGAATGACGCATGGTCTCTCTTGCGAGCCAGAAATCGACACATCACTGGCCTTTTTTGACGCACACTCGCCCGTCGGCTTTATTTTGACACTACCCAGGTACGTTTGTGAAATAACAGCATTCTCACTGTTTTCTAAAGGATTTAAGACTCTTATTCTTTGAAAATTCATAACTTGACTTGTTTATGTTGGAATTTTGTTGTTTTTGTCTTGTTTTGTTTAGATAAATATTCTCTATTGTTCTAAATCTGTGTTGTGTAATTTTGTAGTGTTTTCACTGAGTTACTGTGTGTGGTGGTACAAATACTTTACACATTGCTTCTGAAGTTAAGCCTGTCTGCTCGTGCTAAGCTACCAAGGTGGTAAGCGGGGGTTAACCGAGGGTGATTCTCCTTTATCCTGACAAGAGTGAGGGTCCTTGCTTGGATGGGGGTACCCTGACTGCCAACCAAAGACCCCATTTCTAACAGAATCTGTATAATTTCAGTGGTACCAGAAATGTTATATGTAACTTTATCCCAAATAATACCATCAAAAACTAGAATCAGAAACTAGAACATCAGAAATGTTCACAAGGGACAATTCTCTTTGCACTTTGTGGGAGGATAAATAAGATTTTAAAACCTGTTGCGCTAGAGCATTCAGAAAGAGCATAACCATGTATAAGCAAGAAGATAAAAACAACAAATCTAATCCTAAAATGAAAAACAAGCTGTGCCAATATAATCCATAGATAATACCATGGACGAATCAAATAGTTGAGTATAGGATAATTTAAAACCTTATAAATACCATGTATTGAAGCAGTAGGTGTTGAAGTAGTAGTTGTTGTCTATGAAATGACCAGAAGCAGTTTGTGCAAAAACTGGAGTTGATGCAAGCAAAAGAGATCTGGTAGATGCATCCAATGGTGGTTCATCATAGACAATTCCATTGGTTTGTGTTGCAATAGTGGGTTGCTAATTCATATATTGGATGTTTCTTGAACTTGTTGTTGTAGCGGTAACCAGATTCAACAAAAGTTCATTCTCATCCTTCCCCATCCGAGGGGAAATAATTTCAGTGTTGTTTGATGTTTGAAGAGGTATCTCCTCTAGGGTAGTGAGAGGAGTAAGGGAACTACCCAGGAATCCTCAATGTCTACTGTGCAGGATCAGCCACAAGTTGCAATTTTATATGATGAGTGGAGACAAAACTATTGTCTTTTGAGCCAGGCAGCAGTGGTAGGATCACCGTTCTCCTGCCCTGTATCCCCAGAACAGGGACTGGCGCTCAGTAAAATGGGATAAACTTCTTCTTCACAGGTATCTTTTCACAAACCAGATCCCCAAATTTTCAAATCAAGCCTGTAGAAGTTGTGGAATCCCTCAGTTCCAAACAGGCAACATGCGCTCCGGAACTCTCATCTCACAACTGTTGTAATTCCTATAGAACAGTGTCACATTCATTTATGCCAAAAGATGTGTCTACCACCACTGCACCAGGACCACCAAGATCTGGGATGAACATAGAGATGCCAAACAGGACTTCATACGGGGTATGTCCACCCAAAGATCTTCAAGATAGTTTATTTAATGCTCTCTGGACCCCATATAGGTGACGGATCCAACCAAAACCTAAGTCTAACACACTAGCTGTTAAGGATTGCTTTAAGTTGTGTTTTTATCTTTCGAAAAATGAATTTTGATCAGGATAATATGGAGAAAAATAATGTATTGTTGCACCCAATATTCCAATTACATCCCTGTAAGCCACAGAGGCAAAAGCAGGGCCCTGGTCTGATTTGAATGCAGCAACTACATATGTCTCAATAAAGACTTGCAAATCTTTAATAACAGTGCAACTGGCAGCTGATCATTGTGGTCACACCCAAAGGAATTTGGAGCAAGAATCTACAGCTACAGAATGTATTTGTATGCACATGTGAATTTAAGGGATCACAGTGGTCCAGGTACACACACTGCATAGGCTGCAGCAACATGTGTTGTAACAAATGCAGATTTGGCCACTTCATCAGTCATTGAATTCCCAAAATGTGCATTTCAACACATTAAGGGCCCAGTGTATGTATTACATGAGCCTGTGATAGTTTGTCTTTCTGCCCTGCCACCTTCCCCACAGCATTTTATGTTTGATGGTGTTTCCTTTAGAATCTCTGAATCAGTAAAGGCGCTTGTAGTGTAAGTTTTCATTGAAGGACAGGACATAATAATGTGAATCACACACTATATAAGTGTGGGAAATTATGGATTTCTATGTTCCAGTCCCAGAATCAATGCTTTGAGCTCAGCAAGTTGAGCTGCGAGGTCTCCAAGGGACTGTGTGTAGATTTGTTGAGGGTGAACCTCACCATTCCTTATGACTCCATAAACAGCTGTGCAAGTCGATGAGTACTGGTGTTTATACCTGCGGCAGGTTATGCCAAACGATTGGTGTAAATTATGTATTTCTAATGTTCTAGAGGCATGGCTTTATTGGGCATGGGCTACTCAAGTTCACATTGCAGAAATTCTTGAGTTTGTAATTTGGGTCAAAAACATTATCAACATCAGTGGTGGTCAAGGAGGTAGCCCACTTTATCCATCGTCAATGTAATGCTTTAGCGTTAGGAACACTCACTTTGGTAACAACCTCAAGGGTTGGAACTGGGGCAATGCGATCCACCTTGGCCAAATGTGTGTTGAGGTAATCATCTGTTAGATAAATGTCATCTACAAAAGATAAGGCCTCATGGTTCAATATCTTGCAATATAGATATTACACTGGCTGAAAACACTCCAGGGCTTTTCTTATACCCTTCGTGGGATCAGCAAAATCGGCATTGTGAGCCAATCACCGAAAAGGCAGTTAGATTCCTGCTTTCAGGTGCTATATTTTGACAGGAAACCCATTCGAAATTTCCAATGTTTTGTATATTTTAAGGACAATATTGTTCAATAAAGCTGCGCTATGTGAATTTTGTACTGCAAATGTGTGGGTCTGGCAGTTTAAGTGTCTGTAATGTAAGACTATTCTGTATGAATGGTCCGGATAAGCTACGGAAACAAAAGGTTGCTGATTGTAGATAAACAGTGTTCAATCAATCCCCGGTACTCAAGTCCTGAGAGAATTTCCCTCACAGGTGTTTTTGCATAATGCTTTATTGGCTACTGTGGTTGTGCTTATGGGTTGGAATGTATAGTTATAACATGGTAGGGAGAGACCCTATCACAACCCACATGGTTGTGGTACAGCTCTGGAGCCTGCACCAGAGCCAAATCTAGGGCATAGGATTATTTTATTTGAACTGGAACTAGGACTGAGAAAGAATGCAAAATGCTATCTTCCTCTTGTGGGAGCATTCTAACATCCTCCAGCCACCAATCTTTTTCTGCCAGAAGGATATCAGAACTGAGCATTAATCCTTCCCAGAATATTACCTTAATTGTGCTCCTTTTTCCTCCCGCAATTTGGATGTTTAATTTATAAACAGGATCTGGAGGAGTGACACGCCCGTCTGGGGTTTCAACTTCAATGTAGTTGTTAGTTGCTCTCACATCGAGAAACTTTTGAAAATACTGATGAACTATTGTGACATCTCCTGTGCTGTCTAGCAGAGTCACTGCCCAAGTCCTGTTCTTCAATAATGTCCTCAATATGTATGGAATACTTAGCTAAAGTCCCCACAACTTTCTTCTTTTTAAACTGTGTTTTCTGTTGTGGAAGTTTCTCTTCCTTTTTTATTGTGACTTTAGATGAGTATTATAAGTCCCTTTCCAGTTTCACATACTCTTCTTTTCTACGTTCTGACCACCCACATCTCTCTTGGTCTGTTTGTCAGACGACACTTGAAAGGAATGAGAAGGGCCTGTATCAGTATACTGTTACCTGTCAGGTTGTTAGAAATTGTCATGATTACTTGAAATATATATTTCCTCAGCAGTCTCTGAATGCAGATATTCTCCCTTTTGTTTTATTTTATCTTTATGAGACTTTAGTTTGTTCCAGCATTTTTCCGAAGACTCTTGTGCTTGCTTGGTACTATCCTTTTCAGGGTTCCCTTAAAATGTGGTTTATTTGGTTTGGTCCCCAAATTATCTTGACTCATACTAGTGTAAGTATCAGATATGATTTTTGGTAGCTCACGTTCCTGTCGCTGGCATACTTGAATGCTGCTACTTGCCCTTTAATGTTTCCTAAAATAACTGAGGAGACTGTGGCAGAAATGCCTATTAATTTAATTCCCAAATCCAGGGGAGGGGCAGATCGGTGCTCATTTGGAATTTGTTTCAACACCTCCGGAAGAACCAAAAGAGATGGTGCACCATGCGCTATGGTATAGACTGCAGCAAAAACTGTGCCCCATGTAGAACTATTATCAACAGAGGGCACCTTCCCAAATGGAAAGCATAGTATGAGAATTCTATGTTTATCATAGGGTCCCAAATGGGGAAACACTGCTTCCAACTGATTTGATTTTTGTTCAATCCAGATCAGAATTTCTTCACGCCTGGCAGGAATGTTACCCATAACAGAATTAATGGTTACTGGGTGTATCCTGGATGTAGCTTATTGTTAGATAGTTGGAGCTGCCCTTGGTGGGGTGGTATTTATTATTTTCATTACAAAGTGTGTTAGGCTCTCTATAGGCTGTTAGACCTAGCATTTCTTGGCCTAGGTTCCCCTGTCTTTTTGCTTCTGACCTCCTTCCTGTTTTTGATCCTCTGCTTTCGTTTTTGCGGGCTTTAGGACTCTGGCCACTTTACCACTGCTGACCAGTACTAAAGTGCAAGTGCTCTCTGTCTAAATTGTACTGGTGATTGGTTTATCAATGATTGGCATATTTGATTTACTTGTAAGTCTCTAGTATGGTGTGCCATGTGTGTCCAGGGCCTGTAAATCAAATGCTAACATTTCTCAGACCTGCCACTGCACTATCTGTGTGGGCAGTTTTTAACTGACATTTTGACCTGGCAAGTGCACCCACCTGCCACGCTCAAACCTTCCCTTTTACTACATATAAGTCACCCCTAAATTAGGCCCAAGGCAGCTCTATGGGCAGGGTGCAGTGTATTTAGAAGGTAGAATATGTACTGGTGGGTCTCACATGTCTTGATAGTGAACTACTGCTAAATTTATTTTTTACTATTCCAAAACCTGTCTCTCCCATAGGATGGGATGGGGTAGCCTTGAAATGCCTTTTAAGTGTAATTTCCCATTGGGAGCTGATACAGCTAAGGAGTTTAGGGTCTCTGAACTTACAACTTAAAAATAAATATTTTGATGAAGTTGGTTTTTTAAATTGTAGTTCTGAAAATTACACTTTTAGAAAGTAGGGCATTTTCTTGCTCAGCCATTCTGTGTCTCTGCCTGTCTGTGAATACACACTTGGGTCAGGATGTCAGTTGGGCTGTTTGTGCATTCACTCTAGACAGTCACTCAAAGGGAGCTGAGATGTCCCCTGCATATCCTGTTGGTCCATCACCAGGCTGATGAGTCTTCCTCAGCTAGAGTGGTGGGAGGAACTGACATTTGCACCTGAATAGGGCTATGCCTGTCCTTACACAAACCAGTTTCCAACTCCCTGGAGTGTGTCTGGGACCAGGGCAGGGAAAGGGCCCTGTACACTACAAATACTTATTTTTGAAGTTTACCTTCAAAAACAAAAATGGGTATAAGTACTGGATCTCTGACATCACATAGTTGAAACATTTCTGGACTGAGGACATTCTGCCAGAAAAAAAAGCTGGATGCTGTAGGAGGGACTGCCACACTGCCTGTTACTTTGTTGTGCTGGCCTGCTGCTTACTGCTTCTGTCCTGGGAGTGAAAGCACTGGATTTTTCTTTCTACATCTTGCATTCCAAGGTTTTCCAAGGGCTTGAACTGAGCTTGCCTCCTGTTGAGAAGTCTCAAGGCCATCAAAGACTTCACCTGCCAGTGCCTGAGCTCTCTTTCTGAGAATCCTGACTTGCTAAGTGGTACCAAATCCAGTTCCTGGGCCGAATGCCTCACCTCCCTGGTAGCAGTAAGGAACCAACGTTGATTGACCCCTCACCTCCCCAACTCTTTGTCTCCTCATTCTTTTCCAAGGTCTTCTACCTGTGATCCGTGTGACTCCATGACCAGCCTACACTCCCTCACAAGTGGTGTCAGACTGCTGGGAATGACTCTGTCAAGATGCTGTGATAGCACCAGTTGAAGCTATTGTGTTTCTAAATGCTATACTAAGATTTAATCTTTGAAACTTCTAATTTGTACTTGTGCGCACTGGATTTTTGTCATTTTGGTCTTGTTTTACTCAAATGAATATTGGCTATTCTTCTAAAGTGGTGTGAAGTACTTTTGTGGTGTTTTCAATGTGTCACTGTGTGTGTGTACAGATACTTACGCATTGCCTGTGAGATAAACTCATGCCAAGCTACCAAGGGGGTGAGCAGGGTTTATTTTAGCTGCGTGACTCCCTTTCCCTGACTAGAGTGAGGGTCCTTACTTGGATAGGGTGCAAACCGCTGCCAACTAGACACCTCATTTCTAAAACAGGCTTACTAAATTATTATATAAAGGATGTAAAACCACTGCTTGTAAGTTTTGTACATTTGGATAAGGCATATATTTAGCCAATACAGGCCATGTTGGTCTTTATTGCTGAGGGTACCTAATCTATCATGTGCAGCTATGTGTGGGAGGGCACCTTGAAACCAAGTCTTGTGTTCTTGATATGATAATGTAATTTCTAAATAATTGCATGCTCTGTATTGTGCTGGTGGATTAACCACTGTGTATGTGTAAAGTGTAGCGGTGTTAGCATTGACTGCAGAAAAATGACCCATGAGTAAAAAACGTCAGTTTTGTACGCATTGTGTGCCTCAATCACAAATGTACCATCTCCACCCCCATTCAGTAGCTCAATTATTTAATAAGTGTTGTGTGACAGCATGTCTACAATTTACTGAAAGTACCACTCGTTGTGCTGAGTTTTTCAGAAATAGAAACACCAAATGGTGTATCCTTCTCTGTATTTTTAGGCCACCTTTGGCATACGAGAGAGAGCTAATCAGGAGGTCCGTTAAAGAAGTACCTCGCCTTAAATGTTGGTGACGCCATGTTATGTGATTCCCTTTTGGTAATAGATCTGCATGTTTAGAACCGCAGCACCACCAAGCGTGTAAGACTGAGTGTACTCCACACTGCTTGGTGGCTGTTAGCCTAACTTTGGGTTGGCTCACAGTGACTCACCCCGACCACGAAATGTGTCCAGGCAAAATATTGATACAGCAACCTCAATATGATGCTCTGCCTATTCAGTGAAGTTATGGAAACAAATTGTACCCCTTTTGCTCAGTTACTCATGCACGTCAAATTGAAATACAAGATGTGAGAAGGATTTCAGTGTATTTATTCAGATAGTCGCATTTGAGTAGAAAAAGCATGTGCTGCGATAGTTAAGCAGATGAAACAGAGCACAGAAACCAACATCACAGCAAGAGTGAAGAAAGTAAACAGCCCCACCATATTGCGTGCTTCTAAAAAGCCTAGATGTTCCTATTACAACCCTATGTCTGAATTTGAAAGCATAGTGGTTGTAACCCTCTGCCTCGCCCAACCTAAAGGATTCACCCCAACCCCATACCTAAATAGAATATTAGGGGTCTGCCTGTGATGCAGATGTCAATCTCCTCAGGAGGCTGAGATATCAGTGCCATTGTCAGTGAAGGAGCCAGTTGAAAGGAAAGAATCCCAGGATGGTCATGACCGGAATGCCCTCTATCGCCTTTGGGCCTAAGTGTACTTTAGAAAATGACCAATGCTTCATTTTTCCAGCAGCTCTGATGTAATGCTGTGTCTCGGAGATAAAAACAGACTCCTGGGCTGTCAAATACAAGTTAGCATATCAGCTCGTGTGCATCCTAGCCTTGGACAAAGAGCATAGATTATATGTAATACAAGGCTGATTAAACGTGCAGCATGAACTCTTCCTTTCTAGGAGAAGCAGATGATAAAAATATGTGAAAGCAAACTTACTAAAATATTAATATTATGTGTATAAAATTAAACAAAGGCACAAGCCATGAAACTAAGCCAGGACAGGTTTGTCCAACGGAGGAATACAAGGGCCATACAAAAGTGTATTTTGTGAATAGCAATGTTCCTACTCTTTTCTGAGTGCATTTTTGTATTATGCATTAGCATATCCCTGCCCAAATACTTCCTTAAAATGTCCTTAACCCCACCATTTTCATAGTATTTGTATCACAATGCGGTTTTACAATACGCAATATCTCTTTAATATTATCCTGGCAACACAATAAGAGATGATGACACAAAAGTATTGCATGTAAAACAGCATAGCCATAAGCAAAGGTCCTCTGTTACTGCCAAACACAGCAAAACATGTTTAAACTCAGGAAGAAGAATGGGCATGGCTTGGACATGGAACCAGGTCCTTTCCAGGTGTTTGTAGATGAGGAGAAGCCTGATAACTCTTGTGGAATACCACTGAGTTTATGAAAAGCCTGTGAAGTGAAGGAACATTTGAGGTAGCAAGGTGTTTAGAAACTGTATTTTAAAGGCTAGCTATCAATCAATTAAACAGTAATAGGTATATTATAGCAACTTTAAAGAAAGAGGTATTGCATATTATACACAACTCATTTTATTTAATATAATCTAAGACTTTCTCTCCACTGAGACTATAAACATCTACATTATTTTAATTTCCCAGCAACTCCCCTTTGCCCTGCCCACATTTAATACTAGATCTCATACCTACATGTGCAGGGATTTTGGCACACAAGGCGAAGAGCTCTGTGCAGAACAAATAGAAGCAGCATAGACAATAATGTCCAGCCGGAGCTTTGTGAATTTGCATTTTGTTCCATGGAAATCATACTAACAGAGTACTTCTTTACATAAGGCAATATGAATTCTGAACCTGGCCAATTGTATTTTTCTTCTGGAAACAGAAACATTTTAGATGGGGAAAATATTGATTATTGACATCATGGGCTTAGCATCAGTGAATGTTGCTAAAGTAGGAAGGAACAAGGACACTTTTAGTTATGCACAACCCAACCTCAAAAATGTCAACATTTTCTGGTCAATAATCCCTAAATGTTAAATGGGCGTACTGTCTAGGGAAGCATTTGTCAGATTACATTATTATTAGTGTCTGAGGAGAGATCATTGCATCAGACATATTAAAATAAATTTTGTGTTTATTTTTATTAAGAAAGTGAAGGCGCTTCCAGGAACACCTTTACAAGTAGTGCACACCCGAGTGGACCTGGAAGGAAGATGTGCAATCCTAGAAAGGATCCTGGATGGCTTTCCCATATCCATTGTTTCCTTACATGCCCCCAATGCGAATCAGGGGCATTTCCTTCAATCTCTTACCCCAGCACTGATCCAGAATATAACGGTACCCTGTTACTGATGGGAAGATTTTAACTGCGTCCTGGATCCCCATTCCTGTTGCCGTCAAACACACCCCCAGACATCCACACACTTGCATACAGCCTCCCACTCACCCACACACTCCCTGACATACAGCCTACCTAACTGCATGCATACAAATAAACACCCATACACGCCCTCACACAATCACTCTGTATCCATACACACCCCTACCCCCATTCCGCATTCATACACATCCCCACTCCACATCCATACAGACCCCCACTCCGCATCCATACACAGCCCCATCCCCACTCTGCATCCATACACACCCCACTCCCACTTTGCATCCATACACACCCCCACTCCACATCCATACACATCCCCACTCCGTATCCATTCACACCCCATCCCCATTCCACATCCATACAGTCCCACTTCACATCCATACACAACCCCACCCCTCCACTCAGAGCCATTCCATTACATACACACACTACACATACACACACAGACACACCCTTTCAGTCGGTTCACCTACCTGTCTGGACAAGGTGATCATCTGGGAGGGGATGGGTATCAGATGTTTCACTGCCAGCCCCGCACGTATCGTAATACTGCCGGCAGAGTCCTTGCAGTGTGGTGGTGCTGGTGGTGGAACAGCCTCTCACCCACCATCGGTCAGGCTGACAGTGTCCGATTTCTGCCTGTGAATGGGCAGAAATCCATGGGTGACACCAAATATCGCGGTCACTGTACCACCAGCACTGGGGGTATGGTGGCGGCATTATGCACGGCGGCTTGGGCAAAAGACCGCCGCTGTCATAATGAGCAACAAAATGTGCAAATGCAATGGGATTTGCGCATGAGAACATTCAGTTTGCAAATTAGCATAACTTCAGCATTTGTTTTTTCCGAAGAATACTTTTGTAAATTTAGTAATCTAATATGAGTGTTCACACCTTCCATTTGATAAATGGGGTAGTTTAAAATTCTAAATATTCATTTCAGTTCTAGTTTTTAAATTAATAAATACCCCTGTAAAAAATTCTTTGTTTTTAAAAAGCTTGAAAATGCATTTTTGAAATTTTCAACATGTGCAACAAAATGTTTTAATCGCAAATGGGTATGCCACTTTAATGTACACCAAAAGAATCACAGGGGTGTGGCAAAAAGGTCATACTTTTCTATCCCAAAAATTCTTAGCCAGAAAAACCAAGGAGACGCAGGCATTTGTCTACTGGTAACACCATATATATTATATAGTATAGTGTAATAAATAGGACAGACTACAATAGTAAAGTATGCATGAAAAACATGATATAAATCAGTGGCACATCAAAGTTACCACCGAGCCTGAGGCAGTCAAGGAAAATGGGCCCACTTGTCTGCTGGTTTGGTAGTAAAATAAAGGAGTAATTGAAGTTCAAGGTGCACCTGGGCCAATGGGGCACCAATGCCACTGCACATGTTTCACTAATGATACCTAACTCTCTGCTCTGGTATCTAGAAGCTATAATTGAGGAAATACAAAATCGTCACATTCAGGCCCATATTTATAAGCAGCCTGCGCCACTGTTGTAACATGATTTGTGATGCACCAGTGGCTGCACACCCATATCTACAAGGCTGTGCAAAGCCACTTTGCATGGCTTTACATGGCCTTGGAAACATGGAGTAAGGCAATGCAGCGCAAGTCACTGCATTGCTTTATTTGCATCAGGAAGATGTTTTTATGGGTTTTGCTTGGGTGTTCCCATGCAACACCCATGGATTTTGATGCATTCCCAGATTTACAAGGTTTTGTAAACCTGGGAATGCGTCAAAAGCTTACGCCTCCCCAGGGGTGGTGTAAGAGTCGTGCAAAAGGGAGAAATATCTTTATTTCTCCGTGTTTTTTCCACTTTCTATGTGTTCTGCATCCTGCAGCATATATAGAATGAGGAATTCGCCTACATTGATTGTTTTTGTGTAGGAAGATCTTCCTTCCTGCACAAAAACAATCATCCCTCCAACACAGGAACCCTTGCACCATGGTGCAAAGGTGTCCGCATTGGCGCATGGCAGCAATTTGTATGGCAGCACAGGGGGAGAGGACAGAAATGCTCTGAATTTGGTAAATACAGCACATTTCTGCCCTTTTTCCGGTGGCGCAGCAAGCTACTTGCTGCGTCGCACTCCACCATATGCCTTGTAAATATGCCCCTCAGTATGTGTTATTTACACATGCCCATATTCATGGTAAATTAAATGCATAAAAAAAAAAAAACATTTTTGCATTACAGGAAATGACATCTCCTGAGCAGCAGCCTAAAAGCACATTCCTTGTATCGTGAGGAAGGTGTGGATATTGTCAACAATTTATGCATTCTATCATCCAGTTGTATTATATAGTGACGCCCTCCTGGTGTTGCTAATGTGGCCGCCACCTACATCGCAGGACTGATGCCTCAGGCTGTGGCTTCTCCTGAAAACACATAGGCCCTCAATATGACATTGGCGGTGACTGTAAAAGTGACATTAATACATCCAACATCCTGGCTGCAATTACCGCCAAATTATGACCATGGCAGTGATACCTCCCATAGACAGGCAATGTACCACGCCAACTGCTGGGGGTGAACACCACTGGCCACGGCGGTAGCCATCAACAGCCAGGCGGAATGCAAGGGACCCCCGACCGTATTATGACATAGCAAACTGCCAGGATTTCTGGGACGGTACCAACGCCATCAAAAGCCTGGCAGAAACACTGCACACAAGAGGAAAGACTCCCCATCAGGGACACAGAGGAGACTGCTGCAGCCATGGAACCGGAACATCAAGTCTTAACAATGCTCTTCTATGCCATGGCCCTCCTGGAACACAACACTGACGAAGATGAGAACAGTAAGTACAGCCGCCTAGCACACAAGGGAGGGAGGGAGAGAGGGAGGAAAAGGAGAGTGACACACACACACACAACACACACCATTCACACACACACACTATACACAGAACAACCTGTTGCAGAGTCACAGGACCCACGTCTAATTAAAACAAAGACCACATTGAGATTTAACTAACACTGTAATTTTATGCCAACAGCCACCATATTGTTGATTCGAAACCAAATGCAGGCATCAATGTCCAGAAAGGGCCAATGACCAGTCCAAAGTACAAAAGCCCCACATGGCCAAAGGGCACAGTCCAAGGCCCAACTTCACTCCCCACACAATCCAGAATCCACTGTGCAGGGGCATCATGTTGGAAATGGGCAGGCAACTCAGGGGAAAGGGGTACGGCGGAGGGCACATCAGCTGAAGTGAGGAACATGCCCATTGGTTCTGGAGGTGGCTCCTTGCCCAATTGTCTCTGGTGGGCAGTCTAAGACCACAGTCTCTGAAGTGGGGAACATGCCCACATGTTCTGGAGGGGGCTCCTTCCACAACAGTCCCTGGAGGGTGGCCTACATGCCCTCTGCTGGAGGTCAGGGCTGCAGTGCCTCTGCTGGAGGTGAGGGCTGCTGTGCCTCTGCTGAAGGTGAGGGCTGCTGTGCCTCTGCTGGAGGTGAGGGCTCCTTGCCCACTGCTTGTGGAGGTGTAACCCTGGCTGCCTCTGCCGGAGGTGAGGGCTCCTTGCCCACTGCTGGTGGAGGTGTAACCCTGGTTGCCTCTGCTGGAGGTGGGGGCTCCTTGTCCCCTGCTGGTGAAGGGGCCCTCTTGCCTCTCTTTGGTGGTGGAGTGGGAACCTTTCCTTTCTTTGGTGGTGGAGTGGGAACCTTTCCTTTCTTTGGTGGTGGAGGGGGATCCATGTGTCCCCTCTTGTGATGGGTCCCCTTGGACTTTGACATGTCACTTATGTCCTTTCCTCCAAGAATAAGAGGTGCCTCCACTGTCCCTGCCTCATGTCCCTTGGTTTTCACCACCCTAGTCCTCCCTTTCTGAGGCAGAGGTGTGCTCAAAGTAGGAGTGGCAGCCGTCACACTCTGGGGTCTTTTTGTGCCAGCAGCTGATGATTTGAGGGAAGCAGTGGCAGACTATTTGTCTGAGGTGCTGTGCTGGGTTGTTGGGACCATGCACTTATGAGCAGGATGGCGGGGTGGAGGGGAAGGGAAGTGGTCAAGATGTGCAAGGAAAAGCTTCTTATGGACGTTGGGGCAGGATATCGGAGGAGGGATAGTAGTGAGGGTTGAGGGAGTGGTTGTCAGAGGTGTACGTCTGCTGGACTTGTGTGTAGGTGCATGGGTAGTGTGCCTCTGTGAGGTGAATGGCTTTTTGGAGTCTGAGTGCATGCATTTGTGTCTCTTAGGAGGGGGGCAGACATGGTGGGAGAGGACAAAGGGGACGCAAGGATGGATGTTGTGGAGGTGTCTGCAAGTGAGGTGTGTGTGCTGCTTGATGTTGTGATGGTAGTGGTGGCTGTTGATGCAGTGCACACAGGTGTGAGAGCGGATGTGACTGTGAGGGAGGAGGGAGAGACAGTGGAGGAAGTGGATGTTGTTGTGTGTGCAACTGTCTGTTGTTTATGTTAGTGCTTGTGGCCTGAAGTGTGCTGCCTGTGTTTGTGCTGCTGTGTGATGTTTTGTGTGCACGCTTGTCTGTATGTGTGCATGGGTTGGGGTTGAGGAGAATGGGACTGGGAAGTGAGAGTTGGAGGGGGGACAGTAGGAACAGGGGCACTGGCTGCCATTAGAGAGGAGGCCAGAGCCTGAAACGATCTCTGTAGGGCCGCCAACCTAACGTGGATGCCGTACAGGTATGCATTGAATTGCTGTATCTGGGATGTCAGCCCCTGGATGGCATTCACTATGATTGACTGCCCTAAAGAGATGGATCTAAGGGGGTCAATAGCCTCCTTACTGAGGGCAGCAGGGCTCACTGGGGCCGGGCCTCAGGTGCCTGGGGCAAAGGAGATGTCCTCCCTCCTGGGTGAACGGGCATGGGCAACTCAATGGGGGGCTACTGGGAGGCCAGTGTTGGTACAGGGGTGGCAGCTGTAGCTGTAGCTGGGGTGGTTCCAGAGGTGTCCACCACCACCAGGGAGCTCCCGTCAGAGGAGGAATCAGAGACAATGTTGTCACCTCCTGTCTCAGCCATGGTGCTCCCCTCGCCGTCCATCCCACTGGTGCCCTTGGCATCGGTGGAATCAGCCTCCTGGGTCCTGTGGGATGCAGCTCTCTCAGTCACTGGTGCCCTTGCTCCTCCGCCAGATGATGCTAATGCACACATGGACAGGATGATAGAAGAAAATGAGGGGGAGGAAAATAGGAAGCACTGGGTCAATAACAGCACCAACACCACAGATGGTATACACATTACCATCACACACAGGGATTAGGACTGGACGCAAGGCATTGCAGTGGCATTCCATTGCCTAGGTACCACAGCAAGATATGAACCAAACACCACCAAATGCACCCCTACTGCGACCCACTAAGCCCTGTCTGACATGGAATGTCAGGCAGCGCCTTGAGACCCTCACAGGTGAGTAGTGCGCTTTACAAATTCCTGATTGATTGAATGCCACCTAGCTAGGTTAAAAGATTTTGCTATACACCCATTTACCTTGAGCTGGACCATGCAGAAATGTCTGAGCTGGCATTAAGGGGCATCATTAAGGGGCATCCACAAACTGAAACCCACCACCAGGATCCCATGCCAGCCAACAAAAATGCTTGTCATACTCACTGTACTCATCCCCTTGTGGCTGCTGTGCTGCCCTCAAGCGCCCATCCAGCTTTGGGTAGGCCACCACCAGTATGCTGGCCATCAGAGGGGTCAGGTTCCAACAGGCACCCCGCCCTCATTGGGAGGACATCCCCAGCTGGGCCTCCTCGATCTTCCGGGTCCAATGTCTCAGGCCCTCCCACTTTTTCCTGCAGTGGGTGCTCCGCCTGCTATTGACACCCATGTTCTGCGCCTCCTTGGCGATGGCATGCCACAATCCCTTCTTCTGATGGGCGCTGACCTGCAGAGGTAAAACAGACAGGAGAACACCGTTAACCCTACAAACTTGCCAGTCACACATATGGCCCACAAATTACAGTTCCATCTCCATTGGCACACACATCACCCAGAGCCCTGCATGTACACTACCACCAGACATACCCCACACCTTGTCGCATGCATCATCCTACTGGTGTATTCACATGTTGGTCTGGAGGCCCATACAGCTGTCCATACAGGGGTGGGACCCCATCCACCACGTGCTCTAACTCCTCCGAAGGGAAGGCAGGGGCCCTTTCCCCTGTCATACGGGCCATGGCAGGATCCAGACACAGGTCACAGCAGCACGTGCAGTGTAGGTGGTGTCCTGTGGAAACTCAGGAATCAAGTTGGGTTATAGATAGAAAATGGTCGTCACTTCCGCAGCAGTGTACACCGTCAACGCCGCCGGTGATCCACATTGGACACTGTACTCCATAGAGCCCCATTTTAACCAATAAGGATGAGTACAGTGGTGCAAGACTGCCTTCCGCCATGACACCCAACGCTGGCAGAGTTACATCACTTCCACCTGCCCATACTCACATGACAGGCGGTCGCCATTTAATGATGGTGGATAACAACCAGAAATTGGAAACTGCGTCATTGCTGTGAATTGTACATACATTGCCATTCACATTGTCCAATTATATACATGCACAGTATATACTGGGGTGGTGGTTCTATTGTTCAGTTTGTGACAGCCTTCTCACTCTTGTGTCCCTTAGATACCTACCACTGCGGAGGAAGAGGAGGAGGAGGCAAGACCCCGTGTACAGTCCCCTTGTTGACTTGGCTACTCTGGAGGACTGTCCTATACGCTGGACAGGGCCACAATCACAGAACTGTGTACTCAAGTGGAGCCTGATCTGATATCAGCTATCTGTTATCCCACTAGGATTCCCCCTCAGTGCTCCATTTCCTGGCAACTGGTTCTTTCCAAGTGACAGTAGGCTTGGCAGCAGGAATGTCACAGCCAATGTTCTCAATAGTGCTGGCAAGGTTTTTGTCTGCCTTGCTCAAACATGTGTGCAGCTACATAGCTTTCCTCCATGTGAAAGATTTGGCCACTGTGAAGGCTGGATTCTATGCAATGGGACATATTCCTAATATTGTTGGGGCAATTGATGGTACACATATTGCATTTGTCCCCCGCCACAATGAATAGGTGTTCAGGGATCGGAAGAGTTTCCACTCCCTCAATGTGCAAATGGTGTGCCTGGTGGACCACTACATCTCCCATGTCAGTGCCAAGTATCCTGGGTCAGTACGTGATGACTTTGTCCTGAGGAATAGCAGCATCCCAAATGTGATGATACAATTACGGAGGCACAGGGTGCGGCTAATAGGTGAGTCTGAGTCCCCAACCAAGATATATCAGTGTATTCCTTCTGGAGTCATCCCCCATAGCATTGTGTAAGGCTAATGTTTGTCCTCAGTTCTTGCAGATGACTCTGGCTACCAAAACCTGTTGTGGCTCCCAACTCCTGTGAGGAATGCCAGGACAGGGGCTGAGAATCAGTATAATGATGCACATGGGTGAACTAGGCGGATCACAGAATGTACCTTCAGCCCCCTGAAGGCCAAGTTCAGATGCCTCCATCTGACAGGTGGATCCCTGTGCTACTCCCCTGAGAAGGTCTGCCAGATAGTTGTAGTATGCTGCATGTTGCACAACCTGGCCCTCAGATGACATGTGTCTTATCTGCAGGAGGAGGAGATTGGAAATGCTGCAGTGGCAGCAGTGGACTCTGAGGACAGTGAGGATGAGGAGGTAGGAGGTGGGGGCTCCTTGTCCCCTGCTGGTGAAGGGGCCCTCTTGCCTCTCTTTGGTGGTGGAGTGGGAACCTTTCCTTTCTTTGGTGGTGGAGGGGGATCCATGTGTCCCCTCTTGTGATGGGTCCCCTTGGCCTTTGACATGCCACTTGTGTCCTTTCCTCCAAGACTAGGAGGTGCCTCCACTGTCCCTGCCTCATGTCCCTTGGTTTTCACCACCCTAGTCCTCCCTTTCTGAGGCAGAGGTGTGTTCAAAGTATGAGTGGCAGCCGTCACACTCTGGGGCCTTTTTGTGCCAGCAGCTGATGATTTGAGGGAAGCAGTGGTAGACTATTTGTCTGAGGTGCTGTGCTGGGTTGTTGGGACCATGCACTTATGAGCAGGATGGGGGGGTGGAGGGGAAGGGAAGTGGTCAAGATGTGCAAGGAAAAGCTTCTTATGGACGTTGGACGTTGGGGCAGGATATGGGAGGAGGGATAGTAGTGAGGGTTGAGGGAGTGGTTGTCAGAGGTGTACGTCTGCTGGACTTGTGTGTAGGTGCATGGGTAGTGTGCCTCTGTGAGGTGAATGGCTTTTGGGAGTCTGAGTGCATGCATTTGTGTCTCTTAGGAGGGGGGCAGACATGGTGGGAGAGGACAAAGGGGACGCATGGATGGATGTTGTGGAGGTGTCTGCAAGTGAGGTGTGTGTGCTGCTTGATGTTGTGATGGTAGTGGTGGCTGTTGATGCAGTGCACACAGGTGTGAGAGCGGATGTGACTGTGAGGGAGGAGGGAGAGACAGTGGAGGAAGTGGATGTTGTTGTGTGTGCAACTGTCTGTTGTTTATGTTAGTGCTTGTGGCCTGAAGTGTGCTGCCTGTGTTTGTGCTGCTGTGTGATGTTTTGTGTGCACGCTTGTCTGTATGTGTGCATGGGTTGGGGTTGAGGAGAATGGGACTGGGAAGTGATAGTTGGAGGGGGGACAGTAGGAACAGGGGCACTGGCTGCCATTAGAGAGGAGGCCAGAGCCTGAAACGATCTCTGTAGGGCCGCCAACCTAACGTGGATGCCGTACAGGTATGCATTGAATTGCTGTATCTGGGATGTCAGCCCCTGGATGGCATTCACTATGATTGACTGCCCTAAAGAGATGGATCACAGGGGGTCAATAGCCTCCTTACTGAGGTCAGCAGGGCTCACTGGGGCAGGGCCTCAGGTGCCTGGGGCAAAGGAGATGTCCTCCCTCCTGGGTGAACGGGCATGGGCAACTCAATGGGGGGCTACTGGGAGGCCGATGTTGGTACAGGGATGGCAGCTGTAGCTGTAGCTGGGGTGGTTCCAGAGGTGTCCACCACCACCAGGGAGCTCCCATCAGAGGAGGAATCAGAGTCAATGTTGTCACCTCCTGTCTCAGCCATGGTGCTCCCCTCGCCGTCCATCCCACTGGTGCCCTTGGCGTCGGTGGAATCAGCCTCCTGGGTCCTGTGGGATGCAGCTCTCTCAGTCACTGGTGCCCTTGCTCCTCCGCCAGATGATGCTAATGCACACATGGACAGGATGATAGAAGAAAATGAGGGGGAGGAAAATAGGGAGCACTGGGTCAATCACAGCACCAACACCACAGATGGTATACACATTACCATCACACACAGGGATTAGGACTGGACGCAAGGCATTGCAGTGGCATTCCATTGCCTAGGTACCACAGCAAGATATGAACCAAACACCACCAAATGCACCCCTACTGCGACCCACTAAGCCCTGTCTGACATGGAATGTCAGGCAGCGCCTTGAGACCCTCACCGGTGAGTAGTGCGCTTTACAAATTCCTGATTGATTGAATGCCACCTAGCTAGGTTAAAAGATTTTGCTATACACCCATTTACCTTGAGCTGGACCATGCAGAAATGTCTGAGCTGGCATTAAGGGGCATCATTAAGGTGCATCCACAAACTGAAACCCACCACCAGGATCCCATGCCAGCCAACAAAAATGCTTGTCACACTCACTGTACTCATCCCCTTGTGGCTGCTGTGCTGCCCTCAAGCGCCCATCCAGCTTTGGGTAGGCCACCACCAGTATGCTGGCCATCAGAGGGGTCAGGTTCCAACAGGCACCCCGCCCTCATTGGGAGGACATCCCCAGCTGGGCCTCCTCGATCTTCCGGGTCCAATGTCTCAGGCCCTCCCACTTTTTCCTGCAGTGGGTGCTCCGCCTGCTATTGACCCCCATGTTCTGCGCCTCCTTGGCGATGGCACGCCACAATCCCTTCTTCTGATGGGCGGTGACCTGCAGAGGTAAAACAGACAGGAGGACAGGACACCGTTAACCCTACAAACTTGCCAGTCACACATATGGCCCACAAATTACAGTTCCATCTCCATTGGCACACACATCACCCAGAGCCCTGTATGTACACTACCACCAGACATACCCCACACCTTGTCGCATGCATCATCCTACTGGTGTATTCACATGTTGGTCTGGAGGCCCATACAGCTGTCCATACAGGGGTGGGACCCCATCCACCACGTGCTCTAACTCCTCCGAAGGGAAGGCAGGGGCCCTTTCCCCTGTCATACGGGCCATGGCAGGATCCAGACACAGGTCACAGCAGCACGTGCAGTGTAGGTGGTGTCCTGTGGAAACTCAGGAATCAAGGGGGGTTATAGATAGAAAATGGTTGTCACTTCCACAGCAGTGTACACCGTCAACGCCGCCGGTGATCCACATTGGACACTGTACTCCATAGAGCCCCATTTTAACCAATAAGGATGAGTACAGTGGTGCAAGACTGCCTTCCGCCATGACACCCAACGCTGGCAGAGTTACATCACTTCCACCTGCCCATACTCACATGACAGGCGGTCGCCATTTAATGATGGTGGATAACAACCAGAAATTGGAAACTGCGTCATTGCTGTGAATTGTACATACATTGCCATTCACATTGTCCAATTATATACATGCACAGTATATACTGGGGTGGTGGTTCTATTGTTCAGTTTGTGACAGCCTTCTCACTCTTGTGCCCCTTAGATACCTACCACTGCAGAGGAAGAGGAGGAGGAGGCAAGACCCCGTGTACAGTCCCCTTGTTGACTTGGCTACACTGGAGGACTGTCCTATACGCTGAACAGGGCCACAATCACAGAACTGTGTACTCAAGTGGATCCTGATCTGATATCAGCTATCTGTTATCCCACTAGGATTCCCCCTCTTGTGCAAGTTCTATCAGTGCTCCATTTCCTGGCAACTGGTTCTTTCCAAGTGACAGTAGGCTTGGCAGCAGGAATGTCACAGCCAATGTTCTCAATAGTGCTGGCAAGGTTTTTGTCTGCCTTGCTCAAACATGTGTGCAGCTACATAGCTTTCCCCCAAGTGAAAGATTTGGCCACTGTGAAGGCTGGATTCTATGCAATGGGACATATTCCTAATATTGTTGGGGCAATTGATGGTACACATATTGCATTTGTCCCCCGCCACAATGAATAGGTGTTCAGGGATCGGAAGAGTTTCCACTCACTCAATGTGCAAATGGTGTGCCTGGTGGACCACTACATCTCCCATGTCAGTGCCAAGTATCCTGGGTCAGTACGTGATGACTTCGTCCTGAGGAATAGCAGCATCCCAAATGTGATGGTACAATTACGGAGGCACAGGGTGCGGCTAATAGGTGAGTCTGAGTCCCCAACCAAGATATATCAGTGTATTCCTTCTGGAGTCATCCCCCATAGCATTGTGTAAGGCTAATGTTTGTCCTCAGTTCTTGCAGATGACTCTGGCTACCAAAACCTGTTGTGGCTCCCAACTCCTGTGAGGAATGCCAGGACAGGGGCTGAGAATCAGTATAATGATGCACATGGGCGAACTAGGCGGATCACAAATGTACCTTCAGCCCCCTGAAGGCCAAGTTCAGATGCCTCCATCTGACAGGGTGATCCCTGTGCTACTCCCCTGAGAAGGTCTGCCAGATAGTTGTAGTATGCTGCATGTTGCACAACCTGGCCCTCAGATGACATGTGTCTTATCTGCAGGAGGAGGAGATTGGAAATGCTGCAGTGGCAGCAGTGGACTCTGAGGACAGTGAGGATGAGGAGGCAGAGGATGAGGATGTGGACAACAGGACATCACAGATACAGCAGTACTTCCAATGACACACAGATAAGACAGTGGAACTAACCATTCCTCTTATTATTTATGTTTTCAGTGTGGCTGTAGCAGGATGGCAGTCACTTCCTTTGCACCTCAACTGACTGTCACCTATGCCTTCTCAATTTGCAGATGTTGACATTATTACAACTGTGTACTACTGATGTGATTACTACAGACAGCTACAGCTCATTACTTGTATACAATACCAAAGTTCATGTCAATTGTACAAGATGTAACTTTTAACATAATTGCACATTTTCATCACATAAAGCACTATCACTCGAGTTGTGTCCCAGGGTGTTTATTTTAGTGCAATTTAGAGAAGGAATAGTGCAATAGAATGGGGTGATGGTAGAGGTAAGTCTAGGGTATTGGTCCAGTCTGTTTGTTGCACAAGTCCAGTGTCCAAGGGCCCATAGGAAGGGAAGCAATGGCAGTTCAACCTGGACAAGGTGAGACACGGGAACACAAGGGAGACATTCAGGAGGGTCTCATTTCCTGGCGGTGGTCTTGGTCTTGGCAAGTGCCTCTGGCATCTGTCTGGTTTGCAGGGAACATTTGTGGGGTGGTTCACCTTCTGCAGGGGGAGGAGTGTTGGTGGCCTGTGGGCCCTGTGGCAGGGCCTCTTGTCCACTAGCTGCAGCAGATGTGGTGGGCTGTTCAGTTGACTGGCTAGTGGAAGGGGTCCGCTGGTGTGCTGTATATTCCCTCATAATTGGCCATATCAGCGAGCACCCCTGCTATGGAGATCATGGTGGTGTTGAAGGCCTGCAAATCATTCCTGATCTCCTGATGGTGTACCTCCTGCAGCTTCTGGTTCTCCGGCATGTTGTTAAGAATCTGGCCCATCTTGTCCTTGGATTGTTTGTAAGCCCTCTGGAAGTTAGGGAGTGCCTCCTGGACAGTTGGTTCCCTGGGCCTGTCCTCCCCTTTGTGCACAGCTGTCCTCAGAGTGTCCCTGTCCCCCTGTGCCTCTGTCCCCTGAATGGTGTGCCCACTGCCACTGACCCCAGAAACCTGATTGTCTTGGCTGTGAGGTGTGAACTGGGGTCCCTGTACAGGTAGACACACTGCTGATTGAAGTGTCCTGGGGACAGAGGTGTGGGGATGTTTGGTGGGTGCTGTTGTGTTGGATACTGAGGGGGGAGGCTCTGTGGTGGACTGGGAGTGGGCTGGGGTGGCCGACTGAACAGTGGTCTCTGATGGTCCGGGTAGTTCATCCAGATCCAGAAGTCCAGAGTAACTGTCATCACTGGGGGCATCTTCTGTTGGGGGATTGGATAGCCATGGCACCTCCTACCAGGGCACCTGTGGGGGTGTAAGTGATGTATTATGCTTCATGTCTGTGACATATTGTACATCCCTCGCTTCCCCTATATCGTTGCTGTTGCCCTTCCACCTTTGTTTGTGTATGGTGATGTATTGTGGGATTGTTAGTTCTCCATGGTGTGCATGCATTGGTGGTGGGTGTACATGCAGGGCTGGGAGGGCTGTACGTGCATTGGTATGGCTTGCAGGGCTTGGCATTGTAGTTAGTCAAATATGTAGGTGCACTGTGTGGGATGGAGTGGAGTGATGGGAGTCAGGGGGAGGGGGTGAGATGGTATGAAGGTATAGGTGGTAATAGGTAGTAAATATTGACTCACCAGTGTCCAGTCCTCTGGCTACTCCAGTGAGTCATTCAGGATGCAGTATTGCCAAGACTTGCTCCTCCCATGCTGTCAGCTGTGGGGGAGGAGGTGGGGGTCCACCGCCAGTCCTCTGGATGGCGAGCTGGTGCCTTGCTGCCATGGAACGTACCTTCCCCCGTAGGTCATTCCACCTCTTCCTGATGTCGTCCCTTGTTCTTGGATGCTGTCCTACGACGTTCACCCTGTCCATGATTATCCACCATAGGTCCACCTTCCTGGCAAAGGAGATTTGCTGTACCTGTGCTCGAAACAGCTGTGGCTCTACCCTGACTATTTCCTCCACCATGACCTGTAACTCCTCATCTTTGAAACAGGGGTGCCTTTGTGGGGACATGGGTGTTGTATGGTGTGTGTTGTGCAGTAGGTGTTGAATAATGTGGTGGGGTGTGGGGTGTGTGACGGATGGATGGGTATTTGTGGTGTGTGTAGTTGTTGCTGTGATTTGCGTGGCTACCTCTTGTCTATTGTTCATGTTTGTAAAGGGTTGCATGTAATGTGGCTGTGTGCTTTATAGTGCGGTGGGTGTGTGTAGTGTGTGCATCAGTGTCTCAGGTGTGTGATTTATTTTTGTCCAATGTTGTGTTGTTTTGTATTTGGGTGGCCATTCTGACCACTCAGGTGTGTACCGCCAATGGTTTACCACTGTTGATGGCTACCGTAGTGATTCGTGGGTCATAAAGTGGTGGCCGTTGTTTTGTTGGCATAACGGTATGGGTGTTCGTACCAACACTTTTACACTAATCTTTGGTCTGGCATGTTAGAAATGGGGTGTTTGGTTGGCAGTCAGGTTATCCCCTGTCCAAGCAAGGACCCTCACTCTAGTCAGGGTAAGTCACACACAATCCAAATTATCCTGTGCCCACCCTCTGGTAGCTTGGCACTGAGCAGTCAGGCTTAACTTAGAAGGCAATGTGTAAAGTATTTGTGCAATAAATCATACAATAACACAATATAGCACCACAAAAATACACCACACAGTGTTTAGAAAAATATATAATATTTATCTGGATATTTGCAGGTCAAAACGATAAAAGATGCAATGAGAGATTGTAAAGATATCACTAGAAAGTGACATAAAGGGGGTCATTACAACCTCAGCGGTAAAAGGCGATTACCGCCGTTCAGAAGACCGCCATAACACTGCCGCGGCAAACCGCCAAGGTCATTCTGACCCACAACAGGCAAACCGCCAAAATACAGACATCCACAAAAGTCCGCCACACCAAAGGCCAGCAAGAAACTGGCGATGACCAAATCTCCACCGTCACGCCAACAGAAATACGCCCACACTATCACGACACACAAATCCACGCGGCGGTCTTTTAACTGCGGTATTCCATTGGCGGTACACACCGCCGCACTCGAAATACACACACTTGTACAAAACACTACCACATTGGACAATTCAAAATACACACACCTGATACACATACACACACCACTCCCACACACCCAATACAATATAAAATAGACACCAACATCACCCACAAACCTCCACTCCTAGAGATTTGTGAACACGCACCGAGAAAAGACATCCAAGCACCCAGACGCCCAATTCACTGTCACCCAGCAATATTTGCACGCACTTAACACAACACAACAATACACATCACCACACTTAGCACCACACAATCCACCCTACACATCACCCACACCACCCCATGGCACCGCAAAGACACCCCAGGTTCTCTGATGATGAACTCAGGGTCATGGTGGAGGAAATTGTACGAGTAGAGCCACAGCTGTTCAGGACACAGGTGCAGCACACCACCATTGCCAGGAAGATGGAGCTATGGAGCAGAATAGTGGACAGGGTCAACGCTGTGGGACAGCACCCATGAAATAGGGATGACATAAGGAAGAGGTGGAATGACCTACGGGGGAATGTGCGTTCCATGGTATCCAGGCACAACATCGCGGTGCAGCGGACTGGCGGCGGACCCCCACCTCCTCCCCCCAGAATTTACAACATGGGAGGAGCAGGTCTTGAACATCCTGCATCCTGAGGGCCTCGCAGGAGTAGCTGGAGGAATGGACTCTGGTAAGTCTCATCTTCACTACTTCATCCCCCCACCCCACCTGCATGCCAACTCATACCCCCACCCTCACCCCCACCCCCATCACACCTACTCCTTGCAAATGTCTCACCATCACAACCCACCCATCCCAACACCTAGCCCTGCATGCGTCCACAAAGCATGGACACCCATCACCAAAGCATGCCCACTGCACATACACATACAACCCCCCCCAAACCACCGTCACAACAGCCCCCACAAAGGAATGCCAGCACTGTGGTACACGGGCACCCACCCATTGCACGCTATGGCACACACAGAAGCAATAACCATACTTTTATACCACTGCAGGACCCGAATGCCAGGTCACCGCGCAGGAGGGTCCACAAATGTCCACTCCACCCCCAGAAGAGGCCCACAGTGAGGACTGCAGCTCTTTCTCCCTGGATCTAGATGACCAGCCCGGTCCATTGGGGACCTCGGGACAGTCGGTTCCCCTCAGACAGCCACAGGCCACAGCAGACCTTCCCCCCTCTGGGAACACCAGCACAGCACCCACCCAGCGGGCCCATACCTCTGTCCCCAGGACACATCAATCAGCAGTGTGTCCACCACTATAGGGAACCCAGGCTAACCCAACACCCCAACAACAACAGGGACCTGGGGGCAGTGGTAGTGGGCACACGGTCCAGGGGACAGAGGCCCAGGGAAACAGGGGAACTGGGAGGGCAGCTGTGCGACAGGGGGGGGACAGGCCCAGGGAACCCACTCTCCATGAGGCCCTCTCCTCCATCATGGGAGCATACCACCACTCCCAGGAGACGATGGCGACGGTCCTGGCCAGGTTTCAGGAGATCCAGCTTCTGCAGGAGCAACAGTATATGGGGTTCAGGGAGGAACTAAGAAACATCAGTTCCGCCATGGGTACCATCGTAGTGGCCCTGAATCAGGTAGTCACCACATTGCGGGACACTGTGGCACCTCAAAGGGCCCCTGACACTAGCATGGACCAAGAACTGACTACCACCTCCGCCGGCGCTAGTGGACAGGAGGCCCCGACACAAGACCAACAGGCCACCAGAACCCCACCCCCTGCAGAAGGAGAACCACCCCGCAAGCGGGCCCTGAGATCCAGGAAGAAGACAGAGTAAGATGTCAAGACCCCCGCCAGCAAAGGATACCGCCCTGATTGTCATCCCACTGTCCCACATTGTCACCCTGTCCAACCTTAAACTGCCCCTGCTCCACTTTCCACAGGCATTTTGACAATGCACCTGTGATACTGATAGTCTGGACTCTGCCATGGACAATCCTCCACCATCACCCCTCACCGATTTGCAACCACCCATCCAATTTAGAGCACTTGAATAAAAACACTTATTGCAGAAAACAATCTGGAGTCTGGCTGTGATTTTGAACAAATGTATTAGACATGACCGTGCCAAAATGTTCATTCACATTGTGATGCCAACAAACCGCTGTAACACAGCTGTAGTCCATGGGGAACCAAAGCAGATGTCACGCAGTGGGGCCCACATCTCTGAAAACGGAAGGGAAAGTCACAACACAGTTACCATACACTGGGGGAAAAAGTCAGACAGTAGAGAGGTAGGAGTCTTTAAGTAAATGAAATATGCCGGTGTGTACTCTTACCTGTGTGTCATTGAAAATACTGCTGTATTACTGTGTTCCTGTTCTCTATGTCGTCCTCTTCGGCTTCCTCCTCTTCACTCTCCACAGGCTCCACAGCTGCTACAACACCACCATCTGGACCATCCTCCTGCAGAAAAGGCACCTGGCATCGCAAAGCCAGGTTGTGAAGCATACAGCAGGCCACGATGATCTGGCACTCCTTCTTTGGTGAGTACATTAGGGATCCACCTGTTATATGGAGGCACCTGAACCTGGCCTTCAGGAGGCCAAAGGTTCGCTCGATCACCCTCCTAGTCCGCCCATGGGCCTCATTGTACCGTTCCTCTGCCCTTGTCCTGGGATTCCTCACTGGGGTCAGTAGCCATGACAGGTTGGGGTAACCAGAGTCCCCTAATAGCCACACCCGGTGCCTCTGGAGTTGACCCATCACATACGGGATGCTGCTATTCCGCAGGATGTAGGCGTCATGCACTGATCCAGGGAACTTGGCATTAACATGGGAGATGTACTGGTCAGCCAAACACACCATCTGTACATTCATAGAATGATAACTCTTCCGGTTCCTGTACACCTGTTCACTCCTGCTGGGGGGGACCAAAGCAACATGTGTCCCATCAATAGCACCTATGATGTTGGGGATATGTCCAAGGGCATAGAAGTCACCCTTCACTGTAACCAAATCCCCCACCTCAGGGAAAATGATGTAGATCCGCATGTGTTTGAGCAGGGCAGACAACACTCTGGACAACACCTTGGAAAACATGGGCTGGGACATCCCTGATGATATGGCCATTGTTGTTTGAAAAGACCCACTTGCTAAGAAATGGAGTACTGACAGCACCTGCACTAGAGGGGGGATCCCTGTGGGTTGGCGGATGGGTGACATCAGGTCTGGCTCCAGCTGGGCACTCAGTTCCTGTATGGTGGCTCGGTCAAGCCTGTATGTCAGTATGACATGTCGTTCCTCCATTGTTGACAGGTCCACCAGCGGTCTGTACAAGGGAAGATTCCTCCATCTCCTCGCATGTCCCAGCGGACGGTGCCTATTTAGGACAACAGCGAGCACAGAGTCAATCAACCCACAGGTACGTAACCACAGCTTGCACATAACATGATTCCCAATGCATTGAATGGCTTGTATGAGTGTTGATGCAAGGCCTAGGTATGTGTGATGCAGTAGAAATTAAGCCATGTGGGCCCTTGAAATGGCTGGCTGCCTGACCTGTGAAGTACGACAGTGGGATGTGAGGTCAATGCGCTGGCGTGGCACACCGTGGCGGTAGGCGGTCGAAGACCGCGGCGCAAAGCCGCATTGGTTAACATTGAACCCAATGGGTTTCAGGAGCCAATGACGATGTGCACCGGTGGTCGCGGTACGCACCGCCGCGGGCGTGACCGCCATTTTCTATCTGCTTAATCACTCGATACCTGATCTTCGACAGGAGAGGACCTACACTGCAAGTGCTGCTGTGACCTCGGTCTGGAAGAGACAATGGCTCATGCGACTGGGGAAAGGGCCCCTGCCTTCACTGCAGAGGAGTTGGAGAAACTTGTGGATGGGGTCCTCCCCCAGTATGCGCTACTCTACGGTCCTCCAGACCAACAGGTAAGTACACAGGGACCATGCTTAGTGGGCAATGCCTGGGTTGAGTGGGGTGGATGAAAGATGGTGGGGAGGGGAGCGATTGAGGCATGCATCAAACGACAGATGAGAGCATGTGCCACATGGCAAGGGTGGGGATGGGGGGCCACTCACATGGAGCATGCAGAAGGTGATGACTATTTTTCTCTCCCTGTACATGTCACATAGGTCAGCGCCCACCAGAAAGTCGCTATTTGGCGTGCCATCACCAAGGCCGTCCGGACCCTGGGGGTCCACAACAGACGGGGCACCCACTGCCGGAAGAGGTGGGAGGACATGCGACGCTGGAGCAGGAAGACGGCGGAGGCTCAGCTGGGGATGGCCTCCCAACGTAGGAGGGGTGCCAGTCGTACTTTGACCCCCTTGATGTCCCGGATCCTGGCGGTGGCCTACCCCGATTTGGATGGGCGCGTGAGGACATCACAGCAGACACAAGGGGGTGAGTATAAACACATTCTGCTGACTTTGCGCGCAGTGGAGGTGTCTGGGTGGGGGAGGAGGGCTGTGGGTATCCCTAGGCCAGGGCGATTTCTGTAGGCTAGGCCCCTCCGTAAGGCATGGCCCTGTGCCCCCGCCCCCCACCTCTGTAGGGTGCCAAGTACAGGTATCCATGGCCCTGTGTCATCTATGTGTGCAGTTGTCGTCCATAGGCTTGTAGGCCATGTCCCACGGATTGCGTAGTGGACCCCAAGTGCGCGGCGTAGTGCAGGGGGCTTCTGTGTCTGTCCTCTCTGCCAACGGTGTCGCCAATGCATGCACTCAACATGTCTTTATTTCTCCCCCCCACCCTTTTTTGTGGTCTTCCTGTTCATGTGTGCATTAGCATCATCAGGCGGAGGAGAAGTGGCATTGGAGCACGAGGGAGCTGCATCCCACATGGCCCTGGAGGGCCATGCAACGGAGTCCGAATACACCAGTGGGACGGAGGGCGAGGGGAGCTCCACAGCGGGGACTCGTGCTGATGTCAGTGACAGCGGCTCGTCCTCAGAAGGGAGCTCCCTTGTGGTGGCGGCAACATCCGTGCCCCCCGCAACAACAGGTACTGCTGCCACCCAGCGCACCAGCACTGCCCTCCCAGCAGCCCCTCAGCGTTTGCCCCGTGCCCGCTCACCCAGGAAGGTGGGCATCTCCTTCGCCCCAGGCACCTCAGGCCCTGCCCCTGTCACCCCTGCTGCCCTCAGTGAGGAGGTCATTGACCTCCTGAGGACCCTCATTGTTGGGCAGTCTACCCTTTTGAATGCCATCCAGGGAGTAGAAAGGGAGGTGCACCAGAGTAATGCATACCTGGAGGGCATTCATTTGGGTCAGGCTGCCCATCAGAGATCGTTCAACGCTCTGGCCTCAGCACTGACGGCAGCCATTGTCCCTGTCTCTAGCCTCCCCCCTCCAACTTCCTCCACCCAGACCCAATCCCCTGTACCTCTGCCTATCCCAGGCACACCATCAGACCAGCCTGCACACACCTCAACACCCAAGGGAAGCTCATCCAGACATAAGCACCACACATCACACAAGCATTCACACAAGCAACATCCACATGCAGACATACCAACACCCACTGCCTCCACTGTGTCCCCCTCCTCCTCGTCTCTCTCCTCCCTCCCTGTGATGTCTCCACTCACACTTGCATGCACAACATCTTCAGCCACTACGTCCATCACCAGCACACCCACCAGAACACTCCGCACACGTGCAGTCACCACCCCCACTACCATTTACACGTCCCCTGTGTCCTCTCCCAGTGTGTCTGTCACCCCCTCTTCCAAACTACACAAACGCAGGCAGCCACCCACCCAACAGCCATCCACCTCACGACAGCCTCCAGCCCAAGCACCTGCACCCAAAGACACCAGACTTCACACTCCTACAACCACATCCTCTTCCTCCACTCCCATACCCACTACACCTACCCGTACCTCTCTTTCGAAATTGCTTTTCTTTTCCAAACTTGACCTCTTTCCAACAACTCCCCCACCCCGTCCATCTAATAAGACTCCAATCAGCACCTCAGCCACCACAAAACCGGGACCTGTAAATACTGTTTGCCATGGACTGTGGAGTCCCCCACCCTCAAGGGCAGCCAGTTCAGCTAGGAGCCAAGGCACGGCCAGCCCACCCCCGGAAAAGCATCCGAAGATTGCCAGTGCCCGGCGCGAGAGGCCAAAGACACCAGGGACCAAAATCCCTACCATGGCTCCGGCAGGAAGTCGGGTGCCACCTGGCCCACCGCCAAAGGTGGGAAAGGGCCACAGGCGAACAGGGAAGGGTGGTAAGGACAGCACGCCCGACAAGTCCGGCAGCAGGCCAGCTGGCCAGGAGGGCCCCACCAGCCCCATCCCAGGTGTGCAGGAGGACACCCACAGGCCCGGTACTGCAGCCCAGGAGGGCCCCGCAAGCCACGTCCCAGGTGGGCAGGAGGACACCCACAGGCCCGGTACTGCAGCCCAGGAGGGCCCCGCAAGCCACCAGACAGATGGGCAGGAAGGCCCTGCCAGCCACATGTCAGGTGGCGAGTGACATCCATGCCATGGCCGGATCCGCTGACCTGGACACTCATCTCAAGCACCGCTGAACAGGGCACCGGCGTCTCAAGCACCGCTGAACTGGGCCCTTCATCTCAAGAACCGCTGAACAGGGCACCGCCGTCTCAAGCACCGCTGAACAGGGCACCGCCGTCTCAAGCACCGCTGAACAGGGCACCGCCATCTCAAGCACCGCTGAACTGGGCCCTTCATCTCAAGAACCGCTGAACAGGGCACTGCCGTCTCAAGCACCGCTGAACAGGGCACCGCCATCTCAAGCACCGCTGAACTGGGCCCTTCATCTCAAGAACCGCTGAACAGGGCACTGCCGTCTCAAGCACCCCTGAACAGGGCACCGCCGTTTCAAGCACCGCTGAACAGGGCACCGCCGTCTCAAGCACCGCTGAACAGGGTACCGCCATCTCAAGCACCGCTGAACAGGGCACCGCCATCTCAAGCACCGCTGAACAGGGCACCGCCATCTCAAGCACCGCTGAACAGGGCACCGCCGTCTCAAGCACCGCTGTACAGGGCACTGCCGTCTCAAGCACTGATGAACAGGGCACCGCCGTCTCAAGCACCGCTGAACAGGGCACCGCCGTCTCAAGCACCGCTGAACTGGGCCCTTCATCTCAAGCACCGCTGAACTGGGCCCTTCATCTCAAGCACCGCTGAACAGGGCACCGCCGTCTCAAGCACCGCTGAACAGGGCACCGCCGTCTCAAGCACCGCTGAACAGGGTACCGCCGTCTCAAGCACCGCTGAACAGGGCACCGCCGTCTCAAGCACCGCTGAACAGGGCACTGCCGTCTCAAGCACCGCTGAACAGGGCACCGCCGTCTCAAGCACCGCTGAACTGGGCCCTTCATCTCAAGAACCGCTGAACAGGGCACCGCCGTCTCAAGCACCCCTGAACAGGGCACCGCCGTCTCAAGCACCGGTGAACAGGGCACCGCCGTCTCAAGCACCGCTGAACAGGGTACCGCCGTCTCAAGCACCGCTGAACAGGGCACCGCCGTCTCAAGCACCGCTGAACAGGGCACCGCCGTCTCAAGCACCGCTGAACAGGGTACTGCCGTCTCAAGCACTGATGAACAGGGCACCGCCGTCTCAAGCACCGCTGAACAGGGCACCGCCGTCTCAAGCACCGCTGAACTGGGCCCTTCATCTCAAGCACCGCTGAACTGGGCCCTTCATCTCAAGCACCGCTGAACAGGGCACCGCCGTCTCAAGCACCGCTGAACAGGGCACCGCCGTCTCAAGCACCACTGAACAGGGCACCGACGTCTCAAGCACCGCTGAACAGGGCACCGCTGTCTCAAGCACCGCTGAACAGGGCACCGCCGTCTCAAGCACCGCTGAACAGGGCACCGCCATCTCAAGCACCGCTGAACTGGGCCCTTCATCTCAAGCACCGCTGAACTGGGCCCTTCATCTCAAGCACCGCTGAACAGGGCACCGCCGTCTCAAGCACCCTTGAACAGGGCCCTTCATCTCAAGAACCGCTGAACAGGGCACTGCCGTCTCAAGCACCGCTGAACAGGGCACCGCCGTCTCAAGCACCGCTGAACAGGGCACCGCCATCTCAAGCACCGCTGAACAGGGCACCGCCGTCTCAAGCACCGCTGAACAGGGCACCGCCGTCTCAAGCACCGCTGAGCAGGGCACCGCCGTCTCAAGCACCACTGAACTGGGCCCTTCATCTCAAGCACCGCTGAACTGGGCCCTTCATCTCAAGCACCGCTGAACAGGGCACCGCCGTCTCAAGCACCGCTGAACAGGGCCCTTCATCTCAAGAACCGCTGAACAGGGCACCGCCGTCTCAAGCACCGCTGAACAGGGCACCGCCGTTTCAAGCACTGCTGAACAGGGCACCGCCATCTCAAGCACCGCTCAACAGGGCACCGCCGTCTCAAGCACCGCTCAACAGGGCACCGCCGTCTCAAGCACCGCTGAACAGGGCACCGCCGTCTCAAGCACCGCTGAACAGGGCACCCGTGTCTCAAGCACCGCTGAACTGGGCCCTTCATCTCAAGAACCGCTGAACAGGGCACCGCCATCTCAAGCACCGCTGAACAGGGCACCGCCGTCTCAAGCACCGCTGAACAGGGCACCGCCGTCTCAAGCACCGCTGAACAGGGCACCGCTGTCTCAAGCACCGCTGAACTGGGCCCTTCATCTCAAGAACCGCTGAAAAGGGCACTGCCGTCTCAAGCACCGCTGAATAGGGCACTGCCGTCTCAAGCACCGCTGAACAGGGCACCGCCGTCTCAAGCACCGCTGATCAGGGCACCGCCGTCTCAAGCACCGCTGAACTGGGCCCTTCATCTCAAGCACCGCTGAACTGGGCCCTTCATCTCAAGAACCGCTGAACAGGGCACCGCCGTCTCAAGCACCGCTGAACAGGGCACCGCCGTCTCAAGCACCGCTGAACAGGGCACGGCCGTCTCAAGCACCGCTGAACTGGGCCCTTCATCTCAAGCACCGCTGAACAGGGCACGGCCGTCTCAAGCACCGCTGGGCCATTGGCAGTTGGGGCAGGCCCTCAACTGTGTCGGGCAGGGCTGCACGAAGCACTCTGGGCACCAAGCCCCCTCCAGAACCAGTGGAGACTGTCATCCACTTGTGAGACTGTGGCTTTGCACTCCCCTGAGGTGCCTGTAGTTTTGCTATCTGATGCCCCTGCAGTGTTCTCTCCGTTGGTGTCAGGTATCCTGTGTGGGCTTTGCCCATGTAATTTGGGCCCTGTGGTCCACGGACAATGCCTGCAAAAATTATCGGACTTTTAATATTTATGTATATAATAGTTTTAGATGTGTGATATATTTATAAGCCAGTGATACAATATATTCGACTGTTTATGATCATTTCCTTTTGTCTTTGCATTCTTCAGGGGGGTTTGGGGGGTGTAACTGTGATGTATTGCTATGCATTGATGTGTGTGTTGTAGTGGGTTAGGGTGGGTGTGGGTGTGTCGCGTATGTGTGTCCCCGTAATTTTTTGCCTCCCCTGTGTCGTAGGTGCAGTACTCACCGTTGTCTTCTGTGCCGGCGTTCGTGCTCCTGGTAGAGGAGCAGGAAGACAATAGCTGGGAGGATGTGGAGTTCGGGTTCCATGCTGTCCAGATTCCTCGTGGGGTGTATGGAGGTGAGCGTTTTCCGTTCGAAATGGCTGTTTCCGCCGTGTTTTTATCGGCGTGGCTACCGCCCCGGAAAAGGTGGCGGATTGGTGGGTTGTGATAGGGTGGGCGGTACATTGTCTCCTGCCTGTCTGTTGGCGGTGACCGCCACGTTTGTCCCGCCGTGGCGGTCGGAGTGTTGAAGTGGCGGTCTCTGTTGGCGGTTTCCGCTAGGGTCGGAATTCAATTTTTTAAACCGCCAGCCTGTTGGCGGGTCAGCCGCCGCTTTAACACCGACCGCCAGGGCTGGAATGACCCCCAAAGTGTCTTAAGCCTTTAAAAATCAAACAAAGTCTCATTCAAGCACAAAGTACCTGGTTTGGAGTGAAAAATCTCCGCAAAGGGCCGCAGAGGAGGAGATGCGTGGAAAATGGTGTGTGCGTCGGTTTCGCCCCTTCACACAAGGACTTACGTCATCATTTTTCACGCGGGGAAGACGTTGCTTTGATTTCCGGCTCGCAGACAGGACTCCTCTGTGGGTCGCGGGGGTTTCAGACGCCCCGGGGTCTGTGCGTGGAATCCTGGGCTTGTAGTCAGGCTGCGTGTCGTTCCGGTGGGCTGTGCGTGGAATTTTCTCCCTCACGGCAGGTGCTGCATCGATTTCCTCTCTGGAAGTCGGGTGGCGTTGTCCAGGCGGGCCGTGTGGTGAAATTCCGGTTGCACCACAGGCGCCGCTTTGATCTTTTCCTTGCGAAGTCGACCGGCATCTTTCCGGTCCGGCGTGCGGTGAAGTTTTCACCGCGGAGCAAGCTGTGCTTCCAATTTTTCACCGCACAAGGAGTCCAGTTGCAAGAGAGATATCTGTTTGGTCCTGACACTTCAGGGAACAGGAGGCATGCTCTGTCCAAGCCCTTGGAGAGCACTTCTGCAGCAAAGCAAGAGAGCAGCAAGACAGCAGGGCAACAGCAAGGCAGCAGTCCTCTGTAGAAAGCAGTCAGGTGAGTCCTTTAGGCAGCCAGGCAGTTCTTCTTGTCAGGGTGCAGGTTCTGGTTCAGGTTTCTTTTCCAGGAAGTGTCTGAGGTGGTAGGTCAGAGGCCCTGTTTTATACCCAAATGTGCCTTTGAAGTGGGGGAGACTTCAAAGAGTGGCTTAGAAGTGCACTAGGTCCCCTTTCAGTTCAATCCTGTCTGCCAGGGTCCCAGTATGGGGTGTGGCAGTCCTTTGTGTGAGAGCAGGCCCTCCACCCCGCCAGCCCAGGAAGACCCATTCAAAATGCACATGTATGCAAGTGAGGCTGAGTAACCTGTGTTTGGGGTGTGTCTGAGTGAATGCACAAAGAGCTGTCAACTAAACCCAGCCAGACGTGGATTGTAAGGCACAGAAAGATTTAAGTGCAGAGAAATGCTCACTTTCTAAAAGTGGCATTTCTAAAATAGTAATATTAAATCCAACTTCACCAGTCAGCAGGATTTTGTATTACCATTCTGGCCATACTAAATATGACCTTCCTACTCCCTTCAGATCAGCACAGTCCCAGAACCCAAAAATCACTTCCACGGTCCCAAGACCTGAAAGGTGCCTTTTGGGGGTCGGGAGCTTGTTGAAGGCGGGTCTAGGTACTGTGAGTGATAAGTTGGATGTATTTTGTGTCCCTGAGACTTTAGAAGATAGCAATACCTTTGATTTGGTAGGGTCTGAGATTCAGTTCTTATACCAAATTGTGCCTTTGAAGTGGGGGTAGCATCAAAGAAGGGTCTTTGAAGTACAGGGAGGTCCTTTCCTCCTGCCCTGGCTCCAGACTCACTACAGGGGGTATGCAGCCTTTTTTGTTGGTGTTGGAGCAGGACACTACCTATTCAGGTGTGTCAGCTCCTCCCTCCCATCCTGCCCAGGGTGGCCCATCAGGATGTTGATGGCCCACCAAGATGTTGATGGTCCATCAGCCACACTTAAGCTCTGTTTGTGTGTGGCTGTTTAGAGGTAAGGCACAAGTCCACCTGTCACCCCACCACAGACATTTATTGGAGAAAGGCAGAAGGCACCAGATGGTTAAAGTAAGACAATGCCAACTTTCTAAGCGTAGCATTTCCAGAATTACAATTTAAAATCTGACTTCACCATAAGTTATGATTTTAAATTGTGAATCAGGAGACACCAAACTTAGGGGTCCCATCTCTTTCCAACTGGAAATTACACTTATAAAATGTAATACGGTAATCACAATGTCATCCTATGGGCGAAGATTGATAACAATGCAGTTTGCCCACTAGGTACAACAGGGCTAAGCCCATCAATGACGTTAAAAAATATGTGCTTTCTGATGTGGAGCCAAAGATGAGCAGGAAGAAAGAAAGAAAACGCCGTCCATGTTGTAGCATTTTCCTTCTTTCTCCCTGTAGATATGAACTGGAGAAGGCTTTTGAAAAGCAAAATAAAGGAATGTTTGTAATAATAAAATACTGGAAGAGTCCTGCTCAATGGAAGAGGATGTAAACTATTGACATTTGGAAATATAAAAAAAGAGGAGACGTATTCTATGAATTAATAGGAATCACTCAAATCAGATACTTAGGACATTAGGTGTTCCCAGTTGAAAGAGTTAGTCAGTCCTGAAGATGACCCACTAATGATTGATGTCTTAATATAGGGTTGAAACATTGACTATATTATATGTGGATTATATATGAGTAACTTCAAGACACCTGGACTGAAGGGGTCTCTTTGAAGTTTGTTCTTTTTCTATAGGGTTTGAACCACATTTGTACATAATGTATGTAACACTTTTTGCACTTTCACTGCGTCGTGTATTGGGAGCACCTACTTTATAATGAAGTTTTTATGATCAAATTAGATTTTTTCATTAGATTAATCATTAAATGATAGCAGAAATTAATTTGGAGTACTATACTTTTATTTAGGAAGATTAAGGCTGATGATATATACTTTCCTTAAATGTCATAGAAGTTTAGGTATATACTTACCCCAAGTTGACCTATTTTGTTTATCAATACTTCATCCACTTAAGACACCAGTGCGCCTACAACTGTGGCAAAAATGGTGTCTTAACTTAGTTGCTCCAGTGCTCACTTTATATGATACATCCCCTTGAAGCCCTCAATTAGCACATAATGTCTGCAAGGACAGGGCCTCATTATGAGTGTAGCGGTCTGAGGACTGCCACACTTGTGGTGATGATCGGACTGCTGCACTCCAGGTGGTCCGACCGCCACATTACAGCCCTGGTGGGCAGAGCCATCATGGGACCGCCATCCCCGCTTGAAACATCGTTCTGGATGGGCTGACGGCAGTCTGAGTTGTACTCGGCCACATCAGCACTGAACTCAGTGCTGTCATGCTGATTACAGCTCAGTTTTCCACCAGCCTTTCCATGGAGGCCCCCCCATGGCATGGGTAGTGCAGGGCCCTCGCTGCCCAGCACCACTGCAATGTGCACTGTCTGCTTTGCAGACAGTGTTCATTCCGATGATGCTGGTGTGCCACGATATTGGCCTTGGCGCCCTTAAGTGAGCCGAGACCAATATCGTAGCTCAGTTCCTGCCAGTTAGCCCAGCGGGAATGCGTAATACAATGTTCCACATTGTAATACACTTGGGGGTGACACCACTGTATGTTGGTGGAGTCCTCCCCACTAGTTTGGCAGTCAGCTTGTGTAGTGAATCCTAGTTTGTTTTAATGGGAAACAGGAGTTAGTTTAGCCTTTGGCTTGCAGACTCGTGCCCCTGTCACCTTGTGACTCTTACCCTACTTAGCTTGCTGTGTTTTAGCGCATTTATTTATTTATATCTTTTAAGATGGCTGCCTTGTTTTTAGTTAGGCCTATGTTTTAGTTTTGCGTTATCAGTGCTACTGTGCTAAGACGTTAATATCAAGCGACAAAGATAAACAAACTGTAGGTGTTCCCTCTTCACGCCTTTGAGGGAATTGTTTATATAAATTACCATCCCAAGCATGTCTATTGTTTGGGAACAGACCTACGTCAGGGGCCTGAGCAGGTCTGTATAAATGCACCTCACTTAGACAGATAGTCAGAGGGATTCTGACCAGATGCCAGTGCTGCTATCGATGCTGTAAGTCACCTTGATGCTGAACCAGTCTTCGTGTCCCTACAGAGTCTGAGCTAGGGACCTCATTCCAATGTAACAAGGGTTGGGGGCTCTTCTCATGGACATGGCATTGGCAGATTAGGTTTAACACACTTAGCTCTCTTTTAGGTTAGAGATTAGGTTTACATTATTAGGACATATTTCACATCTCATGTCATTTCACGTCAAGATGGTGGGGGTCTTCATACTAACGACTCTTGACTTTACCATTCTGTTCCTTGCATTTTTCATTATCCTAATCATTGCAGCCCATGCAGCTTATTATAGAGTGCAATTTTGTTAAATAAAATCTATTGAAACCTTACTGCATCTATTTCATTGCCTGTGTTTGATTGAGACATGTTGTTCATGTGAAAAAGGGGTAATCTTCGTTTAACCACAACACACCCTGAGATGTCATACTCTTGAGTCCATGCATGAAGGCTGCCACAAATCACCTTTTACTGTTTGCATTTTTGGTGTGGTGCTGCTTGTGAGCCGGGAGCGTTGGGACGACAGTTGCGATTTGTTGTAGGATTGGCATAGTCGTCTACAAACATAAGTACTGTCATCCTTAAACCAGCAGTCTTGCCTAGAGCAAGAGTCAAACCATGACATGGCGCCCGACGTTGGTGTTTAGGCACTAATTTACGGATGCCCTGACTATCACTGTCTCACATACAACAGGTACCCTAAGTATCATTATACAGGGATGTCTGTGGTCTTGGGGAAGATCCTCCTCAGCTGAACAGGGACCACCTATTGAGACTGTAGTTTGTTCGAGCTTGAACTGTTAATAGGACTTTTCTCCCCATTTGGTGTTCCATTTCTTTTACCCATTTCACAATATCGCTAACATCATAGACATTCCTGAGAATGCTAGACGAGCATTAAAACCACACCTAGTAGCGCAAGGCTTAACAGATAAGGGCGGGGTGTCACATTTATAGTAGAAGCTAGTGAAGCTTACCTAACAGAAACATTCTACTCTTGGATCACCTTTCCCGAGGAAGACCAAAGATCATTTACATTTCACACATACAGAATTGCTAATGTATCTCAACGATACCAAGCATACCAGTATCTTGAAATTCCAATTACTTATCAGGAGCATCAGAACTGGTTTAATGGTGCCCTACCACATGTAATACAACCCGTGCAATTAGGTCCCTAAGGTAATGATGGACCAACGTGGCCTATGTTTGCCACATACACATCTCACCCAGATACACAAAACATGCAGTCAGCAGACCTGCGAAATGTATACATTGAGCTAGTAACACTTTACAGACGACTTGTTCAGTTCGTAATGCGAACTCTGAACACTACACTACCGCATCCAGCACCACCAGCACCAGCTGGATACCAATTGGCTACTGGGATTAATCCCCAAACAATACATACTATCATGGGTAAAGTACCCACAGAATGAGAGAAAATCCTGTTCTGGATAGAACAGAAAACAAATCAGCTGTAAGCTGTGTTCCTGAATATGGGACCACAGGAAAAATCTGAGAATTCTCACAATGTGCTTGCCCTTCGGAATGGTTCCCTTGGTGGATGACTGTGCCATTTGGGGTACAGTCTTCATTGCAATTTATACTACCACAAATGGTACCCCAACAATTGCCAAGTTACCGGCAGTGAAAACAGAATGAGCACGGAGCTGCACCAACCCTATATTTGGGGATGAAATTAATGTGTAACTTTGACGCAGTCTCCTCAATCATACTCAATAACATTAAAGGGGAAGCTGTAGCACTGGCCATATGCCAGCGCCTCCAAGAGATTCCACATTTGGACCAGTAGAAACAGCTACTGAAAATAATTTTTGACACCTGTACCAGTATAGGACAGGATAATTTGGGAGCCAAGCTGAAGAAGCTTGAACCACAGAGTACCACCCCTAAGGAAGACACTAAACAAGCACAGGAGGGTTCTAAGAAGCACTGGGATAAACAAAAACTATTTAAGGATAGACGAAATCAGAGAGCTGATTCTCCACACCCAGAGAATTCCAACAGGAGATATACTCTCAGAAATAGAGAAAATGTAAACGCTCCTGACAGATATACTGATTCACGACCCTCTTGTTCCTTTCAGGATGCACCGGATAGATGTAGCGAGAGAGGGGGCCATCCTGATCGACGTCCTGAATACGTGAAACAGAAGAAAGAGTCAACAGAGTCTTCAGACAAAAAAGAAGATAAGTCTCCACAACAAAAGCCACAGTTTAAAAAGAAAAAGGTGGCAGCACTGTCAGTTAAAAATGCCAGTACTCTTGAGAATATTGTTGAAGAACAAGACATGGACAGTGGCACTATTAGACAGCACAGCAGAGGCCACAATATGTCACCAGAGTCTGAAAGATCATCTGGATGCAACAGCAACCAGCTATTTTATTGAGGTTGAGACTGCAGACGGCTGCGTTCTCCCACCCAACAGGGTATATGTTTTAAATATCCTAATTAAGGGAGATGTAGAGCGCACCACTGGTGTGATATTCTGGGATGAACTTAGTTGTGATATCCTGCTGGCCGAAAGGGACTGGCCACCCGAGCATGTGGGTATGCTCCCACACGGGGAAGATGTCATTTTGCTTTTTTTCTCTGATCTTGTTCGGAGACGGTAAAACAAGCCTACGCTGTCAATTGGGCTTTAGCCCAGGTGCCTGCGTTGTACCGTGATCATGTAGGTTGGAACAAGGAGTCTCCTTGCCATATAATACCTATCTGGCCTACACCCCAACCTCAGCCACAATATCCTGTTAAACATGAAGCAAAAGCTCCGGTGAGGGAGATCCTCACTCAGCTCGAGTACTAGGGAGTAATTGAGCCCTCAGTCTCTGCAATGAATAACCCATTATTCCCCAATGCAAAGCCAGACCATTCCTACAGAATAGTCTTACATTACAGACACTTAAACAGTCATACACGTAAATACGCTATGCAAAATTCACGTTGCACAGCACTAATAAATAACATAGTCTATAAAAAGTACAAAACAACCTTGGATATTTCCAACGTTTTTTTCTACCAGAACTTAGCACATGAAAGTCGGGACCTTTCTCATCGGGAGTGATTTCTCATTTGGTTCACAAAAACGCTTCTGCCGTTTGCCCCAAGGCTACAAGAACAGCCCACGGCTGTTCTCAGCCTGTGTAACATCAATACTACATGATATTGATTCTGAGGCCATTCAAATTCCATATGTTTTCAAAATTTCTATGACTGATGTAATTATACCTGGTGTTGTATCTGACGATTGGGATGTCCAGACAGTTGATTCTATATTAACTGAAATGAAGGACTATTCAGTATTTGAAAGTGATGATGTATGTACAAGTACAATGAACTATGGGGAAATGTTCTGCCATAACAACTGGGACATTACCACCTGCACTGTGCCACTAGACACAGATCCGTATTTAACTGCACACAGCGGGAACACTGCTCAACACCACCTGTGGGGAGCCAAAAACGTTATTCAGATACATTTATATATTTTTCTGGGCATGACACAAAACATCCAGAGGCATATCATTTCAAACTACCTACTTCAAAAATTAGGAAAATGTTGCTATCTGATACAAAGCTGATTTATTCAGACTTCTTTGTTTCACGTCTTGCAATTGAAGGTTACAAATACTGGAGGAACACTATTGATTGGCAAATACAGGGTAGGGAAGCTTTGTTTAGAGCATGCTTGATTCCTGTGCAAATGATCTTTTTGAATGATACCATTCAACAGATGTCCTCTCTGGGTTTAGCAAAGACAAAAGAAATGAACACACCCAGTATCCCCACACCAGCAAAGTTTAATAATTGGCGATTCTTCCTAAATGTTACTGAGGAAGAACTAGATGCAAAGGTTCAGGCTAGCACCTATAATTCTTCACTTTCCAGTCCGGGCGGGTGGTTAATTTAGCCAATAGACACAAATGGGTGTCAGGCACGTTTTATGAATTCCTCAGGGGGTTTCAAGATTAGCCGGCCAGACCCTTGCTTTGTCTCAGGTCAACACATTGGTGTGGTTACATCATACAGTGTGGGTAAACTGTACCAACAATGGGTACAGTCTAACACACTAGCCACAGTTAAAGGACATCTTAACAACACTCTTTCTGAAGAAATAGACTTACAGGACTTTTTGTTAGGTCCTAGAATGACACGTTCTAAAAGATTTATCTATGCTATGTATAATGAGATCTGGAAACTTTCTCTGATAGAAGCTGCTGTGCGTTTAAGGCAAATAGTCAAGGAGAACTTAGAAAAGGCTTTAGCTGTTGTCAATAATGGTATGAACACTCTGTCCAACAGGATTTATTCCCTGACAAACATAGAGTTGTCTGCGATAGATATAATTTAGACAGACATGTCCCTTTTATATCATGGGCAAAGTCAGCTGCTTTCTATCATGCAGTTAGGTTGGACGTTACACATTTTGAAAAATGGCCAAGTTCCATGGAAGTACACTAACGGTAGTGAACTGTTTACTGCCTTTAATTTATCCAAGGAACAACAGACAAAGGCTAAAAGGGAAGCAAGTTTCACCATGCTTCACATACAGAATTTAGAAAAGTTGCCTTTCACAGTTGCGGAGAGTCATTCAACAGTATGGCTCCTACATGGCATCATTAATCTGGCCATTTCCACTTTTTGTTTTTTGAAATGTTTGAAACATCTTGCCGTGGGCAGGTATGAGCGGCTGGGTGATAGCTATATTAAAGAAGAGTAGGAGTTGCCCTTTGAATGCAAATGAAAGAATGGCGAAACAAAGGTCTTTCTCAGTGGAAGAGAATGCAAGACTACTGTTAGTCATTCCATGATCTGCAAGCAGGTCTCTCTTCAAGGCCTTTGCAATGCGGGGGTCGCAACCTTGGCCTGTTTTCTGAAGGGTACTCCAGTCTCTTTGATTCAACCAGCATTTCATGTACTTTCAAATGGAAGTTATGTGCAGCTGAGCTATCAAAGCTGTTGCGGTCTGTGACCAGGAATTGCCTACGTGATTTCAGTCTCTAAGGTTGTTACGTGTTGTGGACAAGTTTTATTCCCCCCCACACAAGAGATAAAATTATCTGAAATGTGGCCTCACATTGATACTGCTAATGTAAATTATGAGAAGCTGAGCAGACTAAAGGTGCTACTGTTCCAAAAACAAGACTTGTTGACATTGGCTAGAGAGACGTATGCTCTCCAGATTGCGAGGTCATCAGCCGAGATACATTCCCTATTAAATACCAACTTCCCCAAGCACGTTGAAGAGCCTGCATAGAGAATTTTCAACACCTCAAGCACTACAGGAATTGTCCACTTCTGTTGGGTCTGGATTTGTGTCCATCTTCCAGACTATCTTCGTAGTCATTTTATCGGCCATCCATTCACTCTTTTCAAGTGTGTTAGGCGGCTTCCCTATAATTTTGGCATTGATCGGCGGAATACTGCTGCTATTTCTTCTGGTTCACAGTGGCTGTGTCTTTACATCTATGCGAAGCAATGGAGCCACTGCCACCAGCTCAGATGTGCCATGAATGCATGGTTCAGGTCTTTAATGCTCTGTCTTTGGAGGAATTGGAGCGTGATTGGTCATTGTCATTCTGACCACTCCTATGGTGCGTGCAACCAGTCTTTCGCTTCGTATGGTGCCTCTTCGAACACTTGCCTGCAGTGTGTCTTGCTGTTACGCCAGTGCCGCCTATGAACCAAGAACTACTGATGTCCTGGATGAGGCTTAGGCTGATTCGCGAGGCCCCTTATGAGCTACCCTTCATAAACGATCTGGCTTCTTTTGGCACTGTGGAGAGTGCAACTCCTGCCGGTGGTCCTGCACAAGAGACTACTACGCACTACTGCTCTGTGGATCCATCTGCCTATCCTGTGATCGATCTAACATCTGACGATGTGGCCTCTTTCCTGACGTCCTTTCCATTTGATGGCTTCACAGATTCTCTTAAAAAAAATGACGATTGTTAAAAAGATTTGTTGATTGGCTTATAATACCAAAATTCAAAGTTTACATTTATTCCCCTTACTTTGGCCTGCTGTGGTTATCATGGTCGACATTATGGCCCTCATTACAACACTGGCAGTAAGTGCCACTTACCGCCATGCTGACTACTGCCAACATACCGCGACTGCGGCAGTATACCGCTATCCGTATAACGACCCACACATAGAAATCTGCCACTATACAGACACACACACAAGTCCGCCAGCCCAAAGGTCAGTGATAAAATGGCGGAACTAAAACCCACACCATTACGCCAACAGAAATACGTCCACAGCATCAAGACCCATGAATCACCCGGCGGTCATTCACCCACGGTAAACCATTGGCAGTACAGACCGCTGCACTCGAAATACACACACACATACAAAACTACACCACATTGGACAATTCAAACTACACACACCTGACACCCACACCACACCCACACAACCACACCAATATAAAGCACACACCCACACTACCCACAACCCTTTATGACCCAAAGATTTTGGCAAGTGAGAGAGAGACAAGCCAGGAGCACCCACTGGATCTGAGCCACAAAACACCATCACCCATACACCATCCACGCACCTCACAGCACACATACCAACACATCACCCCACACACCCTCACACACACTACTCACACTACACCCATGGCACCACAAAGACACCCCAGGTTCTCAGAGGAGGAGCTAAGGGTCATGGGGGAGGAAATCATCAGGGTAGAGCCACAGCTATTCGGATCACAGGTGCAGCAGACATCTATCACAAGGAAGATGGAGCTGTGCTGGAGAGTCGTGGACAGGGTCAACGCAGTGGGACAGCACCCAAGAACAAGGGATGACATCAGGAAGAGGTGGAACCACCTGTGGGGGAAGGTACGTTCCGTGGTTGCAAGACACCAGATAGCTGCACAGAAGACTGGCGGTGGACCCCCACCTCTTCCCCCACAACTAGCAACATGGGAGGAGCAAGTCTTGGTGATCATGCATCCTGAGGGCCTGGCAGGAGTAGCAGGAGGACTGGACTCTTTGGTAAGTCAAATCTTTACTACTTCATCCCCCACCCTACCTGCATGCCATCACAGACAACCATCCCTACCCTCACCCCATCACCCCACCACCTCATATACACCCCACTATCACAACCCACCCATCCCAATACCAAGCCCTGCATGCAACACCAATGCATGGACCTCCATCACAGACCTGCATGGACACCCATCACCACAGCATACACACTAGTGACAATCACTTACCAAACAAATCGCAACTCAAACGAGCCAAAGCTGCCTTGCTAATAACAACCATAGAGGGAAACATACCCAAGCACAAGATGGCACACGCAAAAACAATAACGCTGTATTACGTCCCATCAGGACCCCCACTCAACGTCACCGGAGAGGAGGTGCCAGCCACATCCAGTCCCCCCAGAAGAGGCCCACAGTGATGACAGCCGCTCTGCATGCTTGGATCACGATGACCAACCTGGCCCATCAGGGACCTCTGACAGTCAGTTACCCAGGCACAGTCCCAACCCACCACATAGCCTCCCCCTCAGGAAACACCACCACAGCACCCACCCAGCGGGCCCATCCTTTGTCTACAGGACACGGCAATCAGCAGTGTGTCCACCACTACAGGGAACCCAGGCAACCCTACAAACACAGGACGATCAGGGACCTGGGGTCAGTGGAAGTGGGCACAGGATTCAGGGGACAGAGTCACAGGACAACAGGGAAGCTGGGAGGACTGCTGTGTGACGGGGGAGGACAGGTCCAGGAAACCGACTCTCCACGAGGCACTCACCAACATACTGGGAGCATACCACCATTCCCAGGAGACCATCAGCCAGATACTGGCCAAGTTGCAGGAGACCCAGCAGCTGCAGAAGGGACAGTACCTGGGGATCAGGGAGGACCTGAGGGGCATCCACATCACCCTGGTCACCATTGCAGGGATGCTGGCAGAAATGGCCAACACCATGAGGGAGGCCACCAGCACCCCACCCCCTGCAGAAGGAGAACCAACCTGCAAACGGTCCCTGCAATCCAGGCAGAAACCAGAGAATATTGCCAAGACCCTCACCAGGAAATAAGACTCTCCTGATTGTCACCCCTGTGTCCCACTCTGTCACCCTGTCCGCCTTGAACTGCCATTGCTCCACTTCCTATGCCCCCTTGGACAATGCGCCTGTGATACAAATAGACTGGACTCTACCCTGGACTTTCCTCCATCAGCAACCCAGCCCATTGCAATACCTCCTCCACTTATTAGCACCTAAATAAACACCCTTGGAACAAATTCAAGTATGGAATCTGTCAATTGTTTGACATATGTACTAGTTTAACTAACTGTGAACATTGCAATTCAAATATACTGTAATATTTGCATAGGTAGGACCTGTAGTGGGCAGCAGTAAACACAACAGGAGCCAAAGTGGGGAACAGAGATCTGAAAATTGAGATGCCAAAGGGTACAGTAAGTGGCTGTAGAAATAGGGAAATCAGGCTGCCATGTTCAATGTCAAACAAAAAACTGCAATGGAAGGTGAAGTTACAGTGTCTTACCTGTGTGTCATTGGAAGTCCTGTTGAATTAGTGTAGTTCTGTTGGCTACATCCTCTTTCTCCACCTCCTCTTCGTCACTGTCCACAGGCTCCACCACTGCCACACGACCATCCCCAGGCTTATTCTCCTGCAGAAAAGGCACCTGGCGTCTCAAGGCCAGGTTGTGCAACATGCAACGATGATCTGGCACACCTTCTTGGGTGAGTAGTACAGGGATCCACCTGTCAGATGGAGGCACCAGAATCTGGCCTTCAGGAGGCCAAAGGTTCACTCAATGATCCTCCTTGTTCACCCATGTGCCTCATTGTAACATTCCTCTGCCCTTGTCCTGGCATTCCTCACGGGGGTCAGTAGCCATGAGAGGTTGGGGTAACCACAGTCACCTGCAAATATTGAGGGATACCTGTTAGCCACACACTCACCATTAAAGCCAAACCCACACCCATATACCTACATCAACTGGGTGGGGACCATGGGATCACCTATTAGCCACACCCTGTGCCTCTGGAGTTGAGACATTACATATGGGATGCTGCTATACCTCAAGATAAAGGCATCATGCACAGAGCCAGGATACTTTGCATTGACATGGGAGGTGTACTGGTCCACCAAACACACCATCTGCAAATTCAGAGAGTGAAAGCTTTTTCTATTTCTGAACACTTGTTCATTTCTCTGGGGGGGAGGGGGGAATCAATATGTGTACCATCAATGGCACCAATGATGTTGGGGATATGTCCCAGTGCACAGAAGTCAGCCTTCACTGTGGCCAAATCCTCCACCTGGGGGAATACGATGTAGCTGCTCATGTGTTTCATCAGGGCAGACAACACTCTGGTCAACACGTTTGAGAACATAGGCTGTGACATCCCTGATGCCATGGCCACTTTCTCTTGAAAGAAACCACTTGCCAGGAAATGGAGCACTGACAGGACCTGCACTAGAGGGGGGATACCTGTGGGGTGGCGGATAGCTGATATCAGATCTGGCTCCAATCGGGCACACAGTTCTTGGATTGTGGCCCTATCAAGCCTGTAGGTCAGGATAATATGCCTGTCCTCCATTGTCGGCAGGTCCACCAGGGGTCTGTACACAGGGGATGTCTCCATCTCCTATTCATCCTCAGAGGTTGAACTCTAGGGTGAAAAACCGTGAGAAGAAGGTCATATTCAAACATATTTCAAAATTAAAATGCAATTTTTGCTTTACAGAAACAGTATGTGAACTCGTAAGTCAGTTGACATGCTGTGACGCAGTTAGGTGCCATGGCCTGTGCCCACCTGAAATGGCAGCTGCCTGACCTGTGAGGAGGGACAAGTGGAAATGAGGCCATTCCGCTGGTTTTGTGCGCCGTTGCGGTCGGTGGTCGGCGACCGCTGTGCAACACTGCATTGGTTATCATTGAGGCCTATGGGTTAAAGGAGCCAATGGCGATGTATGCCGGCGGTGACGGTATGCACCGCTGCGGACGTGACTACCATTTTCTATCTGTTCACTCACTTGCTACCTGACATTCAACAGGAGAGGACCTACACTGCAAGTGCTGCTGTGACCTGTGTCTGGAAGCGACAATGGCTCGAGTGCCTGGGGAAAGGGCCCCTGCCTTCACTTCGTAGGAGTTGGAGAGACTGGTGGATGGGGTCCTACCCCAGTACCCTTTACTCTATGGTCCTCCAGACAAACAGGTGAGTACAGTGTGAGCATGATGCGTGGGGCATGAATGTATGGATTGCTGTGTGTGTAAGCCTCGTGTAGGGGGGGTCTGAGGGGTCCTGGGCAGAGTGCTGCATGTATGGTGGTCAATATATATGCGCAAGGGGATGGGGGACATGGTGGGCCATGAGTATAACAGTCCGGACGGTATGACTAATACCTTTTCTGCAGGTCAGCGCCCATCAGAAAAAGGGTATTAGGCGTGCCATTGCCAAGGAGGTGCGGACCCTGGGGGTCTTTGACAGGCGGAGCACCCACTGCCGCAAACGGTGGGAGGACCTGCGCCGCTGGGCAAGAAAGATGGCGGAGGCCCAGCTGGGGCTTGCCTTCCAATGAGGAAGGTGTGCTTGTCGTATCCTGATCCCCCTATTGTTCCGCATCCTGGCGGTGGCCTATCTGGAGTTGGATGGGTGCTTGAAGGCATCACAGCAGCCACAAGGGGGTGAGTATGGATTCTGAATCATGACTTTGCGTGTGTTAAGGTATTACCTGGGTGGGAGATGTGTGCTGTGGGTGCCCCTAGACCAGGGGGAACATTGCAGGGTATGCTCAATGATAGTCAAGCTCAGATGCACTCCATCCTCAATAATGTTTGTGGGCATCTACTACTGGGCAGGGTCCTGTGGGTTTCAGGTGTGCAGCTAATAGTACTAGGCATTGTACCCCATCGGCTAGTGAGTAGCATTGTAATTGGTAGTGCATGGCCTAGTGCATAGGGCTGTTCCCTGTGAGTTGTGTACGCCAACGGTAGTGTTGTTGCTGGCATTGACCAAGTATATCCTCTGTCTCTCCCCCCCCTTTTTGTTTTGTCACCCTGTCCTTGTGTGAATTAGCATCATCTGGTGGAGGAGCAGAGGCACCAGTGGTGGAAGGAGCTGCATCCCACATGGGCCTGGAGGTCGAATCCACTGATGGTGAGGGCACCAGTGGGACGGAGGGCAAGGGGAGCACCACGACGGAGATAGGAGGGGACAGTACCGACAGCAACACCTCCTCTGATGGAAGCTCCCTGGCGGGGGCGGACACCTCTGTGCTCACCCCAACTACAGGTACAGCCACCACCCCGTACCAGCAATGCCCTCCCAGCAGCCCCTCAGATTGTTTCCCATGCCCGCTCACCCAGGAGGGTAGGTGTTAGAAATGGGGTCTTTGGTTGGCAGTCAGGTTACCTCCTGTCCAAGCAAGGACCCTCACTCTAGTCAGGGTAAGTCACACACAATCCAAATTATCCTGTGCCCATCCTCTGGTAGCTTGGCACTGAGCAGTCAGGCTTAACTTAGATTGCAAGGTGTAAAGTATTTTTGCAATAAATCATAAAATAACACAATATAGCACCACAAAAATACACCACACAGTGTTTAGAAAAATATATAATATTTATCTGGATATTTGCAGGTCAAAACGATAAAAGATGCAATAAGAAATTGCAGAGATATCACATAAAAAAGTGATATGAAGTGTCTTAAGCCTTAAAAAAGCAAACAAAGTCTCTCTCAAGCACAAAGTACCTGGGTTGGAGTGGAAAATCTCCGCAAAGGGCCGCAGCGGAGGAGATGCGGGGAAAAATGGTGTGTGCGTCGGTTTCGCCCCTTCACACACGGACTTGCGTCGTTATTTTTCACGTGGGGAAGATGTGCGTCATTTTCCGGTGCGCGGATAGGTCTCCTCTGTGGGTCGCGGGATTCCCAGATGTCCCGGGGTCTGTGCGTAGAATCCTGGGCTTGTTGTCTGGCTGCGCGTAGTTCCGGTGGGCTGTGCGTGGAATTTTCTCCCTCACGGCAGGCGTTGCGTCGATCTCCTCTCTGGAAGTCAGGGGGCGTTGTCCAGGCGGACCGTGCGTCGAAGTTCCGGTCACACTGCAGGCGTCGCGTCGATCTTTTCCTTGCGGGGTCGAGCAGCGTCTTTCCGGATCGCCGTGCAGTGAATTTTTCACCGTGGAGCAAGCTGTGCGTCGAATTTGTCAGCGCACAAGGAGTTCAGTTGAAAGATGGAAGTCTTTTTGGTCCTGAGACTTCAGGGAACAGGAGGCAAGCTCTATCCAAGCCCTTGGAGAGCACTTCTGCAGCAAGGCAAGAGTTCAGCAAGGCAGCAGGCCAACAGCAAGGCAGCAGTCCTTTGTAGAAAGCAGTCAGGTGAGTCCTTTGAGCAGCCAGGCAGGATGCAGGTTCTGGTTCAGGTTTCTTCTCCAGCAAGTGTCTGAAGTGGTAGGGCAGAGGCCCTGTTTTATACCCAAATGTGCCTTTGAAGTGGGGGAGACTTCAAAGAGTGGCTTAGAAGTGCACCAGGTCCCCTTTCAGTTCAACCCTGCCTGCGAGGGTCCCAGTAGGGGGTGTGGCAGTCTTTTGTGTCAGAGCGGGCCCTCCACCCTCCCAGCCCAGGAATACCCATTTAAAATGCAGATGCATGCAAGTGAGTCTGAGTACCCTGTGTTTGGGGTGTGTCTGAGTGAATTCACAAGGAGCTGTCAACTAAACCTAGCCAGACGTGGACTGTAAGGCACCGAAAGATTTAAGTGCAGAGAAATGCTCACTTTCTAAAAGTGGAATTTCTAAAATAGTAATATTAAATCCAACTTCACCAGTCAGCAGGATTTTGTAATACCATTCTGGCCATACTAAATATGACCTTCCTACTCCCTTCAGATCAGCAGCTACCATTTCAACAATGTACGAGGGTAGCCCCAATGTTAGCCTATGAAGGGAGCAGGCCTCACAGTAGTGTAAAAATGAATTTAGGAGTTTTACACTACCAGGACATGTAAACTACACAGGTACATGTCCTGCCTTTCACCCACACAGCACCCTGCCCTAGGGGTTACCTAGGGCACCCATTAGAGGTGACTTATATGTAGAAAAAGGGGAGGTTTAGGCTTGGCAAGTACTTTTAAATGCCAAGTCGAGGTGACAGTAAAACTGCACACACAGACCTTGCACTGGCAGGTCTGAGACAAGGTAAAGGGGCTACTTAAGTGGGTGGCACAACCAGTGCTGCAGGCCCACTAGTAGCATTTAATCTACAGGCCCTAGGCACATATAGTGCACATTACTAGGGACTTATAGGTAGATTAAATAGTCCAATTGGGTATGATCCAAAGTTAGCATGTTTAAAGGGAGAGAGCATATGCACTTTAGCACTGGTTAGCAGTGGTAAAGTGCGCAGAGTCTAAAAGCCAGCAAAAACAGTGTCCAAAAAGTGGAGGGAGGCAGGCAAAAAGTTAGGGGTGACCACCCTAAGGCATGTCAGGTCTAACAGTGGGTATCTCCTTTTCCCCAGGCACCTCAGTCCCTGCCCCAGTCAGCCCTGCTGCCCTCAGTGAGGAGGCTATTGACCTCCTGAGATCCCTCTCTGTTGGGCAGTCAACCATACTGAATGCCATTCAGGGTCTAGCAGGGCATTTGCAACAAACAAATGCATACCTGGAGGGCATTCACTCTGGCATGGCGGCCCAACAGAGGGCATTCCAGGCTCCGGCCAACTCACTGATGGCAGTCATTGTCCCTGTCTCCAGCCTCCCCCTCCGACTTCCTCTACCCAGTCCCAATCCCCTCAACCACAGCCTATCCCAAGCACACCATCAGACCAATAATCACCCAAATCAACACACAGAAGTGGCTCAGGCAAACACAAGCACTAAACTTCATCTCACAGGCACTCACACAAGCACCATAAACATGCATGCACACCAACATCCACTGCCTTCCCTGTGTCCCCCTCCTTCTTGTTGTCCACCTCCCTTCCATTAGCGTCTCCACTCACACCTGCATGCACTACATCTTAATCCACTACCTCCATCACAAGCACGCCTCTCACTACATGCCCCCCACTGGCAGTCACCATCCCCACATCCATGCACACGTCCCCTGTGTCCTCTCCCACTGCATCTGTGACCCTTCCTCCCAAAGTAAACAAACACAAGCACTCAGACACCCAACAGCCATCCACCTCACAACAGCATCAAGCCCATGCACCTGCACCCAAACACAGCAGACTGATACCTCCTACAACCACTCCCTCTTCCACCACACCCAAACCTTCACCCTCTTCCCACCCCAGTGTCCCTAAGAAGCTTTTCCTCACCAACATTGACCTATTCCCTGCCCCTTCCCCCCATCCTACACCTCGGGCCAGGGTGGCCAGAACCCAGCCCAGCACCTCAGCCACCCAGTCAACGGCCACTGTGGTTTCTGCAGCAACTGCAGGTGTGAAAGGCTCCAAGGAGGCACCCGTCAGCCCAGGCAGTGTGCCAGCACCACCTGCCAATGCCAAGAAGGGGACGCCAGCCAGCAAGGGGAAGGAGGCACCACCAGCCAGCAAGGGCAATAAAAAGACACCAGATGGCAGAAGCAAGGAGGGACCACCATCTGCCGAGGGCAGGAAGGGGCACACAACACCAGCCATGGCACTTCAGCCATCCGAGGTTGCAGGTGATAGGTCTGGAGGCTACCACCACCACTGACAGCACCGCCACCTGCTCCACAGCCAGCACCACCACCTGCACCACGGCAGCACCGCCACCTGCACCGCCGCCAGCAGCACTACTGCCAGCAACTGCAGCCCCAGTGGGCAGCCATCCGAGGCTGCAGGTGAAGGCCTGGATGCTAACACTACCACTGACAACACCGCCACCTGCACCGCGGCCAGCACTGCCTCCAGCAGCACCACTGCCAGCAGCAGCAGCAGCAGCCCCAGTGGGCAGCCATCCAAGGCTGCAGGTGAAGGCCTGGTGGCTACCACCGCCACTGACAGCACCACCACCTGCAGCGCAACTGGCATTCACTGAGCAGTCGGCACTGCCGGTGAGCAGTGTGTAGTGGTGACTACATGGGCTGCAGTGAGTCCTGGCCCCTGCAACACCTGTCAGTGTGACACAAACGTAGGAGACTGTGGCCTTGCCCCATCCAGGCTGAAGCAAACTGGGCACAAGGCCCCCTCCGGAACCACTGGAACAAGGCATCCACTCAGACCCTCCTTGCCAGGATGAAGCACACTGGACACAAGGCCCTCTCCAGAATCAGTGGAAGAAGGCAGCCCCTCCTTGCCAGTATGAAGCACACTGGGCACAAAGGTACCCTCCAGAACCAGTGGAAGAAGGCATTCACTTGAGAGACTGTGGCTTTGCACTCCCAGGACCAAGCAGTGGGCAAAACACCCACTAGAAAGACTGTGGCCTTGCACTCCCCAGGACCAAGCAGTGGGCATGGAGCCCACTCCAGGCCAGTGGTGTTGAACCATCTTCCGGCTGAGGTGCCCCCCATTCCACGTCCCCCTGAGGTGCCTGTGTTTTTTTGACCTGATGCCCCTGCAGTGTTCTCTCCGTATTGAGGAAGGAGTCAAGTGTGGCCTTGGCCTATGTGTTATGGCCCTGTGGGCCACAGACATTTTGGAGTGGGCATTGTCTATATTGTACATACTGTTTATTGTTTAATGACATATATATCTAAAACTGTACTATTACACTCATTTTACTCCATTCCTTTTTTCCTTGCGTTATTCCTGAGGGTTACGGGGTGTATATGTAATGTTGTTGCATCTGTTTGTGTGTATGGTGTTGGGGGTGGGGGTGGGGGTGTTGTGTGTTGCGTGTCTGTGTCACTCTCTTTTTCCTTCCCCCTCCCTTGTGTGCTAGGTGCAGTACTCACCGTGGTCAACTTCACCAGCGTTCGTGTTCCTGGTGTATGAGAAGGTACACCAGCATTGGAAATAAGTGCGCTCAGGCTCAATGGCGTTGTGGTTCTTCCTTGACTGTCAAGAGGTGAGTCGTTTCCCTTCAGTGTTCTGTTTCCGGCGTGCTTTTGATGGCATTGGTACCGCCCCGGAAAAGCTGGTGGATAGGCCTGTTGTAATGCTGTGGGTGGTACATTGTCTTCCGCCTGGCTGTTGGTGGTTACCACGGCGGTGTTTGTTGCTACCGCCATGGCGGTCAGTGTGTTAAAGTGGCTGTATGTGTTGGCGGCTTCCGCCATGGTCACGATTCCATTTTTTTACCGCCGGCCTGTTGGCGGTGTTACCACCGCTTTATCACCGACCTCCAGGGTTGTAATGAGGGCCCATATCTATTCTTATGTTCTTTAGCTATTTTTGTTTTTAACAAGTTTTTAAATATGGTTTTTACCTAGTTTTTATGCTTTTAGCTTTCAGTCCAGATCACTTTTTAGCATTGGTTTCATTCACCTTCAGTGACGTCAGTACTACGGCGTCACACTTGTTACGGCAATGGAGAGGGTGTTGTGAATCCTAGTTTGTTTTAATAGGAAACAGGAGTTATCTTAGCCTTTGGCTTGAAGACTTGTGCCGCGGTCACCTAGTGACTCTTACCCTACTTAGCTTGCTCTGTTTTAGCATATTTATTTAATTATATATTTTAAGATGGCTGCCTTATTTTTAGTTAGGCCTATGTTTTAGTTTTGCATTATCAGTGCTACCGTGCTAAGACGTCAATATCAAGCGACAAAGATAAACAAACTGTAGGTGTTCACATTAGGTATTTTCCCTCTTCACGTCTTCGAGGGAATTGTTTATATAAATTACCATCCCAAGCATGTCTTGTTATCTATTGTTTGGGAACAGACCTATGTCAGGAGCCCGAGCAGGTCTGTGTAAATGCACCTCACTTAGACAGATTGTCAGAGGGATTCTGACCAGATGCCAGTGCTGCTATTGATGCTGCACGTCACCTTGATGCTGAACCAGTCTTCGTGTCCCTACAGAGTCTGAGCTAGGGACCTCATTCCAAGGTAACAAGGGTTGGGGGCTCTTCTCATGGACATGGCATTGGCAGATTAGGTTTAACACACTTAGCTCTCTTTTAGGTTAGAGATTAGGTTTACTTTATTAGGACATATTTCACATCTCATGTCATTTCACGTCAAGATGGTGGGGGTCTTCATACTAACGACTCTTGTCTTTACCATTCTGTTCCTTGCATTATTCATTATCCTAATCATTGCAGCCCATGCAGCTTATCGTATATAGCAGTTTTGTTAAATGAAAATTATTGAAACCTTACTGCATCTCCTTCCTTGCCTGTGTTTGATTGAGAGATGTTGTTCATGTGAGAAAGGGGTAATCTCTGTTTAACCACGACACTCCGTGAGATGTCATACTCTTGAGTCCATGTGTAAAGGCTGCCACAAATCAACTTTTACTGTTTGGGTTTTCGGTGGGGTGCTGCTTGTGAGCCAGGAGGGTTGGGACGACAGTTGTGATTTGTTGTAGAATTGGCATAGACGCCTACAAACATAAGTACTGTCGTCCTTAAACCAGAAGTCTTGCCTAGAGCAAGAGTCAAATCACAACACTTGTCTGATTGTCACTCATAATGAGGCCTACATTCTTCATTAACTAGACTACTTCCAAGACACAGATTGGGCACCCCCATCGTTCAGGTCATGGCACCAACCCAAGTTTGAAATTCTTTGGTGGAATATATGCAACAATACAATGTCTCAAGAAGTGAAAACCAACAATAATGTAGAAGAGTGGCACAATTCCTTCCCAGGAGCTCCGGAAGGAGCCACTGAACTCTCTATCCATTTATGGAGATACTAAAAAAAGAACAAAGCTCGTTATTTCTTGACACCACTTAAATCGAAAATATCAAAGCAAACAAGACAGATGTTCAAAATTCGATCTATCAAAAGTACTCATTGGTAACAATCAAAGGTCAACAGTATTGTAAATCTGTAGCACACACTAATAAAAAAATACCCACAATGTAAAAACCAACACACTATGCTACTAAACAGAACCTAACCTCCAAACGAAATACCTAAAATTCACACATTATTTTTAAGGAACAGTATAACATTCCGTTATTTTTCATCATTCTGAATTAAATAAGAACCTTAAAACAGAAACAATAAAACATCTGATTGACAAAAATAAAATAATAACATAATAATCCCTACAAATAAAATAATTTCAGCACAACAAACATAACATTTCCCCCTTCATTTTATCCAATTCACTCAACTAACAGGGGCACATGTCCACTATTCCCAATAATAACTCACAATTTCCTTTTTCTCATCCACTTCCATTATTCTATGACAACTCAAAACACTACTAAACGCCTAAGACATAGACATAGCACAAACTTTACAAATTTACCACAAGGGGTAATAAGTGCTATATAAATACAATGCACAATTTCAACTAAATACCAAAGAAACATACCATTACAAAGTGAAACATTCAAATATGCAGTACATAAACTCATAACAAAACATACTGACAAAATATTACAATATACAGATAATTCTTTTATATATTAAAACACATGAATTCCACCCAATATTTGAACAGAGGTTAAACATTTTCCACCATCCTGTTACATGACCATCCACCAATTATTAGAGATCTATGCTGGCCTGGTGGAGATCTCTGTGTTTTAAAGGAGCAGTTGCCAAAGCAGCTATTTTCAAAGTACTGAACTTTTGTTATGTGACTGCCAGCTTCCTTACCAGTTCTGAAAGAAAAAGTACATCAGACCTTCCACAAAAAATGTCTGTTGCATTTACACCGATAGTCCCAAATCTGTCTGCCCATTGGTTCAAGGTTTCCAATGGCGAAGCTAGTGGGAGCATCACTGTTGGAAACCTGACAGCCCGCCTAACTCTAAATACAGTGGGAAGCCTTCAGTTTAGCTGACAGTGTACTCTGCCACCTTTGTGACAAGTACTCTGTCCATCAAACTCTAAATTAGGCCCTACGTTATTTCATGTGTAAAACATGCATGGAATGACAGAGGCCACAAGGCAGACTATTTGGAGCATTGTATCAACTACAACACCCAGACTTTTACAGACTTTGGTAACTGGAGATAGGAATCGAAGTTTCGGCCAGGTTAACCCCTAGGGTGCCCTGGATATAACGGTCACGTCCCGGGCAGCACTGCTCTGTTGCCCACAACGTAACCGTTACGTCCAGGTAGGAGCCTATGAGGGATGCTTTAGCGCTCCCCACCTGGGCAGGGATGGAAGGAGAATCGCTTTCCTTTCCACCCCGGCCCTCCCCCGACCACCTTGTGGCATCTGATGATGTCAGCGCACAATCGCGCGCAAAATTGCGCGCTGACCACATCAGAGGCCTGCCCCTCTGCTCTCGAAGCTCAGCTTCTAGCGCCGATCGGAGGAGAAATGCTTTTGCATTTCTCCTCCGATCACAGGAGGGGCCGAGAAAGGCATCAAAGGAAAGGAAAGGCCATTCCTTTCCTTTGTGTCTTTTTCCGCATTTCTGCTGCCCGATCGCGATGTGACTCCAGACACCAGTGAATTTTTTATTTTTTTTGTAGTTTACTAAGCGGAGCGGCCCCTTGGGCAAGGGCTGCTTCCCGGGGGGGGGGGGTATTTTTAGGCCATTTCTGCCCCTCCTTGGGACAGATCAGCCGATTATAATTAGGAAACCGCTAGACACCAGGGATATATTTTTTTTGTTTATTTTTTTAATGCATGTGGGGAGCAACGCCTTAGGCACGGGTCACTCCCCTGGGGGACAAATTGTCTTTAGGCCATTTCGGCCTATTTTTGTTAGGCCAATCTGTCCCCATGGAAGGCAGAAACCACTAGACACCAGGGATTTGTATTTTTTTGCATCAATTTCACGCAAGGGGAGCGACCCCTTAGGCAAGGGTCATTCCCCTGGGAGGCAAATTTATTTTAAGCCATTTCTGCCCCCCTTGGTGGCACATCAGCCTATTTTTATTAGGCCGATCTGCCTCCCGGGGGCATAAACCACTTAGGCACCAGGGACTGGTGTGTGTGTGTGTATGTGTGTGTTTTGATGGGCGGCAGCCCCTTGGGCAAGGGTCGCTCCCCATGGGGGAATATTACAGTTGGCCATATCTGCCCCCCTTGGGGGCAGATCGACCTATTTTTGGAAGGACCATCTGCCCCCTGACGGGGCAGAAAGCCAACCAGAGACCAGGGAAGATTTTTCTTTCCAAAATAAGAGGGTAGGGCTATGGCCATACTCCCACCCCAAATAAATGGGGCCAATGTTGTTCTGCCCACTAGTGGGCAGATGGGGCAATTACCCTGAACCACAACCTGAGGGGCAGAAAGTCTACTAGATGTCAGGGAATTAAAAAAAATATATATATATTGGGGTGGTGGCTACCAACCAGTATGGGCTTAGTTATGCCACTAGCTCAACTGAAGAGGGTAACAGTCTTTCAGCTCTCCCCCCACACACTAAAACATCTTATCCCACAGCAAGCAAGAGGACATTGGAGTATTTTTGGTTTTACATTTGGGCCATAAGAGCTTGGCTAACTCTCAAAATCGTCCCTCTTGGAATAGTGAGGACTGCACTTTTTGGACAAGACCTAGACACATCTGAAAACTAAACATCTGGGTGATTCCAGGGTTGTGTGCTTCACATGCACCTTGCACCGTTTTCCTACCCAAAATGCCCTTCAAACCTTCAACTTGTCTGGAAATCACACATGTTCCCCACATTTTTGTGATGTACTTTCCGGAATCTGCAGGAATCCACAAAATTCCTACCATCCAGCATTGTCTCATCTACACCAATGAAAATTCTGCTGCACTTGTCAGCCTAAAAATGTTTTTTTTTCAATCTGCCCTTTTGGACCTGCTTTGGTTCCCCATCAATTTCGACATGTTTTTGACTCTTCCCTGTCACAGTCACTTGGCCCACCTACACAAGTGAGCTATCATTTTTACCGGGAGACTGAGAGGAACATTCGGTGGTAGGAAATGTGTCCTGGTGCGGTGACCCCACACAGAAATGTGGGAAAATTTGATTTTTTTAGCTAAATTTGAGGTTTGCTGAGGATTCTGGGTAAGAAAACATTGGGGGATCCACACAAGTCACACCTCCCTAGACACCCTCGGGTGTCTAGGTTTCAGAAACGTCTGGGTTTGGTAGGTTTCCCTAGATGTCTGCTGAGCCCAGGACCAAAAAAGCAGGTGCCCCCCTGCCCCCGCAAAAACGGGTAGTTTTGCATTTGATAATTTTGATGTGTCCAGATAGTGTTTTGGGGCATTTTCTTTCGCGGGCACTAGGCCTACACACACAAGTGAGGTACCATTTTTATTGGGAGACATGGGGGAACACTGGGTGGAAGGAAATGTGAGGCTCCTCTCAGATTCCAGAACTTTCTGTCACCGAAATGTTAGGAAAAAGTGTTTTTTGGGCAAAATTTTGAGGTGTGCAAGGGATTATGGGTAACAGAACCTGGTGACAGCCCCACAAGTCACCCCATCTTAGATTCCCCTAGGTTTCTAGTTTTCAGAAATGTGCAGGTTTGGTAGGTTTCCCTAGGTGCCGGCTGAGCTAGAGGCCAAAATCCACAGCTAGGCACTTTGCAAAAAAAACAGGTCTGTTTACTTTGGGAGAATGTGATGTGTCCACTTTGTGTTTTGGGGCATTTCCTGTCCCAGGCGCTAGGCCTACCCACACAAGTAAGGCACCACAATTTGAGAAAAAAGTGTTTTCCTGGCCAAATTGAGGGGTTTGCAAGGGATTCTGGGTAACAGAACCTGGTGAGAGCACCACAAGTCACCCCATCTTGAATTCCCCTAGGTGTCTATTTTTCAAAAATGTGCAGGTGTGGTAGGTTTCCCTAGGTGCCAGCTGAGTTAGGGGCGAAAATCTACAAAGAGCACTTTGCAAAAGATTTCAATGTAAAAATGTGATGTGTCCGTGTTGCGTTTCCTGTCGCAAGCATTAGGCCTACCCACGCAAGTGAGGGACCATTTTTATTGGGAGACTTGGAGGAACATAGAATAGCAAAACAAGTGTTATTGCCCTTTGTCTTTCTCTACATTTTTCCTTCCAAATGTAAGACAGTGTGAAAATAAGACGTCTATTTGAGAAATGCTTTGTAATTCACATACTAGTATGGGCACCCCAGAATTCAGAAATATGCAAATAACCACTGCTTCTCAACACCTTATCTTGTGCCCAATTTGGATATACAAAGGTTTTCTTGATACCTATTTTTCACTATTTATATTTCAGCAACTGAATTGCTGTATATCGAGTATAGAATGAAAACCCATTGCAAGGTGCAGCTCATTTATTAGCTCTGGGTACCTAGGGTTCTTGAGGAACCTACAAGCCCTGTATATCCCTGCAACCAGAAGAGTTCAGCAGATGTAACAGTATATTGCTTTCAAAAATTTGACATTGCAGGAAAAGGTACAGAGTAAAACGTTGAGAAAAAAGGCTGTTTTTTTCACCTCAATTTCAATATTTATTTTATTTCAGCTCTTATTTTCTGTAGGAAAGCCTTGTAGGATCCACACAAATTACCCGTTGCTGAATTGTGAGTGTTCTCTACTTTTCAGAAATGTTTAGCTTTCTGGGATCCAACATTGGTTTCACATCCATTTCTGTCACTAACTGGAAGGAGGCTGAAAGCACAACACATAGTAAAAATGGGGTATGTCCCAGTAAAATGCCAAAATTGTGTTGAAACATGGGGTTTTCTGATTGAGATTGAAGTCTGCCTGTTCCTGAAAGCTGGGAAGCTGGTGATTTTAGCACCGCAAATCTTTTGTTGATGCAATTTTCAGGGAAAAAAAACACAAGCCTTCATCTGCAGCCCTTGTTTCCCATTTTTTTTAAATTTAATTTGTGCTGTATTTTGGCTAATTTCTTGATCTCCTTCAGGGCAACCCACAAAGTCTGGGTACCTCCAGAATCCCTAGGATGTTGGAAAAAAGGGACGCAAATTTGGCTTGGGTAGCTTCTTTGGACAAAAAGTTATGAGGGCTGAAGCGCGAAGTGCATCAAATAGCCAAAAAAGTCCTGGCACCTGAGGGGAAAAGGCCTGGCAGCGAAGGGGTTAAAGAGAGACTGTTGTTAACATTGAATAACAGCGTTTCAGTTTTAAGTTGCTTTATTCACATTGTTCAATTGAGTGGCTCTTCAGTTTTTCAATGCAATGTTAGGAGACAATCCTGTAGCACAAACATACATAGATTGATTCTCAAGTCCATAGAATTGTTGACTGTTGAGGTACGAGTACTTCGCAAATGGATATGATTTGAGATCATACAATCAAATAATGACAGCAAGTGCTCATACATCATGATTAAATAGGTATAGTGACTAGAGTACTACACTGGCAATTTGTGGAAGAGGAGCGATACGGGTCCAGTACCACCTTTTGAGTTATCACACTTAAAAAGTAGAGGACCAATATAACAATTTACTATATATGTCTACAGAATGTAATTGAATAATAAGGATGCCAAGGTCAACATTGTCAAATGACAAAGAGGTTGTAGCAGCTGCAAAAATGATGAAAATGGCTTCAACTGCTGCACTAAGTGACAATCACAGCACCACTATAGGGCACATGACCATTCTGAGACGGGTGTATCTCTCTCATCTCCACTTACCATGGGAGCTGTTGATGACTTTATATGAAGCCAATGATACTCGCTACATACCCGTGAGGGTTTCAAGGTGCTTGGGGTGGGGGGGTTGCTGCTACTGCTCGAAGAGCCAGGTCTTGAGGAGTCTTCTGAAGAAAAGCCGGTCCTGGGTCCGTCTCAGCTCAGGCGGGAGGGTGTTCCAGGTCTTGGCGGCAAGGTAAGAGAACGATCTGCCGCTGGAGGATCTGCGCCGGATGCGGGGGATGGAGGCGATGTTAGCGGAGCGGAGATTCCGGGTGGGGGCGTGGAAGCTGAGTCTGCAGGTAGGACGGTCCGGTGTTGTGGAGTGCTTTGTGTGCATTGGAGAGGAGCTTGAAGGTAATCCTCTTGTCGACGGGGAGCCAGTGAAGATCTCTTAGGTGGGGGGTGGTGTGGCTGTGGCGAGGGATGTTGAGGATGAGTCGAGCGGAGGCGTTTTGGATGCGTTGAAGGCGCTGTATGTGTTTGGATGGGATGCCGGCGTAGAGGACATTGCCGTAGTCGAGTCTGCTCCTGACGAGGGCCTGGGTTACTGTTTTTCTTGTTTCGGTTGGGATCCATTTGTAGACTCTGCGAAGCATGCAGAGGGTGTTGTAGCAAGAGGAGGAGATGGCGTTGACCTGTTTTGACATGGAGAGGGATGAGTTGAGGATGAAGCTGAGGTTTTGTGCGCTGTCGGTGGGTGTCGGGGGGGAACCCAGCGAGGCCGGCCACCATGAGTCGTCCCATGCAGAGGGGGTGGGCCCAAGGATGAGAACCTCTGTTTTGTCCAAGTTTGTGATGAAGTGTTTACATGTATTGAGCGCCTCCAAACTGTGCCTTCAGATTAAATAATGAATGTGGGTGATACAATTCTACATTACTTGCTATGCGAAGCAGCTGGTGGCAGGATAGCTTATGTTCATCCTGTCGTCATTTATTTCCCAACGCAAAATTCGTGGACTGAGTTGCAGATTTTTAAATTTCCATTCTGTACAGCTATGCATTCGTCATATTCTGGCACAACCCTGCCGGGGGGATGTCTCTATTTAATGGTGGTATTGGCTATTCACTGGAAGAACACAAGTAGTTGAAGGTAATGGAGTGGGGATCATAGTACCTTTGGTTGCACAGACAGGAGGGGTGTGGTTCTCTGGATCACCCATACTGCCCAGAGATGGGACAGGAGGCAGAGGGCAGGGGTTGTGCCCAGACACCCTTTTTTGTAACCATTGAAGTATGGTAGCCTCGAGTAATTACAACTTGTCCTGGAATGTTGGGGCTATAGAATTTATGAACTAGAGGCGCAAGATCATAGCTTATTTGAAGAGGCAGCAGCCTTTGGTGAAGAGTTAGAGGGGGCAACTGATTTATCCAACATGGTCTGCCTATGTTAGGGGCTCACTATCTGGGTCAGCCTCAGAAACCCTTTGTAATCCAGAATAGACATGTGGAAATTGAAAGGTGCTTTGTAATGGTGGAAGAATTTTGTGATGTTGGTCTTTTGGCATTCTTATGCATATCTGCTCAAAGTTCAGCCTATGGTAACTTCCTGGACTGCCAAACCTCTATGTGGCTTCTGTATTGTATCATCCACTGATTCTTTGATAAGATTTTCATAGCATACTAGACATGCATCTGGACAGGTAACACCCCCTTCCCCATTGGGTACTATGGTTTTTGGAATACCTGAGAGGTCCAGAAGCTGGCAAAGGAGTTGGCATTTGACACATGTGTGCCCCTTGGGTGATTCACATTACTGGTAACATACTTACTACTCTCTCATTTACAATTGACACAAACAATTGGACATGCTATTTTGCTCCACACATTGACAAGGCCTATCCTTGAGCTGGTGGGGGTGGGAAGTTGTGGCAGACTTGCGTACTGAGTTGGTAGTTACATGTTTGCACTTTGACAGTTTTACACTCAAGTAGGCTAAAACACTCAGTAATTCACTATTTCATAGATAACACTGAGATGTGATGTACATTCTTCATGGGAGGTGTTGAAAGTGTTATTCAGAGAGGCATGTGTTGTGTGCATTAAAACGTGTGTGGGGTCTGTATGGTTCTAGACCATGGACTGAAAAGAAGTTGCAAACACAGTAACATCCAGGACAGGAATATAATATACAAGCCTCTTTACTTTTGCCAGTTTTCTTTTTGGGGTTATGTAAAGCAGATAGTAGTGGTTCACAAGGGAAGTGCTTTTATCCATCATTCAAGGATGTGCTGCTATTTTGTGGCATGACCACACAGTCATACCCAACTGTCATCTAATGTCCAGATAATAACAATTGACCATTCCTATAGGTCCCTTTGTGAATTCATTACTTGTGAATTTTCCAGCAATCAAACAATTCCTCTTCCCTCTTTTTTGAGGTTCCTCCATTATTTATGGAACGGTATCATGTAGCAAAGTAATTTGTCATGTTCCACAATAAGTATTTCACCAGAACATCTGAGGATGCAGTGATGAATGACGTGCGATAATGATCAACATGTCAATGGATGACAGATACATAATTTGCCAAAGAATGTGTGTTAATTTACCATAGACAGTGATGAACTAATCAAATCAAGTGCATGGCAAAAGAAGAAATAACATAACTAGCAAAGCCATGCACTGAGGACGCATTATGGGAGCAAATACTCTCAGGATAACAGAGTTTACAGATAGATGTTCCTGTTTATGCAGTCACAAAAGTAACAAACTTAAAGATATTAGTGCCATCTGCCTCACATTCGTTCAACTGTCTAGCTGAATTCTAAAAGCGGCCTCTTGTCCGTTTCAAAATAATACTGAGCGTTACTGTATTGGATTCGGATTTGGTCATCAGACATTTTTAGTCCCTATTGAAATTGGTTGAGTAATGTGGTAAACACCAGTACTATTAAAAAAATTAGGTGGTGTACTTATGTGGAGCAGTCCTTCATTAACCTTCGGCTGGGTAACTACTTGTCAGATCCCATCTCCCTTCCTAAAAACGCCACTCAGATTGTAAAGGACGCCTATTGGCTAAATGTTCAAACATTCAAATTAGCACAAGCTTTTACTTTCACTATGACTAGTAGTTTTTTACAAATTAAATGCCACTATGAATTTGAGCACTATATGGATGCAATACTATCACCATTTGCACGTGCATTGTTCATCAGATTTAGATTAGGGTCTCTTCCTTTATGTACTCTAACCCACGAATGGCCTACCTCTATCAACAAATCCAAGGTATGCCCAATGGGTTGCAGGATTGATGAATCTATTACTCACGTTCTTTTCCAATGCCCCGCGTATTCCAACCAGAGGGCTCGTTGGATTGTTCCGCTATGCAAATCCAGGGGTTTAAGAAATTGTTTACCAGCTCTAAGGATACTTAAATCGGATCCAACCGTGTCTATGGCATGCTCTCTAGCAAAATGTCTGGAATCCATCTGGCATATTCGGCTTGGAATCTCAAAAAGGTCAACTTTAGCAACATACACTTATAGTGGGAATTGTAATTTAACAACCCAAGTGATTTAATGTATGATTAGTAGTACATACCTAGTACATACCCAAATGATGCATTGTTGGTTAGAAGCTATTGCATGTACTTGCTTATCATTTGCACATTTATTTAAATTAAGATGTATCTTTCGCCCATTTTTTATTTCAACAGTATTTTTAACGTTGTATTGAAAAACCAACGCTTTTACATTTTTATCTTTTTAAACATTTGTATTATGCTTTTATGGTATTTGATGATGATGATGAGTGCTAGAAATATTGCACCTTACAACGTGTTCCTTATTGTTATTGTAGTTAAGAGTTCACATTTCATTTTTAGATTTCAGATAGCAAGTGAAACTAATTTTAGCAATTACTGTTCCCGCAAATGTTTCCATACAGAATGTTTCAGATATGAAGATAGTGTGCCCAGAAAAGACCTACAACAGTAAAGAAGTAGGTGGTATTTATTATCATAAGAACGTAGGTGAGTATAGTCATTAAAATGTCTTTGGTGTAACTATTTTAGAATACAGCATTATTTGTCCATTTTTGTAATAAAGGTACATTTATTCTGCCCCTGCTCACAAGTGTAGGAAAGGTGAGCTCACAAGTAGTTAGTGAATTATGCAGTAGACCAGGTATGGTTGCACCCTGTCCTCTCTGATATTTGGCATTTGAATAGAACACATGTTGTACAACATTATGACCATTTGTACTGTGATCTCACCATTAGCATCAAACTTTGACTGTAAATTCATTCTACAAGTATATGATGTTGCCATCTGTACACAACACCCAGGCTACAAACAGGACCACGGTAACTAAAAACTAAACTAAACTGATTCACATTATGTTTGTATTGAACTATATTTCCTGCATGTAAAGTTTAACATTATGGGGCATATTTATACTCCATTTGTGCCGAATTTGCGTCAAAAATCTTGACGCACATTCAGCGCAAACGTTGCCCCATATTTAAACCCTGACGCCCGAGCCGGTGCACAAGGGAAATGGCGCTATGTGCGTCAGTTTCTGGAAGCGGCAGCCCGCCCTGCGTTAATGACATGCAGGGTAGGCGTTCCCGTCCAAAAACAGACGCACACAGCGGTGCGTCGTATTTATGCTTCCGTGCAAAAATGTCTCCCGCGCAGCAGGCGGCGCAAAAAAATGACGCAAAGCACGAATATCGTGAAATTTTAACGCCTGGGTCAGGGCAGGCGTTAAAATGGGGCAAACACACCTGTACTTAATCAGAACACACAGAACAAACAACAGAGCAGCAGAGCAGCAGAGCAGCAACAGGGAGACATGGAGGTGCTTTTTCTTCAGCGTGCACGTAGACGCAGAGCCCTGCAGCAACAACAGCAGCCACAACAACAACAGCAGGGACCCCAAAGACAGCGCAGAAGGCAGGAGAGGATATTCCGCCCAAGAACAACCCTGCATGGCCTCAGGGAACGAGACATCATCCAGAGGTACCGGTTGAACTGGCAGGCCATTCAGCAGCTGCTGACAAATATTGAACAGCAGTTGGCCCCCACTTTAGTGACTCCCCGCACTATCCCAACCGAAACAAAGCTGCTTGCCGTACTTCACCTGATGGCAAGTGGCTCGTTTCAGACAACTGGTGCCCTGGTTGGTGGAATATCACAACCATCTTTCTCCGCATTCCTGCCTAAAGTACTGGATGCCATCATTCGCCTGACACCCCGCCACATCTGCTTCCCTAACACACTGCAGATGCAGCAGGAAACTAAACAGGGGTTCTACGCCATCAGTGGCTTCCCGCACGTCCTTGGTGCAATTGACTGCACACACGTACGCCTTGTGCCACCTGCTGCGAGTGAACACCTCTACCGCAACAGGAAGCACACACATTCAATCAACGTGCAGGCCATAGTCGATCACCAAGGACTGATCAGCAACATTGTGGCTAAATATCCTGGGAGTGTACATGACGCATTCATCTTCCGTCACTCCACCATCAACCAACACTTCCAGGATGGACGGTATGGCAATGGACTACTTGTTGGTAAGGACAAAAAACAAAGTCATATACACACTGCTCAGAAACCCTCTAGGATAAACAACACATACACCACAATAGCAACACCTAGCCAGGAACACACTGAGGTACTCACATCACTAGCCATGTATCACAAGTCACCATTGAACCTCTCACACATTGGAATTTACTCTACAGCTTAGTGTGAAGACATTAATGACTGTGGTTGCCTAAATGTCACCTTGCAAATTGGAAGTCTCACAATAACCTGTACACTAATACAATGCATAAGTTTAAAGGTATGGGATGGCCTGGGTATGTTCATATGAACGTTTCTAATACACTTTCATGTTTCAACTCTACATGGAACTATCATCACACCCCCAGTGAGGACACACGGACACCTGTATCACAAGTCACAATGCAAGGGGGGGCACACTGTACTGGAGAAACCAATACATCCTGCTGACAAACAGTTAGCCAACAAACACTTGCTCAGCCAAGGAAAAAAAATCCATGCAAAAGTTTTCACCAACAACCATAGGTTGTCACATTAGTACACAAAATAGTCACAGACAACACAACACAACTACTGCCATCAAAGATACGTACAACAGTGCCTCCTACATCTAATTGATACCATTCTGTGTTTCTCTTTCAGCTGATCAGGGGTATGGCATCCAGCCTTGGACAATGACACCATATGGGAACCCAAATACTGCTGCTGAGCGGGCATACAATGACGCCCACAAGAGGACACGCAGCATTGTGGAGCGGACCTTTGGGATCCTAAAGTCAAGGTTCCGCTGCCTTGACATAACTGGCGGTGCTCTACTCTGTTCCCCAGAGATGGTCTGTAAGATCATACTCACTTGTGCCATATTACACAATATTTGTGTTAAAAGGAATATTCCCCTTCTTGACCTGGACCCAGACATGCCTGAGGATGACGAAGAGGAGGATGCTGGCCTGCAACAGGAGGGGGAACAACCTAACACAGCAGCAGGAGTGCGTAGGCGCCAACAGCTTGTCAATCATTTTTTTTCTTAATTTAATATAATAACTTGTATTCCACACTTGTAAATAAACACAGATAACCAACACCACATCATGCTTTTGCCTATGCATTTCTGACCACCTTTATTTTGAAATTGCTGAAGAAGAATGTCTTCTTATTGAGCAAGAATGCTATAACAGTCATCACACCAAAAATTAACATCACAAATGTATGCACAGAGGGTAGGATGTGACATGATACATTACCATACACAGAGCCCAACAGGACTACAAATGTGGCAATTACACATGCCGGATCCAAACACCTGAAACAGTCTCTCATCCAGCCCAAAATTTGAGATCATTTGAAAGTCACATCACACGTGTTCAGAGACAGGGTGGGACCATCCATGTGTGCGTGACCATGTCATCAATGGCTTCTCTCAAGTGTGTGATATGAGCAATAAACATTTGGAACAACATCAGCTGCCACTAACTCAGGAGGAGACCTTGAAGTCACAGTGACAACATACACCCAGACAGGTGATAGTGGATCCACATTCCAACACACATGTACACATATGTCATACAATCAACCTAATATTTGAAAGTAGACCATCACAGTTGTGTCCCAGTTTGAACCTAGCAGGAAGAATGTAACATGCCACTTGTAGGAGGCAGGACTGGCTTGTAGTGAGTACCAAGGGGTACTTGCACCTTGCACCAGGCCCAGTTATCCCTTATTAGTGTATAGGGTGTCTAGCAGCTTAGGCTGATAGATAATGGTAGCTTAGCAGAGCAGCTTACGCTGAACTAGGAGAAGAGTGAAGCTCCTACAGTACCACTTAGTGTCATATGCACAATATCATAAAAAAACACAATACACAGTTATACTAAAAATAAAGGTACTTAATTTTCATGACAATATGCCAAAGTATCTCAGAGTGTACCCTCAGTGAGAGGATAGGAAATATACACAAGATATATATACACAATACCAGAAATATGCAGTATAGTCTTAGAAAACAGTGCAAACAATGTATAGTTACAATAGGATGCAATGGGGACACATAGGATAGGGGCAACACAAACCATATACTCCAAAAGTGGAATGCGAACCACGAATGGACCCCAAACCTATGTGACCTTGTAGAGGGTCGCTGGGACTATTAGAAAATAGTGAGGGTTAGAAAAATAGCCCACCCCAAGACCCTGAAAAGTGAGTGCAAAGTAAACTAAAGTTCCCCAAAGGACAAAGAGGTCGTGATAGGGGAATAAGGCAGGAAATACACTAACCAACAATGCAACAACGCTGGATTTCCAATCTGGGGTACCTGTGGAACAAGGGGACCAAGTCCAATAGTCACAAGCAAGTCGGAGATGGGCAGATGCCCAGGAAATGCCAGCTGCGAGTGCAAAGAAGCTTCTACTGGACAGAAGAAGCTGCGGTTTCTGCAGGAACGCAAAGGGTTAGAGACTTCCCCTTTGGAGGACGGATTGTTCTCGCCTTGTAGAGTCATGCAGAAGTGTTGTCCCGCCGAAAGAACGCCAACAAGCCTTGCTAGCTGCAAATCGTGCAGTTAGCATTTTTGGACGCTGCTGTGGCCCAGGAGGGACCAGGAGGTCGCAAATTGGACCAGGAGGTAGAGGGGATGTCGAGCAAGACAAGGAGCCCTCTTAGCAGCAGGTAGCACCCGAAGAAGTGCCAGAAACAGGCACTACGAGGATGTGTGAAACGGTGCTCACCCGAAGTCGCACAAAGGAGTCCCACATCGCCGGAGACCAACTTAGAAAGTCGTGCAATGCAGGTTAGAGTGCCGTGGACCCAGGCTTGGCTGTGCACAATGGATTTCCACCGGAAGTGCACAGGGGCCGGAGTAGCTGCAAAAGTCGCGTTTCCCAGCAATGCAGTCTAGCGAGGTGAGGCAAGGACTTACCTCCACCAAACTTGGACTGAAGAGTCACTGGACTGTGGGAGTCACTTGGACAGAGTTGCTGGATTCGAGGGACCTCGCTCGTTGTGCTGAGAGGAGACCCGAGGGACCGGTAATGCAGCTTTTTGGTGCCTGCGGTTGCAGGGGGACGATTCCGTCGACCCACGGGAGATTTCTTCGGAGCTTCTAGTGCAGAGAGGAGTCAGACTACCCCCACAGCATGCACCACCAGGAAAACAGTCGGGAAGGCGGCAGGATCAGCGTTACAGAGTTGCAGTAGTCGTCTTAGCTACTATGTTGCAGTTTTGCAGGCTTCCAGCGCGGTCAGCAGTCGATTCCTTGGCAGAAGGTGAAGAGAGAGATGCAGAGGAACTCGGATGAGCTCTTGCATTCGTTATCTAAAGAATCCCAAGAGACAGAGACCCTAAATAGCCAGAAAAGAGGGTTTGGCTAACTAGGAGAGAGGATAGGCTAGCAACACCTGAAGGAGCCTATCACAAGGAGTCTCTGACGTCACCTGGTGGCACTGGCCACTCAGAGCAGTCCAGTGTGCCAGCAGCCCCTCTGTTTCCAAGATGGCAGAGGTCTGGAGCACACTGGAGGAGCTCTGGGCACCTCCCAGAGGAGGTACAGGTCAGGGGAGTGGTCACTCCCCTTTCCTTTGTCCAGTTTTGTGCCAGAGCAGGGCTAAGGGGTCCCTGAACCGGTGTAGACTGGCTTATGCAGAAATGGGCACCAAATGTGCCCATGAAAGCATTTCCAGAGGCTGGGGGAGGCTACTCCTCCCCTGCCTTCACACCATTTTCCAAAGGGAGAGGGTGTAACACCCTCTCTCAGAGGAAGTCCTTTGTTCTGCCATCCTGGGCCAGGCCTGGCTGGACCCCAGGAGGGCAGATGCCTGTCTGAGGGGTTGGCAGCAGCTGCAGTGAAACCCCAGGAAAGGCAGTTTGGCAGTACCAGGGTCTGTGCTACTGACCACTGGGATCATGGGATTGTGCCAACTATGCCAGGATGGTATAGAGGGGGCAATTCCATGATCATAGACATATTACATGGCCATATTCGGAGTTACCATTGTGAAGCTACATATAGGTAGTGACCTATATGTAGTGCACGCGTGTAATGGTGTCCCACACTCACAAAGTCCGGGGAATTGGCCCTGAACAATGTGGGGGCACCTTGGCTAGTGCCAGGGTGCCCACACACTGAGTAACTTAGCACCCAACCTTTACCAGGTAAAGGTTAGACATATAGGTGACTTATAAGTCACTTAAGTGCCGTGTAAAATGGCTGTGAAATAACGTGGACGTTATTTCACTCAGGCTGCAGTGGCAGGCCTGTGTAAGAATTGTCAGAGCTCCCTATGGGTGGCAAAAGAAATGCTGCAGCCCATAGGGATCTCCTGGAACCCCAATACCCTGGGTACCTCAGTACCATATACTAGGGAATTATAAGGGTGTTCCAGTAAGCCAATGTAAATTTGTAAAATTAGTCACTAGCCTGTTAGTGACAATTTGAAAGAAATGAGAGAGCATAACCACTGAGGTTCTGATTAGCAGAGCCTCAGTGAGACAGTTAGGCATCACACAGGGAACACATACCTATAGGTCACAAACTTATGAGCACTGGGGTCCTGACTAGCAGGGTCCCAGTGACACATAACAAACATACTGAAAACATAGGGTTTTCACTATGAGCACTGGCTGGGCCCTGGCAAGCAGGATACCAGTGAGACAGTGAAAACACCCTGACATACACTCACCAACAGGCCCAAAGTGGGGGTAACAAGGCTAGAAAGAGGCTACTTTCTCACACCACTAAACCAGTTTATGCAGAAAGGGACACAGACAACAACAAAATTATTCTCATTATCACATCGGGAACGCTGAGAGTCTTGCAAACATAGTCATTGGAAAATGGTATGCAAGTTGGCTCCAATTCATCATTCCAGCAAACGTCAAATGGGCTAATGAGATGAATGAATGGTCAACAGTCATTCATACCATATGGCCTTACATTAGCCTGCTGCTGCAGGTTTGCCATGATATAATAAATATACTCCATGGATACAGTAGCTATTCTGGATGGTCAAATCCTAGGGTGCTGGGGGCGTAAGTCCACCTCTCCGGGCCCGAAAACATACAAGAATCTTGTACTTGTGAACTAAACACATGCATAAGGCACATGTGTGGGCTACATGTCAAAAGTCCAACACAAATCTGAAACACAAAATCATAATGGGACATGGTTACCCCCATAAAAACTGTAAGTGACTATTGCACTCCCTGTTAGGACTACAGATAAAAGCATCACCATCATAATTGTGGACACATTTTGGAGAAGGAATACATCATGGTATCCCATCCATCATTTCAAAATAGCCATCAGCAATTACCCCAAATATGTTGACAAATATGGTCAATACATTAGTTAACGTATCCAAAACATGACAGTGTGAATGCCTTCTATACATACAACAACGGACATGTGTCATATACAAACACAAATGTGTATCACATAGCACCGTTTGACCATGACAAATCACCTTTCCAAAGTTAAAAACATGAAGACATAAGGATACATTTTCTCCAAATTCTACGCATACAGCATGGGCGTCATAATTTGTTCACGTACATGAGTGCACAGAATGCAGAGTCAAATAGAAATGTATCCAAAAGTGTCACATATTTAGCCATCAAAGTATAATTTACATCATAATTTTTTTTGACTCAGCATCATGTGCACTACTGTACGTGGAAAAAAATGACGCCCATGATGTATGCGTGGTAAAATTGATGCTACATGGACAATATGTTGGTCATCTCCTGTACATTAAAATTTATTAATATTCATATCATATTTTTTGACTCAGCATCATGTGCACTACTGTACGTGGAAAAAAATGACGCCCATGATGTATGCGTGTTAAAATTGACGCTCTATGGACAATATGTTGGTCATCTCATGTACATTAAAATGTATTAATATTCATATCATATTTTTTGACTCAGCATCATGTGCACTACTGTACGTGGAAAAAAATGACGCCCATGATGTATGCGTGGTAAACTTGACGCAACATGGACAATATGTTGGTCATCTCGTACATTAAAAATTATTAATATTCATATCATAATTTTTGACTCGGCATCATGTGCAATGTAATGCGTAAAAAAAAATGACGCACAATTGTGTATGCGTGAAAATATGACGCATAACGGGAAAATAAAAACGGCGGCCATTTTATGCAGGAAGTGATGTAATAGGATATCCTGTTTACAAAATCTGTACTGGGAGTTAACTTTCACTTTCACTTTGCAGTCTCAGATTTATCTAGACTGTGTGGTTGTGTGAAAGGTGTTGTCCTGTGTTTTACTGCTTTAGTGTCCTGTGTCCCTTGTATTTTGTTTTTTTGTCAATCTATTCTTGTTGTATAACATTGTCTCAGTCTGTTTAGTCTTGTTTTGTCTATTCCTGTGATTGTTTGTATTGTCTGTGGGAGTCTGTTGTGGGTAGCATAGTTTGGGGGGTTAGTTGGGCTATTTTTCTCCTTTTTCATTTTCTTTCTCACCTCTACCTTTCCCCATTTCCCACTTTTACTTTCTTATTTCATTTGTCCTTTTTTCTAGCTGTCAATATGTCAGGTAGGCCTCGCCTGTCCAGGATGGGTGAAGATGAATTGGGGGCGTTCATATGGCTAGTTAGCCATTTCCTCCCACTGATGCTGGAGGCTGGGGGCCGTGTGATACAGGGGTATCACACGGAGGCTAGGAAAATCCGGTGGGAGAAGGTGCGCCATCACCTGGTCCGGGTCTACGGGAGCATGCGAAATGTCCATCAATTGAAGCACCGCTGGGCATATCTGATCGCCAGGGAACAGGACCTGCTGGACCACCTGGGACTCAGGATTGGTGGCCATGTTGGTGAGTACAAATCAATTACATGGGAATAATCGAAATCTGTGTGGGAACATGTGATGATTGTTAGCCAATCTGCTAAATAAGTAGCTGACTGTGTGTAATGCTAGGGAAACCTAGGCCCATGTTTATACACATATATCCCCATTTTGGCAACACATTTTCACGCAATAACAGCAGCAAATTGCAACATCTATCTGTATTTTGCTAAGTAGCCCCCTCTCTGCGTCACAAAATGATGCAAATGATGCGCTACAAAGGTATCCATATGTGCACTAATGTGTATTTGTTGCAGAATGTGTAGGAAGACCAATGCTACCAGTCTGATGGCTCATTTTTGCAACACATACCAGATGGCTATAGCTGTATGTAATGTAGTGTTGCATTTGTGTAAGACAAGCAACACGTGACCGGCTCTATTTGTACTCTAGTGGTCATAATGGCCAGTGAGTAAGTCATGTAGAAACAACATACCTACATATGTAGACGCCATAGCTAGACAGAAAATTAGAAACACATGATGATGCTATACTTGTGTGTTGCCTTCACGTCACATGAAGTTAGTTATGTTGTCCACACATATGTCACATGTGTGTGTGGTCGCTGTGTGTTGAACATGTCCACCTAGCCTGTTTGATTGTGAGTGGTCATGCAGTCCTCATGGAACCAGTTTTGGAATGTCTCTCTGGGATGCACATGCTGAGATGTATGGATAACATTATTGTTGGGGCATACTAATGGAGGGTTAACTTGGACGACACATGACTGTCCTGGCCACTGCATGTGTGTAGTAGGGTGTGTCACTGTAGCAGGAGACTCATCCAATGATAATGTTGAATACAGAGTCATCCATGCAGTATGAGCATGTGGGAAAGTCTATCATTACCATGTCATATTCACACATTGTCATTGTAACTGAAATTATTTGTCAGTTCACCCAGTCTGAGTATATTCTTCCTTTCATGCTTTACAGGTGGACCAGCCCCGTACACCGTGGGAGAGGTGGCACATTTTGACGACCCCGATACCTACAGTGAGTGTCGCTTGAGTGCTCTTTTCATTGTTTGGTAATGAAGCATGATGGATTACTGTGTGTTCAAGAGAATTCATGATTTGATGCGCTCGCCGTTCATTGGCATTGTTGTTTTAGAGTGATATCAAATAGGACTTATGTTTCTGTAAAGCAATACCTAGCCATCTCTCAGATTGAGGGGCTGTAGGTCATTCCAGTTGTGCGGCAATGGGGAATGGGATGACTCATTTGGAATACACTGGTCAATGTTAGACTTGGTCAGGGACTTGCCATGAACTGAGTCTGCATATCAGATAGCTTAGGCACATGGCTCTGATGACAAGTGCTTCTTCCTAGTTGAGGATGGACTGTGTAGGTCGGATCTTCTGGGGGCATGTACTTCCACAAGGTGAACTAGAAGTGTGTGTGACTTGAGTGCAATGGCCTAGGTGTTCTGTCGAATCATGAGAATGGGTGTTCTACCTCCTCTGTGTGTGTTGTAAAACATGGCTCACTGATAGTATGTCATGTTGGCCTAAGTCATATCATGTTGACATGTGTGGACCTGGGATGTGACAATGTTTGGCTGACTACAACGTGTTGCTAGCCCTTCATAGGTGTTGTGTGTGAAGGCACATACTTGTTGAACTTTCTATACACTCCTGGGTGTGCATTGAACATGGGATTGTTGGTTGTTCTTCCCACACCACCCACAAAGACTGGGATGTTACTGTGAAACAGGGTACCTAGGACTGTAGCAACCAGTATGTTACACGTACTTGACACCTTTTGTGACTTGAGTTAGTACCTAGGGCCAGATGTAGCAAAGTGTGTACACGTTGCAAATGGCATAAATTTCTGTTTGTGAGTTGCAAACGTCTGTTTCCTATTCCGAAATGTATTTGGTGGTCATGACCATATTAGCTAAATGCTTTTCAAAATGCAAAATATAAAGGGGTTTTCGAGACCTACTTGCAACTCACAGTGGTAGGCAATCCCATTTGCAACCGAGTACGTGGTTGCAAAGTGAGTCGCAGTTATCATCCACTTGAAGTGGATGGTAACCCACTTGCTAACTGGAAGGGGTCCCCATTGTAACCCTTCACCTTTGTGAGTGGACCGAAATAATCCTGTACAAAACAGCCAGTGGTCTAAGGGACCACTATTTACCGTGAAATATTCCAAGATTGAAGTTGTTGTGATTTTTTACGCATTGCAGCTCATTTTCCTTTCAGGTAAACGGCCTACACTTGGGGATAAATAACCTGCTTTATTTAAAAGCAGTCACGTCCATGGAGGTCGGCTGTTCCCAGCAGGCCTCCATCCCCGTGAGTGCCCATAGTCTCTAAGGTGGCTCAACTTGGAACCCACATCATTGATGTTCATGAGGTGGGTCTTAGCGACACCATAGCGACTCGCAGACGGTGTCAGAGACACCGTTCTGCATTGCAAATTGCTAGTTGCATTTTCCAAATTCCTACATCTGGCCCCTAGTGTTGACATTTGATTCTGGCCCATGGGTTCAATCTTAGCACACAACTAATTCCAAATGCCATTGAGTGAGGAGTGTGATTGTTATCATATAGAATGACATATGTAGTGAAGTCAGTATGCAGAAGAGGTGCTGCCATGATGTCAAATGCCTTAGGTATGATTTGGATGAGTAGTTTAGGGTGATGCCATCCATCATGTAGAGACATGGATATGCTAGGTGTGATATGCCCTTAAAAATGCATGTTTCACATGTACTTCCTCTGAGCCTTTCCGTGAACTATGTTGTGACAATTTCTGCAACCAATACATTTCTAGTAATGGACAAATGACCCATTGTGGTATTCCACCCAATGCAAATCCAAAGCTAAATATTTGCCTTTTCTCATCACAGCTGCAAACCTGAGTGCCGAAGATCGCAACCATTTTGAGCGCCGTGCGATGAGATACAGGCACATCCTGCAGGTGCAGTGTGGGTATCGGAGGATGGCCCGCAAGTACCATTCAGATCGGGCCTCCGGGGCGTGGTGTGCCACACCACAGGCTCCCCCTACAGTGCCACCAACAACCACCGACACCACATCCACCAGGTCTGCCCAAGTGGACCCAGCAACGGACCAAGCATCTTCCTCCAGACCTGGACCCAGCTGTGTGGTGGTGGTAGCAGGACTGTCCCGTGGCCACACAACTCCTGCCACAACATCCACCTCCACCGGCCCGCAAACCAGCACAGACCCTCCTGTCGACCCAGCTGCCTTCCTGGCATTGTCCCGAAAATTGGAAAAGTTGGTTAAAAAGGTGGACAACCTGAGGGAGGACATGAGTTATGTGAAAAAGAAGGTCCACTCGATCAGGCGCACACTACGGAGGGCAAATCTGTAGTACTTTTGCCCTCCAGAACTTTTACCCCTCCCCTCTCACCTATTTCCTATTTTATACTGTTAGTTGGGTTTTGGGGGTTAGTTATAGGATAAGTATAGGTAATTAGCTTAGTTAGTGTTAGGGAAGAGGGTGGGGGGTCCTTATTCTTTCTATCTTATATTTTTGTGTGGGTGGGTGGGTGGGGGGCAATGTTGGGATTCCTGTTTAAAAAAAAATATATATATTTTAAAAAAGAAAAATTTATTAAAAAAATATTACCAAAAAAATATATGTTTGTTTAGGATAGTATAGTATGTGTGTAGGTTAGTTAGTGTTGTCCTGCATGTGTCTTGTCTCATAATGGTGGGTGGGGGGTTGATGTTTAGATCGTTTCGTTACATGTGTAGAGTAAGTTTAGCTTAGGTTAGTTAGGGACAGTTGTGGGTTAGTAGTAGTCAGGTTAGATTAGTGTAGGTTTACCTTTCCCTTAGTTGCCTCTTTTATTACTTCATTGAAATAAAAATTTAGTTAACCCTTTACATGATGCGTTAGGTGCTACATTATCATGGCCTTGACATCAGTGTAGCAGAATATTTTAGTATGACATTTGTGTCCTATGCTCGCTATCCCCAGGATATTGAGGTTTAACATGCCAGCTACCCGTGTGCTAACTTGGTAAGTATCCACCATGTGGGAGACCCACCATTGGTAGTGTGCATTGATCATCAAGGTTTTGGGTTGGCATGTATCCTACTTCACAAAGAGTGCTTCCAGACTTGTTATTGTGGGTAAATAGATAGGTCGGACAGCAGTGTGAAGTTCAGGGAGATCTTTGTAGATGAGGAATTGTTCACACTCTTGTCTTGTTGCTGTCATTGCTGACCTACATCATGTGTGTACTGATTCAGCATGACTTTCCTTCATGGAAGTATACTCCGTAAGGGTGATTGATGCAGTGTAATTTGTTAATGATTCCTTACATTTTACAGCATTATTTCTTATTTAAGTATTGCATGGTGCCTACATTTCTCAGCCACCATTAGTTGTCTAGAATAGCTATAGATGGTGCATCATTCTGTCCAACACAGCATGATTGTGTGTGCTTAGTCCATTCATCAGTTATTTTCCTCGGTATAGTAAGGCTATGATGCATTCCTGGCCACTGCACAGATGTTTCAGTATACATGAAATCAGGACAGTAGTATAGAGAATCAACATGGTTGCCACACAGCCAATTTGGAGTTATGTACTGCACAGTTGGAGTGTGAAATAACACAGAGACACAATAGGTGTGCAAGTGATATTTATTTATAGGTGCTGTAGTGCAAAATATCCATTCACAATGTTAGCTGAGTCCGTGCAGGTGCATTCTTACATAGTGATCCTACAGACGGGGTGTGGATGATGCTCCTGACATGCTGGGGTGATGTCACAGACAGTGCAGAGGAACAGGAATTGCCAAATAGTAGGAGAGAGACATTCACTGGCAATGGGGACAAGTCATACAGTGGATTGCCAAACAGTCATTGAGTGTAGTTGTAGTGAGACTGGCATTTGTCAAAACGTAGGACCTTGGTCAGAGTAGGCCATGGTGCAGGGACTAGGGCTTCCGGGTACTCTTGCGTGTAAATGTTATCTGTTCCATGTCTTCTTCTTCTGATGTGTGTGTTGCCTGGTGTGTCCTTGTTGTTGTTGGTTGTGAAGGGGCAACACACACCTCAGTGTTAGAAGACATGGAGGCAGACATCCCGGGGGCTGCTCCCTGTCGAGTTATGAAGGGCAGTACTGCAGCAAGGAGGGCCTGCTGGTTTTTCAGAATGGCAGCCACATCACGATGGTAGGCAGCCAGGTCTGCCCTGAGGGGTTCTATGTTGCATTCGTGCACACGTTGACTGGCTTGCAGTTGGAGTTGTTGTGTCAACTGGATGACAGCTGTGCAGATTTCCTTCTGTGTTTTTAAAAGTTCCTCCAAGAGCGATGTTCGGGCTTGCATTGCAGCTGCCTGATCAGCAGCTCACAACATGCACAAACGCACCCCCTCAAGGCTGGCTGCCATAGTTTGCATCCCCACCCGCACCTCCTTGGCCAGCTCCCGCTGGACCCCAACGACAGTTCTTTCAAAGCTGGTGCCAGTGTCGTCAGAGTCCTCAGCTGTGTTGGAGCTGGCAGGTCTTATAATTGGGGTGGCGGGTGGTTCTCCTGTGGTGGCTGCTTCTTCTGTGCTCCTCCTTGTGACTGAAGGTGGGGTTTGGAGGCTTTCAAGGACCATTTGAATGGTCTCTTGTGTGAGGTTTATGGGCTCGTCATCCATGTCATCAGGGAACTCATGGACAGGCATATCGGCAGGAGATCCGTGTTCCTCTGCAATGAAACAGGGTACAATTAGTGTGTCTGTGTTGTGACAATTTTGCACTAAGATACAAGCCTTGGTATGCCTTAACTTTGTGCTCTGTGTTTGTCTTGGTATCTGCAGTCCGTCATAGGGCATTGTTGTAGGCCTATGGCCCACCTGTGTGTCACATGTATGATATGGAGCTATCAGACATGTCTGCCAGATCGCCTCTAGGTGTTGCTTTGTAATTATTTAGGAATAGGCGTCTTTTGGTCCTACTTCTCCCTCGGTGTTTAACTATTGTTATGGAGGGACATTTTGTTGGGTGGGCTCTCATTATCCTACATGTGATTACTGGCTTTCTAGGCAGCAGGATAGCTAATGGTGTGGGGGACTAAGTCTGACCCACTTGTAAATAACTCTGTCACCCTGATATTTCATTTTGCTCAGACTAACTAGCAGTGCCTCTGGTCTCCCACATCAAAGGAATGTTTAGACATCCGAGCGCATGACATCTTTGGAACTTCTCAGGCAAGTCGTGGTCACTCAGATCCTACACTATTATGTCTTTTCCGGTATGTTACCATACACAAATGACAAAGACAGTATTTGTTTAATATGAGGTTTCATTGTACAACTGAGTTGTAGAAATTTAGGTGTGAGCCACAATAACCCAAACAATACACACTGTTAGAATTGAAATATTCCGCAGGAGAGTAATCATTAGTACACAGCTATCGTGGTGCCTAACAGTTTCTACTCTCCCTCTGCTTGTTCTATGTATAGCACAGCATGTTAAGTTTGGAGCTTGCCTGTCTGAATCACAGGGCAGACATCATCCCTCATATCAGAGGAATGGGCTGTGATCTGGTTGTGCATCAGCAGCAAGGCAGGCAGCATCTAGTTGTGTTTCTCTGTTTGGAAACTCCCTCTTGCATATCTTGGGACAAGGAAGTGATTTTATAAGTCATATGTCATCGTGATGACAAAGTTTCCCTATGCAGGAATGCCAAACCTTAACCCCTACCACATCTATCAGCAACATACCAGACTGTATCCTTGACTGGGGCACAGAGTGAATATGTTCTGGCAAACTCCAGTGCAGAAGTAGGCAAAACAGTGTGATTTGACTAATTGACAACACCTTAGGACTGGCTATTTGCTAACTTAAATGATAGGAAGGGCAATGAGAATCATTTAGTGCAAAGTGCTCTGAGGCTCTTAGATGTGAGCAAATGAGTATAAGTACATTCAGGGTAAGATGCACAAAGGCCTCCAGCCTGAGGCTAATGCGCAAAGTATACGTTACACTTGCCACAATACACTTTGACTGACTGTGGGTGTTGTGACTGCCCTGCCAGCACACTTGCTTCTCAGGCCCTGCCCCATACACTTTTTATTCACATTGCATGAACTGTACATGTTACGTGGCTTTACCTATGCATGTCAATGTTAGGATGTGGTATGGATGTAAACATTGTTGATGTTTGAAGATGATGTTGGGTCATGTGTGTCTTACTGGATTGGCCTGTTTATCGTATGAATGTCCTATTTGTTTGTCAGACTTTGCAGGTGTGTTTCAGTGACCAGTTGCCTGTGTCCCCTCCTCAATGTTGTTGTCTGAGCAGTATGACATTAGTGATGTAGCCTTGTTAGCCAGGCACGCGAGGGACCGTGACGTATGCAGCATGTGTGTGTCGTTAGTGCTGTGTGGCTCCTATTGATGTTTACTTAGGCTTATGTATGTGTCAGGTATGGACATTCGGCATTTGAGTGTACTGGTGCCTTTGTCTTATTTCTATGAATAGTTGCGGATGTCATCCTCACCCCCTAATTTAGGTATGTATGTTCCATGGGGAGGTTCCTGCCATTTGGTACTATAGCTATAACTGTTGTGGCAGTTACATTGCAGTTGTTGTTTTGGCTACTGCATTACTGATAGGGACCTAGTTGATGTAGGATAGATTTTGCAATACAAGTGCCTGGCTGTGGATTTGGGGTAGTGGCCTTCCCACCTGTCGCTGCTTTCCCTTGGCTCTATTGTTGTCATTACAGGATGTCCCCATGGGACTGTTGTTGTTGCTGTATTTTGTTGTGCCCCAGCTTCGGTCTGTGCTGGGCATGCCCCCCTGCCGTGCCCCTTTACCCATGCCACTTCATATATGTGCTGACTTACATGCATTGTGTAGTAGGTATCCCCCCCCCTGCTTACAGTCCCCATTATTGCATTTCAATTCCCCATGCGACTTACCCTGCATGTGCGTCGTGTCGTGGTAGTCTGCGCTGTCCAGTCCTTGAATCCCTGTGACGATCTCCTCCGGGATGACGGCTACAACCATCTCCTCCATGTGGTCCAGGGCCTCCTGTTGTGCTGGACTCCCCCCTCCAGTCTGCATTGCTGCCTTCCTGTTCCTGGCCATTTTCTCTTTTGTCCTACGTTTGCAGTCATGCCAGCGTTTCTTACACTCAGTGACTGTGCGGCGTTCTTCAGCCACACTGTTGATCTTGTCCACTATTTGTTTCCATATGGCCTCTCTCCTACTGAGTGGCAATTTAGAGGAGATGAAAAGTTGGTGCTGGTGTTCCGTCACCCCTTTCACCAGGATTTCCTGCTCCTCTTCACTGAAGCGACACTTTCTTTTTTTTTTTAAAATGTCCTGGTTCCTGTATGGATCCTCCTGGCTGGTTCCTGGTCTGCTCTCATCCTCCTGGGGTCTGTTGTGGCATCTGAGATCCATTTTGGGTCTCCTCTGCTGACAGGGCAGTTTTCGCGCAAAAATTTTACGCAATAGCGTGAAGAAAACCAGCGCTTTCCGGATTGCGCTGTCGTAAATCGACCCACAGTGATGTGCGTCGCCTTTACTTTGGTTTCCTTTACGACAGACCGACGCTGTGTGCGTCACGAAATAATGACTCCCACCTGTTGGTTGCGCCGCCGTACGTCAAAGTATTAATTTGACGGCCGCACGGCGCTTCAAAATGGCGTTAGACGGCGCAAATTTTTTTGACGCAACACTGCGGCAACGCAGTTTTGCGTCAAAAAGTATAAATATGGCCCTATATGAGGCAAAATGTCGTGCTAATGCAAAGCACAAGGTGCATCCCATTCGATCACAATGATCGCTTGCTGCAATTATTTTATGACTAATGACACGTGTCTGGATTAGTTGTTGAATATGCAGTTTTAGGTTCCTATATAGTACACGTATACGCTATTATTTCACCTTGTTTGTTAATATTATCTGCCACAGGCTAAATTCTCTACATACTCTCAGATACGGAACTTTTATGGGCACAATCTGAATCTAGATGTGTGGTGGCATCACATCACTTAAAATATCTCCACTGTAGAAACTTCACACGGACAGGAGTCTGGTTATACGTAAGCTGCACTACGGGATGGTAAGTAAAATTAGGGAAAGTAGTACCTAAAGATCAATTTAAACTCTGACTAGAAATAAGTACAGCATTGTTTCCTGTGAATCTTAAGTTGTAGCATTCTACAGAATTTATCAATATTTGCAATGTTCTTGGTAACGTTCATTATTCCATTTGCTGTGCCATTTCTAATCACCACGGACTCCGGCAACCTAAGGCCAGCATAATGCAAATGTGCTGTGATGGCTTGCTACACGCTAGCCTCAGAAATAGGGATTCAAAAACCTAAGCAAATTGCCATGCATTTTGAGAGAATTAAGCAGAGAAATGATTGTGTTGTATTTTATCAGTTATATTATTAAGGATGTACCAGACGTGATTTTTATGGTAGTTACAATAACTAGGTTAATTGTTGCCATCTGCTCCGTTGACAAGTGGCTTTGTACAACTACAACCTAGAAAGCCGAAATGATGGAGGCCATTTTTGGGAGAAAAGCATCTATGTAGCTAATGGACACATTTCTTAGTGGTCTAATATTCAAAGATGTCTATTTCAATAATTTTACAAGAAAGGTGAAGTGCAGCCTACCTTATCAAGTTTAAGTAATCTGTATGCTAAGGTTCCATTTCTGAATATTAATTAAGTTTACGTATTTTCCTTTTGGCCTATCCAATATAAACTATTACATATTATTTGTCAGTTTATTCTCCATTTCTTATTTTTGTCTTTCCCTTCAACATTTTGTGAACTTTCATTATTCTTTGCTTCTGGCATTCTGATGAAATAATATTTGAATATTAGTTTACATTTAGGGAAAACAACAAAAAAGGAAATATTCAGAATTATATTTTCAAAATCTTCACGAACAATTAAATAATTGAATACAAATATGTCACCTTGCCTAGGTCAGTCCCTGAGATGCCTTGCTAGATAAGAGGGAGTAAATCTTCTCCTGGATATTTTTTGCTGAACTTCGTCTTTGATAACTCTTTAAGGTAGATTAAAAGTTTATTTCGTTCCCTATCAAGCATTTTTTCATTTATTGTTATATCAGAAAGGAAAGACCTTAAACCTTCATTATTATGTATACTTGACCCTTAATAAGGACACAATCCAACATTTGATTGCAGCCAATTCCAAATAAGGATTTTAGACACCTGACTCAACTTGCTAGATGGCTCCCTTCTCTGCTCTCTTTGGGTCTCATTTGCATCAAACTGACACATCGATCATGATGCACCAGTTTGCTTGCACCACCCTGTGCCCCTCTAACAGCACCATGGTAGTGTTATATTGAAAATACAGTGCTCCATGATGCTCATTAGCACAGCTGTGTCAGAATTTTTGCTGGATTAGCATAAACAATTCTGATGTTAGTCCAGCAAAGCTTGAAGACTCCCATTTAAAACAGCCTGGCATCACTTTAATGCCTGTCCTTCAGCAGGGGTTTAAAAATGACGCTAGAATGATGCAGTAAAATCTTGTAGATTTCACTGCACCATTTTTGCAGGCCTCTTAGCAGGGGAACGCCTCCCTTGCATACATTATACCTGGGGCAGGTATAATGTGGCGCAAGAGTTTACAAACTGGCTCAATGGTATCGTTGCACGAGTTTGTAAATATGGCATGGGGTGGGGGACTGTTCTGCTCTGCCATAGCATCAAAATAAATGATGCTACAGTGGTGCAAGGGGCTTGTAAATGAGCCTCTCAGTGTCTACTCCATTTCAATGAGGACAGAGTGGTACCAGTACTGAGGAAGCAATTAAAGGAGAGATCTCTTTGCTCCTAAAAGAAATATGTCAACTGGGGCTGGGCTTACGAACCCACGAATAGTAAAATTCTGTTGAGTTGTCAGCAAAGAAAGCAAATATTATCTACTGCAATTCATTGTGTAAAAACCATTGTTTATCCAACTAGTTAACAAGCACATCAGTATTATCAACACAGCAGAAAAAGAGGTCTTGTTTAGGCCCAGAGTACATCGAATCTGTGACGTATCCTTGTTTATGTTCACAGCATTTCTATAACTCATGCCAAATCACTACGTTTTACCACAAGCCATACCCTTTTAGTCATGGCTATGATCATCCAGACAAGTCTTGACAGCATGTCACTGTACTATACCAAACTATATATATAGATACGATTTCACATTGTGAATTCACAGTCATCTGTCTATGGATGTTGCTGATGGCTGATAATTACTCCTGCAAAATATTGCAGTATAATATCTCTAATTCTGTTCAGGGACAAACCCAGCAAAACATGAGAAAGGGTTGGTTTCATTACAAATTATCTGGTCCCCATGTCTACATGGATTGTTTGGGTTCAACTCTTTCAGGTACATCAACACTTTAGAAATGTATTTTCAATAAATAATAAAACAAGCAGTCTCCTGCACTCTCAATGTATTTATATGCAGAATGGCACATTTAAGAAGGTCAGTGTCCATGAACCGTTCTCAAGACAGAATATCCCATGTATGTCACTTCCTGTTCACACCAACTCCATATTTCTAGGTATAACCCTATAGGTCAAGTGAATGAAAGACAGACCCAAGTAGTGTCAGATCTCAGGGTATTAGCATTTTATAGTTCTTGTATTCTGTTAACTTATAACTTGTTTTAATTACTGCTTTGAAGTCTGTCATTAGTGTATACATGTTTAAATGGTCTCCAAAAAGTGTTAAAACAATTTACTAGTAAAAACAGATTTATACGTGTGCTATGAAATGACAAAGTTGTTATTACAAAAGAAAGGTGGAACTGACTTGATAAACACTGAATCATGCTTCATAGATTCCATCGGGACACAGTCAGTGACACAGGTTTCCATAGTGTAAAAGGCCAATTATTTAGGACAGGATTGCCATTTAGCCACATAACATTTTAACATGAACTTATCAAGATTACATTTTTAAACCCCATCCTCTGAAACTTTTCCCCCGTTAGACTGTAGAGCGGGTGGGTGGCCAAAACCTTCCAGCTGCACGAAGGCGCCAGCAAGGAAGAGGCCACTCCCTCTGCTTGAACCTTTATTCATACCCTCCCTATTATCTCATCCCCCACGTACCTCTGCACCAATCCTATCCTTCCTGAAGACTTCTGTGGAGAGACAAGACTGTGTCTGCTCTCCACGGGGCCCTCCATCGGGACACAGTCAGTGACACAGGTTTCCATAGTGTAAAAGGTCATTTATTTAGGACAGGATTGCTATTTAGCCACATAACATTTTAACATGAACATGTCAAGATTCAAATTTTAAACCACAGCCTCTGAAACTTTTCCCCAATCTTCTTTTCACTGATTCCCTTTCTTTTCCTTCGTTCACCCATCTTCCACTTCATACCCCCCACACATCTTCCTTTTCCTTTCATCCCCATCCAGCTATGGGTATCCCTCACGCTGCCATCTTTGACCTACTTCTTCCCCTCCCCAGAAGGGTGGACAGGCCTGCATATGACTCTCCACCTCCCCCATCTACTGGATCCTGAACCCCTTAGCAACCTGCCCTAACTGGCGTACCCTTAACCCTCACTTGTACCACACACATGACTCCATCCCCTTTCTTCCCTCGTTAGACTGTAGGGCGGGTGGGTGGCCAAAACCTTTCTGCTGCATGAAGGCGCCAGCAAGGACGAGGCCGCTCCCTCCACTTAAACCTTTATTTACACCCTCCTTATTATCCCACCCCCACGTACCTCCCCACCAATCCTATCCCTCCTCTCCCACTTCCTTCCCGATGACTTCTGTGGGGAGACTAGACTGTGTCTGTTCTCCACGGGCCCTCCATCGGGACACAGTCAGTGACACAGGTTTCCATAGTGTAAAAGATTATTTATTTAGGACAGGATTGCCATTTAGCCACATAACATTTTAACATGAACATATCAAGATTCAACTTTTAAACCACATCCTCTCAAACTTTTCCCCAATCTCCTTTTCACTCATTCTCTTCCTTCGTTCACCCATATTCCACGTCATACCCCAATACATCCTCCTTTTCCTTTCGTCCCCATCCTGCTTCGGGCATCCCTCATGCTGCCATCCTTGACCTACTTCTTTTTCCCCCCTGGAAGGGTGGACAGGCCCCCGTCTGACTTTCCACCCTCCCTCATCTACTACCACACAGCATAAACCCTTTAGGCGTTTTGCTGCCCCACCAGCGAACCCACTACAACATTGCACGTCCTTACACGTACTCTCTCAGCCACATCTTCTCACACAAATCCCCCATGATCAATCGAAGCTCTGTGAGATAATATGCATTACCCAGCTCAGACAGGTGCACACCGTCATCCCTGAATACCCCAGCTTCTTCCTCCACAATCCCTTCATGCTTCAGCACTTTGATGCCCAACAAAAAACCCTCATTGCCCGATTGAGCTTCCGTCAAGCCCTTTCCATAGCCCCATGCTTCAGTGCCCCTCTCCATTTCCCCCTAGGTCCAAACTCAGTCCAAACTATGAACGTGCCATGCATCTTTTGACGAAGCAACTCCAAATCTCATTGCATATGTTGCAGTAGGGTACAATCGTTCACCAATGCCCCTTCCGGCCAAGACAAATGGTGTATGAGGCAAAAATCCCCTTTACTCTTTTTAGGAACCACACCCAAAGGCGAAATCATTGGGTTCTCCATGGGCCAGTCGGAAAATGGACCCGCAATTCTGCCCTTTGACACCTCTTTCAATAATTTCACAACCACCACTTGTGGCAGGGCTTTGGCAGACTGCAATTTGTCCACCGATCTCCTCACCCTCGGCCCCTTGGTAACCTATGCAAAACCCTTCCCTGGGAGGGAAGTCCCATTCCAGTTTCCTCGCTATGTCCCTGTCTGGATACAAGTGCAACCAAGGCAGCAGCCCCTCCAACTTAATTGGTGTAGGAGCCTTTTGGCCCAGGAGTGCCAGCCGTCCCTCTACCACTGGCCGCTCTCCACTGTTCGGCCGGGCTGGACAGCGAAAAGCATTATGTGACTGGGTGTCTGTCTCCACATTTTGAATAGTTGTGTTTAAATATGCATGGGTGTCTGGAGCAGAAACTCTTGTTGAAATTCTAGCAGGCCCCTGAGGCAGGAGCCTGGGGTTGCTGTGTTGTACCCACCTCCCCCCCTTGAGCGGGACACCGCTGAAAAGGCTTATACACTACAGGCAGACCGCTAGCAGTATGTGTGGATGCCGCCAAATGGGAAGATGCCAAACACTGCATCCATAATTCGGGATCCATATCCCCCAGGGCTTATCCGGATTAATGCTCACCCTCACCTTAAACTCTTCATCATAACTGAGCCAGGCAAAACCCCCAAAATGCATTTGGGCCTTGCGGATTATGTCCATATATTTAAAGAGTGCTATGGCCCTATCGGGATACTTCTTGCAGTAAATGCTTGCAAATATCAGGAATGCCGAAGTCCAGTTATCCATGTTGATTTGTAATCTTGCCAATTCCCATTCTTCCTCTTTGGATCCCTCCTTTGCCTGTATATCCCTGTGTAAAACCTAAAAAACGTCCATGTATTCATGCTGCCAATATCTGGCCTTGGCCTTGTCCACCGCATGCAAGCCTAAAGGCATCCCTAAATCCATGTATGGGAGACGTTTTTTATGTCCCCCAGCATCCTTACCTTCCACCTCAGTCCCCTCTACCTGGGCCTTCTCCCCTTCCTCTGTCGCCGTTCAAGTCTCTTTGTCTGTCTCCTTCGTCCTGTCACCCACCTGTGCCGCACTTGCTCCAAGCTCTTCATAAATAGAAAATTCCCCAAACCCCACTGACTTGTATGTACAAGCCGGTAACTTGGTTGGCAGTGTGCCCCACACCGACCACCAGTCGCCCTTACCTCTCAACCTGGGTGCCACAGGCCACGCTCCTTCCACCATCTGGCGAACACACTCTTCCTCATGCGACTTCTGCCGTGTCCGCGCAGCTGACGGTCGGTCCTGCAAAACAGAAGACGAAGAGGGGGTTGCTCCGCTCCTGCGCCCCAAACTCCTACCCCTCTCCTTGCTCACCTCCTCATCTCTACTCTCCCCATCTTCCAGTTCGGCCAATTCATCCTCATAGTCAAGCTCCACCTTATCATCCTTCAACTCATACCTGCCATCATCATTATCCCCAGCCTCCATCACAGCACGACACTCATCTGAAACCTGTGTCCCATGGTGCACGCCATATGCGCTGTTGTCCCGTTCCTGCTCCGTAGAGAAGGCCACCGAAGACCCCTCTAGTGCTTCAGACCAACGGCCGTATTGTGCCCCGTTAGCACCACCTCCGTTCTGTCAACCTCCATCGCTGACCTTTGCTCTCCCCGCCGCACCTGGCTGTCTGCACCAGGCGTGCCCTTCTTGCAGTCGGACCCCTTGGCTGCACCAGCCTCCTGGCTCCCACCATGCACCTTGTGGGGAACCCATACCCAACTGCCCTGGCCTACCCCAACATCCTCACTACCCCCAAGGTCTACCTCACCCTACTTTTGCTTCAGTGGCTGGCCTAAGGACTCCTCTCTCGCCATGAAGAGTTGGGCCCTCGGCTCTTCTACCTCCACCACTGCCTGCCTCTGCTCACTGATTTTCGCCTCTCTATCCACTGTGGACCAATCTGTGCCCCTGAGCTGTCCTGATGGAGAAACCAAAGGGTCCCGCCCCTGTGGGGCTCGCACTGCCCTCAGCTGCCTGCCTCAAACCATACCTGGCAAAGCTAGTCTCCTGTTTATTCCCAGGCTGTTGCCTGGGCTGACTGGGGCCTCTAGCTTGCTTGGCCCTGCCCCTGCCCTTTTTCTGCCCAGGGGACCTGCCCCCCCACCACCTTGCGGGCTGCTCTATCCGTGGGTGCCTATGGGCCCTGAACCCCCTTTTCAGTGCCTGCCTCCCCCCTGTGGTATAGTCCCCTGCCCCACCCCTCCAGCTGCACTGTAGGCCTCCACTTAGCCATATGCAGGCCACACACCTAGGGGCCCTGCCCCTGCCCCCCCCGCCACCTCGCTGACTTTTGCCATGTAGCGCGTTCAGGTGAGCGACATGCCGCAACCAGGGCCATTACGCCTCCCGCAGCAGTGCACCCAGGGCACGCCAAACCGATGCAGACCTGGTCGAGTACCCCAGGCCTGAGGAGGTCTGCCCGGCCAGCTTCACCAAGGATGCGAAGTGCAGCCCTTAACGCCGCAGCGTCGGGGCCACTCGCCATGATTTAAACACGCCCAAGTCACAACTCACCGTAGCTTCCCAAAAACTTCCTGCTGCACGAAGGCGCCAGCAAGGAAGAGGCCGCTCCCTCCCCTTAAACCTTTATTTATACCCTCCCTATTATCCCACCCCCACGTACCTCCCCACCAATCCTGTCCCTCCTGTCCCACTTCCTTCCCGAAGACTCCTGGGGAGAGACTAGACTGCATCTGCTCTTCACGGGCCCTCCATTCTAAAATCACTCAATAGAAGAAAGTAACAGGGGACATCTCAGTGAGGCCTAATAATTGTGATTTTTTTTCTCACTGCACGGATTAAAATCCTTGTTTTAAAGTATCAGATAAGCATCTTTCGTTATACTTTTGGTATACAAAGCAATGGCATGAGCTGAATCATACAGTGAGATATGCTAAGTGCAACGGGGTATTTATTAAGACTCTCTAGCGTAGGTGCATCAATTTACTAATTTTGTGGACAGAATATCGATGGATAAAATCTCAAAAGGTAAATGCATATAGACGAGGTACAGATTTACTATTCTTCACTTCACATCTATGCCTTTGGAAGCCTCAGTTTAAGTGAAGCCTCACATATAAAGTATACTGGCAAAATTCTTCAACAGTTATAGGAAGTACGCAACTTCACAAAACTCTAATGCCATGTAAAAAATCATTGCTTCAGCTGGAAATATTTATGATGTTACAGCTGGGATGGATCCCCATGCACCGTGATTGTAAAAGTAACTTCTATAGGTCTCACATTTTATTTCAGAAGCTTTGCTTGATGGGGCTGAGTAGAAATTGGTGTGAATTGCGAAATCAGAGAGTGTGACATATCACTCTCATGAAGTTTTTGAATGCAACATACCCTGATGAAATCATCAAGTTTAACCTGTGTTTGCATGATGTTATCAAGTGCAAAATAGTGCATTCGGCCACACATAGAGAATGCAATGCAAAAAAAGTGTACATGCGTACATGAACACACAAGCACAAATGCACTCAAGAACACACACACACAATAGTTACTTTAGTAAACGAAATCACTCCATCTTTGATTAAGGGGAATTTAATTAACTAGTTCTTTTAGCAATTGTAGTAAAAGATAACAGAAGAGGTTTTATGAGAACCAAGGGCCTCGGTTTTTTGTTAATGTTGTCAAAGGCTAAATGAGCCATTTTCTCTCACAATTCCACACTTGAACATGAAATGCATTCAACTTTCTTGATAAGGTTCTTTCTGTATAATTCTTAACCTGTTCTGTGCCTTGGACGAGATGATCTCCTCCAAGGCTACAGTTCCCCTGTGCCTTGGACGAGATCATCTCGTCCATGGCACAGGGGAACTTGGTGGAGCGCTAACGCGCCCCCGTGCACCCCACTCCCCCCCAAGCCGGGGATGGAAGGGGAAGACCTTCCCCTTCCACCCCCGACCCCCCCTGTGACGTCAGCGCGCGAGTGCGCGCTGATTAGTCACAGGGGCCTTCTGCTTCAAGCGCGATAGAAAGAGAAATGCTAAGCATTTCTCTTTCAATCACGTGGGGGAGGCCCGGAGGGGCTTCAAAGGGAAGGAAATGTATTTCCTTCCCTTTGAAGTCTCTCCGAGGGTTTCAAAAGCCGGATTGCTTGCAATCCGGCTTTTGAAACCCCACTAGACACCAGGGATTTATTTTTTTTACTGATACTGACAAAAGGGAGCGACCCCTTGGGCAAGGGTCACTCCCAGGGGGGGCATGTTTTCGGTAAGGCCTTTTCTGCCCCCCCTGGGGGCAGAAATCTCTAGGCGCCATGGCAAATTTTTTGTGGGTGTTTTTTTTTTTTTTTTGTTTCTTTTTTTAGAGATGGGGAGCGACCCATCAGCAAGGGTCGCTCCCCTGGGGGGCAAATTGTATCTAGACCATTTCTGCCCCCCTGGGGGCAGATTGGCTGATTTTAGGTCAATCTGCCCCCAAGGGGGCAGAAACCACTAGGCACCGGGGATTTGTTTTTTGGCGCCAATGTCACGCAGGGGGAGAGTCCCCGTAGTCAAGGGTCGCTCCCGGGGCTGGGGGGGCAAATTTATTTTAGGGCATTTCTGCCCCAAGGGGGGCAGAACACTCTAGGCGCCAGGGCAAATTTTTTATTTGTGTTTTTTTTTTTGTTTGTTTGTTTTTTTAGAGATGGGTAGTGACCCATCAGGCAAGGGTAGCTGCCCTGGGGGGCAAATTGTATTTAGGCCATTTCTGCCCCCCTTGGGGACAGAAACCACTTGGCACCTGGGATTTGTTTTTTGGCGCCAATGTCATGCAGGGGGAGCGACCCCGTAGGCAAGGGTCGTTCCCGGGCAGGGGGGTTTTGGGGGGGTGGGGTCAAATTTATTTTAGGGCATTTCTGCCCCCCCCTCCTGGGGCCGGCTGAGCTAGAGGCCAAACTCCACAGGTAGGCACTTTGCAAAAAACACCTCTGTTTTCTGTGAAAAAATATGTTGTGTCCACGTTGTGTTTTGGGCCATTTCCTTTCGTGGGCGCTAGGCCTACCCACAGAAGTGAGGTACCATTTTTATCGAGAGACTTAGGGGAACGCTGGGTGGAAGGAAATTTGTGGCTCCTCTCAGATTCCAGAACTTTCTGCCACAGAAATGTGAGGAACATGTGTTTTTTTAACCAAATGTTGAGGTTTGCAAAGGATTCTGGGTAACAGAACCTGGTCCGAGCCCCACAAGTCACCCCATCTTGGATTCCCCTAGGTCTCTAGTTTTCAAAAATGCACAGGCTTGGTAGGTTTCCCTAGGTGCCGGCTGAGCTACAGGCCAAAATCCACAGGTAGGCACTGTTTTCTTTCAAAAATGTGGATGAGTCCACGTTGCGCTTTGGGGCGTTTCCTGTCGCGGGCGCTAGGCCTACCCACACAAGTAAGGTATCATTTTTATCAGGAGACTTGGGGGAACGCTGGGTGGAAGGAAATTTGTGGCTCCTCTCAGATTCCAGAACTTTCTGCCACAGAAATGTGAGGAACATGTGTTTTTTTAGCCAAATTTTGATGTTTGCAAAGGATTCTGGGTAACAGAACCTGGTCCGAGCCCCGCAAGTCACCCCTCCTTGGATTCCCCTAGGTCTCTAGTTTTCAGAAATGCACAGGTTTGGTAGGTTTCCCTAGGTGCCGGCTGAGCTAGAGGCCAAAATCTACAGGTAGGCACTTCGCAAAAAACACCTCTGTTTTCTTCCAAAAATTTGGATGTGTCCACGTTGCGCTTTGGGGAGTTTCCTGTCGCGGGCGCTAGGCCTACCCACACAAGTGAGGTATCATTTTTATCGGGAGACTTGGGGGAACGCTGGGTGGAAGGAAATTTGTGGTTCCTCTCAGATTCCAGAATTTTCTGCCACAGAAATGTGAGGAACATGTGTTTTTTTAGCCAAATTTTGAGGTTTGCAAAGGATTCTGGGTAACAGAACCTGGTCCGAGCCCCGCAAGTCACCCCATCTTGGATTCCCCTAGGTCTCTAGTTTTCAGAAATGCACAGGTTTGGTAGGTTTCCCTAGGTGCCGGCTGAGCTAGAGGCCAAAATCTACAGGTAGGCACTTCGCAAAAAACACCTCTGTTTTCTTTCAAAAATTTGGATGTGTCCACGTTGCGTTTTGGGGCGTTTCCTGTCGTGGGCGCTAGGCCTACCCACACAAGTGAGGTATCATTGTTATCGGGAGACTTGGGGGAACGCTGGGTGGAAGGAAATTTGTGGCTACTCTCAGATTCCAGAACTTTCTGCCACAGAAATGTGAGGAAAATGTGTTTTTTTTTGCCAAATTTTGGGGTCTGCAAAGGATTCTGGGTAACAGAACCTCTTCCGAACCCCGCAAGTCACCCCTCCGTGGATTCCCCTAGGTCTCTAGTTTTCAGAAATGCACAGGTTTGGTAGGTTTCCCAAAGTGCCAGCTGAGCTAGAGGCCAAAATCTACAGGTAGGCACTTCGCAAAAAACACCTCTGTTTTCTTTCAAAAATGTGGATGTGTCCATGTTGCGCTTTGGGGCGTTTCCTGTCACGGGCGCTAGGCCTACCCACACAAGTGAGGTATCATTTTTATCAGGAGACTTGGGGGAACGCTGGGTGGAAGGAAATTTGTGGCTCCTCTCAGATTCCAGAACTTTCTGCCACAGAAATGTGAGGAACATGTGTTTTTTTAACCAAATTTTGAGGTTTGCAAAGGATTCTGGGTAACAGAACCTGGTCCGAGCCCCGCAAGTCACCCCTCCTTGGATTCCCCTAGGTCTCTAGTTTTCAGAAATGCACAGGTTTGGTAGGTTTCCCTAGGTGCCGGCTGAGCTAGATGCCAAAATCTACAGGTAGGCAGTTCGCAAAAAACACCTCTGTTTTCTTCCAAAAATGTGGATGTGTCCACGTTGCGCTTTGGGGCGTTTCCTGTCGCGGGCGCTAGGCCTACCCACACAAGTGAGGTATCATTTTTATCGGGAGACTTGGGGGAACGCTGGGTAGAAGGAAATTTGTGGCTCCTCTCAGATTCCAGAACTTTCTGCCACAGAAATGTGAGGAACATGTGTTTTTTTAGCCAAATTTTGAGGTTTGCAAAGGATTCTGGGTAACAGAACCTGGTCCGAGCAAGTCACCCCATCTTGGATTCCCCTAGGTCTCTAGTTTTCAGAAATGCACAGGTTTGGTAGGTTTCCCTAGCTGCCGGCTGAGCTAGAGGCCAAAATCTACAGTTAGGCACTTTGCAAAAAACTCCTCTGTTTTCTTTCAAAAATTTGGATGTGTCCACGTTGCGCTTTGGGGCGTTTCCTGTCGCGGGCGCTAGGCCTACCCACACAAGTGAGGTATCATTTTTATCGGGAGACTTGGGGGAACGCTGGGTGGAAGGAAATTTGTGGCTCCTCTCAGATTCCAGAACTTTCTGCCACAGAAATGTGAGGAACATGTGTTTTTTTCGCCAAATTTTGAGGTTTGCAAAGGATTCTGGGTGACAGAACCTGGTCCGAGCCCCGCAAGTCACCCCTCCTTGGATTCCCCTAGGTCTCTAGTTTTCAGAAATGCACAGGTTTGGTAGGTGTCCCTAGGTGCCGGCTGAGCTAGAGGCCACAATCTACAGGTAGGCACTTCGCAAAAAACACCTCTGTTTTCTTTCAAAAAATTGGATGTGTCCACGTTGCGCTTTGGGGCGTTTCCTGTCGCGGGCGCTAGGCCTACCCACACAAGTGAGGTATCATTTTTATGGGAAGACTTGGGGGAACATAGATTAGCAAAACAAGTGTTATTGCCCCTTGTCTTTCTCTACATTTTTTCCTTCCAAATATAGGAGAGTGTGTAAAAAAGACATCTATTTGAGAAATGCCCTGTAATTCACATACTAGTATGGTCACCCCGGAATTCAGAGATGTGCAAATAACCACTGCTCCTCAACACCTTATCTTGTGCCCTTTTTGGAAATACAAAGGTTTTCTTGATAGCAATTTTTTACTCTTTATATTTCAGCAAATGAATTGCTGTGTACCTGGTATAGAATGAAAACGCACTGCAGGGTGCAGCTCATTTATTGGCTCTGGGTTCCTTGGGTTCTTGATGAACCTACAAGCCCTATATATCCCCGCAACCAGAGGAGTTCAGCAGACGTAATGGTATATTGCTTTCGATAATCTGACATTGCAGGGAAAAGTTACAGAGTAAAACATAGAGAAACATTTATGTTTTTTTCACCTCAATTTCAATATTTTTCTTTTTCAGTTGTTATTTTCTGTAGGAAACCCTTGTAGGATCTACACAAATGACCCCTTGCTGAATTCAGAATTTTGTCTACTTTTCAGAAATGTTTACGTTTCTGGGATCCAGCATTGGTTTCATGCCCATTTCTGTCACTGACTGGAAGGAGGCTGAAAGCACAAAAAATTGCAAAAATGGGGTATGTCCCAGTAAAATGCCAAAATTATGTTGAGAAATTGGGTTTTCTGATTCAAGTCTGCCTGTTTCTGAAAGCTGGGAAGCTGCTGAGTTTAGCACCGCAAACCCTTTGTTGATGCCATTTTCAGGGGGAAAACCACAAGCCTTCTTCTGCAGCCACTTTTTCCTATTTCTTTGAAAAAAACGAAATTTTCCCTGTATTTTGGCCAATTTCTTGGCCTCCTTCAGGGGAACCCACAAAGTCTGGGTACCTCTAGAATCCCTAGGATGTTGGAAAAAAAGGAAGCAACTTTTGGCTTGGTTAGCTTATGTGGATAAAAAGTTATGAGGGCCTAAGCGCGAACTGCCCCAAATAGGGAAAAAAAGGCCTGGCACAGGAGAGGGAAAAGGCCTGGCAGCGAAGGGGTTAATGATAAAATATTTAATTTTATGTTCAACACAACAATTTATATTCCATCCTTTAAACCTTTGGTTTATTGGTCTATGTGGCTATAAGTAGTAGTACTTTCCTACTTAAAAAGTGTTATAATTTTTGTTTTGCCATAGCATTTTCCTACCCTTTTAAAATCAAACATTTAGGCCAGATTGAGCAAATATGTTTTGCTTGCACTCCATAATTGTATTAAGATACTGTGTTCTGGTTGTCTAAAGTGGCTAGATGTCTTTCACAGAAATGACCTAGCCACATATTCTAGAAAACTGCACTAAACCTGCTTTATGGACCTGCTACGCATATTCCAATCAGAGGCCCTCATTACAACTTTGACGGGCGGCGGAGGCCGCCCGCCAAAGTTGCGCCGCAGGAATACCGCACCGCGGTCTGAAGACCGCGGCCGGCATTCTGAGTTTCCCGCTGGGCAGGCGGGCGGCCGCCTTAAGGCCGCCCGCCAGCCCAGCGGGAAACAACCTTCCCACGAGGACGCCGGCTCGGAATCGAGCCGGCGGAGTGGGAAGGTGCGACGGGTGCTACTGCACCCGTCGCGTATTTCACTGTCTGCTATGCAGACAGTGAAATACAAGCGGGGCCCTCTTACGGGGGCCCCTGCAGTGCCCATGCCATTGGCATGGGCACTGCAGGGGCCCCCAGGGGCCCCGCGACACCCCCTACCGCCATCCTGTTCCTGGCGGGCGAACCGCCAGGAACAGGATGGCGGTAGGGGGTGTCAGAATCCCCAAGGCGGCGCAGCATGCTGCGCCGCCTTGGAGGATTCTGACGGGCAGCGGAAAACCGGCGGGAGACCGCCGGTTTTCCTGCACTGACCGCGGCCAAAGCGCCGCGGTCAGAATGCCCTAAGGGGCACCGCCAGGCTGTCGGCGGTGCTCCCGCCAACCGCGAGCCTGGCGGTCACAGACCGCCAGGCTCGTAATGAGGGCCTGAATCCCTTAGGCATCCACAAATCCCAAAGCCAGCTTTAATAAGAGATGGCGCATAGCGCATTCCTCTTGCAGTGCCTACTAATCAAATCTAAAGCTTCTCTTTGCTTTCTCTGTTACCTGGAGGACTAGCTTCCAATTAAGTTGTGGCTTGCAATAAACGTTTTGTTCATTGTGCTTAATGTCAACCTTATCTACAGCAACACACACCACATACATTCCATTAGAGTTTTTTTTTGCTGCCACACAGTGTTTTTCCAAGTTACCTCAAGAACTTCCTACAGCTGCAGTTTGGCTAAAATGCTGTTTCATTTTTACTAATCTGTAAAAAAAGTTTTAAAAAAAGGACTGCTTAGCAAATAGATATTGCTTTCCTGGTACATCTATTAAGGCGTTCAGGCGTCGCTCCACCTAAAAGAAAGAAAGAGGCCTGTAAGTGATTTCAGAAAGAGTACTGCACCTTGTTTAGTCCCATGCCCTGCTGCGGTTAATTCGCAGTCTGTCTTTTGTGCTGTCCATTTCCTCTGAAATATTACCTGGGGTTTAAGGTTCCCTGCACAGGATGTTATTAGACCTCTGCAAACATTCAAAAGTCAGCTTTCTCGCAACTAACCTTTGAAAGATTGTGGCACAGGGCACGGGGTCAGATTGTATAGATGAAACAAGTATATACTATGCTTTTTGCTGCTCCCTTGACCTTTAGCTCTTGGCCCAGTTGACATTTCTAGTGACTTTTTTTCGTTCAAATATTTTATTTTTGACTCTCTTCTTAGAGGGTGTCGTTAAAAAGCATTGCTGTTTTTTTTCTCTTTCTTCTCATCATTTTAGTAACAACATTGTAGAGTCAGAAGGGACCACTAAGCATCGTTACAGCCCGAATTTCCTTGGACATCTCTCTCTCAGCATGAGGGTGGTGCTTTCATGTCAAATGAAATGAAACAAGCAGGTCACCCTGCACATAATCAAAACAGTGCAGCCTTAACTACAGCACACAGGCGACTCCAGTTGTGCTTTAAGTTTTTCCTGCACTTGCATGCACCTTACAGCTGCCAACTTTTGTCAAAGAAAACAGGTTTTGGCTGTGCAAGGTCCCATCGTAAACACCAAACAGCTGCAAAATAGGCAGCTGCACTGCACTCTTTCCCACACCGGCACAAGAGATACAGCACCAGCAGCTGCAATACAGCACTGATGCACATACACAAGTAAGGTTTGTTGCAAAGTGACCCTTCTTAGGGTGTCCACCGCCAGTTTCTTTTTTTGGGGGGGGACTCACCTGCTAGTAATCTTGAAATTTAAAACTTTGACATGTCTCTCCAGTGATCAGTGAATGTAATCTCCGCCCAAACCTGTCAAAATCATCCTTTGGAAAGGTAGGAAAGACATTTTAAATATTAAATATCGCCCCTAAGCACACCTTCCTGCCCACAAGGTATTATTTAAGAGTAGAACATGTGTGGCCTTAGAAATGGCATGTTCCCTCAGGAGCTATGCATAGGAAAAGTCAAAGTACTTGATTATATAGAACATTCTGTAGATGTTGGCCTGTCCCAGCTATAGGCTTCATTCAAATACTTATTTTTATATTTAATAAAAATCCAAACTAATGATGAAGTCGCATTTTTTATAAATATATTGTAAATGTAAGTTTTCTAAATTTTATTGACTGAAGCTGCTGGAGGCAAATTTACATCAACTCTCCAGCAACTGCCTACCCTTTACTTTGTTTGAATTAGGTGTGAGAGAGGTGTCAAAACAGCTCCCAGAGCAGAGACAATGGCCTGGGTTTGGAGATGTGTTTTCTTCAGTTCTTCTGTTTTCTACTGTTAGGGTGGATCCAGTAATTTTATTACCTTCAAAGGGAACCTGCCCTTTCACAGTTAAGGGAAGCAAATACAGGATCGTTTCCCGCATAGTAAGGTTAGTACCAAACCTGGTGGGAGGAAAGCTTCTATCAGAACCAGTTGTCTCTGTGTGGACACACAGGCTCTGCACAAGGGGAGAAGAGTTTCCCCATCTTGGATTTTGAGAGTGAGGGGCACAGTGGGGTTGGTTACACCAGGGCAAAAAGGAACTCCTAAAAGAATGGGGAGAGTTGGCACCGGGAACTTATACTCCATTGGTTGGAGAGTGCCACAGGGGACTCCGAAGATCCCTAAATGACTGTACCTGTTTACTCTTCTATCCAGGACAAACAATTGGAAAGAAAGGGACCTCCTGTGTGCCTAAGCTTTAAGAAAGCTGTAAAAGGGGTTTTGCTGGAAACCCCTAGGTGACCTGAGCCTGAAATATACTTTGCTGTTGGCCTTTGTTTGACACCTTGAGAGTCTCTATGTGCCCTCTTCTGAGGCACTTGATGCCTTAGAAGTGTACTCCTGTTGTTGTTTGGGCACCAGAAAAAAGGTTGGAAACTTTGAGTGACTTTTCCTTCTGAGCTCCAGAGCTTCAGGTGGACCTGAGGAAAAAGTATCTGACTGACAGTTCCAGTGGAGTGAACTTCAGCTTTGTCCCGGTCAAGACTCCCAGCATCTTTGAAAATGCAACTAAGTCCCACTATGGGTTGGGACTTAAAAAATGTAAGCGGGCAATCCCAAACGCTTTAGAGATCAAGCAGGGCCAACATGCTTCAAGTATCCAGCATTTACTTTCAGCAACAGCTTGCTCAGGGAGGATTTTTATTCTCAAAGTCCCTTCCTGCATTGGAAATTAAGAGAAATTGCAAAAATTGTCTTCACAAAAGTGACACAGTTCCTTTCTGCATTGGGACTTGTTATATCTGACTAGGGTACCATCATGGTCAGCCTCAAATCACACCTAGGCCCGGTCGACGAATTCCATAGACTATCATAGGAGTGTACTTTTTTATGCAATTTTCACATAAATATTTTGAAAATCCTATCTCTAGTTGCCCCATTGGATTTTTCCCATGTTAGAAATGGGATCTCTAGTTGGCAGAGGTATTCACCTTTGTCCAAAGAGGGACCACAATCCTAGTCAGGGTAAGTCACACACAACCCAGATTATCCTGTGCCCGCCCTCTAGTAGCTTGGGACTGAATGGTCAGGCTTAACTTAGAAGGCAATGTTTAAAGTATTTGTGCAATAAATCATACAGTAACACAGTGAAATACACCACACAGGTTTAAAAAAATATAAGATATTCATCTGGTTAAATTAAGGTAAAAACGATAAAGATTCAATAAGCACAAATCGAAATATCACTTTTGCAAGATTAAAAAAAGGCTTAATTCTTAGAGATCAACAGTTGTCTCTTGTTAACACAAAGTACCTGATTGGTGTAAAAAAGTACACGCAGGGAGACCGCAGAGGAGGAGAGGCATGGAAAAATAAAGCCTGCGTCTGATTTTCCGGTGTGGCACAGACGATGCTTTGATTCTTTCCCTGATACAAGGGGCTTGCATCGATTTCAGGCGCGAAGGCTTGGTTCCTCACTGCGATGCGGGTTTCTTTTGATGCCCAGGAATGATGCGGGGAAATCCTGGGCATGCGAGACGAAGTCACAGGTGCTGTGTCAATCTGGTATGGTGATGCGTCGGAGTTTCTGTCTCATGCAGGCACTGTGCTGATTCTTCCCTCGGAAGTCTGGCTGCGTCGTTCCGGTTCAGCTGTGTGGCGATTTTCTCTTCGCAAGACGGGCTGTGCATCATTTCCGGCAGGCTTTGCATCGATTTTCGGCGCACAAGGAGTTCCTTGAAGAGATGAAGTCCTTTTGGCCCTGAGACCTCAGGAAACAGGAGGCCAAAAGTGCAATCCAAGCCATTGGAGAGCACTTCTCTACAAAATCAGAGGGCAGCAGGGCAACAGTAGGGAAGCAGTCCTTCACACCAAAGCAGTCCAGATGAGTCCTTTGGGCAGCCAGGCAGTTCCTCTTGACAAGTTGCAGGTTCCAACCTTGCCCTCGCCACCATCCCACACATCCACAGAATGACCGCCGGTGGCAGATCGTTCTCCCCCATCGCTGCTAAGACGGGGAACTCTCTTCCCACCCACCTGCATCAGACACAGGACCTACTTACCTTCAGGAGACATCTCAAGATATGGCTATTCGAGCAGCAGCAGCACCCCCCTCTCAGCGCCTTGAGACCCTTACGGGTGAATAGTGCGCTTTACAAATGCTCTGATTGATTGAAGGTGATTTCCCTGGCAACAGCACAGATGGGAGGAGGGCAGTCATTAACCTACATGAATGTCTTGCTCATGCTTCACAGTGTGACAGTCACCTGACCTTTTATACCATTATACATCTCTTTGCTTCTTCACAATGCACTTGTAATGCATCACATTGCTGTAGAACAGTCCTTCAAAGCCAATAGTAGTTTCAAAGTGAAGCAGCCGAGTCTGGTTTTATACAATGTTTAAAGCTAGGTAAATCAAGTCTATGACAAACTTATTGGTGTTTTCTGACATTTCCTAAAATAACTTGCAGTCTAGTCCTAAACATCACTATTTGCATCTTACAATTGGTGATCTTAATGTTTAGGAAAGGCTGTGACATTGTATTTATCAGCACCTGTTGTAGGCCGGCTGGTGTATGGTCCATCAGAAGAAGATTACCTTCATGAAGAGGAAACATTCTCACACTGGTAAATATAGCAGGCTGTTTTGAGTGATGCATGTCAAACAGAGCAGGGGCAAAAAATTCCACTTCTTGACCCAACATGTTGTACTTATGCTTTTATGTAAAGTTTGCCATTCCGGTTGGATGACTTTCCAGCAGACACACCATTGGCAGGCAACTGTTCCCACAGCTGCTCCCAGGTTAACTCTGGTTGATCCAAAATGACTCTTAACACAGGTGGACAAATATTGTGCCAAATTGCAAATGTAGTGTAGCAAAGGGCTTGACTTTTCCCAAAGTATTAGGAGCTCTCCGGGAATGTAATCAGATATTCTATAGCTACAAAGTTAAAGGTTATGGGAATCAAGATACTTCAAAGTCATCCTACCTGTTATGTGAAGCCTGTAATATTGGGAAGAAGGAAAGTGAGTGTTATACATATAATTTGTCAAAGTTAAGCCTTCGTTACTGAAAACATATGTTGCACCCTTACTTCTATAATCACATAGGGTGTGGACAATTGTGTAGGCCCTTTTGCAGTGTTCCCAAAGGTCTGTGGAAATCACTGGAACTTAGGGACAACACACTGAATTTAGCTTTCTTTAATCCTTGTAAAATTTGTGACTGGTGTGACAAACTATGTTGCTTATATTTTATTTAATGATAATAGAATAGCTTTGTGTATGATATACTTTTCAGAATAAGATTACAGCCTCTATAAGGTTCTGGCAGTCTGGCAACTAAAATACTGGGTTAATGGTGGCCCCATGTCTGCCAGCTCAATGGTGGCCAGATCACTATTACTTAAAGTTACATGTTTTTGCATGTTCATATTTCTCACCAAAAAATGCTTCTGCTGCATTGGAAGGAGCCAGTTTGGCAAACGTGCTGTAGCAGCTGGGCCCACATGATCATGACAGCCAGGTAAGCATGATTGTTTGGGAAATAAACCTACAAAGTGGTGTCTTGTTTCAGAACAACACATAACAAATGCATTGATCTGTTGGGTATTTTCTCAATTGGGCAGTCCTACTGCTGCCATGGAGCCACAGGTCATGTGATGGTTAGTCCACCACCAAAGTATTTCTGATGGCAGCGTTGGCTGAGAACCTACTGTTAAGTGTGGCTTCACCACCTGTCAATGAGGCAGTGATAATGAATGGTATACAGTTGGGAAACCTGACTGTTGTCCCAAGCATTCCTGTTATTGGCAACCTGTAAATAAGGCCCAGCTCGTGTTCTTTTCCGGTTCAAAATCAATCATACAAGAAGGCTCTACAAATTGTAAATGCACACAAAGAAAAACATATATCATTTGTAGTGTGCATGGAAATGCTCTGCAACAGATAAGCTTCTTTACATACATTTTTCAACCTGGCTGTGTTCAATCAGAGTAAAATGATCATTCTATCAATGGGAAATGATTTCTCCTTGTAAAGAAAAAATCTGCACAGAAAGGAAACAGGGACATTTCACAAACTTCTCAAGCAATGAAAACAAGGAACTTTGCAAGCATGCTAACAAAAAAATCTTTGCATACCCCTGAACATCACCTGAGGTTACTAATGGTTCCCAGGAGCTAAAAGACCCAAAATCCTTAATTTTCAGTGCTGCTTAATTAGCAAAATGATCGCTTAATCAAATGCATATTAACTTTATTAAAAGCTTGACTATCCAACAGTCAAACCAGTAGCACATTATAAGAGTGAACAGATTCCTTTACATTAGAGGTCAACACCTTTGTCTCAAATGATGCACTATGGTAGGTGGACAACAAAAGAAATGAGTTCACCTTCACAGTTCCCCAACTCAAGTTTCATATGAAAGCATGGATTTAAAGAGAATGTCACTAATACACAGACTATGGGCCTGATTATGAGTTCGGCAGGAAGTTTACACCATCCACCAAACTTCTGACGGGGAGGTCGCCGCCATAGTGGCTAACTCCCCGCCGGCCCCATTAAGAGTTTCCTGCTAAGTCAGCATGCAGAAACATGAGTTTCTGCTCGCTTGCCTAGCTGGAAACAGCCTACAGCATTGTCTTGGCTCGTAATCGACAAAGCAGACAGTGAACATTGTGATGGTACGGGCCAGGAGGGCCACTGCACAGCCCATGCCAAGTCCATGGAAAGTGTAGAGGCCCCCCTGGGGCTCCCTGCACCCGTTCTTCGCCAGCATTTTCATGGCAGTGGTACTGCCATGAAATCACTGGCAGAGAAGCGGGTCATAATCCCAGTTAGGACCGCCACCACCTCCAGACCACCGGAATCTCCGATCCTGGCAGAGCTGGCAGTTCCCTGGCAACCTGACCGCCAGGGTTGTAATGTGGTGGTAGGACCGCCGCTTTGGCGGTGGTCCGATCACCATCCGCGAGTCTGGCAGTCTAGTGACTGCCAGTTTCACAATGAGGCCCTATATGGTAATCCAGTTATAATCCATTAATGTATCAAGATGGCAAGAACAGATTCCTAAGGATCGTGTAGTCAGCAACCTCTTCACGACTCCACACCTAATGCATCATCTCTTTCCTCATCACATTACACTATTTCTTCATCATTCTTCACATAAGACCATATTGTTTTTTTCTGTTCTTCATTTCAGGGGATACAATATTCAGTAGGCACATTGTATGCTTCCATACCCAACAGTGTTTAAATTCCAGTTTGCCCTTCTTTCTTATCAACAGGTCATTTTTCTACCACTGCATCCACATTATTCATAGTCTGCTCAAATGGGATTTCTTTCCCTTAAAAGTGTGTTTTTTCTGACAGACCACCATGACAGGCATTTGAATGAACACATTCTGGCTAGAGGATTGACTAATTTACCTATCAGAACAGTTCTCCATTGTTTAGTCATATGCGTGTACACATTGATTTACATCAGTCTAAGCAGACACATCAAAGTTGTCATCATTTATAGTGGCTAGATCATATTTCATTCTGTTAGTCTTCATGGGGCATATGATGTCAACAATAATATCTGAGGAAGGATCTCACACATTCTATATATTTACTTTAATACTCAATTTACTTTTCTTTTTTTTATCACCTTAGAATGCCTAGTCTGTATTCCCGGATGCCACTTTTTCCACCTAAAAACAATTTAGACTGTGCTAATGTTTTATTTGTAGGCCTTCTCGACCACATACGCATGCAGTTACAGGTGGTTCAGAAGGTTTCTGTGTATATTTTTTCTGAAAATTCTAGATTGCAACCCTATTTCACATCATGTTAGGTCACTACACGGGCTACTGATTAAGAAAAGGATTCTCTTTAAAACCTTGGTGCTCACCTATAGGGCTTTGTATACTACAGCCCTCCAACAGTATCTATCTAAGAGGTTGGTGCTCTACCTTCCAGGACATCTCCTGCTCATTTGATGATGATTCCTAGCCTTTCTGGCCGGACAAGTCTGGAATATATTACCAGCCAAGCTGACTAGTATAATAAATTACCAGACTTTTTGAAAGCTTTAGAAAACCTGTCTATTCGGTTTAACCTAAGTGAGCAACATGGGCTTAATTTCTGTGTTCCATTAGCACCAGGACACTGTTAGAAGTAGCCATGCAGTCTACAAATTGTCTCATTCTCATTCAAACGTGTTTGAGGATGTATGTAAGCAAGTATGAATGCAGTACTTCTACAGCACAAACCTAGTCAAAAAGCGGAGAGCTCTACATGGTCAAAGTCCAGCGTAAGTCAATGAGTAATAGGAAAGGCAGCTGGTTGTGGACTTTTAATGCAGTGTGATTTAGTGTTCTTTAAAGTGGTGTATCTTGAACACAATTCTAAATTGGAGCGGTGAAGCTAGTAGGCATGGGAATTTTATTCCAAATATTGTGGGCATAGATGAAAAGGGCCTGCTGCAAGTTTTTTTTCATTTTTCACAATCTGGAGCCTGTTTACGTCCTAGCTGTGGGCATGGTGTGGGTATGCTTGGAACCACCAGAGACAGTGAGCTTGTTTGTAAAATAAGTGGGGTTGTTGGTCAGGAGGGTTTTGTAAAGGATGTAGCTGGTTTTGAAGAAGATGGTGCCTGGTATGGGAACCCAAGTGAGTTCTATCACTGTGATGATATTTCTTCAGACCCTGCATCAGACCCTGTATGAGATGAGCTGTGGCATGTAGGATGTCTTTAAGGAGTGCCAGTGTGGAGCCTGGGAGGGCATGGAGTAGGGTGCTACACACATTCATATGCAAGAGTACAGGGTCTTGACCAGCCATTTTGATGGCGCTTTGTGGAAGAAATACTTTAGTTTTCTTTATAAGAGAGAGTTAGTATGACGCTATATTTGTTTTTTGTCAATGTGTTTCTTGAGGGTAAAGTTGGTGCCCAGGGTGAATCCAAGTTACTTGTCATTCAGTGAGGGGTGGGGTTTAAAGGTGTCAAGGTTCATCTGATAGAGCCAGGTATGTATTGTTCGTATAGAAGTGGGATGGGAGCACATTGCCTAACTTTCCAGCACAGTTTGCCCCTTTGCATTGTGTTAAATGCAGTACAAAGTTTGCACTTACTTGAGTATTGGCTGTAGATTTCACCAGTGTGGGTGCAGATAGTGCTGTACATCTCTAGACATGTGTTTCTGGCTTTAGTCCTTCATCAGTAGAGATCAAAAAACAAATTGCATAAGGGTTTGCTGAGAATGCTGCCACAGTCCTCGCAGGTCTCAGTACCTCTCAGTGGTACACAGGAGCATCTCAAAAAGCTCATCAGCTTGCTGTCTCAAGGGAGCCTTAACCAGAGGGGGATGGGAGCACACTGCCTCACATTATGGCACAGTTTGTCTCTTTGCATTGTAGTAAATGCAGTACAAAGTTTGTGCTTACTTGAGTATTAACAGTAGTTTTTCACGAGAGTTGGTGCAGAGAGTGTTGTGTATCTCTAGACACGTGTTTCTGGATTTTATCCTTCATCAGTAGCGATCAAAAAAATAATTTCATTAGGGTTTACTGCGAATGCTTCCACAGTCCTCTCAGGTCTCAGCACCTGTCACTGGCCCACAGGTGCATCTCCAAAAGCCCATCAGCTTGCTGGCTCAATGGAGCCTTTTTAAACAGAAGGGGTAAGGGAGCACCCTGCCTCACATTATAGCACAGTTCGCCCCTTTGCATTGTGGTAAATGCAGTAGAAAGTTTGCACTTATTTGAGTATTACCTGTAGTTTTTCATGACAATTGGTGCAGAGAGTGCTGTGTATCTCTAGACACGTGTTTCTGGATTTCAGCCTTCATCAGTAGAGATCAAAAAACTAATTTCATTAGGGCTTGCTGAGAATGCTCCCACAGTCCCCTTAGGTTTCAGTACCTCTCACTGGCCCACAGATGCATCTTCAAAAGCTTGTCAGCTTTCTGGCTCAAGGGTGCCTTTTTAAACAGAAGGGGGATAGGAGCACACTGACTCACATTACAGCACCCTTCGCCCCTTGGCATTGTGGTAAATGCAGTACAGGTTTTGCTCTTACTTGAGTATTAGCTGCAGTTTTTCACCAGAGTTGGTGCAGATGGTGCTGTACCTCTCTAGACATGTGTGTTTCTGGATATTATCCTTCACACAGGGGCAAACTGTGCTGTGATGTGAGACACTATGCTCCCATCCCCCTCTTGTACTGTTTGTGGGTTGCTTTTGGCAAATGACATTATATATTTATTTATTGACTAGAGCTTCAGATAGGTTATGAACATCCAAGTCTGATCGATGTGCAGGCAGTGTTGAGGCTTTGGATGGCTGAAGCAGGGGAGACTTACAGGTAGAGCAGTCCATTATCAGCATATTGGTTAATCTTGATGCAGTAAACTGGATGAAGAGCACCAAGTGTCTTTATTTGGGGTTGAAGGTGACAAAGGACAGTCTAAAACACAGCTGAGCCCTGCAGGTGATAGTGATCTTTTGAGATCTGGAGGTGCTCATGTTAAAAAACAGGTGTCAGTTGGAAAGGTAGGAGGAAAATCAGTGAAAGACATTTCTGGTGAACAATGAAGTGTCTTAGTGTTGTCAATGGTCTTTTGAATTTGTATTTTTGTCATCAAAGAAGAGTGTAAAGGCATTTCAGTTTTCAAGTTGTTTAGAAGGATGTTGGCATTGGATGTGGAGCTGCTAGGGAGAGAGATGAGTTAAAGGATTTGGGTTATCTATGTAGAAGGCTTTGAAGGATCTGAAGATTTGTTTTTCTCTTCTGGCTTGACCTTGGTTTGTGGGAGGATGCTGATTCGAAGACAGGGATAGAAAGTGGTTGTTCCAGACCAGGGGAATGAGTGGTTTGCATTGGATTGTTGGTGATATTGAGAAGACAGGGTTGAGATGGTGGCCTTTGAAGTATGTTGAAGTATGTTGATTGTGTGACATGCTTTTCCAGGGTTTTAGCCTCTACATCATTATAGAAGCATACTAGAGATATTCTAAATGTATTTTCTTCACTATTACCTACTTTTTCAACTTTAAGCTCTGTATCAATAGAGTACTGTGGTCCCTTAATATTCACCGAATCTCCTGCTTAGCCTCAGTAATATGGAGAACAATCTTCAGAACACCAGCCACAGAATTGTCAGTCATATCTAGTAAAACAACTGATATTTCAAATCTGGACATTTGTGCTACCTCCCTAATATTATGAGCCAGTAGGTCATTCTGATACAGGTGACCGACACTTCTTAATACATTTGTATTGTCCCAAAACCACATTCCCCAATGTTGTTCACTTCCAAATTGAAATTATCTTTTCACATAGTAATTGAATACTTTGCCATTGTTTAGAAACATACTCAGACTGCATCTCATACAACTTAATAAAAGATGACAAAACTACTTTTTCTTTTGCATGTTCCTTCTTGGAGTCTATAGAATGCCTAGTTGCATCTTCAAATGCCCTGGACATTTGCTAAAAGTCATGATAATTAAAATTATCATGCATGTTAAACCTGACATGCCCTGGGGTGGTCACCCCTAACTTTTTGCCTGCCTCCCTCCACTTTTTGGACACTGTTTTTGCTGGCTTTTAGACTCTGCGCACTTTACCACTGCTAACCAGTGCTAAAGTGCATATGCTCTCTCCCTTTAAACATGGTAACTTTGGATCATACCCAATTGGACTATTTAATTTACTTATAAGTCCCTAGTAATGTGCACTATATGTGCCCAGGGCCTGTAAATTAAATGTTACTAGTGGGCCTGCAGCACTGGTTGTACCACCCACTTTAGTTGCCCCTTTACCTTGTCTCAGGCCTGCCATTGCAAGGCCTGTGTGTGCAGTTTCACTGCCACTTCGACTTGGCATTTAAAAGTACTTGCCAAGCCTAAACCTCCCCTTTCTCTACATATAAGTTACCTCTAATGTGTACCCTAGGTAACCCCTAGAGCAGGGTGCTGTGTGGGGAAAAGGAAGGACATGTACTTGTGAAGTTTACATGTCCTGGTAGTGTGAAACTCCTAAATTCATTTTTACACTACTGTGAGGCCTGCTCCCTTCATAAGCTAACATTGGGGCTGCCCTCATACATTATTTAAGTGGTAGCTGCTGATCTGAAAGGAGTAGGAAGGTCATATTTAGTATGGCCAGAAGGGTAATACAAAGTCCTGCTGACTGGTGAAGTTGGATTTAATATTACTATTCTAGAAATACCACTTTTAGAAAGTGAACATTTCTTTGCACTTAAATCTTTCTGTGCCTTACAATCCACATCTGGCTGGGTTTAGTTGACAGCTACTTGTGCATTCACTCAGACACACCCCAAACACAGGGTACTCAGCCTCACTTGCATACATCTGCATTTTGAATGGGTTTTCCTGGGCTGGGAGGGTGGAGGGCCTGCCCTCACACAAAGGACTGCCACACCCCATACTGGGACCCTGGCAGACAGGATTGAACTGAAAGGGGACCTGGTGCACTTCTAAGCCACTCTTTGAAGTCTCCCCCACTTCAAAGGCACATTTGGATATAAAACAGGGCCTCTGCCCTACCACCTCAGACACTTGCTGGAGAAGAAACCTGAACCAGAAACTGCATCCTACCAAGAAGAACTGCCTGGCTGCCCAAAGGACTCACCTGACTGCTTTCTACAAAGGACTGCTGCCTTGCTGTTGGCCTGGTGCCTTGCTGCAGAAGTGCTCTCCAAGGGCTTGGATAGAGCTTGCCTCCTGTTCCCTGAAGTCTCAGGACCAAAAAGATTTCCATCTTTCAACTGGACTCCTTGTGCGCCAAAAAATTCTACGCACAGCTTGCTCCACTGTGAAAAATTCACTGCACGCCGATCCGGAAAGACGCCGCTCGACCCCGCAAGGAAAAGATTGACGCGACACCTGCGATGTGACTGGATCTTCGACGCACGGCCTGCCTGGACAACGCCACCTGACTTCCAGAGAGGAAATCGACACAGCGCCTGCCGCGAGGAAGAAAATTCCACGCACAGCCCACTGGAACGACGAGCAGCCGGACAACAAGCCCAGGATTCCACACACAGACCCAGAGGGCATCTGAAAACCCAGCGACCCACAGAGGAGACCTGTCCGTGCCCCGGGAATCGATGCACGTCTTCCCCACATGAAAAATAATGACCCAAGTCCGTGTGTGAAGGGGCGATACGGACGCACACACCATTTTTCCACGCATCTCCTCCTCTGCGGCCCTTTGGGGAGATTTTTCACTCCAAACCAGGTACTTTGTGCTTGAAAGAGACTTTGTTTGCTTTTTAAAGACTTAAGACACTTCGGGGGTCATTCTGACCCTGACGGGCGGCGGAGGCCGCCCGCCAGAGTTCCCCCCTCCGAAATACCGCTCCGCGGTCGAAAGACCGCGGAGGGTATTCTAAGTTTTTCCCTGGGCTGGCGGGCGGTCGTCAAAAGACCGCCCGCCAGCCCAGGGAAAAACTCCCTTCCCACGAGGATGCCGGCTCGTAATCGAGCCGGCGGAGTGGGAAGGTGCGACGGGTGCTGTTGCACCCGTCGCGTATTTCACTGTCTGCCAAGCAGACAGTGAAATACTCGTAGGGGCCCTCTTACGGGGGCCCCTGCAGTGCCCATGCCAGTGGCATGGGCACTGCAGGGGCCCCCAGGGGCCCCGCGACCCCCCCTACCGCCATCCGGTTCCTGGCGGGCGGACCGCCGGGAACTGGATGGCGGTAGGGGGGGTCGGAATCCCCTCGGCGGCCTTGGAGGATTCAAAAGGTCGGCGGTACACTGGCGGGAGACCGCCAGTGTTGCCGGTCTGACCGCGGCTTTACCGGCGCGGTCAGAATGCCCTGCCGGGCACCGCCGGCCTGTCGGCGGTGCTCCCGCCGACCCTGGCCCCGGCGGTCTAAGACCGCCGGGGTCAGAATGACCCCCTTCGTAACACTTTTCAGTGATATCTCTACAATTTCTTATTGCATCTTTTATCGTTTTTGACCTGCAAATACCCAGATAAATATTATATATATTTTTCTAAACACTGTGTGGTGAATTTTTGTGGTGCTATATTGTGTTATTGTATGATTTATTGCACAAATACTTTACACATTGCCTTCTAAGTTAAGCCTGACTGCTCAGTGCCAAGCTACCAGAGGGTGGGCACAGGATAATTTGGATTGTGTGTGACTTACCCTGACTAGAGTGAGGGTCCTTGCTTGGACAGGGGGTAACCTGACTGCCAACCAAAGACCCCATTTCTAACATTGGTGATCAGCGGTGAGGATAGGACTTGTATTTGTGCAGTGACATACAGTAGCTAAGTATTTCACTACCTACCCACAGTTGAAGGTCAACTTGATTTTAATCTCTTTTTGCAAATTTGTTTTTCCTGACAATTTTCAAAACCAAATCCTCACTCAACATGTCTCTGGCTGGGTCTCAAACAGGAGATTTTGACCTAGCCCTGGTGGAGACATATACTGTCAAACAGCTAAAAAGGTTCTGCAGGGAGATGAGCGTACCCACCCATGGGGCCTCCAGAAAGGAGGACTTTCAAGTGGCGCTGAGGGCCTGGGCAGAAGCCCATTTAGAAGAGGATGATGAGGAAGAGGAGCCAGAAAATGGCCCCTCAGAGGATTTTTTGCCTGTTACCACTGCAATTGTGCCCCTTCCAGACCAGGGAGCAGTGTCTCTGAGCAAGGCCTGACCGCAGAGGAAAGGAGAGAAGAGAGGGAGTTCCAATTGCAAATGGCAAAACTGAAAATTTAAGCTCAACAGGAGGAAAGAAGGGCAGAGAGAGGAGCCAAGCAAGCTGAGGCTGAAAGAGCAGCCAAACAGATTGAAGCTGAAAGAGCTGAAGCTGCAGCTGAGAGAGCCTTGGCTGAAAAGAAACTTTTGTTGGCTCATGAATTGAGTCTCAAGGAGCTGGATCTTAAGGCAAGACAGTCTGAATCCATCAGTAATGGTTGCAGCACACAGACAGGACCTGCTGGAGAAAAGAAGGTCCGTATACCCAAAAATGTGGTGCCCAGTTTTGTGGTGGGAGATGACATAAATAAATGGTTAGCTACTTATGAAGTTGCACTAAGGGCTCAAGAGGTTCCTGAAGGGCAATGGGCTACAGCTATGTGGAGTTATGTGCCACCACTGGGGAGGGACAACCTTCTCACATTGGATAAACCAGATCACTTCAGGTAAACCCACTTTAGAAAGCCATTTTACTTGCCAAGTTTGGGCTGACCCCTGAGGGATACTGTCAGAGGTTCAGGGACAGCACCAAACAATCCACACAAACATGGGTAGATTTCTTTGACTTTTCCAGTAAGACACTGAATGGATGGGTGCAGGGCAACAAAGTAGATGATTACAAAGGGTTGTATGACTTGATTCTGAGAGAGCATATGCTCAGTACTACTTTTACAGAGTTGCACCAGCACTTGGTAGATAGTAAGCTTACTGATCCCAGGAAGGTTGCTGAGGAGGCGGACCTCTGGGTTAGCACCAGAGTGTCCCGAAAGGTATCTAGGGGGGACACCAACAAAGGTGGTCAGGGTTCCCAACAGAAGAAAGAGGGGGTTAATAAACTTACAGACAAGGAACTCTCAAAAGGCCCCCAAAATAATTCCCAGGGAGGGGGTGGCAACCATTCCTCTTCTAGATTTGGGAAAAAGCCAGGGACTTATGATAAATCAGGGAAATTCACCCCAAATGCTTAGAGTGCTAACAGCATGGTCACTATAAGGGAAGACTCCCAGTGTTCCAAGAGAGCACCGTCCACTACCGGACAGACACCTGGGTTGACTAGTGTAGTGCTCCGGGGGAGACAGACCAAGATAGCTTTGGGGAGCAGGCAGAGGTTTCCCTAGTATCCCTGGGAGAAAGAGAAATGGTGCCCAAAGCCAACATGCCCCAAAATACTTCAAAGTATAGGCAGTGGGTCACCATTGATGGGCAAAAGGTGGAGGCTCTGTGTGACACAGGAGCCAGTAGGACTACTGTCAAGAGTCAGCTGGTGTCAGCAGAGCAGATAGTCCCTAATACATTCCACCTGGTCATAGTCACTGACAATCGTGAGAGTCACCTACCGGTGGCTCTGGTTTCCTTTGAGTGTGGGGGGGGTCTCTGGTACTCTGAAAGTAGCTGTGAGTCCTGCCATGCCTGTAGATTGTCTTTTAGGCAATGATCTTGAGTATACTGCTTGGAAAGTGGTAGAGCTCAGATCCCACCTGGAGATGTTAGGTTTGCCTGAGTGGGTCTGCATGACCACACGGTCCATGGCTGCCCGGGAAGGGAGTCAAGGGCGTCTGGAGCCTGGAACAATGGCCCAGACAGCTGCAAAGAAGAAGGGCAAGAGGCGCAGGAAACCCACCTCAAATGTTCCCACGGTGGTGGAAGGGGCCCCTGAGGAGGAGGAGGCCCCTGAGCCAACTGGGGAAGACATAGCTGACCTGGGTAACCTACCTGAACTTGCTGGCTGGCAAGTAGAGGGTGGGCCAACCAGGGCGGAATTCTGCAAGGCACAGAAGGAATGCCCCACCCTTGAGGGTCCGAGGCAACAGGCCACAGCCCAAGCAGCAGTGACGCCTCTGGCACTCACCATATTTACTGGGAGAATTACCTCCTTTACAGCGAGCCTAAGGTTCCAGGTCCTGGGGTAGCCCGTGTGCTGGTGGTCCCCCAGTGTTACCGGGCCTTCCTACTGGGTCTGGCTCACGACTTCCCCCTGGCAGGACTCCTGGGCCAAGACAAGACCTTTAACAGGCTTGTCACCCACTTCCATTGGCCCAGAATGAGGATAGCCTCAGATAACTTCTGCAGAGCTTGCCCCACCTGGCAGGCTAGTGGGAAGACAGGGAAACAGCTTAAGGCTCCCCTGCTCCCACTCCCGGCCGTTGGCATCCCCTTTGAAAGGGTGGGCATTGACATGGTTGGTCCCTTGGACCCCAAAACTGCCTTGGGCAACAGGTTTATCCTGGTTTTGGTGGACCATGCCACCCGCTATCCAGAGGCAATTCCTCTGAGAACAGTGACTGCACTGGTGGGGACAAGAGCCCTGTTGGGATTATTTACCAGTGTTGGATTCCCTAAGGAGGTTGTGTCTGACAGGGGCACAAACTTCATGTCTGCATACATAAGGTCCATGTGGGATGAGTGTAGGGTGACCTACCGATTTACCACCCCTTAACATCCTCAATCCAATGGGCTTGTTGAGAGATTCAACAAGACCCTGAAGGGCATGATTAGTGGCCTGACTGATGCCATGAGGCGTAAGTGGGACGTCCTCTTACCATGCCTGTTGTTTGCTTCCAGAGAGGTGCCCCAAAAAGGGGTGGGGTTCAGCCCCTTTGAGCTTCTCTATGGTCACCCTGTCATGGGACCCCTAAGCATTGTTAAAGAGTGCTGGGAGAAAGCTCCTAAGACACCTCCCCAGGATGTGGTCAGCTACATGCTGGCGCTCCGCAACCAAACCCAACGCTTCTGGAAGCAGGCCAAGAGTAACCTCGACGCCAGTCACGAGGTGATGAAGGAGTGGTACGACCGGAAGACCACTCTGGTTGAGTTCTCACCTGGAGAAAAAGTTTGGGTGATGGAGCCAGTAGAGCCCAGGGCTCTCTAGGACCACTGGACTGGCCCCTTTGAGATCAAGGAGCGTAAAGGGGAGGCCACTTACCTCGTGGACCTCAAGACCCCTAGGCACCTCCTAAGGGTCCTCCATCACGACCGGCACAAACCTCACTTTGAGAGGTTTGAGGTCAGTATGCTCATGGTCACAGATGAGGGCATGGAGGAGGAGAATGAACCTCTCCCCGACCTCCTCTCTGCCAAGGAAGGTGATGGGTCAGTGGATGGTGTCATTCTCTCTGACTCCCTGACTCTAAGTCAGAGAGGAGACTGCTATGAGCTGTTGGAGCAGTTCTCCTCCCTGTTCTCCCTTACTCCTGGACTGACCCGCCTCTGTGTTTATTACATTGATACAAGTGACATTCCCCCTGTGAAGAACAAAATTTACAGGTTATCTGATAAGGTGAAGGCCAGCATCAAGGAGGAGGTCTCCAAGATGTTGACTTTAGGGGTTATTGAGAAATCCAGTAGTCCCTGGGCCAGCCCAGTGGTGTTGGTTCCTAAGGCTACTGCCCAGGTGCGAAGCCAGAACTCAGGTTCTGTGTGGACTACCGGGGTCTCAACTCAGTCACACGGACTGATGCTCACCCCATCCCCCGAGCTGATGAGCTCGTTGACAGGCTAGGCGCTGCCAAGTTCCTGAGTACGTTGGATCTTACTTCAGGATACTGGCAGATCGCCCTGACTGAGGGTGCTAAAGAGAGATCAGCATTTTCCACACCTGATGGCCATTACCAATTCCGGGTGATGCCATTTGGGTTGAAAAATGCCCCCGCTACCTTCCAACGGTTGGTTAATGGGGTCCTAGCTGGTAAGGATGCCTACTGTGCAGCCTACCTGGACGACATAGCTGTCTACAGTTCCAGCTGGGAGGAACACCTGCTCCACCTCAAGGAGGTACGTCAGGCTCTACAACAGGCAGGCCTGACCATCATGGCTAGTAAGTGCCAGATTGGGCAGGGTTCCGTGGTGTACTTGGGACACCTAGTAGGTGGTGGCAAGGTGCAGCCACTCCAGGCCAAGATTGAAACTATCAAGGCCTGGCAACCACCTGACTGAGGTGAGAGCCTTTTTAGGCCTCACTGGATACTACCGCAGATTCGTCAAGGGCTATGGGACCATTGTGTCACCCTTGACAGAACTCACTTCCAAGAACCAACCTAGGTTGGTGAATTGTACTGAGGCTTGTCAGAAAGCCTTTGATTCTCTGAAGGAAGCCATGTGCATGGCCCCCGTGCTCAAGGCCCCTGACTACTCCCAGGAATTTATTGTGCAGACAGACGCTTCAGAGCATGGCATAGGGGCTGTTCTAGCACAGCTAAATGAGGAGGGCTCAGACCAACCAGTAGTCTTTATTAGCAGAAGGCTTTTACCATGGGAACAGAGGTGGAGTGCTATTGAGAGGGAAGCTTTTGCTGTGGTCTGGGCACTGAAGAAGCTGAAACCATACCTGTTTGGGACTCACTTCCGAGTTCAGACAGACCACAGGCCCCTCAGGTGGCTCATGCAGATGAGGGGTGAGAATCCAAAACTCTTGAGGTGGTCCATTTCCCTACAGGGGATGGACTTTATGGTGGAGCACCACCCAGGGGTTGACCACGCCAATGCTGATGGTCTCTCCAGATACTTCCGCCTTAGCGATGAGAGCTCCCAGGAGGTTGGGTAGCTCTCCCCACTTTCAGCTGGGGGGGACACATGTTGGACCTGACATGCCTTAGGGTGGTCACCCCTAACTTTGTGCCTGCCTCCCTCCACTTTGTGGACACTGTTTTTGCTGCCTTTTAGACTCTGTGCACTTTACCACTGCTAACCAGTGCTAAAGTGCATATTCTCTCTCCCTTTAAACATGGTACCTTTGGATCATACCCAATTGGACTATTTAATTTACTTATAAGTCCCTAGTAATGTGCACTATATGTGCCCAGGGCCTTTAAATTAAATGCTACTAGTGGGCCTGCAGCACTGGTTGTGCGACCCACTTTAGTAGCCCCTTTACCTTGTCTCAGGCCTGCCATTGCAAGGCCTGTGTGTGCAGTTTCACTGCCACTTCGACTTGGCATTTAAAAGTACTTGCCAAGCCTAAACCTCCCCTTTCTCTACATATAAGTCACCTCTAATGTGTGCCCTAGGTAACCCCTAGAGCAGGGTGCTGTGTGGGGAAAAGGAAGGACTTGTACTTGTGTAGTTTACATGTCTTGGTAGTGTAAAACTCCTAAATTCATTTTTACACTACTGTGAGGCCTGCTCCCTTCATAGGCTAACATTGGGGCTGCCCTCATACATTATTGAAGTGGTAACTGCTGATCTGAAAGGAGTAGGAAGGTCATATTTAGTGTGGCCAGAAGGGTAATACAAAGTCCTGCTGACTGGTGAAGTTGGATTTAATATTACTATTCTAGAAATGCCACTTTTAGAAAGTGAGCATTTCTTTGCACTTAAATCTTTCTGTGCCTTACAATCCACGTCTGGCTGGGTTTAGTTGACAGCTCCTTGTGCATTCACTCAGACACACCCCAAACACAGGGTACTCAGCCTCACTTGCATACATCTGCATTTTGAATGGGTCTTCCTGGGCTGGGAGGGTGGAGGACCTGCTCTCACACAAAGGACTGCCACACCCCCTACTGGGACCCTGGCAGACAGGATTGACCTGAAAGGGGACCTGGTGCACTTCTAAGCCACTCTTTGAAGTCTCCCCCACTTCAAAGGCACATTTGGGTATAAAACAGGGCCTCTGCCCTACCACCGCAGACACTTGCTGGAGAAGAAACCTGAACCAGAACCTGCATCCTGCTAAGAAGAACTGCCTGGCTGCCCAAAGGACTCACCTGACTGCTTTTTACAAAGGACTGCTAGCTTGCTGTTGGCCTGCTGCCTTGCTGAACTCTTGCCTTGCTGCCGAAGTGCTCTCCAAGGGCTTGGATAGAGCTTGCCTCCTGTTCCCTGAAGTCTCAGGAACAAAAAGACTTCCATCTTTCAACTGGACTCCTTGTGCGCCGAAAAATTTGACGCACAGCTTCACTGCACACCGATCCGGAAAGACGCCGCTCAACCCCGCAAGGAAAAGAACGACGCCTGCGGTGCGACCAGAACTTTGACGCACGGCCCGCCTGGACAACGCCGCCCGACTTCCAGAGAGGAAATCAACGCAGCGCCTCCCGTGAGGAATAAAATTCCACGCACAGCCCACTGGAACGACGCGCAGCTGGACAACAAGCCCAGGATTCCACGCACAAATCCCGGGGCATCTGAAAACCCCGCGACCCACAGAGGAGACCTGTCCGTGTGCCGGAAATCGACACACGTCTTCCCCGCATGAAAAATAACGAAGCAAGTCCGTGTGTGAAGGGGCGAAACTGACGCACACACCATTTTTCCACGCATCTCCTCCTCTGCCGCCCTGTGCGGAGATTTTTCACTCCAAACCAGGTACTTTGTGCTTGAAAGAGACATAGGGGGTAATTCTAACTTTGGAGGAGTGTTAAATCGTCCCAAAAGTGACGGTAAAGTGACGGATATACCACCAGCCGTATTACGAGTTCCATAGGATATAATGGACTCGTAATACGGCTGGTGGTAAATCCATCACTTTTCCGTCACTTTTGGGACGGATTAACACCTCCTCCAAAGTTAGAATAACCCCCTTTGTTTGCTTTTTAAAGACTTAAGACACTTTGGGGGTTATTACAACTTTGGAGGAGGTGTTAATCCGTCCCAAAAGTGACGGTAAAGTGATGGATATACCACCAGCCATATTACGAGTTCCATAGGATATAATGGACTCGTAATACGGCTGGTGGTATATCCGTCACTTTACCGTCACTTTTGGGACGGATTAACACCTCCTCCAAAGTTGTAATAACCCCCTTTATAACAATTTTCAGTGATATCTCTACAATTTCTTATTGCATCTTTTATTGTTTTTGACCTGCAAATACCCAGCTAAATATTATATATATTTTTCTAAACACTGTGTGGTGTATTTTTGTGGTGCTATATTGTGTTATTGTATGATTTATTGCACAAATACTTTACACATTGCTTTCTAAGTTAAGCCTGACTGCTCAGTGTCAAGCTACCAGAGGGTGGGCACAGGATAATTTGGATTGTGTGTGACTTACCATGACTAGAGTGAGGGTCCTTGCTTGGACAGGGGGTAACCTGACTGCCAACCAAAGATCCCATTTCTAACAATGCACATCTATATGGGTAAAATAATGGTCATCTTCCTGTAAGACTCCATGCTTATTTTCTAGGACTCACACTTACATTACTTATATTGAAATGACTTACAAACTATTCCCAATTTCACCCATTTTTCTTTTAGTTTTTTTCCAATATCTCTTTATTAGATATTTGCAAGTTCAAGGGCTGCACAGCAACATTATTTCAGTCATATATGAAAATTGAGTAATTGTCAGTACAATTAACATGCCCATGAAGAAGAAACTCAATAAACGCAGTAAAACAAGTTGGAATCTTTGCCACACACTTAGGGAACAGAACAATGCAGAACAAGGGCAACCAAAAGGTAAGAACTGTGGGGTGGAGGGAGGGAAGTTGAATGGATCAAGTGAAATAAAAGAAATGGGGAGATATAAGCAAACATCTAAATTTAAAAAAATCTCTGTCTCCAGAAGCCACCATAACACAGTAATTCTGCAATGCAGAAGCATCAAAACTAAGGAATAGCAGCAAACTCCTAAACTTTAGGCCTGGATATAATTTAGATTAGGAAGGCTGGGTTGGTGACTTAATTCACTGAGTTGGCACACCCATACTCTTTCATTGGTTAGATTGTCCTTGAGAATAAAAATTCACTCGTGACATTTTTGCCAACATGAAGCTGACAAGCCAACTGGTGGAAATCTTGAAACCTGGCAAATTTTTGTGGGTAGGGCCTGGAGCCCTGGCTTGTGGGGATTGGGGCTCCCAGGTGAAATGCCATGGCTTTGCCGGTTTCTCACAGGGAATATGCGATCTGTTTAGCTGGCAGGAGCCCCGATTTCTCTGGGGAACTCTTCACACTGGGTTCTATCTCTGATCCATACCGTAGAGGGACACATGAGTCCTTCCCAGTCATCAGTCATTATTCCCAGGGTAGAGACTGTCATTCCAGTTCATCCTCCCCAGATTTGGTGTCTTCCACCTTCCTGGTCCCAGCCTGGGAGCTAAGGAAGGTTGGAGGAAAAGACCATCAGACAGAGCTCGAAGGCAGCCACAGGCTCAGGTCTTTGGGCCCCAGGGCAGGACAGCCCACGCCCTTGTGGCACCTGGGAAATGGATCAGAGCACATGTAGGTCCCTCATGCCCTGTCCTTAATAATTTGGAGGGCCTATTTGTCTTGTAATCCATGCACACCAAGTTAAAAGGGTGCATCAAAACTAACACATCTAACCTCTTAGAGACTTTGCTAGGCATAGAGAGTCAAACGATTTGCCGTTGGGGATTCCAGGTGAGCTCCACCATAGTGATCCCAGTACAGTGCTGGCTAAAATGCTCCCGTCAGGCCACCCTGCCTGGGAATGTCATCTTTGCAACCCTGCCTGATCACCAAGAAGCAAGGCTCAGAGGAAATCCCCATCGGATAGGGCTGGGCATCTTCAGATTCAAGTCCCTGGAGACCCATCTCAGGCTCTGGTAGCACCTGGGTAAGAGCAACTGGGCCACAATGTAGTCCTGGCCTGGGTGCCCTGCTCCTAATAATCCATAGCAAGTCTACCTCTCTTTCTTATAATTCATATACACTGAGCGACAGAGGCGGCTGTCTAAGAAAATGCACTGACTTCCTGGAGCCCTGGTTGGGATTGAAGAGTCAAAAGAGTGCTCATCAGGACTTCCAGGCCAGCCAGGCAATCTGGCCACACCATAGGAATGCTTAGTACACAACCAGAACTTGAAAGACAGCCATCTTGATGCATCATGACTTCTCAAAAAGGATTCTAATCACCTTGCGAGGAGACTCTGAAGCCTGGGTTCTTAAATCATGAGCTGTTTATCAAGAAAAGGAGATATGGGGGAGCCTCATGAAGCTCTGACTTGGGGCCCATACAAAGCTTCTGAACTCAGATAAGCAGAGACGACCTCCATGGTCCTGCGGCATCTCATCCAGTGCACTTTGCAACAGGAGGGCTGGGGAGAAGAGCCCCAGGCCTGCTAGGTCTCTCAACTGGGGCCTAGTCAGAGCTTCTTATCCCAGGCAAGCACGGAAAGCAGAAGCATCCCCGCACCTATGGGTCTCCATTAATAGCCACTTTGAGACACAGGTGGGCCAGGGAATGAAGCCTATTCCCAAGGGCCCAAAAAGCAGGCAAGACCTATCAATGACCACAGAACTATGTCCTGGGCACTTATTAGCATGGTGGCCAGAGAAAGAAGTCAGTGGCTGTGGGCTTCCACCCCGGGCCACTAGAACTCTGACTTGAGCCAGTCAGAGCTTCATATCCCAAGAAAGCAAGGAAGGCCTCCCCCTTGCTTGCGGGGTCCCCAACCCAGGCACCATATGACATGGATGGCCATGGAACGGAGCACAGGGCTAGGGTCTTCCACTCAACAGTCCATCAGGCCTCTGACTCGGGGACCAGTCAGAGCTTCTTATCACGGGCAAGCAGGGGAGGCCATGGAACAGAGCCAAGGGCTCTTTTCCACCCTAGGACACATTCAGACTCTGCCTCAGGGTCTGGTCAAAGCATCTGATCCAAGGCAAGCAGGGAAGATCTCTTCGGTTTGCACTACTCTATCCTGGGCACTTTGGAACCTGTCAAGCTGCAGAACAAAGACTAGCACAGGGGACTTCCATCCCCGAGAATTTAGGGCAGCTTGGAGTTCTGAACACTGAGTCACATGAAAGAAATTACTTGTTAGATTTATTTATTATTATGGTACAAAACCTCATCAGTTGGCAATGCATAATTTGCACCACCCATCTAGGCATGGTAAAGGACCATTAATTTGAATTAACACTAAGGCCTACTATTCATCAGAGCATTCACATTGTTAAACAGTTTAACTCTAATCCCACAAAGGTCAAACTATGAAGCCACTGGAACATTGCAAAGATCATTCATCATCGTGTACCTAGTATGGGGGGAATCTTTAAAAGGGTCACAACCACTGTCTCACAGGGATACCATTGGGAACCTAAAGGGACTCTAATATGGGTCTAACCTCAAAAGAAATAAAAACAAAAACCCAGGATCAAGAAAAGCAGAGTTACCATGAAATGAGGCTCTCAAATGTCACTCCCCTCATCAGCCATGAAGGCTCCCAATACCTTTTTGAATTCTTCCTGGTTTTCATTTAGTTTATAAGTGGTGGATTTATGTAGGCCCACTTTGTGAAGCTCGGTGAGTCATTCATGGATTGTTGTGCCATGTGCCGGAGAATACACAATTTACTTACCACCAACGAGGTAGCTAGCCATCTATACTTATGAGCCTCTTGGTCAGATATGTCAGTCATATAAGGCAAAAGGGCTAGGTGCACTGTGGGGGCAAGGTAACAGTACTGTGGAGGCAAAGGTGCCACCATACCACAACCAAAACAATGATAAGGCTTTCTGTGACCAGAGAACATGGTACAGATTGAGCTTGCCCTCAATACTGAGCCAATATTGATCATGAGGCATCAGTCACACTGGTTTTATATTCCAGAGAATGCAGAACTAGTCATTTAAAATCTTAAACATAGAATTTTAGTCTTGACTCTCGGTGGACTTTGTCATGGTCAATTTTTCAAAAAATATCTTTATTCTTTTATCACAGTGATGCTGATATGCATATAGAAACTGAAGCATTGAAACCAGGCCCTACAAGTATAAAATACAGTTTGTCACGATGAGCAATGAATCAGAGGGACAGCATTATACAAATGTACATTCCCTCCCGATGTAGGAGAAATCAAGTGGTCTCATCAGTCAGTCATAAACTACTTTATTAGATAATAAAAACAATAAAAGACATCTAAAAAATACAATAGCAGGTTTTGGGTCCTCCCATATGACGTGATGGGCTATTGTACCGAGTAGTCTCCAATATCAATTGATCTTAAACTTATACAGACAATAAAAAATAAACAAAAATTAAAAGAAGCCCTCATGATTAGGACACAGAAAACCCTATTGCAATTCTAAGGCACAAACACATTACTTGACGTTACATTCAAGATGATCAGAACCTTCACGTGAGGGACCCATAGGGCCTTTATACCTTTTTCTGCAATGTAGCTTGGTATTGAGAGAGCAAAAAGTGGACAGGACCCTCACTTTGAAAACACCTAATATTTGTACACTAGGCTGTAACGTTATGTAACTAAACAGTTCCTTTCTTCACCTATGGTGAACTGGATAAACTGGGTGGGACCACCAGGGCGGCAAAGATTCTCAGAAACTGAATTAGTCTGATATTTAACTTTTCGCTACTTGGGTCGAGAACTGTCATAACAGCCGATCTGAAGGATCGAACTCCTAGGGTATTAAATTCTCCTTTCAGTAGCTCCCTTCTCTGGTTTCCCAGAGCTGGACATATGCAAACCACATGGACTAAGGTATCCCTCGTCTGATGACATAGTCTGCATATATTTGGTTGCAACCCGGCCTCTATTTTCCATTTTGGTAGGAAGTCAAGAGTTGGTATATCTCCCAACCTCTACCATAAGAGGCTCTGTTTAGTTTTTCAGGCTAGTGGGGCGGAAAGGATACGTGATTCCTTGTCCAATGCATACGAGCTTAGGACTAGCCATCCATTTGATCATTTCGATAGAGTTTACATATCTTCTAGTCGGTTTAGAATCCTGGCTGATTATTAACTGCTTTTCTGAAAGCTAGAGCCGGCCGTGAGCCACCCCACAAGTCGCCAAGCTCCAGCCGGGCTATGCCTTTTTCCCAATACTCCTTAATCACCTCTCGAGATTGATTTCCTGCCAGACTAAGGCCCATATTTATACTTTCTTTGTGCCGCATTTGCATAATTTTTTGATGCAAAAGCGGTGCAAACGTACAAAATATAATTCTATTTTGTACGTTAGCGCCAATTTTGCATAAAAATATGATGCAAATGTGGTGCAGAGAAAGTATAAATCCGGGTCTAAGTTTGCTAGGTCCCTTTAAGTGCAAGATGTAGTTTACAGCATCCCTTGACAATTGCTGCCAGCCTTGCCCATGATGGCTTTATTAGGGAAAATTCCAATCTGACTTGGGCCGGGGAAGCTGATCTCAGTAGTTGAAAAACTTGTTTATATGATTTCACTAGTAGCATATGAAGTACGGCCACCTCCATTGCTCTCATTATTTCTGTCCCAGAGTCAGAAGTAATTTTGCTCTCATAACCATGGTCATCAGCTTTAGTGGCCGCCCAAGGATGGACTTTGCCAAGTTTCCAAAAGCCAGATTTAAGGCCTGTGCCTTCTGCCTAATTACTTCTTTGTGGCCAGCAAATGTGTCTTTAGAGTCGATCTTAATCCCTAGGTATGTGTATGCTACTACTTCCTCAATAAGCCGTGCATTCAAATACCATTTGTGGTGTGATGTAGGTTTACGGTTGAGGGGGATTATTTCAGATTTCCCATAATTTAGCTCTAAGTCATTACCCAACACTTATCCTCCTAGAATGTTCAGGAGTTTCTGTGGGCCTACTCTGGAATTAATGAGCAGCAGCAGGTCATCAGCATAAAGTAGATTGGATATTTGATGACCCCCCCCAGGGTTGGTGGGTGAGCTGGCTGTTTATCAAGGGCTGGAGATAAATCCGCTATATACAGGTTATAAAGAGGCAGAGCAAAAACACAGCCCTGCTTCAGACCAACAGTGGGTTTTGATGGGCCTGGATAAGTACAAGCCGTCTCCCACTTTGATTTTTAACCAAGTGATGCAACAGAGCATAATAATGGCATTCAATAGATTCCCCGGCAACCCCATAATTTTATCCACAGTGCGTCTCGAGGAACACAACCAAATGCAGCCTTAAAATCCACAAAGCACATATAAATGGGCATCCCTTTGGCCTTTGCTCTATTGATTACCAGACTTAGGGGGTTATTCTAACTTTGGAGGAGTGTTAATCCGTCCCAAAAGTGACGGTAAAGTGACGGATATACCACCAGCCGTATTACGAGTTCCATAGGATATAATGGACTCGTAATACGGCTGGTGGTAAATCCGTCACTTTTCCGTCACTTTTGGGACGGATTAACACCTCCTCCAAAGTTAGAATAACCCCCTTAATGCCATGAAGTTTGTTAACAAGCCCTGTTTTTTCATAAAACCTGTTTGATTAATGGGGAGACTTCCTTTGTCCATGGCCCATCGTTCTAAATGCTGCAGAATTCCTACGGAGAAGTATTTTAAGTCTGCATCCAAAAGGGCAATTAGATGATAATTGGAAGGTTAGGAAGCCTTCCCTCCCTTGTAAATGGGGTGGATTATTGAGCCCTTCCAGCTGTCTGGGACGGAGCCTGTTGCCAGGATGTAATTGAACATTATGATGAAGAAAGCCGCCCATATTGGAGTATATTGTTTAAATAAGGCCTGTGGAAGATCATTAGGGCCAGGTGCACAATCTCGGCGTGTTTCTTCTATTATCTAAATTATTTAAAGTGAACTAAAATGAATGGGCTCCTGACGCTCAGACCTATCCATAGTCGTCACCCATTGGGCTGAGCCAGTATCTGTTGGGGATGTTTCTTTAAAGTGGGATTTCAAATATTTCACCCATGCCTCCTCTGTGACGTTCGCGTTGTTCGCAGCTCTGGGGCCTTTCTCAATGTTGTTAATCAAGCTCCATAACCGGCTAGAGTTTGCCAATGTCGATGCGTATTGTAATTTTGCCCATAATGTTTCCTGCTTTAATCTTTAAAAAGACAAACATAACTCTTTAGTAGAGTCCTTTCTTTCCGTAGTGTTCTTAGAATTGATCCATCAGTCGGATGATTCCGCAATTGTCTCAGACGCCTATTCACACCTGATTTCCTCTGTCGTTTTGCCCGTGGCATGAGTATGCTATTTCTGTACCCCAGATGTGCCCCCCTAAACTTGCCTCATTAAAACAACCAACTGAACATCATACTAAGAAAAAACAGTACGAAAAAAATACCTACTGTCTGCCCCCCTCCAGCCATCTTAACCACACATAGACAAGTGAGATATTGTCCCCCCAGTTCAATACACATGAAGTCCTATACATGTCTCCATGCTCTCATAACAAGTCCCTTCCCAGTAACCATCCCCAGTCACAGTCATGGTTCCGTTTGCTTTCCCTGAGACTAGTCTAACAATCGGTGGGAAGGGCAGGTCCCCAGTCTTCACTCAATGAACTACTCTTATGGCAGCAACCCAAGGTTACTATGCATCCGTCAACCCTTTTAGCCTCTCCGGGTAAGCTTCCATTGCTACATAGGTTGAGAGCTCCCATTCCTGGTTTCAGACCACACCGCCAACTCAGCCAAGGCCCATCAGACCACATTTTTCCTCCATATATGTACAGGCGGAATCATAGCCGCCTTCCATGACATGGCTATACAGCATTAAACAACCACCAAGGCCAAGGTCTGGAATCTGGCTATCAGCCTCATCTTATTCACAACAATCTCAGTGTGGAGCAAGCAACACATTGGGTTGTGTAGCAGGATGGAGGCAGCCACTTCCGATATACACTGTAAGACTTCCTTTAAATACTCAGTGACTACTAGGCAAGCCCGTACCATGTGTGTATAATCCACTGCTTCTTCCTGGCAGAGGGTCAAATAGGTCTGGCGCCCACTTATATTTTCCCTACCCAATCAGGTGCTGTAGGAGGCTGGCCAGGCTCATAGTGGGTACCTTTTGGTACTTACACCCTGTGCCAGTTCCAGTCATCCCTTATTAGTAGAATAGAGGTGTTTCTAGCAGCTTAGGCCGATAGAAGGTATCTATGGCAAAGCAGCTTAAGCTGATCCAGGAGACATGCAAAGCTCCTACTATACCACTTATATCATATAGCACAATATCATAAGAAAACACAATACTCAGAGTTACCAAAAATAAAGGTACTTTATTTTTATGACAATATGCCAAAAGTATCTCAGTGAGTACCCTCAGTTAGAAGGTAAGTAATATACACAAGTCATATGTACACAAACCCAAAACAGGTAAGTAATAGTAAGAAAAGTAATGCAAACAGTGTAGAATTACAATAGGATGCAATAGGTGAAAATAGGTCTAGGGGCAACACAAACCATATACTCCAAAAGTGGAATGCGAATCACGAATGGACCCCAGACCTATGGGAGCTTGTAGAGGGTTGCTGGGACTGTAAGAAAACAGTCAGGGTGTCCAAGATACCCCACCCCAAGACCCTGAAAAGTAGGAGTAAAGTTCCCCTACTGCCCCATAAGGACACAATAGTCGTGATAGAGGGATTCTGCAAGAACCACAAACACCAGCAAAGCACTGAAGACAGATTCCTGGACCTGAGGACCTGCAAGGCAAGGGGACCAAGTCCAGAAGTCGCGATAGTGTCCAGGGGGGGCAGGAGCCCAGGAAACCCTGGATGAAGGTGCAAGAAGGCTGCCTCCGGGTGGAAGAAGCCGAAGATTCTGCAACAACGAAAAGGGCTAGGAACTTCTCCTTTGGATGGAAGATGTCCCATGTGTGCTGGATGTTGCAGAAGTGTTTCCACGCAGAAATACCGCAAACAAGCCTTGCTAGCTGCAGGGGTCGCATTAGAGGTTTTTGGGTGCTGCTGGGGACCAGGAAGGACCAGGATGTCGCCCCTTGAAGGAGGAGACAGAGGGGGCACTCAGCAACTCAGAGAGCCACCACAGAAGCCGGCAGCACCCACAGACGTACCAGAGCAGGCACTTAGAAGATTTGTGAAACTGGAGTCACAAAATGAGGGTCCCACGACGTCGGAGTCCAACTCAGAGGGTTGAGCACTGCAGGACGGAGTGCTGGGGACCCAGGCTAGGCTGTGCACAAAGGAATCCTTGGAGAAGTGCACAGAAGCCGGAGCAGCTGCAAATCACGCAGTACACAGGTTTGCAGTCTAGTGTGGGGAGGCAAGGACTTACCTCCACTTGGACTGAAGGCTCACTGGACTGTGGGGGGTCACTTGGATCTAGCTCCTGTGTTCCAGGGACCACGCTCGTCAGGATGAGAGGGGACCCAGAGGACTTACCTCCACCAAACTTGGACGGAAGGATCACTGGACTGTGGGGGTCACTTGGATCTAGCTCCTGTGTTCCAGGGACCACGCTCGTCAGGGTGAGAGGGGACCCAGAGGACCGGTGATGCAGTCTTTTGGTGCCTGCGTTAGCAGGGGAGGATTTCGTCGACCCACGGGAGATTTCTTCTTGGCTTCCAGTGCAGGGTGAAGGCAGACAGCCCCCAGAGCATGCACCACTAGGAAACAGTCAAGAAAGCCGGCAGGATGAGGCGCTACAATGTTGCTGGTAGTCGTCTTGCTACTTTGTTGCCGTTTTGCAGGCGTCCTGGAGCAGTCAGCGGTCGATCCTTGGCAGAAGTCGAAGAGGGAAGTGCAGAGGAACTCTGGTGAGCTCTTGCATTTGTTATCTGAAGAATTCCCCAGAGGAGAGACCCTAAATAGCCAGAAAAGGAGGTTTGGCTACCAAGAAAGGAGGATTGGCTACCAAGAGAGGTAAGAGCCTATCAGAGGGGGTCTCTGATGTTACCTGCTGGCACTGTCCACTCAGAGCAGTCCAGTGTTCCCCCAAAACCTCTGTTTCCAAGATGGCAGAGGTCTGGGACACACTGGAGGAGCTCTGGGCACCTCCCCTGGGAGGTACTGGTCAGGGGAGTGGTCCCCCCCTGAACCGGTGTAGACTGGCTTATGCAGAGATGGGCACCATCTGTGCCCATCAAAGCATTTCCAGAGGCTGGGGGAGGCTACTCCTCCCCAGCCTTTCACACCTATTTCCAAAGGGAGAGGGTGTAACACCCTCTCTCAGAGGAAATCCTTTGTTCTGCCTTCCTGGGCCGGGGCTGCCCAGACCCCAGGAGGGCAGAATCCTGTCTGAGGGGTTGGCAGCAGCAGCAGCTGCAGTGGAAACCCCGGAAAGGCAGTTTGGCAGTACCCAGGTTCTGTGCTAGAGACCAGAATGGTATTGGGGGGACAATTCCATGATCTTAGACATGTTACATGGCATGTTCGGAGTTACCATTGTGACGCTATACATAGGTAGTGACCTATGTATAGTGCACGTGTGTAATGGTGTCCCTGCACTCACAAAGTTCGGGGAATTTGCCCTGAACAATGTGGGGGCACCTTGGCTAGTGCCACGGTGCCCACACACTAAGTAAATTGGCACCCAACCTTCACCAAGTGAGGGTTAGACATATAGGTGACTTATAAGTTACTTATGTGCAGTGAAAAATGGCTGTGAAATAACGTGGACGTTATTTCACTCAGGCTGCAGTGTCAGGCCTGTGTAAGAATTGTCTGAGCTCCCTATGGGTGGCAAAAGAAATGCTGCAGCCCATAGGGATCTCCTGGACCCCAATACCCTGGGTACCTAAGTACCATATACAAGGGGATTATATGGGTGTACCAGTATGCCAATGAGAATTGGTAAATTTAGTCACTAGCCTGCAGTGACACATTTAGAAAGCAGAGAGAGAAAAAACACTGAGGGTCTGGTTAGCAGAGCCTCAGTGATACAGTTAGGCACCACACAGTGAACACATACAGGGTACATACTATGAGCACTGAGGTCCTGCCTGGCAGGATCCCAATGACACAAGGGCTAAAACAAACATACATACAGTGAAAAATGGGGGTAACATGCCAGGCAAGATGGTACTTTCCTACAGGTGCTAGATATGTGTGGTGTACATAGTTGAAATGTGTACAATGGAAACAAGCATTCCTGGAGATCACCCTAACAGAGCCTAGACTTCACATCAACGCCGCCTCTGGAATTTCCACCAATCGTCATCCCTTTCACACTCTTTAAGAGCCTAAATATCGGGGATTACGACTCCTTGTAGCAACTTCTGTGCAAGCCTGAACCCACCTGCTTAGTCCTACTCTTATCCAGTATCATGTCCAGTTGATCTGCTGCCTATGGTTATTCAAGTTCAGACCACCACATCTCACCCCCTAGTTCACGGAGGGCTGAATATAGATGAAATTGTCCCGGGTCCACCCCATTCCCGTTGAACAGATCTTCGAACGGATGCAGCTCCCCCTTAGCAACCACATCTACTGATCTCCGAAGCCCCACCTCAGTCTATCCTCTATCAGGTGAGTCTCTTTTAGATACCTACTGAGCAGTATAGCTCACAACAGTAGCCCTGGTGAGTATGGTGCCATCCATTTGCCACCATGTACATACTTCCTCCAGCACCAGAGAGCCACCCTTAGTAGCATGTTGTGGATGCCAAGATAGAGAGGAGACCCTTATAGCCACACTGGCAGTGGCAGACCACCAAACTCAACCCCTATCATCTCCTTCTCTGAACTCAGCACATCACCGAGCCAGTACATTGGCCATTGAAGCTGCGCAGAAGCATAGTACAACTCATGGTTAGGTCTCCAATTCTCCCATGGTAGCATATAAAGTTGTTATTGACACCCCGTACCTCAAAGAGCCCCATATGAGCGAAGCAAGTAGGCGTTGCAAATCTGTGAAGAAGGACTTCTTCAGTATGATCAGCAGAGCTGAAATAAAATTTAGGAGCCTAAGGAGCACTAATATTTTTGCTATCAACACCCTAACCATAGGTGTCAATGGAAGCTGTGTCCATAAGGGGAGGAACTATTGAATCAACGTCAGTACTTTCCCTAGGTTTCCATCAACCAAATCCTGCTCCGTGTGATATGCCTGCACCTCTAGGTACTTAACAGAGTCAGTAAATAAGTAGTGATACTTCCATTGCACAGGGTCCCCTATCTTACTCTATCATGGTCCATTAGCAGTGTTTATCAGTCTTTACCACACATCGTTTCACCCAGTATTGTCCCTAATGATGTCATCCATTCGCTTTACATTACTTGATGAGGAGATTCATCATCTATACTCGTCTGCTTAGCTCCTTTCTTGGCTTATGGAAGGCAATAGGTGACCCATCAAATGCTCCTGTGGTTTGAGGCACTATAGGAGGACTGGTGTATCTTTGGATAGTAAAACTAGATGTCTTGTGTAATTCTTGTAACTGTCAAGTGAGATAAAAAGAAAGATATCTTTCATTTCACCATAGCAATTGATGTAAAAGCACAAGGCATCACAGGTGATCATGACAGATACAAAGAGAGTTTTATCATTTGATAAACTGCTCAGAAGACCCTCTACCCTTGAGGTGTTGGGGTTCCTGAATCACAGATTTGACCATGATGTGTGATTATCAGATTTCACTCGTGTATCTATGTTATCCTGTGTGCTGCCAGGATTATATTTAGAGCCCAAACACAAGGGTTACTAGGTTTTGACAGGTGATCTTGTTTTGTTATGTATTTCAGCTCCGCAGTCCCAGTGGAACTGCCAGAAACATTGAAAGACTTTACTCTCTGCAAAGAAAACACAACATTTGAACCAACATCATGCCTTGGTACAGGGTGCAACAGTGAAGGTACTCCCCTGTTATCACAAATGCTTTCTTGTAATTTCAGACTGGAGCCCACCCCTTTATCCGTGCTCCTCCCAGAGACTGTCACATGCAGAGCAGGTCATGAAGTGAACAGGATTTAAAGTTTGCAAATCTGATTTGAAAAAGAAGAGGGCACACCTCGTTAGTAGCACTGGCATTGACTTATAGTCATTGCTGGCTGTGATCTAAATACTGCCCCCTTTAAAAATACTCAAACTCAGCTCAAACTCAGATGCAGGGTAATAAATAATAGTGCATATAGAGAAAAATATTGCAATGTTGCTGTTCTGCACACAATAGTATGTGGTTTATGTAATAAGAATGAATACAACTTCTACCAACTTTATGTGAATGTACCAAAGAGACTTACAGTAGTCAATACATATTGCTTGCAGGCAAAACAGAAAGGAACTTCTCAATTCCATTTCCTCATTTTCCTAATTAATGTGATTCATCATTTTTTTGCCAACCCCTCCCAAATTTATCCTGTAGCCCTTCTCTCATATGTATTTCAATCATCCTACAGAGAAATGTATAGTTTAATGGTGGTATTTCTGTCAACCAATGATGTAAATCTTTGCCACATTGAAAGCATGAATCAGCCACATTTTGAGGCCACCACCAAACTGGCACAGGTACCCCATCAAAGTGGCTCTCTGCTGTGGGAGATCCTCTTACATGTGTTTGTGTCAAATAATATTCACCACTTAATGTTGTCACTGGAAATGTACCCCTGTCCATTGTCATTTGCCATGTATCTTGTTTCATTACATGCTGTTGCCTAGCATATTAGAGACAATATAGTTTAGTGCTGGTCTGCAAAGCATAGTAATGGGTCTGCTGCTGTTGATGTGGTGGGTGAACTGCCACCCTATTCAATGGAGTCCGCATAGCTCCTTGGTGGAACAGATACAAGTACCTCTGCCTCTGGGAGGTGAGTCATATGCACAACCCTAACGGAAAGAGGATCTGACCTTTTTTGGCAGATCCTCCATTACTGTTCTCTTTTACATCATACCCTTAGTGTCAATTCTAGATCAAAGATCAATAAAACCTCTTAAGGTGAATTGCAAGCCTTTACGTTTCAATAAAATATATTAAAAACTATTGAATAATACATTAAATTACATTCAATATTCATTGGAGCATCTTTTCAAACTCCTCTATGAACTTCCAAAGAAATCCTAAAAAAATACTTGATGTAAAAATGGTATAAAGTGCAATCTTTCTGCCTATACTCTTATAATGTTTTCTACTTGGTACTTTCACTCACCTCCTACTTGCTAACCACCAAGGATAGAACAAATATGGAGTATCTACAGTAGCTTAATCTGACAGTTGTGTTCATTTGGGTGCAACAAAAAGAGATACAACTATGAGTATTATAAGATCATGGTGAGAAGAGGTAAATAGACATTGTATTATCCATCTGTCCCAAAATGTTGTCCTGCAATATTGATCATCTAGCAAAAGCTCTCAAAGCAGTATCAGTGATAGGCTGGTAGGTGCTCATTTGTGGGTAACAAAAACATGTAGAACCTTCCTGATCACAGAGTGAGGTCAACAATAGTTCAGATCAATAAACATATAGGGGGTTATTGCAACTTTGGAGGAGGTGTTAATCCATCCCAAATGTGACGGATATACCAACAGCTGTATTACGAGTTCCATAGGATATAATGGACTCGTAATACGGCTGGTGGTATATCCGTCACTTTACCGTCACTTTTGGGACGGATTAACACCTCCTCCAAAGTTGTAATAACCCCCATAATTTTCCCACATAAAAACAGATTAACAGACAACAGTTAAAACTCCAGAAATTGGCCCTCATAGATTTCCTCCTAAGTTGAAAGCATATCCCTGAACTTTGGAGAACTAACAAAAATCCCAGTAAATATGCTTGAAAATCTATGAATTTGACCTTGCCTGTGCATATCGACAATTAGCAACTAAAGCTGCAGCAATACTTCATGCATAAACTCAAACAATGTCAAACAATGTCTCCAAACCAGTGCCTTTTGCACATTCACACAGGCCAGAGTGTTAGTCAGAATAGATTATGGGAAATCTGTTTTGGGGGACAATTCAGCTTCTTCTTAAAACTCAATCAAAGCCAATTTTCATTCATTAGCAAGGCTTTTACACAAACAATTATTACCGCAATTTTCATTGTACGTGATTTCTACTGTATAAAACCAGCTTGCATTACCAATAAAGCAGTTCACCTACAGCAACATGAATACCTTCTCTTCATCATCAAGTGATCTGGTGCCAAAATGAGCCTAAAAGGTTTCCACAACTTAGGAGTGAAAACCAATTCCTTCAGAACACAAAGGGGAATTTATTTTTCCTTGGCTGACACCCTCCATAGAATTCACTTCTGAGTTAACCTGAGACTTGCTGGGACCCTAATGATTTTTCAAAAAAACCTGAAGGCCAACTGTTTAAACTTTACTCACATTGCACTTGCTACCTTAGATCTTTTCATCACAACCAGACCACTGTTTTTCTTTTTCTTCCTCCTCACTTCTACTTTTCTCTTCCCGCATGTATCTCTACTCTGGATTGTAGAGAACCTCTGTGTTGGTTACCCCCTCTTTGTTGACTGCCTTCCCCACACTCTTCATATTTATCCTCTTTTTTCCATCTTTAACTATCTCCTCTCTATTTCCGAGTGTTCATCATTATTGTTTCTCTATCTTAATAGTATTGCTGATTGCATTCTGTATTAAAGAGATTTTCTGCATCCCACTCATTGCAGCTTGTCAGTGTACTGACACCACTAGATTGGAGTGCATGCTATAAAATGGGAAAATAAACAGAATATTGGAACATTCTGTGAATCCTGGCTCAGTGTCCCCAACACACCGTACAAATGCAAAATATCCAATAACCCACCTATCAGCATGAGGGTAATGTAAAAGTGTATCAAGCATGTGTTTTTTTATTTATCTTTCCAGAGGGTAAAAAACAGGGACACCCCTTTCACTATGCCCCTAGTAAACGTGCGTTTTTCTTCATTACCCACGGAAAACACTTATCTTAGTCTTTTGCAGCAATAGTGTTAATGTGATTTCAGATTGGTAAATTTCACAGAACCTTTTCTTAATACTCACAAAGTTCCAACTTTGTGGAAGTGTACAGAAGTTTGCGTTTCCATCCCAGTCCAAACTTACCAATTTCTACTCCCACACTTTCCCCCTACAGGTACTCGCTCAGCAGAAATGTCTACCAAGCAGATGCACTTTTCTGCATGAGGAGGTCAACTTCAATTTGTGAAATTCTCAAATTCCAAATCTGTGAATTGAATTGCATTTTATAAACATAGACACAACTGTGGGGGAGATTTCTGTGATTAGCTGGGACACAGGGTGTGTGAGCTGTCTGACTACCTGTAGTCTCAATCAGACCATATGTATTCTTGTTTAAATAACCATATTTTAAAAACAACTAAGTGGAGTTACAAACTGTGAGGTTTTAAAACTTCAAAAACCCCAGGGCTATAAGTATGTCAGCCCAGATCTCTCTGGCCTGATGGATTCAAGGACTAATAAGTAATGTATGTGGTAAGTACTGCTGTTGTTCTTGGATTCACAGTCACAAGGTACTTATGACATCCCACTGAATTGTCAAGTACCTTGTCTATGGGCTTTGGGCTTTAGCAGTAGCAAGGTTGAATAGTTGAGTCTAAAACTCAGAAGGGGTGTGAGATATAATGCTTAGTTTAGCTTATCCGTGCACCACTCCAATAAAAATAATGCCAATGCAGTGTGCTTCTTTTTGTAATTAATAAGACTTTATTTACAAGTAATGAAATATACTTCCTTACTTTGGTAATATTCATTACTATGGTTAGAATTCTCCAACTAATTTAATTTCTCTATAACTTGTGTACCCCTTAATCAGTGATACCATTGTACAAATGTAACCTAAATACTAAAGCCAATGCCGTCTCTTATTAATAAGGCCATGGTCACAGAGAGAGATCCTTTACTAATCTCAGCAAGTGAAGCACCTTCATGGCTGTTGGTAGAGGGTCCTCACTAGTCGGCCACTAGGTGTACCAGCAGTGACCTCTTCTCTCCTTTTACTGTATGACATAGGGCATGAGCAGTAGCAATTCAGATGATCAGGACAGCGGCAATAACAGAGGCATATGGGGCCTCATGCTGCATTGATGGGCTTTGGGGGCAAAAACAATATGCTATAATGTTCACTGATACTGCCCAAATAACTCCAGTCTGACGTCACTTGTGTTTCCATTTAATAGGGACCTGACTTTGCAGTTCAGGTTGAACTGTTGCTATTGGAGCACCACCAGGGCTGACCTGCATACACCTCATCTTCATCTAGAGTGGCAAAAAAAGGATAAACTAGAATGCTGCTTGAGTATTTACCAGTGCTTAAGTTTAATTCAAGCATTCTCTCCACCACTATTTTGTCATTCATAGTGTTAAGCAGGAGCACCCAGAATTTTACACATGAAGCCAGTGGCACTTCAGATGGAGGCACAGGTACAGTGACAAATCAAAAGCAAACAGGACATCACACTGCGGAGTGGTTGGTACCATATATGTTCAATCGCAACAATCAATGAAGAGATGCAAGAGAGGTAGTTTCAGTTTTTAGGAGAACTTCTCTGGGGCAATGAGGTTGCACATGGATTGCTTTTACTTGTAGAATGTTTTAGGGCAATCATGAACCTAGAGGCACACGACCCTCACACAGGAATTACAGCACTCACAGGGATCACAGATTGTTCCAAGCATTGGTTTCAAGCCTCCAATCTCTAAGGTCCCAGGCATGTCATGGCAATACACCAGCTGCTCTTCTCAGGCTCTGATCCTGGAGAAGACAGACTCTGTACACTTTCAGCTGTTTATCTTCTTCTCTTCCTTGGGTTACAGTAGCACAGCTCTCCTGGGTCCAAGGCATACTCCCTATCTGTTCAGGGGGGACTGTCAATGCTTCTGCTTCAGCTTCTAGCTTTCTTTTATGCACAAATGCAGAGCTCTTTTAAATAAAACATGAACACTGAATAAGTGTGTATGTGCCCCAACAGACTGATAACTCAAATTCAAAGTCAACCCCAATTAGGAGGAGTGAGTCAGTCATTTACAGGTGGATTTTCGTCCATCATGCTAAAGTGCAGAGCAAGTAGCTTCCAAAGCAGTGCATGCTTGATTAGTGTCAGAATTCAATGCAAGCTCACTTTTACTGCAAACTGAAACTGAGGACAAAATGGAGCCAGTAGAGAAGGTTCACAAATCATGGAGCATTTCTGCAGCTGTCAGTCCCTAACCACGAAGAGGAAGGAGGTAGGAGTGGAAAGATTGACTGTGTGTATGTGTGCTCTTATAAACATGCAACCATGTGTGATTGATCATGTGTGAATGAGTATGTGCCTGTCTGTATGTGTGAATATGATGAGTGTTGGTGCAGAGAGGGTGGATGCTCAGTGTGATCCTTGTATTTTGTGGTCTTATTGAAATGTAGCCGTTTGGCCATCTCTGTGATAAAATCAGATCTGTTTGCATATTTATTAAATTTATAAAGCTCAGATTTAACATGTGGGACTTTGAGGTGCTTGAAACGAGACAACATGTTTCACAATAGTCTATTAAGGAGGATGCATTGTTTCAAATTACAGGACTGCTTGGAATAAATAGCCAGGTCATATTTTTTATGAAAGAGAAAAAATAATTCTGGTTTACAGAGAGATAGAGGTAAATCATTCCACAAATCCAAAGCTTAGTCCCCATGACTGTTGCCTCATTTATTGACTTCTAGAAAATGTCAACTTGTTGAAGGTTTTTATCCATGTAATGCACGTTCTGGGGGGCTGTAAGGTTAATCTCTGCTTGTTAGAAAATCAGCATAATTAATTGTGTGACCTTGAAGATAACCCGCCAGGAGCCTGCTCCACTTTTGAGTAAGTTTACTATTTTTTGGCATTCACAAACTAGGGGTTTATTTTCCTAATGGTAATTTCACACTGTGGAAACTACACATTTAAAAAGATAGGCCTCTCCTATCCAGGCTGATGGGACTGATGACGCAGAAAAGAAGGTCTAACAAATATTCATATACCACATAATCAAAATCGTATAAGGTAGTGTGATTTTAGCAAAGAAAAATAATGTATGTGGTAAATTGTGCCCACGGAGTAGTTCGCCATTATTATAAACAAGCTTAATTAATCATGAAGAATAGAAAATGTAGTAATCCGTCATAATTGCAAATGTATTCTATGATTTTCTTGTCAAAACTGTTATATGCTTAGCTTAAATTTAGTAGAGGCTTTGGCCTAGTCGCTGGTCTCAAATTTAACTGCGTGGTTTTCACTTGCATTAACAAAGACAGTATTTTACTTTAAAGGTGGTATTTTTCCAGTAGAGATGACTAATACTTTTATCTCAAGGCTTCGTGCTAGGCTGGTTTCATCCCTTTTTTAAGCAAGGTCAGTTTCTGCAGGTGCGGACAATAAAAGTACTGATACCGAAATAATTGGCAAACTTTGTTGCAACTTGTGTTCCAAGGCTCCAAGGACAATGTATGCATAAATGAGTACTAGGAGAAAGACACTTTTCATTGGTCAAATTGAAGCCACCCTATGAACCCTCCAATGGAAGACCCTGAAGAATTTGTAATGTTTCTTATTTAAACCCACCGGACAAAGAGAAGTCAGCCATTTTCCTTGATGCCATTTTTGAAGCCAAATGCCAGACGCCATCTTAGACGACATCTTGATGCCCTTTTCTTTATTCCAGAGAAAGAGACTTTAAGAATTCTCACCCTAGAGACATTAACTTTAATTTTGCCCCGTCTTGCCCATGCAGTAACTTTTGCCCCATTTCCTTGCTGGCGCAAGGAAACTTGCCTTAACTTTGCCCCTTTGAAATCTGCCCCATGCTGATCAAACCGATACCTGAAGGACGAAGACTTTTCTTGAATGCTGATTGTATTTGGTAAATATGAAATGATAATTGTAATATGCATTGTGTTTTCCTTCCTAGGTACCAACTTCTATTTTGATAGGGCCCAAGCTAGAAGTTTTCTAAATTTGTGTTGACTAAATTCGTTTTGCATGAAGCCCCACATGCCAATGCTAATTAGAGGTTAGTTGAGGCATTCATCTGATGCACCATGTTGAACTGAAATCTTGTTATGCTGACCGATGTATGCAATTAGCCAAGTTCAATTGCTTATATTAGTGATTTGCATTGCTATAACCGAGTGCATTATAATTCAGATTTTGCGTAGATTGCTTTTCTTCCGCCGTTATGGACAGCTAGTAATGTTCGTATACATATATCATTTGATTTTGAGACTCGTGTTAGCTTTGTTAATATAGGCAAATAAACTCATTAACTTCTAGTAAACTGGTGTGGTTATTCATGACTGAAAGGTCATGTTGCGTCAAATACTGATTGTTATTGATTATTAATGTATTGATTGATTATTAATCGATTATCGGTTGTTGATTATAATTAGTTAACGATGATTGATTTGAGTGACCTGACTATTCTTGGATGAGGAGAGCCCAACTAGGTTAAAAGGTCCACCGACCTCCAGCGTGTCCGAGTACAAGTAATTTATAAGGACTGGACGCGCTATCAGTAGATGGTAGCAGAGATTGATGGTTTGGCCCTTTGGGACCCCATCCGAACAAGAGGCGGAGTCAAGGTAGAATTTTCTTTGATAAAACAAGTTGGAGAGTAGATAATGCCCTAAGTCCCCAATGACTTTCCTGGAATCTCGGAGCTTGCGAATGGAGGAAATGGAGTTGTGAGAATGTTTTTGGCGTTTCTAGTGACAGTATGAGTGAAGTTAGGGTTTCGCGCTTGCACAGCTTATTGCCGCAGATGAATTGAGAAGTTTGTGAGGATTTTAGGGGGTTACAAACTCCAATTAAAGATTTTAGAGGAGTGATACTCCAAAGTGTGAGAGTAGGGAAGTCGTCGAACTTCATATGTGTGTAGCGCTTTGTGCAGGAAAAATTATCCACGTGGTTGTTGATGTTGAGATGGGCCCTGCGAGGTCAAGAGACTCCGGAGTATGTTGAAAAGTGTATGAGACACTTGATTGATGTTGTAATCTGTTCAGTTTAGTAGGTTTATTGGGCGTGGTCAACAAGTTTGTATGAATATTGAGGCATGAAAGAAAATTTTCGAATTTGAGATTTGACGAATTCTAAGGCACGCTAGAATAGTTCATTGATCAGTTGAGAGTAAAGTTTGCGGGTCAAATTTTGCTTGAGAAAGTGGGAAACCGAGAAAGATGGAATAACTGCAGAGGCTAGTGAAAAATCCCTAAGGTTTCTGAAGCGATTGTATTACCCTTCCTGTAGTAAACCAACAGATTTATTTTCTTCTTTTTGGTTAGTGCTCGCGATATCTTGCGGAAATTTGGTCTCAAGTGAAGTTGAATGAAAGAGGACAAGCCGTGGGACTTTGTCAGCCGCAGTGTGTGAGTGTGACGTCACTAGGAGCCACGCTTGGATAGGTTGGTTGGTGAGAAGGGTCGCGCACGGATTGGACGCAGTCCTTGAAGCGCAATTGGTGGGGAAAGGCAAGCGAAGAGTATTCCGGGAATTAAAGTCACTTATTGATTACATATTTTAGAAAAATAAAGGACGAAAAGATTACATTTTTCAAAGCATTTAAGAGTGCCTTGAGGGGAGATGTATATATCAAAGCAAATGTAGGAGAAGAAACACCGCCTGAGGGTACGCCAGCTTACATTGTGATTGAAGAAAAGGGTGTCGCACCATGTCTTCGGCAAAAGCAATGGTGCAAATTAACAGAAAAGCATGGAAGTGTAGCGTTCCCTATCCATGGGTCGTTTAACTTGAGAGTTTTGGAGAATCTAAGATTCGCACTATATGACATGAAAATACCTCCAAGACCAGCACAATTTGAAGCACTAGCAATTTGGGAGCTAATGGCTAGAAATCAACAACAAAATAAATTTGAAACAAGAGTGAGAAAAGTAGAAAAGACACTAGCGGATGCTAGGTGGGATAGTACTCAAAAGGTTTGGAGATCAGACGTACTGCAAGGAATTAAATTGTTTTCAGCAATTACTGACGAGGCAGAGACAGAAGGAAGGAAAGCTACCTATAAAACAAACAGGAGCCAATCCAGAGATAGAGAAAATAACAGAAATTCGAAAAGGTCAGATGAGTAAGACGATGAGGAGTTCATTATGCAATTGCTAAATGATCGCCCCCCAACATATGTGGAAAGCGAAAATGGCCCAAGGACCAGTACTACCCCTCCAGAACCAGTACAGGGTAATGTAACACCAAATTTGAGAATCTCACAGAGACAGAGTAGCCCCCATATGCCTTTTACACCACAAATACCACAAATTCAGAGAATATATCCTGACGTGCCTAAATTGAAACCTGTCGACGATTATCAGCCGCAGGTTCAAAAGCGCTGTCGCGATGAGCATAATATGGAAATGACTTCTAGGTTAATGGCGCAGGGAGGACAGAATTATCAAAGACAGACATTGATTCAAGCCGAATCAACACACATTTTGATGCCTTAAAAGCAGATGCAAGAAGTGCCGAGGTACATTCAAACAGCAGAAAAACAGTTAGATATGCCAGCAATGATGGACCATAATGTGGGAATTAACATGCCACAGAATTTGGGGAACAGACAGAATCCAGACGCAATATCTCTGTAGGTCCGCCAGTACCATTGTACATACAGGCAAAGCCGAATGTATGCGACCAAGGGGTAATGACACAAAATGAGACGGGAAGGAGATGCATAGAAAATACTCAAGAAACGACTTCGGTAGGTACACTGCTAAATAGATCTGGGTCCTTGTTGGAATTTAGTCCAATTCCAGCTTGTGCTCCGTCAACTGTGGTAAGGTCAGGTCCACTACTAATAGTACCGCTAACTTCAAAAACAGAAACGTTACAGACACCATCAGTAGCAGTTGATGTAAGTGCTACATTGATGGGACTGTACGCGCAACAGTTGACACAATGGTTGAACAGCCTGAACTCCCCACAGAGTACGCCCAGTGGAAAAGGAGAAGAATATTTGAATAAAATAAGATTGGGCATGGAAGCAGACAAACTAGTAGAGGGAACAATGGGTTTGAACAGGTTAAAATCACTCACAGAAGAAGAGCTGAGATACATGTGCCCTAGGATTACAAGAGAAGTAAGCAGTATACATAAGAAGTTACAAGAAATTGCAGACAGAAACGAGATCGATATAGGTAAGACCAAACACTTGAGCAGAAGTTACAGGCTAGACTTTGAGACAAAGGATTTTGAACACATGAGATCTGCAGGGATGAAAACACACCTTAAGGAGATACTGCAGAGCACGCAGGTCTGGAGATGTTTAGACAAGTGGGAAAGTAGATGGGTTAAGAAAAAGGACAAAAAGAAAGAAAGGACCCCAGATCAGAACGAAAAAGCACAACAGAATGACGATCTGTTAACCATGTTGCCAATGAGGGAAACAGCAGGGGGAAAACTTGTGCATGTACTGTGGCACATGTGCGATATTCAATCCTTTATGGATGATTTCCCTAAATTAAGAGACAAAACGATCGAATGGTATCAACAAACAGATAGATTTGTGAAACTCGCAAAATGTATTTGGGAAGACCTGAACACCTTATTCGAACTTGTGGTTCCGGCAGATTTGTGGGAAGATTGTAAGAGGGCTGTAGGTTGGCCAACAAGTGAACCAGAAGAGATAGGGACACAGGAGCACCATCACCTACGGTAATGAGTTTATACCATAAGGTGATAGAGCACTTGAAAACAAAAGTTGCGTCGAAAAATGTGGATTGGCAGAGGATTGACAGAACGGCACAAGAAGTTATAGAGTCAATACATGCATACTATGAGGGATTGTTGAAAGCGTTTAAAAATTACAGTGGCACAGAAACGATTGAGGCAAAGGACATGCTCCATTTTGTGTTCAGATTTGTGGAAGGATTGAGACCCGAAATCAGTCAGATGATTAAAATGCATTTGATTTGTTGGCAGTCAAAGTTGATTGATGAGGTGTTGAATTATGCAAAATACTGCAGTGATGAAATTGAGACAAAGCAGAAAAGGTTGAAAGAAAAAGTGACGGTGATGCAGCTTAGAGCAGCTCAGACAGGTTTGCAAGGTTTTCAACAACAGTTGCCGCAGCTGCAACAGCAGGGAAATGCTATGTTTCAGCCACAGATGAGAGGCAGAGGCCGAGGAGGTTTTGTGAATAACTGTTGTGGTTCCAAATGGTATACAGGCAATGAAGAAGGTGATGCCATGTCACACATGCGGAATTGTCGGGCATTGGAAACGGGAGTGCCCAATGATGCTGCAGGAAGGTGTAGGTCAGCAAAACAATGATGTCAATGCATTCCAGAATGTGAGAGGACCGAAATTGAGAGATCCAAATCCAAATTTTCAAAATAATGTAAATCAGATGCATGGTTTACAACCCATACAACCGCAGCAGGTGCAAATGCCCCGTGTACAAATGGCACAGTTACAGCCAATGCAAAAGCAGTTTCCCATGGTACCTAATCAGCAAATGCAAATACCCTTAGCACCAATGAATCAGCAACAAGTAATGCTTCCTCAACAGGTCACGGGTCAAGGAGTGAATCAAAATGACACAGTACACCAATTCCCGTTACACAGTGAGAATGGAATAAACGATGTGTGGGAGAGTGAAAGTTCAGACGAGGAGGGAAATTGTATGCTTGCAGCATCTTTGGAAGTTGATCAAAACGGTCCGTATGTAGAAGGAAGAGTTATGGGTCACAGAGTTTCATTTCTGGTTGACACCGGAGCTACACGCTCTACGGTCAGAAGTATCGAAGTACCAAATTTGCCACTTTCTGGGAGAACAGTCCAAGTAGTGGGAGTAGCAAATAGGTATCTGACAAACCCAATCACATATCCAGTGCAAGTCAGAATTGGTAACTATCAAGGGTCACATAAATTTGTGGTGTGTGACTCAAGCCCGATATCACTATTAGGGAGAGACTTATTGTACAAATTGGGATGTTCGATTATGTGCTCAAATGATGGAATTAAAACTCAGACAAACAGTGATGAGGAAGAAGAGGACAGTTTAGGAGGGGACGAAGTGGAAACTGTCAATGAAGAGTATCCCCTGATTACTCTTTATCCAATGCTCACTGAAGCAGATATTCCTGCTGAGTAACAGGAAACAGTTGAAAAGGAAGTGTGGGATATGACATGAAAAGAAGTAGGATTGGTCAAAGGAGTAGAACCAGTGAAAGTCACCATAAAACCCAATGTAAATTTTCCCCAGACACCACAATACCACATGTCGCAAGACACCCTCATGAAAGTCGCCCAACTCATTGATGAGTTTGTAAAACAGGGAGTACTAAAAGAAGTGCTAAGTAGTCCATGTAATTCACCAATCATGGGATTAATAAAACCAAGTGGAAAGGTCCGGATTGTTCAGAATTTGAGGAAAATAAATGACATAATAGTCAAATGTTGTCCCGTAGTACCAAATCCAGCTGTGATAATGTTTCAAATTCCCTCTGATGCAGAGTGGTTCTCAGTCATCGACTTGTCACAAGCATTCTTTTCTGTGCCTCTTCATGAGGACAGCCAATTTCTCTTTTGCTTCAAATTCTTGGACAGAGTCTACAGTTGGTGTCGAATTCCTCAAGGGTTTTCGGAGTCACCATCAATTTTCAATCAGATTCTAAAGAAAGACTTGGAATCATTGGAATTACCATTTGAATCAACCCTGTTACAGTATATTGACGAATGGCTGATCGCATCCAAGACAGAAAATGACTGTACAGTTGACACTATTGCCCTATTGAACCACTTGGGAAGGAACGGACACAAAGGGCCTGATTACAACTTTGGAGGAGGTGTTAATCCGTCCCAAAAGTGACGGTAAACTGACGGATATACCACCAGCCGTATTACGAGTCCATTATATCCTATGGAACTCGTAATACGGCTGGTGGTATATCCGTGACTTTACCGTCACTTTTGTTGTAATCAGGCCCAAAGTGTCTCCTTCGAAGTTACAGTTCTGCCAGAAGAAAGTGAAATATTTGGGTCACCAAATAGGGAAAGTGTCGAGAAGAATAATGAAAGAAAGAATAACAAGTGTACTTCAAATGAGTCCACCCAAAACGAGGATGGAGGTGAGAAAGTTTTGGGGAATGGTGAGCTACTGTCGCCAATGGATTCCCAATTTCTCGGCTCTAGCCAAACCTTTGCTGAAACTGACCCAGAAAGATGCACTGGATGAAATAGTGTTGAAAAGAGATGAAAAGGATGCTTTTATTGAATTAAAGGAATGCATGTGCAGAGCTCCAGCTTTAGGTATGCCTGATTACACAAAGCCTTTCACAGTGTTTTGTCAAGAACGTGATGCATGTTCCTTGTCTGTCTTGACTCAAGCCCATGATGGCATAAACAGACCAGTAGCATATTTTTCAGCTACTTTGGATCCAGTCGCAGCAGCCTTGCGCGCTGTAGCAGCAGTTGGTATCAGCCTAAATCAGAGTGAAGGAATAGTGATGGGGCATCCTTTAACAGTTATGGTCCCTCACTCTGTTGAAATACTTTTGACACGTTCCCGAACGCAGCACATGACCGGTGCTAGACTTACAAGGTATGAGACAATAATTCTGGGATCACCTAATGTGCAGCTGAAAAGGTGCACTACGTTGAATCCAGCAACTTTGTTTCCGAGTGAAAATGTTGAAATTGAGAACGCTGAAGACATCGAGCACGACTGTCTTCAGGTGATTAAATTTTGTACTAAGCCAAGACCTGATATCAAAGACACCCCATTGGAAGAAAATGATCAAATTATTTTTGTTGATGGTTCATGTTTAAGAGATGCACTAGGAATATTGAAAGCAGGATATGCCGTCTGTACAATAACCGGTGTCCTGGAAGCATCTTGGCTTCAAGAAGTTTACTCTGAACAAATAGCGGAACTAGTAGCCCTTACTAGAGCTTGCCAACTTTCTGCGTTAATGAAAGTCACCATTTACACTGACAGTCGGTATGGATTTGGAATAGTGCATGACTTTGGACAATTGTGGTCACAGAGAGGCTTCATGACCTCTTCAGGATCACCAGTGAAAACTGGTGAAAGAATAAGAGAACTGTTACACGCTATCCAGTTGCCAGGGGAAGTGGCAGTGGTAAAATGCAGTGCACACTCGAAATCACAAGACTTCGTTTCTCTGGGAAATGGATATGCAGATCAAGTCGCAAGGTTTTGCGCATTGAACTGTATATTGCTCAGAGACTAATGGAACTTGATAAATGAGCCAGAACTTGAACAAAGTGAAGCCTTCGCTCTAAAGGTTGTAGATACGATTGATGAATTGAAATTCCTACAAATGTCAGTAAGGACGAGAAACTCTCATGGAGTAAATTACAATGCATTAAGAAACCAGATGATTTGTGGGTTTCAAGTGAAGGGAGATTGGTTCTGCCAGACAGTCTTTTAACGCAATTGGCCAGACTGCATCATGGACAAGCCCATCTTGGAAGGGATGCCATGATTAGGCTATTCAAAATTGATTGGTTTAATCCCAAATTCCGTCAAGTTGCTGAAGCAGTTTGCCATTGTTGCATCATTTGCCAACAAATGAACGCAGGGAAGGGAACAGTAGTAAATTTGAGTCACATTGGAAGAGCAGGTGGGCCATTCAGCAGGATGCAAATGGATTTCATTGAGATGCCTGTGCATGGAGGCTTGAAATATGTGTTGGTGATTGTGTGCATTTTTAGTCACTGGATTGAAGCATACCCTACACGTAGAAATCACAGCCTTACAGCTGCCAAATTACTCTTGATAGAACTAATACCACGTTTCAGATTCCCGATCTCTTAAGAATCAGATAGGAGAAGTCACTTCAATAACGAAGTAATCAATTTGCTGTGTGCAGCGCTGAACATTGAACAAAAGTTGCATTGTAGCTACCGCCCTGAAGCATCAGGACTAGTGGAGCAAATGAATGGCACATTGAAATTGAGGATGGCGAAAATATGCGCATCCACAAACTTGAAATGGCCTGACGCACTGCCCTTGGTGTTAATGTCAATGAGAAACACACCTGATAGAAAAACTGGACTATCGCCGCATGGAATCCTCATGGGCAGAGCCATGAGACTTCCAGCAGTTCCTGGAAATGCTCTTGTAAATATTACCGATGATATGGTATTGGACTACTGCAAAGGTCTAGCTGATGTGGTACGCTCTTTTTCTCACCAGCTGGAGGCAACCACCTTGCCACCGATCCAAGGTCCGGGACATGCCCTGAAAGCAGGTGACTGGGTCGTGAGAAAGAAACACGTGAGGAAGTCGTATCTGGAACCCCGTTGGAAAGGACCTTTCCAAGTGATTCTGACAACTACCACCGCTGTGAAGCGTGCAGGAGTTCCAAACTGGATTCACGCCAGTCACACGAAAAGGGTGATGTGTCCCACAGAAGAGGAAGTTGAAGCGCTGAAATTACCAGTGACTGACAAGAGAGTACCAGGCACTGAGACAGGACAAAGAGAACATGAGGCGAACAAGCAGAAATAGAGGAAGGGGGGATATTTTCTGAGGAAGAAACAGCTGATCCATTTGAGGAGAACGGAGGAGAAACATCAGGAAGTGACGAAGATCCTGAAGGTGACAAAGAGCCTGCGACAGGTGAAGAAGCAGGAGAGCCTCATCAGAGGAGGGCTTTCCCAGAAGCAGACGATACAGGAAAAGAAAAAGAAAACCTGCTTGACCTCCTAGGGGGAGAAAAGGAGGCGGGACAGAGTGAAATCGTTCAACCTCTTCCAGAACCGGTTGCAGGTCCATCAGGTGAAAACAGTGCGAAACGGAGACAAAGCATATCGCCAGTGAAATTAATGACTAAAGAAATATTAAACGAAAGTGAAGGGCCAAAGTTGAAAGAGGAAAGAAAAGAAGTGTCTGTCACAATAACAACATCAAGTGAAGAGAAAGACCCAGCCAAGGAACAGGGCACCAGCGAGAGAGAATCAAAAGGAGATGCAAAATTGAAAAGGAAAAGAATACCTAGCAGAAGATATTCTGGTCCGGAGTGGGCATACATAGCCACTAACGATTGGTCAGACGAATTCCTATCTCTCAGTCTTGAGAACGAAGAAGCAGAATGACACTTTGGTACTTGAGAAGTGAAATTCCATGAACATTACCGAATAAGACATTGATAACCTGATTGACTTTTGAACCGGATAAGACATTGATAACCTGATTGACTTTGAAACCAATTTTGAGACAAAGCTGCTAAACCGATAAGAAACTAAGCTGCTAAAGAAAACCGTGTGAACATTGAACTCGTTCAGCTTTGTATATATATCTGCAAATTGATTTGATAAGGTGTCTCCAACTTTCTGATTCTACATAGATCATGACTGGCAATAATACAAAGAGATATAAAATTAAGTGTTGTAAATACGTGTGTATAGGCTTAATAACTGCATGTGTACTAATAATTGTAGCAATAGTTCTTGGAATGCATGGAAAGAATGAAAGAGATGCAAATGATGCTTCTACTTCTAAACCTACTACTGAACTAACTCCTCAGCGGAAACTCGAACAAGACGAGAAATATTTACACGACAAGAAAGAATTGTCCTCAAACGTTTTCTATCGCTTGCTGAATGAGTATGTTGAGACAGTGGATGCGAAAGATTGTTATATGTGCACACACATACCTACGTCAGTAAAAGAAGAGTGACATATCATAGCGTGCCTCTTACGTATGGAATTTCATGTAGTTTATTAATGACCACAGTTTATGGCCAGGAGTATATTCACTACTTTTATTCCAATTATGATGTATTTGCATATGTCCCCATAATAGAGCTCTTAAGTAAAACAGCAAGAGATTATTATATAAAGTTAGTTACGGGTTTCTTTGAACCATTGTCACCTTTTCACACAGCTTACGCTCACAGAGAAAACCTTACATGCTTGCTTTCACCGATAGAGAAACGTTTTTTAGATCACACTGACGATAGGAGGAAGGAAGGGAAGGAGAAATTAGAAAGAGAATTACACAAGAGGACATCTGTAGATAATTATGCTTTTGCCGCGATAAAGACACAAGGTAAAATAGCTTTAGATGCAATACACGTAGGGAGGCTCTGTGTAGATAGACCTAAATCCTATTATGACACGATCTTTGTGGGAACGAGTGAATGTAAACACACGTTTTTGTTTCAAGCTAAGTGGACGTTCATGCTGAATGGACAAGACCCAGTTATTCCAGGGGTATATTATATTTGTGGACTTAACGCCTATTATCGTCTTCCAAAGGGATGGTATTGGAGATGTTATTTGGGAATAGTATTTCCAAAGATTTATCAACTAGACGACTTAAAGAAATTCCCAAAGCTGTATGAATCACATCATGTTCAGAAAAGAGAGACAGCTTCTGGTGTGGAAGGAGATTTATTTGGAGCGATGATTCCTTCAGTAGGAGTCATATTGAATTCAATCAAAATACGAAAGTTGTCTACTATTGTGGATAACATGCTGACAAAATTCTCAGGAGCTATAATCCTGATGGATGCTGAACTTGCTGCAGAAAGAGCTATGACTCTTCAAAATCGGCTTGCTTTAGACATCCTTTTAGCAAAGGATGGCGGCGTTTACAAAATGATTGGTGCACGTCACTGTTGTTCTCATATTCCAGACAACAGTGGGCAAATTAGAAAAATGCTTACAAATTTAACTAACGAAAGTACAGATTTGAAGGAATTGAAAGAACCAGGAGTATGGGAAAAGGTTGGAAAAGGATTTGCTTCCGTGGGAAATTGGCTCAGCAACATTTGGAATGGATTGTTACTAAAAATAGTAAAAGGAATATTAATAGTATTAATTTGTTTATTAGGTATTTGGGGAATATGGATAGCTATTAAAATATTGAAAACAAGGAACAAAAGGAGAAAAGAAGAGAAAATAGAAAAATAAAATAGTAGAAATATACAGAGAAAAATCAAAGGGAACCAAAAGAAAGAGGGAATTGACTGAAGTGCCAAATTACTAAAACAGAATTTTAATTAAATAAAATTTGTGGTGGAAGATTTGATGTGATGACATAATTAGTCATCAGAGGAGGGATTGATGACGCAGAAAAGAAGGTCTAACAAATATTCATATATCATATAATCAAAATCGTATAAGGTAGTGTGATTTTAGCAAAGAAAAATAATGTACGTGGGAAATTGTGCCCACGAAGTAGTTCGACATTATTATAAACAAGCTTAATTAATCATGAAGAATAGAAAATGTAGTAATCCGTCATAATTGCAAATGTATTCTATGATTATCTTGTCAAAACTGTTATATGCTTATCTTAAATTTAGTAGAGGCTTTGGCCTAGTCACCTGGTCTCAAATTTAACTGCGTGGTTTTCACTTGCATTAACAAAGACAGTATTTTACTTTAAAGGTTGTATTTTTCCAGTAGAGATGACTAATACTTTTATCTCAAGGTTTCGTGCTAGGCTGGTTTCATCCCTTTTTTAAGCAAGGTCAGTTTCTGCAGGTGCGGACAATAAAAGTACTGATACCGAAATAATTGGCAAACTTTGTTGCAACTTGTGTTCCAAGGCTCCAAGGACAATGTATGCATAAATGTGTACTAGGAGAAAGACACTTTTCATTGGTCTAATTGAAGCCACTCTATTAACCCTCCAATGGAAGACCCTGAAGAATTTGGAATGTTTCTTATTTAAACCCACTGGACAAAGAGAAGTCAGCCATTTTCCTTGATGCCATTTTTGAAGCCAAATGCCAGACGCCATCTTAGACGACATCTTGATGCCCTTTTCTCTATTCCAGAGAAAGAGACTTTAAGAATTCTCACCCTAGAGACTTTAACTTTAATTTTGCCCTGTCTTGCCCATGCAGTAACTTTTGCCCCATTTCCTTGCTACCGCAAGGAAACTTGCCTTAACTTTGCCCCTTTGAAATCTGCCCCATGCTGATCGAACCGATACCTGAAGGACGAAGACTTTTCTTGAATGCTGATTGTATTTGGTAAATATGAAAGGATAATTGTATTATGCATTGTGTTTTCCTTCCTAGGTACCAACTGCTATTTTGATAGGGCCCAAGCTGGAAGTTTTCTAAATTTGTGTTGACTCAATTCGTTTTGCATGAAGCCCCATGAATGCTAATTAGAGGTTAGTTGAGGCATTCATCTGATGCACCATGTTGAACTGAAATCTTGTTATGCTGACCGATGTATGCAATTAGCCAAGTTCAATTGCTTATATTAGTGATTTGCATTGCTATAACCGAGTGCATTATAATTCAGATTTTGCGTAGATTGCGTTTCTTCCGCCGTTATGGACAGCTAGTAATGTTCGTATACATATATCATTTGATTTTGAGACTCATATATATTGTGTTAGCTTTGTTAATATAGGGAAATAAACTCATAAACTTCTAATAAACTGGTGTGGTTATTCATGACTGAAAGGTCATGTTGCGTCAAATACTGATTGTTATTGATTATTAATGTATTGATTGATTATTAATCGATTATCGGTTGTTGATTATAATTAGTTAACAATGATTGATTTGAGTGACCCGACTATTCTTGGATGAGGACAGCCCAACTAGGTTAAAAGGTCCACCGACCTCCAGCGTGTCCGTGTACAAGTAATTTATGAGGACTGGATGCGCTATCAGGACGTTCTCTGCCATGCCTGCAGAGTAATTCATATGGAAATATTACTAGAAACTGTAAAGAGGACAAAATGATTGTTCTTTAGAAATAAAGTTAAAGTTGTTATTTGAGAGACAAATAATGCCAAGTTTGAGAAATATATTTCTGATCTGATTTGGTTCCCAATTTTATTGCAATAGCTGCTGTTTCATGTGTGGAGGTATTTCCTTTTTAGTGACAAAGTTTCTGTTATATCACTTCTGCGGGCTGAGGCCAGAGCAGATATATAACCTGTCGTGTGATCCTATAAGCTCTATGTAATTGGAAGTAGTTTTACTATATATGTCTTAGGCTGCGTGTGGCTCTTCTATGACCTGTAAGACTTTTTTAAAGTTTTGATTTTCTCATTGAAACGCTACTTACAAGTACATTTTAGCCATAGGAGACATCTGAGAATCTAGCAAGAAGGGGAATGATGGGCAATAAGAAGAAAGCTGCTCTAGGTACTTGTAAAAACGAAGGCCATGCGATATTTCATGAACACGTTTCTTTTAACTAACTACAAGATAGAGAGTTCATTAGCTAATTGATTGCAAACTGTGCTGCGGAAAACAGTTTGCCACCATTATAAACTTCTTGAAGAGGTTGGGGGCTGCAGTGCCAGCTGGGAGGATAGGGCTTGTGTGGCACATCACATAATCACTGGAATACCTCATTCAAAACCTATTTTTGTAGTGAATCTGAAAGAAAACGTTTTGCAGAATGGAATATTTTGCCATTTTTCTTAATTGTTCTTTCCTTTGGGGAGAATCCCAGCAAACCCTTAAAAAAGAAGACACGCTAACTAGTTTCTCTGCTATTTCTTTCTCAAATCATAGTAGGTGTTTCTGCTATGCCCCTGAAACATAATTTTGCCAGCCCCTGTGCATAAACTCTTAGGGGCAAATTTATAAAAAATGTGGCATAGGGCTGTGCCGCAAGTCTTTTGCTATGTTGTCCTAAGCCATTTTTGCTTTCAAGCACCAATGCAGGCACCCTTTCAGCATGGTGCAAAGGTGTCTGCGTTGTTGGCAGGATTGTTTATGTGCATGGTGGAACACCTTCCTGCACAAAAACAATCCTGAGAGCCATTTCCCTCTTTCTATATGTGCAGCAAAATACAGCACATGTAGAAAGAGGAAAAAAAAGGATAAAGAGAGATACTTCCTCTAGTTACGCCTCCCCCGGGGAGGCCTACGGCTTTGACACATTCCCAGGTCTACTTGCTCTTCTAAATCTGGGAATGCGTCAAAACCCATGGGTGTTGTGTGGGAAAACCCACTGCAATGCCCAAGGAAGGCCCCTCTAACGAAGTGTAAGGCATCGAAGTGACTTGCACTGCATTGCTTTACACCATATCTACGAGGCCATGAAAAGCCACGCAATGTGGGTTTTCATGGCCTAACAGATTTTGGGCTGCACTATGTGCTGACGGAGCATCAAAAAAAGTGATGCACCAGCGGGGCAAGGGGCTTTTAAGCATGCCCCTCAGTCTGAAAATCTAACACAATTTAAGCAATTGTCCATTTGCAGTCACTACACAAAAAATCTGGAAAATGATTTGTTTTTTACATAGCAGAGTTCATCATAGTTCCTAAAGAAATGATATCACTGTTACTTTATGATACAGATATTGGTTTAATAACATAAGATTCTATTGATGAATTGAAACACTTCTTTCTCAACTGTGATATTCGTAAATTAAATCAAACTATGATGCTCCACCAATCGATTCTTTAGGAAAGGTCAAGAGACTAATGAACATCATTTGAGAGCATAAAATACGTCAGCGCACCTGATTACAGAATACATAAATTAATTATAGGAGGAACAGGAAATGTGCAGTGCTTTTTTGTGTACGACCAACATTTTCTCACATATGGGCCCAGATTTACAAAACTGTCACATAACACAGCACAAAACCCAAAGTGCTGTGTTGCGTTGTGTGAGAGGGCGAGAGAAGGAAAGTGCCACAACTACTAAGATATGACATTATCCTGCTCTTTCCCTTGCACTGGTGCATGATTAGGCTGCTCAATGCCACGGTTACACCTTTGCACTATAGAACAAAGGTGTCTGCGTAAGTCTAGCATCTAACATAGATTTTGTACTGGAAGGATTATTTATCAGCACAAAAAACTATGCCTATACAAACTTTAAACATTCCCCACGTTGGATGTGGGCTGTACTGTGCACTTCACAAGCACATAGAGATAGCAAGCAAATAGAAGAATGACAAAAAATCTCCTTTTTAACACCTGCATTCAAGTGGCTTTATTTTGGGGTGGAAAACCCAGTCTACTATTTCACTAGATAGGGGTTTGGAACAAAAACCATGGGTGGTTGCACAGGACGCCCATGTACCACCAAGGGAACAACCTCTTGACAGAGTAATGCAAATGAGCACTTTCATGCAACTTTCTATTGCAAAACAAATATTTTATTGGAAAGTAAATCCCCCAAAAAACAATTTGCGCAGGTTTGCATCACTTTTGTGAAGCAAACCCCGCACTAAGGCCCATATTTATACTTTTTGATGCTAAACTGCGCTAACGCAGTTTAGCGTCAAAAAATTTTGCGCCGTCTAACGCCATTCTGAAGCGCCATGCGGGCGCCGTATTTATGGAATGGCGTTAGACGGCGCAATCAGACCGGCGCTGCCTGGTGTGCGTGGAAAAAAACCACGTAGACCAGGCAGCGCCGGCGTAGGGGGAAAATGGCGCTAGGGCGTCTTAAAATGGCGCAAGTCGGGTTGACGCTAAAAAATCGTCTTAACCCGATTAGCGCCATTTTTTCGACGCCCAGACGCCATTTAAATGACTCCTGTCTTAGTAAAGACAGGAGTCATGCCCCCTTGCCCAATGGCCATGCCCAGGGGACTTATGTCCCCTGGGCATGGTCATTGGGCATAGTGGCATGTAGGGGGGCACAAATAAGGCCCCCCTATGCCACCCAAAAAAAATTGAAAAATAACAAAAATTATACTTACGTGAACTTACCTGAATGTCCCTGGGGTGGGTCCCTCCATCCTCGGGTGTCCTCCTGGGGTGGGCAGGGGTGGCAGGGGGGGTCCCTGGGGGCAGGGGAGGGCACCTGTGGGCTCATTTTGAGCCCACAGGCCCCTTAACGCCTACCCTGACCCAGGCGTTAAAATGTGGCGCAAATGCGGGGTTTTTTGACCCGCCACCTCCTGGGAGTGATTTTTGCCCGGGAGTATAAATACGACGCATTTGCGTCGCCGTCATTTTTTCAGACGGGAACGCCTTCCTTGCATCTCATTAACGCAAGGAAGGCGTTCACGCTAAAAAATGACGCTCTTTGCCAATACTTTGGCGCTAGACGCGTCTAACGCCAAAGTATAAATATGGCGTTAGTTTTGCGCCGAATTTGCGTCGAAAAAAACGACGCTAATTCGGCGCAAACGGAGTATAAATACGGGCCTAAATGTTTATAAATCTGCTTCAGACAAGAAATCCGACACCGCGTAACTACTCATACCACGGGGTGAGGTCAGAATGAGCAAACTACTTGGTAAATTTGTCTGTACACACCCATACTGAGTTGCAAAACTCAGACTCTTTGTTTGACCTGTGCACAATTTCTTCCAGGTTTTCCCAGGCAAACAATTATGTGGAGAACTCCAAGGAGAGAAATAATGTCCTGTGTTCAACGTTTATCCTGGTTCAGGAAGAAGCACCTTCTTTCACCCATTCAGGAAGAGAACAGGGCTTGTAATGAAACCCATGAAGGTTAGAAAATATATGCCGATAATGAAAGATAGGGATATAGTAAGAAATGTTTAAAGATAGAAAATAAATAGTTAACATGGATATGTGTCAATTAATATCCCAGGAGCTGCTTTATCCAGCAAATCTACAAGCACATATTTAATGTGCGTTTCTCAGATTGGCCCTAATCATAGAGTCTACTTGCCCCAGACAAGTGATAACGATAAAAGAGAAGTGCCAATCAGGGTCTTATGTGCATTTCTTACAAACGTGGAAGGTACACATTTAGGTCTTAGCTGCACATCATGAATCACAGCTCTAGACGCTGGAAAGAAGTGCACAGATCGGCTAAATTCACATATGTAGAAAGAAGTGAAAATCCAGTGTGCACAAAATAGGACAGTCTTAACCTTTGTGTTTATGTGAAGTCTGTACTTATTATCAAACATACACATTCTCATGTGGTAGCAGGTTGTATAACATATTCCTATTCTAAATCTCCACCTGAATTTCATTTTTATTGTGTATTGGAATACTACTGGGACTGCGTTTAAAACAGCCAGTGCCTGTGATATGGCCACGGGACTGTTTAGATCTTCAATGCACAATTTAGTCTTGAGATTGAGGTAGTAAAATGACCTCCTCCTGTGCTACATAAATCAGGTCCAGCTTTATAATATTAATCTTGGGACATCCATTGTCTTGCCACGATGGTATTTTTGGATCTTGTTTAATTAAACATAAACAGGTATAAACTGCTATTAGTTTAAACATAAGTTTATTAACTTTTAAGTGACTCGTTTAGGATACTGTGCGAAACAAGGTGCAAAAACACAGGCCCAAGATGTAATGGTTTCCGATTTTTGTGCTCAATTTAATGTCTGTGATACACAAATTCTGACATAAAGCGTGACAATAATATTTAGTCAGGTTCTTGGGTATTATTACCAAATTATTCTCATTTTGAGCTTGCAGTCATCAACAGCGAACAGTTAGTGGTAACTTCAAAGGCAAACCTGCGAGTTGACAAGTTGCGCTTAGTTCTAAATTAGCGTTGTAGGTAAAATTACATAATTCTCTGCCATTTTAAAAATGTTCATAAAGCACATCCTTGTGATGTGCACCACCCTGCAGCAACACCCACTTGTTTCTAATGTGCAGCAGCAGAGGAATATAGAGAACACTCAGCGGCGACCCTCCTCTATGACGGATGAACGTCGCCCCCCTGCCAGCAGCAGCATCTGCAAACTGAAAAATAAAAACAATAATAAACTATGTTTATTATTGTTTTTGTTCTTCAGGGGTGGGGCCACGGGCGATGACCGGGACGGAGGGGGAGTGGCTGTCTCGGGCCGGCCAAACACACATGCTCACTGGGCTCTTTTCAACCCGGCACTGTGTTGCTGGGTTAAAGAGAGAAAGCAGAGGCTCCCACTCTGCCTCGGAGCGCCAAGCCAGGGCGCTCCAACCAATCCTAAAGCTGCTTTCATGCTGACAGCATCATGGAAGCAGTGTTATTGGCAGCAGGGCAGGCTGGGAGCCTGTATCTGCTGTGACGAGGATCGAGGAGCGGCGTGGCGGAGGCAGCAGCAGAAGCAGGTCAGTTAAATATTATTTATTTATTTATTTATTTGTCTTTGCACCCTCCCCCCTGTCATGTGCCACCCTGCCCTTTTTGAGTTTTGCGAGCTGCGACTGAGAACACTGTGCTTCTGCTACATGTGAGGATGGCCTTAAATCTTTTATATTAGCACCCTGCTAATTTTAGTGTGCCAGACCGAATTTAGACCTCTGCAAATAGGTAATCTGAGGTGTTTAAACTGAAGGCAATTTCTTGTGGTCTTATGAGCAACATAAAATTGAGGCACACCACTGATGAGAGTGGATTTGCCCAAGCTTTCTCTAATGTATTCCAAACAGAGGACAGTTGGTGATGCCTCACTCTTGAAACGACATCTGGAGCCATTAGACCAATCAACCAGTTGTTACTTTTATTTCACCCAAACATTCCAGACACCTCAATCTTGCAAAAATTTCAAGCCATGTAAATATGCCATACACCTCCATCTCAAAAACATTGCACACTTGGAGAAAATCCCTTCTGAGATGGAAAACATTAAATTTAAAGTTCTTATGAGGGTTTATAATTCAGCCATAAGACAGGACAAGATAGACTTTACACAATAAAGTATTCCTTTATCTTGCTTTACAGTAGAGTGTTGTGTGCAATGTATCATTTTGTGCTCTGACTATTACGTCTAGAAAAGGGACTTCCTTTTTGTAAAGGTTAGCGCACAGCAGCTAAACTGACAGGAGGAATTGACTAATTTAATTTGATCTGGCAAGTAGACATTTTCCTTTAACCTAATGGACAGGATATTGTCGGGAATTTTCTTTATGCGCCTTTCTCATTAGTCTCCAGGAGTGTCATCAACTTTGAATCAATTGTGAACATTGCTGGCAATCCATTGTAACACCTTTTTTACCTTTCACTTATGAGTCTTGTACTAGTTATTTTTCATAAGAATCCTCTTTTCTTTCTCTTTCAACATTTATTTATATATTTTTTAATTATCTTCCATACTTGCAGCCCCTTTTCCAAGATGGCTGCCACTAGACACAGTATACTCTGGAATTTCCATCTTCTATTTGCATGACCCTAGTGCCTACATTTAGGTCAGTCCATCCTTCAGTTCTACCACTCGGGAGAAGCAACCAACGTTTGGAGCACACCCAGCCAACTTCACTCAACTGTCTTTTCAAACAGTATTGTCTGCTGTCCAGGAACATCTCATGTACTCCTCTGGAGGCCCTTTTGCATTCTAGAAGCAGCACACTCTGCCCCACTCACATTACCAGAAATGTGCAATTATGATAGGGCATTCATTAAAACATAATTTATTTACTGACCAATTTTTGACTGACACTATTTTCTGACATCTCACTTTAGAGCCCCTGGACCTCACCGAACTACAATGGCAATATCTGATGACTTTGGGAGTATATCGAATTTTGGCTGATGTTTTGTATATTTTAAATCTATAGGTATAGCTGAATTGAGCCCATTGGTGCCTTTAGCAATGCTTGACTAGTTCCTAGTATGTATCCACCCATTGTATACACTGAAATCCCATACTGCTGCCTTCTCCACGCTATATTTTCTGTGTTTTCAGTTCTCTGTTTTTCTCGGGCTCAATTATTATTAGATTCCTGATGATGATTCTTCTACCTGTCTAAAGGACCGAAATGTCATTGACTAGTTCCACAGACACAATTAGTTTGTACATAAGAATACATTGGGCAGTGTTGTTTTTACTTATTGCACACTCTTGAACACATATTGTCTCATGTGTGTTTCACTTGTGTGAAAGCACCAAGCATGTTTCTCACCACTGTGCTTTCACAGTGTTTTTAATGCTTTTTACATACAAATGATCATATTGATAATTTGATGAATCTGCATATTGATTGTGATATCTATGGTCATGGAACCACTGTTCTTTAGCATAAATTTACCAATGGTCCCAGCTGACACTCAACTTCCCTTGTTACCAATGATCATCTTTCTAAAAGGGCCATTTCCAGAATCGTGACTTAAAATTAAAAATTATCATAAAAGGGGGTTATAAATTACACTTTTCTAGATGCCAAACTTGATTTTCCCACTTGCTCCCAATTGAACATTATCACTTATTATATGTCATAAAGTAACATAATGTTATCCAATAGGAAAGGTAAGCCTTGCAGTAGTGAAACACTAATTTAAGAGTTTTTATTACTAGAACATCTAAAAATTAAAAGTACATGTCCACCAAATTCAGTACACTGCACCATGCCCCATGAGGGGTGTTTAGGGCTTACCTTAAGGGTGACCTATATGTACTAAAGAAGATCTATTTTGCCAGGCTGAAACAGCAGTTTAAACTCACACACAGTCTACAGTGGCAAGTCTGAGACCTGTTTAAAAGGGCCACTCAAGTGGGTGACACAATTATTGCTGCAGGCCCACTAGCAGCATTTAATTTACAGGTCATGGGTACATGTACTACCACTATACTAGGGTTACAAGTGTTGAGAAGTGATGAGTGGATCTGTATACAGGAGGGCGAAGACAAAACGTTTGGGGATGACCCTGAAGAGAGGGTCAAGTTCAACTAGGAGGATTTATGGAACCTTGAAAGCATGAAATCATTCACAGTTGTCTCTACTGCAGGCATGGCACTTTGGCTGCTGGGTGGAAAAACTGCTTTTGTATTGGTGTCACAGCATCTTCTATTTCTACTTCTGTATCACAGGAGGATTTGCTGACATCATCAGGGCCTCATGTACAAGGATTTGACCCAGGGTAGTGCCACAAGGAAAAGGGCAGGAACGCACTGTATCTATGAGACACAGTGCATTCATGTCCTTCGCCCCTGCGCTGGTGCACAATTGGCTGCCATGCACCAATGCAGGCACCCTTGCACTATGGTGCAAGTGTGTCTGTGTTGTGGGAATGATTGCTTTTGTGCAGGAAGGGACTCCTTCCTCCACAAAAACAATCACTGGAGGCAGTTTCACCTTACTTTGTGTGCTGCAGAATAAAGCCCACATTGAAAGAGTAATGAATGGGGAGAAATAAGGATAGTTCTCCTCATTGCGTCTCCCTTATGCCTCCCCTGGGGAAGCAAAGGGTTTTGACTCTTTACCAGGTGTACAAAATCTTGTAAATCTGGGAATGTGTGAAACTTCAGGGGTTTGTGAGAGAACACCCACCCAAACTCCCTTGGAATGCCTCTTTGAGGCAAAGTAAGGCAATGAAGCAACTTTCGCTGCATTGCCTTACTCCATATATATGAGGCATTGAAAAGCCATGCAAAAGATAAGCCTGTGGCCTGCGCTGCATCACAAAACATGATGCACCAGAGGCTTAAGCCGCTTGTAAATAAGCCCCTCCGTTTCTGTTGTTTGAGTAGGTTGAGCTGTCAGATTTAAAATATATTATATTTAATTGTATTGTAACTCTGTATGTAGTGAATAAAACATTTTATAAAAGTATGTCACTTAAAATATGTGTTGCCTTTAGATATGTAGCACCATTATTTAAATGTATTCTTTTATTCAAATACATTTTTGATAAACTATGAGTGGCCTGAAGAATAAATTAAAATTTATTATAAAAAGCTTGGGTATGAGACACATAGACTACATTACCAATAATGCATTCCATTGGTCAACGTGAAGACCCATTACAGATTACTTCACATTAGATGGCATGTGTTTTGAAAGCCATCTTTAGATTGCGTTCAATTTTTGAATTAGCTTGTGAGCACCTCTATATGCCAATTTATATTATGTATTTTATATATTTTTTATATTATCATTATTTATTAATATAACAATATTTTCAACAACTTACCTGGAGTATTAGCTAGGAGCTGATGTGACTGTGGTTGAAACTCCAGAGATGTTTGAGGCTGGAAGGTGCTTTCAATTAATTCTTCCATAGGGGTGGGCACTGACTCCGCACTTGGTTCCCCACCTGTAGCTTAAGTCTACCATCTCCTTGTTGTCATCTTTTCTTTTGGTGCAGGAATGGAATGCAGGCAATCCAACCATTTTCACATACATTTTTGTCATGTCCATGTTTATTCTCTGCAGTTCTCAAAAAAAACTTTTTTTAGCCTCAGGGACCTACACTGCTGATTTACTAACCAGCGTGTTGCGCACTCCTCCATAAGAATTTCCAGCTTGGATTTCCCCTTCCTTCCAACCTCCTCCTGTGTGTCCTGGCTAAACAGGTAACTTGTATTCCTAGCGTGATTGCACTCAGCGTCTCCCTGTGTTCTGTGTTCATTCCAACCTGCTTGTGCCTTACTATCCCTTATATTCCAGCTCTCTAGGCTCCATCAACCTAGGTCCACCCAAATCTGATCCACTTCTCCCCTTTTTACAAATATATTTCCACTTTTTGTTACCATCTAACAGACATCCTGTGCCTTTTGCTTAATTCTCTGCACCCCATTTTTGTTTATCTTCCCTTTAGGTATCCCCATTCTTAATTTCCAGCTATGGGAAAGAGGCAGGCAGCACCGCCATCTCAGAATCCTGTACCCCCTGTGGTTGACAGCAGACTAAAGGGGTAGCACCCTGTCATCTTTCCACCTTACAGAGTGCTGGCACCAGTGGCTCCGGGAGTCTGAGACGGTGGCACTGCCTGCCTATGTCACAGCTGGGAAATTGGAAATGTGGATACCTAAAAGGAAGCTTGACAAAAATATTCAGCCTCATATGTTTTTGTCCCAGCCTCTCTACCATTGAATGGTAATTATAGCCATTCCATTCCAGCAAGCTCAAGAATTATGCCATCCCTGCAAGTGTCTTGTTTCTCACAGTTTCTGCCTACGTATTTTTTCTTTACTACTAGGTATTAGTCGTTAGCGTAGCATCATTGTATATTAAGGTAGAAGCTCCTCTAATGATGTGACTACAGAGGTTGTGCCCCACATTTGGCCCATCACGAAGCAACTGTCCAACTGTGTCCATCCTCTTGTTCCTCACTTTAGTCTCTCCCTATCTGAGCTCCCTTGCCACATTAGGTATTTTACTTACTTTACATTCTTCAGTCCACTGTCTGCAATCAGTGTTGGAATCTGACGATGAACATAATCAACATCTACTTTAATGGCTGGTACAGGCTGAGCAGCACCCATTCTCCATTGGTAATAGTTGTATACTACCCTTGCCCTTCCCTCAGTAAATATTGACCACTATTGGTGTCTGGTAAATCAGGGCAAAATGAGCAATCCCTTAATCCCATTCCTAATAATTATTTTCAGGTCTGAGTAAAAAAAGTGGGGTCTGCTACTTTCCTCAATTGGCCCATAACTTAATACAATATTTTCCTAAGGGCCTTCTCAATCCTGGTGGTGGGCTAACAGGAAAGACATTTCAGGAAAACAAGGTCTTATGCTAAATTATGTCTGTGAAGTAGCCAAAGAATTCTCATTCTCCATGACAGGCAACTAGATTTAAAGAAAACACAGAGTGAGTGTAAAATCCAAGGCAGCTATCATCACTATAAAACAACAATTAGAAACATAGGGGGTCATTTCAACCCTGGCGGTATGGGACCGCCAGGGCTGAAATGACGGAAGCACCGCCAACAGGCTGGCGGTGCTTCCAGGGACATTACGACCGCCACAATGGCCCGACGGTTGTAATCCACCAGCAGTGCTGCCCATGGGATTATGAGTTCCCCTACCGCCAGCCTTTTCCTGGCGGTTTGAACCGCCAGGAAAAGGCTGGCGGTACGAGGAATCATGGGGCTCCCTGACAGGGCCCCATGCAGCACCTGTCGCACGGCCACAACACCGCCAGCTCATTTGGAGCCGGCTCCCATGTTGCTGCCCACTTTCCGCCCGCCGGCCCAGCGGGGATGTCAAAATGGGCACCGCGAGAGTACGGCCGCATTGGCAGCCGCACGGCGGTTACAAATGAGGCCCTTAGTGTGGAGTTATTTACTAAAGTAAGCATAATGAAGCCCTCAAACCTCAGGACACAAAAGAATTATACTTTACTAGCATCCATGGGGTATAGATTGTGGTAAAAGAAAACAAAGGGGTAAAATTATCATAGTGTTGTGTCGCCCTTGCACCACGCAATTGGGCACAAGGACAACAATGATTTCCATATCAATTTGGAAAAAGGTGGTTAATTCTAAATGTGTTTATTGTAATTGTAAGTACTGTACTTACTTGAGAAGATAGATGGTACTATTTGAACACTAAACTGTCACTGGTGTCCTCATGTCTCTGAAATGTGTGGTGATAAGCGCAGTCAGTTTACTACTGAGCACAACATAGTGGACTGCTGAATTTACACATTTGGTATTAGTTTTCCATAACTGAAAATAAAATATGTTTGATATGTATCTTTGTGTGTGATTTATAATCTGACTAAATGTACTTTCGTTTGCTGAAAACAAACTGCTTTATTGACCGTTCTCATGTATAACGACAGCCATTTTGACTGGAGGACAAGTTGCGCAGATAGGGTTAAATGAAGGAAGGACTACAGTGCAGAAGAAAACAATGTTTATATGGTGATTCAGGTCAACACTATTTTATAACTGTTTTAATTCAAAATCCTTCTATCAGTTCTCTCTCACCACCACCAGCCACGGCAGGTTTAGTTGCAGCAGGTCATCTGGGCAGTTGGAGGGAGGCCCCTGAACCTTTTTGTGTCCTTGTAGCTTACACAAGAGGCCAGTCAACTGACCCTTGGGGTCACTCAGAATAGACTGTGATCATGGCAAGCAAGTCCAGTCTTTCTTCTTCAGACATTAAGGCACTCCTTCAAGTAGCAGGGCAGTCCTTTTTCTCTCAAAAGTCCTGGGGTGTTTTGATGAATGGTTCTGGAGGTCCAATATTTATATTTGGTACCAGCCTCTCTGCGACAGATTCCATGACCTACCCCCAACACAGGGTTTGGAAAGTTCATCCCCGCTCCCCGATCGAGGCTCCAAACTGTCTTGTGTGACAAAAAGCGGAACAGGGATGGTGTCAGGTTCCGTTGTTTGTGTTGTACGCAAGGCCATGTGAAGTGTTAGTGACTCTGGGAACAGCTCCTCCTCAGTCATCTTGCCAAGATGGACCATCCTGTCCACCCCCCTTTGTGTCACTGTCTGAAAGTAATACATAAACCGCAGCAGAGCCATTCACAGTCATGTGACCTAGGACACTGGCAGAAAAGCACAATTAGTTGGAACAAGAAAATGTTAACTTTCCAAAAATAGCATTTTCAAATTTCTAACTTAAAATCCTACTTCACCAGTAAAGAGGGCTTTAAATTACAATTAGAGTTTAAACAGCAACGGCCTGATTCACAAAGGTAGACTTAAACTTTTGTGTAAGCTTACGATATTTTGAAATTCACAAAGGAATGTTACAAGTAGTATTTTTGTGAGCTACAATCGTAAACTCACACAAAAGTGTAAGTTTACCTCTGTGAATCAGACCTTATCTCTCTATATGCTCAAAATCTAATTTTAATATATGATAATTATAATAAGGTGACCTAGTGTTCGTCAATGGGAGAGCCTTATAATAATGAAAAACAACTCCAGGAGTTTTCACTGCCAGGCCTATAATGCTTCCACACACACATAAATGTTTACATATAGTGCATCCTGCTCTTTCAGCCTTTAGGGCCTTCCTTGGGGTGACATAAGAATTAAGAAGGTAGGTTTACGGCTGGCAAAAGGTTGATATTTTCAGGTTGAAATGGCAGTTTAAACTGCACTATATCCTGCAGTGGCAGGTCTGAGATATGTTTTCAAAAGCTACTTTAATAGGGGGCACAAGGGTTGCTGGTATCCCTAAGAAGCATTTAATTTGCAGGCACTGGATACAGGTGGCACCCTTTACTAGGGGGTTACAATTTCTTAGATTTGTGCCAATTAGACGTAGTCCAGTTTTACCATGTTTGAAGGAGAGAGCATGTGCACTTTAGCTCTGGTTAGTAGCGGTAAACTGCTCAGATCCTTAAATCCATAAAAAATGAATTCAGTATGCAGGCTCGGTGACGGTAAAACCTTTAGGGGGATACCACACCAAGGATTTCAGGTGTAACACCTACACAGAATGGCCACTGCTGTGTGGCCAGCAAAGAAGGAAACAAGAGGAACAAATCATATGGTTGTCTTATCCTACATGTAGAACTGAAGGTTTGGGATTGCACAATATTATTTATGGAAAATGTGTCTGGGCCCTACCTTTTATCCACCACCAGTAAATCAGCAATGCCAGAAAAATAAATTACATAAACTTAAAAAATGCCCTATTCGCAAACTGTTGAAGGAAATTTCAGCTACCCCACCAAAATATTTTTAAAAGTTGCAGGAAAAAAAGTAAAACACAATATCAATGATGTGACACATAAACAAACTCATAAAAATAGTGAGAAAGCATGTGGGAAGAAGGTAGTGGAGAAAAAAGGAATAAGCCTGGCTACATAGACTTGGGGCTCATTATGAGTTTAGCGGTCAGACGAGCCATCCAAAAAAACTCACTGGGATGCGGCGGCCGTCAGCCCGGCTGCCTCACCCCCATCAGATTACGATGTTCCCATTGGGCTGACCAGCAGGAATATTGTATTATGATGTTCCTGCCAGTCAGCTCGGTGGAAACAGTGGTACGGTATTGATCTCAGCTCCCTCAAGGGAGTCGAGGCCATACCATAGCACACCAGCACCCACAGAATGAGCACTGTCTGCAAAGCAGACAGAGCACAATCTGAGGGTGCTACTGAGTGGGGCGCCCCAACTGGCCACGACATGGCCATGGGCAGTGCAGGGGCCCCCTTTGGCTCTCTGCACTGTGTTTCCTCTGGCATTTTCATGTTGGGGTCCCCTCATTAAAAGGCTGAGAAACACTGGACTTGTGATCAATGCAGTGGCACTGAACTCAGTGCCACTGCAGCTGACCAGGACTCCAAGCACAGTCAGCCCGTTGGAAACCATGTTTCTGGCGGGGACGTTGGTCCGTCATAATGTGGTGGTCGGACCGTCTGGATTGCGGCGGTTCGACCATTACCACAGTATTGGAAGTCCTAGGACCTACAATGTCATAATGAGGCCCTTGGACTCAAAACTTCACCCCACTCATAGCCACTAAAAGGTGCATGCAGACAAAAATAGCCTACATTTGCATTTAATAAAAGGTCATTAACAAGCCTCTGAAATTTAAAATTTCACCTAAGGCCTACTGCAGACTAGACTAGGCCCCAAACAGTAAAATAACAAAACAATAAAATAACTAACAGATCTGTACGCATTTTACAAAAAACACATGAAATTGAGAAAATGTATATTATAACCATAGACCACCACCATCTAAAACAAAATTAAAACATTATTCCTTAAGAAAACCTCATTCCCATCTGGGCCCCTGCATCAAAACTCCTTGCCATCCAGAAACAAACAAACAGAAAGAAAAAATAACTAACAAATAAACATAGCCTGCCTGCCCTCCCTCAAATAACGAACTTTTGTAAATTGATTGCATAAACAATACAGATTTTTCCTAAACAATACAGATTTCATAGCTGTGGGTAGAGCAGATTGCAGACAAAAAGAATACCTTATACATAACACTAACAAAAAGAACTAACCATATATGTATTACATTAATTAAATTAGTTAAACATAATTATTAATCCTTATTTTTATATTAAATATCTTTATGTTCACATTAACAGTATGTTCATTTTAATAAAGCAACATGGATATTATGGTAAAGAAACTGAAAATAAACTTGTGTCACAATTTGGTCACTATTTATATTGAACTAAATACAACATGAAAAGAAATATGAGATATTGATAGTTGATAATGACTGTGTTACTTACTGGTATATTTCATTACTCTGATTGCTTATTCCTTGTCCCATTCCTTACTTCATGCACTTGTAAAGAAGTTCTTCAACTTAGTCACTTGTACAAAACTATTCTAAGATAAATAAACACAGGAAACGTATGACCTCATCCCCTTTAATACTAAAGGGAAATAAGGATTTCACCCTTCCTGATAATGCCAAGCCTCCAGAGTTAACAAGGGAGGGAACATGAGTAATGGGATGAAGAATAAAGGATAATGAAGATTGCCGGTAAGTTTTCCATACGTTACTTCCTCATCCATTTTTTCGTCCCATTACTTACTTCATGTTGGCATATCCAAGCATGTGACCAACAAAACACCTCACAGAAATAATGCTGTATAATCTTTAATGGAAAAAAAACATGCATGACTCTGCCACAAACTACCACAGATTTGTATATGCTTGCACTATGGATTGCTCTGCCAAAATCCAATCCAGAATCCTTGGCTAAATGTATTCTGTATTGGTCAACAAAGATAGACTTGGAAGACCCTGTAACTACAGCACAAATGTTTATATTGGAAACTCCACCCCACTCTGCCCAGGAAGGAGCCATACCTCGTGTTGACCTCACCTGATCAGAACCTGGGCGAACAAGGCAAGCCTTAGAATAAGAAATGGAAATTATCTTTTTAACCCGCTGAGACAAAGTGGAAACAGAAGATCTCCTTCTGTTTTTTGCCTGACTAATACTGATGAAAAGAGCATCACTTTTCTTGAACTCAGCAGATCTAGTCAAATAAATGTTAAGTGTTCTAACCACATCTAAAAGAGAATCAGGATTGAATTAGAGGTAGAAGGGAGAGTAAGAAGAACAATTTCCTGGAATCTCTGAAATGAAGTATTTACCTGAGGCATAAACTGAGGACCAAGCTTTAACACAATATGATCCTCAAACACAGAGAGGTAAGGAGGATTACTCAAAGCCCTTCACAATCTTAGACACCCAAATTTCAATCTCAGAAACAGACTTTCAAGAGGAACAAAAGGCCTTAATCACTGCAACTGATCCCTTAAAGTGGAAGAGGACCAGCCCTCATCAATCTCTTTTACAAAAATAGTGAAACAATCTTGGGGGGACACAAGACCAGAGAGACATTATCAGGACACCATTTCCAAAACGATGTCCAGTGATGGTCAATAGACCTCCTGGAAGAAAACCTAATTGAAGCTTGTATGGAGTTTGAGATGGCAGAAGGCAAACCCAGCTTCCTTAGTCCTTCCCTCTTAACCTGTAAACTGCTAATCCTAATCTCTGCTGGCATGGCAGAGGCAACAGACAAGGGGCCACACCTGGATTTGAAGAGAGATGATGGAACAAGACTTGACAGTGTATCTGGGGCTAGAATGGGCAAACTAGAATAATTTCCGACCCCCTCCCTCTGGACTCTGTATAGAAGGCGAGGGATCAATGGAATGGGGGAAGCCCATACAATAGGGGGTTTGGTCACTACATGCTAATGCATCCACCCCTGCTGCCTGAGGATCCCTGAACCTGGAGAAAAATTAGGAATTGGAAGAAAAGCATTGGACAGATGCATAAAAAGGTCCAACATATTATTTAGAACACTTTACTTTTGATTCTCAAATTCTGAGAGGAGGAAAATACCCTGCTTAGAGTGCCTGTAATAGTGTTGTACTTGCCCTAAATATGAATTGCTTTTAGATATAACAGATTCTTCTCTGCCCATTGCATTATTTTCTTTACTAAGATATTCAGGGAGCTGGGTCCCTTGCCAAGTTGTCTGTTGAGATACAAAATTGCTAATGAAATGTTCATTTTCACAACAACATTCGTTTGAAAGATTGTGGATTCAAAGTTCTAGAGTACCATTCAAACTGCTCTCCCCAGTTTGAAGAATAGACACTCTCTTGATTCATTCCTCCAAACTCCTTTCACAGCCTCCAAACTCTGAACTGCTTCCCAGTCCTTGCTGCTGTCATCTGTACAGGGAGTGCAGAATTATTAGGCAAGTTGTATTTTTGAGGATTAATTTTATTATTGAACAACAACCATGTTCTCAATGAACCCAAAAAACTCATTAATATCAAAACTGAATATTTTTGGAAGTAGTTTTTAGTTTGTTTTTAGTTTTAGCTATGTTAGGGGGATATCTGTGTGTGCAGGTGACTATCACTGTGCATAATTATTAGGCAACTTAACAAAAAAAAATATATAGCCATTTCAATTATTTATCATTACCAGTGAAACCAATATAACATCTCAACATTCACAAATATACATTTCTGACATTCAAAAACAAAACAAAAACAAATCAGTGACCAATATAGCCACCTTTCTTTGCAAGGACACTCAAAAGCCTGCCATCCATGGATTCTGTCAGTGTTTTGATCTGTTCACCATCAACATTGCGTGCAGCAGCAACCACAGCCTCCCAGACACTGTTCAGAGAGGTGTACTGTTTTCCCTCCTTGTAAATCTCACATTTGATGATGGACCACAGGTTCTCAATGGGGTTCAGATCAGGTGAACAAGGAGGCCATGTCATTAGATTTCCTTCTTTTATACTCTTTCTTGCCAGCCACGCTGTGGAGTACTTGGACGCGTGTGATGGAGCATTGTCCTGCATGAAAATCATGTTTTTCTTGAAGGATGCAGACTTCTTCCTGTACCACTGCTTGAAGAAGGTGTCTTCCAGGAACTGGCAGTAGGACTGGGAGTTGAGCTTGACTCCATCCTCAACCCGAAAAGGCCCCACAAGCTCATCTTTGATGATACCAGCCCAAACCAGTACTCCACCTCCACCTTGCTGGCGTCTGAGTCGGACTGGAGCTCTCTGCCCTTTACCAATCCAGCCACGGGCCCATCCATCTGGCCCATCAAGACTCACTCTCATTTCATCAGTCCATAAAACCTTAGAAAAATCAGTCTTGAGATATTTCTTGGCCCAGTCTTGACGTTTCAGCTTGTGTGTCTTGTTCAGTGGTGGTCGTCTTTCAGCCTTTCTTACCTTGGCCATGTCTCTGAGTATTGCACACCTTGTGCTTTTGGGCACTCCAGTGATGTTGCAGCTCTGAAATATGGCCAAACTGGTGGCAAGTGGCATCGTGGCAGCTGCACGCTTGACTTTTCTCAGTTCATGGGCAGTTATTTTGCGCCTTGGTTTTTCCACACGCTTCTTGCGACCCTGTTGACTATTTTGAATGAAACGCTTGATTGTTCGATGATCACGCTTCAGAAGCTTTGCAATTTTAAGAGTGCTGCATCCCTCTGCAAGATATCTCACTATTTTTGACTTTTCTGAGCCTGTCAAGTCCTTCTTTTGACCCATTTTGCCAAAGGAAAGGAAGTTGCCTAATAATTATGCACACCTGATACAGGGTGTTGATGTCATTAGACCACACCCCTTCTCATTACAGAGATGCACATCACCTAATATGCTTAATTGGTAGTAGGCTTTCGAGCCTATACAGCTTGGAGTAAGACAACATGCATAAAGAGGATGATGGGGTCAAAATACTAATTTGCCTAATAATTCTGCACTCCCTGTAATTATCACCAGAGGTTGCAAAGGAGTCATGCCCTTCTCCAATTTAGCCGGCTTCAACCACCATTGAAGCCGAGACCTCAGGGACTGAGATACTGGGATGAGGAATTCAAAACAGTTGGAAGTCTGAAGCCACTGGTGAAAAATGTGAAAAACAAGAGGCCCAAAATGTCTTCTGGCCCAAGGGACCACAAAGATGGAAGCAGCCTAAAAGAAAAATATGTTTTATAATATAAAGAGCAATCCTTAATCAAGTAGATCAAGAAGGAAACTGAGATTAAAGAGAACATTTGCAATGCCCCATTTAAGTCATAGGAACTCCATTGCCACCCCATATGCAGAAGGGTTGAGAACCTCTGGACCAGCTAATATCGCCTCTGCACTGGAAGACATACAAGGCTCAGATCCTCCGTACCGAGGTCCGATATATTAGATTTTGAGAAAGAACCAAATTTGACAACTTGTGGTTGAGAAGAAATCCAAACATTGTCAAGGTCTGCACCATCCTTGTGATGTCCAATGTCAATTTCAGAGCAGAACTGGAGACTAGAAGGAGATCCTCCAAATAAGGCTGTATCTGAATATTGTGCAAAATAGTAATCACTTGACTCAAGGATTTGGTGACCACTTTTGGAGGGGCTTTCAAACTGAAAGGAAGGACCTGTAGCTGTCAATGATCATTGCTCACTGCAAACCTCAGAAACTTCTGTTGATGAGAGATAATGATCAAAGGATGCTATGTAATCCCCCAAATGAAGGAAAGGGATCACCTGCTAAAGTTAGCTCATCTTCAAACGAATTGTTTTAAAAAAAAGATTTAAGTCCTTGAGGTCTATAATAACACAATACTCTCCTGAATATTTATTTGCCAGATACACCAGAGAGTACCCACCCTGAGATCTTTCAGAATCTGGAACTGACATAATGGGATCTTTCTGAAACAGTAAGACAATATTTTCCTGTAATACTTGACTCATATCTGGAGACTTGGGAAGATGAATCAAGAGAAAGTGATTTCCTGGTGAAACAGATGGAAACTCTAGGGACTAACCTCTGGAAACTACCTGAACCAACCCAATTGTCTCTGACCAGGTTCTGCTGAAACCTGAGAAGGGATAACCTCCCCCCAAAAGCCTCCTTTAAGGGACTGTGGCATTGTCAGCAATGTAGATTGATCTGTGACCCCAGAGGGATTTTAGAATCCCCACCAAAGTTTTTGATTGAAACCTAGACTTATTGAAGGAGGGGTCAAATTTCTTCATTCTAGGATTGTCATATGGTTTCCTTCTGCTACAGACATTTTTTTGCTCATTTTTGAAAGGCTGGGTTTGTTTCCTTCTATAAATGACTTGGGAATCACATTCTCCAATGTCTCTCCAGACAACCTATCATCTGAGAAAGAGTCTTCCATCCTCTCAGGTACAGCTATCGTAGCAGTCACCATTCCTCTTGCAGACATAGCAAGGCTTTTAAATTATAAAAAGTAATGTCTGAGTGAAACTTTGCCTCTGCTCCCATGGCTGCCAGTAGATGAGCATAACTTTCTCCTTCCTGTATAGCATTGGAGAAAGACTGAAAATCTTTCATTAAAGACTGAGATGTAGACACAGAATACATCTTAACCCTCAAACCCAGATTTAGGGCCTGATTTAGATACTGGCAGATGGGTTACTCCGTCACAACAGGGACGGATATCTTGTCTACCAAAATCTAAATCCCATTGGAAATAATGGGATTTAGATTTTGACAGATGGGATATCCTTCTCCGTTGTGACAGAGTAACACGTCTGCCAGTACCTAAATCAGACCCTGAGTCCAGAATAAGCTCTTTTCAAAGAAACTTCAACGTTTTTATCGACTAGATCAGAAAGCACCGCTTCTTCAGACAAGTGCATCACAGATTGGCCTGTTAGATTTGCCAGTAAGTGGTCTATTGAAAGCTGTGAGGAAGTTCCAAATCTACCATTGCCAAGAGGTACAGCCTCCCCATGAATGTGGGGGCAGATACTTCTCTGGATCTCTCCATTCCCTTTTAAAAATATTTTGCACTGCAGAATTTAGATGAAATCTATGAATTATTGGCCTATTTAATTGCCTAAATCAGTCACTGAATGTTTTTCAATGGAATTTGTTTGCCTCCAAATGGACTCCTTGGCAGTGTGATGCCCATTGTTCAGAGGGCCAAAGAATAAGATGTCTATTCTCTCCTATTCATGCTTAGGGAGTTCCGACATTTTCAGAGTATGTTGAGTAACATTGGTAGAAAGGAAGTTGTACACATGACAAGCATTGAGTTCCTTTTCAACTCGTTCATCTAAGTATGGAAACCAAACTCAGTCTCTTTCTGTGGAACGTCTCGGAGAGGTTTTCTGTGGGAATGATACCACAATTTACTTTCTGAACCACTTCTATTACTTTCTGACACAGACTTTCCGAAATCAGGATTCTTGACCCTCGTAGCATTACTCCTTCTTGAGGTATGAACAATTCCTCCTTAAATGTTTTGTATGTTTGGTATTCACTATCAAGGGTGAGAGGTTTAGTGTGTTGGTTCCATGACTGATGTGTAACTATGTCCTTCAACTTCAGCATGTCACTTTCATGGCTCATGACAGTGATAATCTGGGTTAATGAAATGGCAGCTTGTCTACTTGACTTAATGATGAAATTAATGTAGGTTTCAGCCGTCTTGGATGGAATAACATGACCTTGTATGGACACTCTTGAAAAGTAGTCATAAGGATTCTGATCCTTTCCTGGATAATGCACAATTGTGTAATTGTATTCTTGCAATCAGATTTCCAAGTGTTCAATGCAAGGCAGGCATTTTGGCTTTTGGATTGCCAAAGATAGTCAGTAGAGCTTGATGATCAGTTACCAGCATGAAAGGCTTTCCGTACAGGAATACATGGAAGTGTTCACAAGTCCATACCATGGCCAAACTTTCTTTCTCAGGTTGCGAGTAAGCACATTTTGTTTGGAACAAACTTCTACTAGCATAGGCCAAAACATGCCATTGAGCATTAGGATGTCTACTATGCTGCGCAAGGATAGTGCCCAACCTGACCGGGCTGGCATCAACAACAACATCTGTATGAAGCTTTGGAAAGTACACTCTCATTTTCTTGTGACCATTGAAAAGAAACATTTTTCTTTAACACTCGTAATGGAGTGTCTTGCATGTATCTTGAGGAATGACTGGCCATGTAAAGAAAATAATGTACCATTGAAACATCTTGTGGGGGACAGCATTTGACAGAGATTGTACGTTTGCAGGATACGGTGTTGTACCCCATCAGAAAAAAAATGGACAACAAATTGTATCTTTGTCTTGTTGAATTCACACTTGTCTGCATTCAAAGTCAATCCTGCATCACTGAGCAAATGACAAACGTATGTGAGAGCTCTATCTTTCTCCTTTTGTGTAGCTCTGAAAACTAATATGCCATCGCTATAATTGAGTGGAGATCACCTCATGGTGATTGTTGAGGAATACTTTTAACACCTAAGAAAGAGGGAGAGGTGAAGCCACCATACGTCCTCCCTAATTGCATGCACTCAATCACTTCAGGTTTAGAAGCTTGTAGACTTCATAGGCTGTTGCCCTGAGTGGGTAAACAAGTATGTGTCTCAAATAGGGATGTGGCAGTACTACTGTCCTAGCAGAACTTCAAGGAACATCTTTCTTATGTAAGGGGAAGCCTCACACAGATATTTGTGTCATGCTTCATCATCAGCAACCTCTCCCCACTCTGGTAGGACAGTGCCAGCAGGGTGGACTCAACCTCCTGGCGGACCCGGAGAGAAGGGAGTTCTTAAATAAAAACTACTGGACAGGTTGACTAAAATACCTTGGGACTCCCTGTAGCCAAATTAGGCTAATTAAGACAGGTTGAGCCATTGACCTCAGCAATACCATTGCATTTTATTTTTTAGATATACTTGAGGACGCCGTTATTAAACGTGATATACCAGGGGTCTATGAAGTCTACAAGCTACCATACCTGGTGTGATTGAGTGATTGTTGATTAATACTCATGGTTCCCTTTAGTTGAAGATCTCTCATCTACAACTCACGAACGAGTCATTGAAAAACTTCATGGCATCTTAGAGATTTGGGGCACTGAAACCTTTGTGAAGTCTGATAATGGTCCACCCTTTAGCAGTAAATAATTCCAAAAAATTCTGGTGCTTTTGAACATAAAGCATCAAAAGAGCACACCTTTATGGCCACAGGCTTATGGACTTGTTAAGCGTTTTATGAGTACGTTAAAAACAAGAGAGGGTGCAACTCTTGAGAAGCTCAAATTAAAAAACTGTAATGTTTTCTTTTAACAGAGGGGGAATGTAGTGTCCTGCACGTTTTATAACAGAACTGTTTTGGCTCAGATGGACTCTGTAGCAGTGTGACATACTCACATGAGTAGAATGTAATAAAAGCGTTGTTTAGAATGTTGGAGTTCACAGGTACATGCAGAGGAATAAAGATGTGTGATTTACAGCTGCATGTGCGGCGTAGTCCTTGGTGGGTACCCAGGCTGATGGAGGATTCTACAGTTATGACTTGTAGAAGACTGCTTGTCATCTGTAGGAAGTGGTAGATTAGGTGAAATATAAGAAAACAATCCGTTCTGCAAGTATTTGCCCCTCAGAGTATCCGAATCAAACTCATCATTGTCGTAACTGGGAGAAGACCAGGAGGAAGAGACTGAAAAAGGAGAAGATGCAGATCATTGAGAGGAATTGCTTGCAGCTGGTGAAAAACCACCACCCTCTTCATGCTATCTGTTGAAGGCATCCAAACTACATTTAATCATTATCTGAAGCTTCTTATCAGAGACCGTTAGGTTCCCATCAGCCAACTGTTTATTAAACTGAGAAGAAGTCACAGATGAACCTTTTTCCCTGGAGGGGGAAGGAGAGAGGTGTCTATGCTTCTCCCTATCTTTATTCATTGTGAGCACTCAGACACTAGCTGAGAAAAGGAGGCATAATATACAACCCGAAGGATCCCTATATAAACAAGGAATCAAACCTAGAAATTATGTGACAGAAAATATACCCAACAATAAATACAGGTAAGCAAAATGATCTACTTCAAGAAAGAATCAGAACAGCCTGATATATAAAAAGTAATACGGAACAAGAACATGCACTAAACTAGACAACCTGTAATTCCTCTTCTTTCCTTCAAGTGCCTTTTTGTGTACTAGCTTAAAATAACAGAAGAAGGACAAGACACCTAGTTTGACACCAGAAATACCTAACAGTAGTAGGGTAAAGAGCGGTAAAGTTAGACTTCTATTTTCTTGGCTATAAACCTGAAAATATTTGAAATGGCTTTCCAAAGGTCGAAAAGCTTATCCCAAAACAGAAGTCAAGTAACATCTTCTTTATCAGCTAAGCAGGCCCACAACACTGTAACACAGCAAAAGAGCATTCATAAAAGCATGCAGGCCAAAACTACAGTTTCATTCTCGCCTGGAATGAATCAAACAGAGACTATAATTGAGCACTGACCTTTCCACCCAGAAGCCTCAGGGGGTAAACACTGCTGCCTTGTGCGGCTGTGTGGCTGAAAAAGATGCAAGAAAGACGTTCCCCCAGCCAGAAACTCTCTCAGAGAGCGCAGTCTCAGAATTCTCCAAAAAGCAGCTTATGGGGACTTACCCAAAAATTCCAAGCATGATGTTTTCACACCTCAAGGGGATTAACAAAAATAATGGGTGCTAAAAAAGGAGAAACATGAGGATCCTGTGACGCTATCACTTAGAAGTAGGAAACCTTTTCTTTAAGAAATAAATAACTCAGGACTTCAGGCCCAAGTATAGAAATCCAACACAGACTTTGCCTTCTGCAGAGAGTGCTCAAGTAATCCACTCAAAAAAGAACAGAAGGTGTGGAGCCCTTGTATCCCTTTAGTAGTAAAGGGGGTGGGGCCATTGATTTCATGTGTTTTTTTCTTTAAAGGTGCTTTGTAAGAGTGACTGTGGTGGGAAATTTCCTCACAAGTGCACGAAGTAAGAAATAGGAAGAGGAATAGATGAGGAGGTAATGATAGAGGAGACATGATTAATTTTATGTGCTTTACTTTAAGCAGTCTTTAACATACATGTTACAGTGTTAACTATACAAGATGTTTCCAAGGTAACACTTTCTTTGCACAGTGGAAGTAGGCAAATCCTATTCACATATATTTTGCTGATTTTGGGTTATTTATAATACACAAAGAAGTATTCTTTAATTTTGATTTAAATTATATCAGTAGTTGATTGTAGAGTTGATTAGTTCCACATTTTTGTTAATCTAGGTTGGTCAGTTCCATGTAGAAATCAAAGACTCCCTGACAAAAAAGGTAGTCTTTTCTCATTAGCCTAAAAAACGTAGCTCCTTTTGTGTCTCTCACAACTAGCCTTTTAGGTTTCCTCATGTTATAAGATAGTAAGATCTCTGATACATAGGTGATGTTATGAAAGACTTTCCCAAGAGGTGGCCTGATAGTGGCCAGATATCTCCTGCCTTCATAGGTAATACATGGGAATGAATGGGGAAGAAGTGGTCCAGAGAATAACCTGAAAAGTTAGCCCCTTCCCGCACATAAACAATAATTCAAAAATGATAGTTTTGTACTTCTATGTGTGCTGCACTCTGCAGCACACATGGAATAGCCAAATCGCCATTGTAGATAGTTTATGTGCAGGAAGAGACGCCTTCCTGCACTCAAACAATCACTCCCCTCAACACAGATACCCTTGCACTATGGTGCAAGGATGCCTGCATTTGAGCTGGCAGCTTAATTTAGCGCTGATGCAGATGGAAAGACAAGGCTGAGCAGAATTCTTGTCAATACGATGCAGCCCTGTGTTTCAAAGCTGGTGCAGCTCTGCTGAGTTTGTAGTAAATCTGGTCCTAAGAGAGAAACAGTCTGGTTGTCTCATTACCATGGCCTGGCCACAGGTCTGAGACGAATTCTGGCCTAGTACCACTGTACTAGTAACCTGCTGAGAGTCATTTAGAAGAGATTTATTTATTTATTTTTATATTTAAAATATTTATAAAAGCACACTGTGAAGATACTCATATCCTGGCACTGGTAGAGACCACACCGGGGCATAAAGGAGGGAAAAGGAAAGGGGTAAATGAAAAAAAGCTAGAACTGAAATAATGCCCGGAGTGATAAATATGCCGCCATATAAAATTGTTCAGCATATGCCAACATTACTTCAGGAAGAGCCGAGCTTTCAGGGCTGTTCTGAATTGAAGGAGATCCATCAGGGATCTGATGGAAGCAGACAGGTGATTCCAGATTCAGACTGCTCTCACAATAGAAGAACTTCCACTATGTCTGGTCTTCCTGACTTTTGGAAAGCACCCAAGGTTGACTGTGGCAGAGAGAAGGCACCTCCCAGTGGAGTGTCTTTTTAGTCTGATTTTCCACTACCCCGGAGGGCTTTAAAAACAGTACAAAGTGATTTTAAAGCTACGCTTATTCACAGGAAGCCAGTGTAGATGGGGGCGTGGCCAAGACCAACATGGCGAAAGCAGCAGAATACAGGAGCTCCGGGACCCGATGCTGTACCCACACCGCCATAGACCATCCTGAAAAGTTTTAAAGTGAGGAGTGGGGCGCGGACATCCCCGAGACTCAGGAAGTAGCAATGGCAGCTTCCCAACAGAAGTGAAAGACCGGGAAAATAAACTTATACTGCGACTTGCGGCGCACCTAAAATGGCGGCCACCATCGGGCGGCAGGGCTAGCAGGCATTAATATGCAACGGCTTGCCCAGAGTGCACCGAGGAACGACGCCACTGAAAATGGCCCAACCGCAAAACCGAGGAAACTCCCCGAGAGAGTCTCCATAAACCAAAATTCGAACTAGCTGCTGCGGTGAGTCCTGCGTGCGGGCAAATAGCACCGACCGGGCGAACGCAGACAAAAAAGCGGGGACGCACACCCAAACAACTTGAAGAGCGTATTCAGCAGGGCCGGAGATGCTGGCATGACCCGAGCGGAGCGGATCCCTGATCAGTGCGGGGAGACTGCACGCAACAGAATAGTGGCCCCCAGTACAGAGCAGAGCGGGAACCGCCGCCGCAGTGGCTGGTGAGAGAAGGTCACATCGGGGTAGGGTGAACGCGCAGTGCAGCTGATTCTCCGTGAGTAAGCCACTGGGGGTCGAGGGGGCTAGAGATATAACCTATGCGAACCCATCACATTCAACCAGAGAAATCACAGGTAACGCTGCAGCTGCGCTGCGGAATGAAACACAGAAGGGGACACTGCAGAACGGTGTGTTCGACGTGAGTGTGACACCATTCCTCATGTTTGGGGCTCCCCTCAACTCGCAGAGGTGCAGGCTCGTGACTGGCTGCATAGAGTTGGTCCCATACTGATGCTGAACGTGAGAGGGGAGATACGCCAACAGACAGTTTATTCCTGTCATAACTGAGAGTGCACTCAAAATGGCGGCACCGGTCGGATGTCAGAACTAGACAGGGCACATATAGGAAGACGTACCTGGCGAACACCGAGGCCCATCGATATCGAAGGCGGCATAACAAGAGATGCCGAAGGGAAGTCTATGAGCAGGTTTTGGATACTAGCATGTGCACCAGGTACAACGGAGGACCGCGTGCGTAATAGAGAGGTGCTGTCCAACTGAGCACACAAGGATAGCGATAAAGATCAGGGAGCAGATACGTGAACACCAAAAAGGCCTGCACAGGCACCCCCTAACTCAATACGAGGGGGGACCCCCAAAAAATAAAGGAAGCCTCTGGCCGCAGAGACTAGGGACCCGGCGACCTTTCCCACCGAAAGGAAAACGACATACAGGAGAGGGCCAGAATCGCAATAAATTTGCTACCCACAAGACAAGTCACTGAACACTGCGAGGGTGTAAACCAAAGCGTGCATGAGCCCAGAACGGTCAACTAGAATTCCTTCTAGCAACACAATAGTAGCACTACAACATATAACGTGTAAGGCAAAGCTGAGACCCAGCAAGCCTAACGGTTAGAAACCCAAAGACCACATAAGAGGCTCATCTTAACCTGCCACGGTGTGGTCCCAAAGAATTTCACAGCTGCGCTCAAACCTGTGTCGCTGATCAGGGTGACAGAGGTGCACAACCAGCACTGGACTCCGTACAGCACCGCAGGGGGAATATCAAGGTCCCTAAGTAGGACAGAGGTGGCGCAAAAATGGGGAAGGCCGGAAAAAAAAGAGACGGCGACATGGGTGGCCCCCCACATCCCAGAGCACTCATCACAGCGGAGCCCAACGAACCGACTCTCCAGGATGTACTACAAGCCATAGCAGCATCCCGAACAGCACTGGAACTCAAAATCGATACGCTGAGCATAGATTTGGAGCTACTTAGGGACGGTCGCAAAAGACTGGCCGAAAGAGTATCCACCACCAAAAGGGAACTAGCGGAAGCAATCCCAACGTTGACACTAACAAGTAACAAACTGAGTAATATGGACAATCGCCTTAGAACATTGGAAGATAGAGCGGAAGACGCTGAAAACAGGGCGAGACTCAGCAACATTAGAATCATAGGTATCCCAGAAAAAAGTGAAGGATCCAATATGATTGACTTTCTAGAGAACTGGCTAAGGACAGAGGTGGCCCCGGAGCGCCTTTCCAGTTTTTTCGCCCTGGAGAAAGCGCATAGAGTCCCTAACAGGAAACTACCTCCAGGAACTCCCCCAAGACAAGTAATAGCAAAATTACTCCACTTCAGAGACAGAGACCACATCCTGAAGCAAGCGCGACAGCTAGACGCATTGACAATAGCGAATAACAAGGTCTCCATCTTTCCAGACTTTACAACGGAAGTGCAATGACGCAGAGCAAACTACAATACAGTAAAACGTAAACTCCGCGAACTGTAGATTCCTTACTCAATGCAATTTCCTGCCAGACTTAGAGCGTCCGCTCCGACGGGCACTGAATTCTTCTCATCACCCCGAGGAAACCTGGACATGGGTGGAGGCCAGATCAACATCACTCCTCAGTGCTGACCCGCAACATGGAGCGAGGCGAAGACACCCCAAATCGGGTACGAGACGCACAACTTACAGAAGCGACCCCCCAACTGCAGAAAAAACTAAAAAGGAGAGAAGACAAGCAATGGAAGCAGCTGCGATGACTGGTGGGGGAGCGGGGAGATCGGAAGCATCGTCACCACAGAGCACGCAGAGAGAAGATGAACACTTGGGCTCAGACAATGAGACAATGACCTCCTCACGATCGAGTGTCTTGCTGCCCATGGTCACACCAGGCACAGCCGATGAGATAATCTGAGCACTATGTGCCAACCCACAAGACCCGAGCCAAAAAAGACTTGATCCACGGTGAGAGAATCAGACGAGCAGGGGGAGCTTCACCTACTACATCAAGATTAACAACCCACCTGAGATAACATTTGTAAGGAAATGCCTCCTTGGCATGGTTGCCCCCTGACTTTTTACCTTTGCTGATGCTATGTTTACAATTGAAAGTGTGCTGAGTCCTGCTAACCAGGCCCCAGCACCAGTGTTCTTTCCCTAACCTGTACTTTTGTATCCACAATTGGCAGACCCTGGCATCCAGATAAGTCCCTTGTAACTGGTACTTCTAGTACCAAGGGCCCTGATGCCAAGGAAGGTCTCTAAGGGCTGCAGCATGTCTTATGCCACCCTGGAGACCTCTCACTCAGCACAGACACACTGCTTGCCAGCTTGTGTATGCTAGTGAGAACAAAACGAGTAAGTCGACATGGCACTCCCCTCAGGGTGCCATGCCAGCCTCTCACTGCCTATGCAAGTATAGGTCAGTCACCCCTCTAGCAGGCCTTACAGCCCTAAGGCAGGGTGCACTATACCATAGGTGAGGGTACCAGTGCATGAGCATGGTACCCCTACAGTGTCTAAACAAAACCTTAGACATTGTAAGTGCAGGGTAGCCATAAGAGTATATGGTCTGGGAGTTTGTCAAACACGAACTCCACAGCACCATAATGGCTACACTGAAAACTGGGAAGTTTGGTATCAAACTTCTCAGCCCAATAAATGCACACTGATGCCAGTGTACATTTTATTGTAAAATACACCACAGAGGGCACCTTAGAGGTGCCCCCTGAAACTTAACCGACTGTCTGTGTAGGCTGATTAGTTCCAGCAGCCTGCCACACTAGAGACATGTTGCTGGCCCCATGGGGAGAGTGCCTTTGTCACTCTGAGGCCAGTAACAAAGCCTGCACTGGGTAGAGATGCTAACACCTCCCCCAGGCAGGAGCTGTAACACCTGGCGGTGAGCCTCAAAGGCTCACCCCTTTGTCACAGCCCAGCAGGGCACTCCAGCTTAGTGGAGTTGCCCGCCCCCTCCGGCCACGGCCCCCACTTTTGGCGGCAAGGCTGGAGGGAACAAAGAAAGCAACAAGGAGGAGTCACTGGCCCATCAGGACAGCCCCTAAGGTGTCCTGAGCTGAGGTGACTCTAACTTTTAGAAATCCTCCATCTTGCAGATGGAGGATTCCCCCAATAGGGTTAGGATTGTGACCCCCTCCCCTTGGGAGGAGGCGCAAAGAGGGTGTACCCACCCTCAGGGCTAGTAGCCATTGGCTACTAACCCCCCAGACCTAAACACGCCCTTAAATTTAGTATTTAAGGGCTACCCTGAACCCTAGAAAATTAGATTCCTGCAACAACAAGAAGAAGGACTGCCTAGCTGAAAACCCCTGCAGAGGAAGACCAGAAGACAACAACTGCCTTGGCTCCAGAAACTCACCGGCCTGTCTCCTGCCTTCCAAAGAACTCTGCTCCAGCGACGCCTTCCAAATGGACCAGCGACCTCTGCATCCTCTGAGGACTGCCCTGCTTCGACGACGACAAGAAACTCCCGAGGACAGCGGACCTGCTCCAAAAAGACTGCAACTTTGTTTCAAGAAGCAGCTTTAAAGAACCCTGCAATCTCCCCGCAAGAAGCGTGAGACTTGCAACACTGCACCCGGCGACCCCGACTCGGCTGGTGGAGAACCAACACCTCAGGGAGGACCCCCGGACTACTCTACGACTGTGAGTACCAAAACCTGTCCCCCCTGAGCCCCCACAGCGCCGCCTGCAGAGGGAATCCCGAGGCTTCCCCTGACCGCGACTCTCTGAAACCTAAGTCCCGACGCCTGGAAAAGACCCTGCACCCGCAGCCCCCAGGACCTGAAGGACTGAACTTTCACTGCAGAAGTGATCCCCAGGAGTCCCTCTCCCTTGCCCAAGTGGAGGTTTCCCCGAGGAAGCCCCCCCTTGCCTGCCTGCAGCGCTGAAGAGATCCCTTGATCTCTCATTGACTTACATTGCGAACCCGACGCCTGTTCTAACACTGCACCCGGCCGCCCCCGCGCCGCTGAGGGTGAAATTTCTGTGTGGGCTTCTGTCCCCCCCAGTGCCCTACAAAACCCCCCTGGTCTGCCCTCCGAAGACGCGGGTACTTACCTGCAAGCAGACCGGAACCGGGGCACCCCCTTCTCTCCATTGAAGCCTATGCGTTTTGGGCACCACTTTGAACTCTGCACCTGACCGGCCCTGAGCTGCTGGTGTGGTGACTTTGGGGTTGCTCTGAACCCCCAACGGTGGGCTACCTTGGACCAAGAACTGAACCCTGTAAGTGTCTTACTTACCTGGTAAAACTAACAAAAACTTACCTCCCCCAGAAACTGTGAAAATTGCACTGTGTACACTTTTGAAATAGCTATTTGTGAATAACTTGAAAAGTATACATGCAATTGAAATGATTCAAAGTTCCTAATGTACTTACCTGCAATACCTTTCAAACAAGATATTACATGTTAAATTTGAACCTGTGGTTCTTAAAATAAACTAAGAAAATATATTTTTCTATACAAAACCTATTGGCTGGATTTGTCTCTGAGTGTGTGTACCTCATTTATTGTCTATGTGTATGTACAACAAATGCTTAACACTACTCCTTGGATAAGCCTACTGCTCGACCACACTACCACAAAATAGAGCATTAGTATTATCTATTTTTACCACTATTTTACCTCTAAGGGGAACCCTTGGATTCTGTGCATGCTATTCCTTACTTTGAAATAGCACATACAGAGCCAACTTCCTACAACATTTATACACATTTCCCACAGCCCCGACAGCCGGTGCGGTGAACTCAGTCTGGGGGATTCCTGGAGCTCCCAACTGGCAGACGCTAAACAAAACATCCCCACAGTAGCTGAGAATTAAGCAGCCAAAAATAAGACATTTATTTGATCCTTGTTTCACACTAAAGTTTGGGCGAAGTCGTTACTACCTTTGCCCTGGGTATGGGGAGTTGGGATCTTCGTTATTTAATTATGTTACAGTTCATGTCGAATGTCCTGAGTAAGATGCTAAATCAGGGGTTAACTAAAGTCTACCACAAAGCTGATGGGTGATGGTAGGGGCATGAAATGTTTAGCGTGGAATGTCAGGGGGATAAGATCCATGTCAAAACACCATAAAGTTTTTGCATACCTCAATAGAAGGGGAATCCATGTAGCAATGCTTCAAGAGACGCACCTAGATAGCCTGAGGGCCAAGCTCTACAGAAGCGCTGGAGGGGGAGGGTCTTCTACACAACCTACTCGGCCTTCACAAGGGGGACCCTCATATGGATTAGGGCAGGAGTCCCACACCAACATATGACAGCCATTTTTGACCCCTTGGGCCACTACAGGGTAATTACAGGAAAACTAGACGGCAAAGAGGTAACACTAGGCAGTATATATGGCCCTAATCGAAATCAAGGGGAGTTCTTAGCAACCCTATCAACCAAATTAGCAGGACACGTATCTGGGATGATAATTTTGGGAGGGGACTTCAATTGCATAGAAGATACAGCATTGGATAGGTCGCACCCCCCTCCCCACTTCCCCGACAGTGCGAACGGCACACACATATCTTGCATGGCAAAACAACTGGGGGTTAGTGGACATATGGCGCGCCCAACACACTCCAGACCGAGAATACTCATTCTACTCGCACATACATGACCTACATATCATGCTAGACACCTTTCTCGCCTCACAAGAAATACATAGGACAGTACAAATGAGCAAATACCTCACCCGAACTCTATCAGACCACAATCCATTCATGATAGGCCTGAATTGGTCCCGGCCAAAAGCGCCCATACCCTTGTGGAGACTTCAGCATGCCCTATTAGAAGACGAGGCGTTCAAACACGCGATTGGGGAAGAAATAGACATGTACTTTGACACTAATGAGGGTACGTCTTCCTCCAAATTAATAGAATGGGATGCATTCAAGTAGTCATCAGGGGGAGGTGCCTCTCGGTGGCCTCTGAAGAAAGACGAGCACTGCTGCGCGATATAGCAAAAGCCGTGCGCAGTCAGAGGGAGATGGAACAGCAATGTCCCAGTACCCCAAGCACAAGGGGGTCACTCGCTACCGCACGAGAGAATACTATAGCAGTGACCGAACGGCTGCACTGCTATGACCACAGAGCTTACATAACACGAACAGATGCAGAGGGGGACCGGGCGAGCACACTATTAGCATGGCTGGCGAACCCTACAAAGAGAAGCTTGGTGATAGTCGATCTCGGGCTGCCTGGAGGTTCCCGGGTAAATTCCCAACTGACCATAAACGAAGAATTTAGAAAGTACTGTGCAGACTTATACACTAGCCAAGTACCTTCCTCGTTTGAGGAAATCCAGAATTTCCTACGCTGCCTTCCACTCACCAGACTGTCAATGCTAGATGCAAGTAAACTAGGGGCACCAATTACACTAACAGAGGTGAAAGAAGCAGTAACATCTATGGCGCATAATAAAGCACCAGGCCCAGATGGGTTACCAATGGAACTATCTTATCTCACGAAACTAGGGCCCAAACTTGTAGCGGTGTAAAACACGGCAGCTGAAACCCAGACTTTCCCCTTATCTGCACGAGAGGCAATGATTATCCTTCTACTGAAGGCCAGGAAGGACCCAACGGATGGGACCTCCTATAGACCTTTATCGATGCTAACAACAGATTATAAAATATTGAGTAAAACATTAGCGACTAGACTCATGCATCACATGCCCCAAATAATACATCCGGACCAAGCCTGCTTCATACCAGGGCGGCAAACAGCGCAAAACATACGCCGCCTGTTAGCCCTGATGAATAGTAATGGGTTTGATAAAAAATCGGCTGCAATTTTTGCCATTGACTTCGAAAAAGCCTTCGACAGTCTGGAATGGCAATATCTATACGAAGTCCTCTACAATTTCGATCGAGGAATGCGGTTTATTGCCTGGACGAAATTATTATATTTCAAACCAAAGGCCAGGGTCCGCACAGGCACTATTATATCTGACAGTTATGAAGTAGCAAGGGGGACTAGACAGGGCTGCCCTCTTTCCCCCCTGCTCTTCGCGTTAGCAATAGATCCATTGGCCTGCATGGCCAGGGAGGTCAGAGCTTAAAGGGGCATTACCTTGGAGGGCCAGACCCACTACATCGCACTGTACGCAGATGATCTTCTATTTTTTCTTAGGAGCGCTGAGAGAGATCCGCAGGGAGCTAAGATGTTAATTAAAACCTTTGGAGACCTATCGGGCTTGAGAGTGAACTGGAAGAAATCCAGCCTCTTCCCGATTGCGGAGGGAGAGGGCCCCACCCCCCCCGAATGTAGGAGAACTACAATGGGAACCTAGATGCCTAAAATACCTAGGTGTCCACATTTACCATGATTCACAGGGCCTCTATGAAGGGAACATAGAGCGTGTAAAGAGAGGCATCAGAGGCTCAATGGGGTTCTGGGCCACACTACCCATTTCCGGGGCAGGCAGGATAGTACTTCTAAAAATTATAGCCCTTCCTAGGTTACTGTATCTTTTTACGACACGTCTAGTGTGGATACCGAGTGGCTTCTTCGCTAACCTGAACTCTGCGATTATGGGATTCATATGGGGCACGGGTAGGCGGAGACTGTCACTGGCAGTGATGCACAGGTCCACTGAGGAGGGAGGGCTAGTTGTCCCAGACTTCGAAGCTTATTATCTGGCGGGAGAACTTCAGTGGTTGACTAGATGGATGGCTGCCCAGGTGGCACCTGAGGGTGAAATTTTGCCTTTCACTCCCGAATTACACACGCTATCCGGAACCATTCTAGACCTCGTCAGCCCAAAGGCCAGCGGACTTCAGGCTTAAGAGGTCACTCTCAGATGCTGGAGGAGACATTTACGCAAGGCACAATGCCCTAGACCCTACGCCCCTGAGATTCCACTGAGAAATGTATTAGCACTTCCACACAAAGGGAACTGGAGCGAGATAAAGAGCTGGGAAAGAACAGGGGCCACAACACTGGGCACACTATACGAAGCAGACTCTTTTATACCATTTGAGGACTTTCGGAATCGCCACCGGGTCCCAGTGGGGAGTTTCCTCCTACATAGGGCAATCAGAAAGACGATGGGTAGACATTGGGGTTCTGGAAGCGCAGAGCCCCCCACCTCGGAGGTTACGCAGTACCTCATGAGCATAACAGGGACACATAGAGCTGTAACCACCCTATGTAGGAAAATTCGAGCCACCATCACCTGCCCGTTATCGGACCTCAAACTAAAATGGGGAACAGACCTGGAAGCAACCATAGAGGATCTAGAAATGGCAGCTTTAAATTAATCAATGTCTACGTTCTACACCGAGCATACTTAACACAAGGTAGAATCAAAAGGCACTTTGGGGCATCTGGGGCTAGCTAGGGAAGGAGCTGAATTTATACACATGTTCTGGGGATGTCCGGCAAAACAAGAATACAGGCACACCATAACTCGACTTCTCACGGACATTATCGGGCGCACAGTACCAGAGGACCCCAGATACTGCCTCCTGGGTGACTATCGGCATGAACCCAAACACAAATACACTAATCAATTCCAGGATTTAGCCCCAGTTCTGGCCAAAAGAGAGATAGCAATGATTTGGAAAGCAGCGATAGGTCCAAGGGTACAGGTATGGACAACGGAGGTCCTCAGATGGGCTAAAGCAGAAGAGATGATTAGACATATAGAAGCAAGAAGAGGTCAGGGTCCTTTCGACAGAGCTAGAGCCTGGAGTACAATGGTGGACGAATGGGAACAGCGCAGTAAAGATGCACAAGAACCCTGATATCTGTAAGCAAACACTGGCAGAATTGCACAGACCCCCGAGGCTTTCCGCGACACACGAGCATTAAGCATACAGCCATACACTAATGCATCAATCACACCCACGAGCAAAATACAAACCTGACTACCTTATATGACACAAACTCTTACAGATAATAGTTGCCACATTGCACTTACCGGACACTCGACCACCAGTTGGGGAGAGTGGGAGGTAAGAGGGAGGTCTGCTCCCCTCGAGTGGAGACCTATTAATCGATGAAGCGTGGGTGATCACTGCAGCACTTTACGGAAAGTGCCTATCCTTTATTGCAACAATTATTAAAAATGTGGATATTGTTGAGAAAAAGCAAATCATAAGCTGGAGAAACCACATGTAAAGGAATGAAATACCTGCCAGACATGCTATAATAGGCCTATGTTTGACTTATCTACTCTACTTGAGGGGAACGTTTGGTACCCTGTAATTATTGTTCTAAAAAAAAAAAAGGAAGCCAGTGCAGATCTTTCAAAGCCATGGAGGCAGATGACCTCCTGGGTCTGTTTACGGCACACTTGGCATCAGAAACCTGGTCTCTGTGCAATCTATTTAGAAGAAGGGCATTACAATAGTCCTCTTGCTCAAAATAACACTGCGAACAATGAGGACCTGATTACGACCTTGGCGGATGGGATTACTTTGTCACAAACGTGACGGATCTCCTGCCCGCCGTTTTAGAAGTTCCATTATATCCTATGGAACTTGTAATATGGTGGATGGGATATCTGTCATGTTTGTGACAGAGTAATCCCCTCCGCCAAGGTCCTAAACAGTTCCTGAGTGTTTTAATAGTAGGAGGCATCAGCTAGAGAGTCTTCCGGAGGCCTTGAGGTAGTGAAAAACAGGTGCCTGATACTTTATTCACATGTGTTTTCATGGACAGTTTATTATCAAAGTTAACCCCGGGGTTAAGAACAGATTCAGAAAAGGATAACTCTGCATCAGAAGGCTGTTTTTGTAATAGGAGTGGACCATGAGGGATGCTTGTTTCTTTAAACCTACAATTAATGCCTATGTGAGAGGGACATTAGGCCTATGCTTTATTAAAGTGTCACTCGTGATGCAGTGTGAATGTTGCAGTTTGGTGTCTCCAAGGACAGTCCATTTGCATCACAGCCCTATAGTGCACTGCTCTGAATGAGGTACCATGTTGGTGCCAGGCCAGACTGCACAAGCTGTGTTATGTACTTCTGAGTTCAGCTGTCAGTTTGGGAATACATCTAGTGTTTATGTATTTTTATAGCACTAGTGTAGAACTTATATATTTTGTCCATTCTTGCATGGTCACAAAAGAAGGTGACATAATGATATGGGTTGAAAGTGAAACAATTAGGCATCCCCTTATTTTGAATGATAAGGCAATTGTCATACAGGCATTATTTGTTTAATAAGTAGGGCTAGTGATTGGGAATTTTTTATTCGCAGGATTAAAAATGTTCCTGGAAGAAATATGTATTGATTTTCACTATCTTTGTAATTATAGTTAAATTGAAATGTAATCCATCTGATTCACTTTTTTCAAGGAGGAGGAGCAAAGTACATCAAAAAACTCTGTTAATCAAAACCATAACCACTTTTAAGAGTATGCTAGCTCTGAAGGGCAGTCCCAAAAGCATTTTCGCAGAAATAACGGCAAACGTATTATGTATTCAATCCATAGGTGTTTTGTCACACAGAAACTGATTTGTAGGGAATGGTTCAATGTCTTAAATGGTTTAGTAACCTAAACTATTATAAATGGTTAGTCATCTACACCTCAACTAGAACACATGTCAATACAAATAAAAGAACACGCCAAATATATAAATACATATACAGCTAATCAATAGGGCTATTTAGTACTAGCGGTATAGGGGTTAAAATTGACATCTACAATCTTCTAACACCACTCTAATAAATACTGCGGAAAGCAAACACTTAGTTAGCCATATTTAGTATTCTAAGTCCAACATACCAAACACTAGAGAAAGTACACACATTGAGGATTTCAGATTTTCCATACAAACATCATAGAAAGTGTGTACATTGGAGGTGGTTTTACTATTTTAACTGGAGTCTAACATAAGTGAGGAAAAATGCATATGTTGGGATGGTCAGATTTACTATTCTAACTCCAGTCTAACGTATATTTCAAAAAGTAAATACATTGGAGCTTTGGAGAGCTTTCATAATATAACTCCAGTTCAACAAACATTGTTTTGTGGGTCAGATTTGCTAGTTTAAATCCAGTCTAACAAAAATGTGTGGAAGTATTTAAATATACACTGTGAGCTGATATTTAAGGGATAGACTCTAATGTCCACTCTGTCCTCAGAACAGTGTCAGCCACTCCTTTCCCAGAATCCTGGGTAAAGACTAAGGGGCAGATTTATGGAAAGTGGCACTGAGTGCTGCACCACTTTCCCTGCACCCCTTAGCACCACCCTACTGCCACCATGTGTGCGCCATATTTAAAATACAGCGCACCATGGCGCAGGGTAGGGGGCAATAGTGTAATTTATTATGATATCATTGAAGTACTCTGCAGGAGTAGCGCCAGAATATTGGCGCTACTCCTGCAGAATACAAAAGGGCCCATTCTAAAGAATGGAAGCCCTCTTTTAACGCCTGCTCTTGAGCAGGCATCAAAAGTGACGTAATAAATGGCGCAAGTAAATCTCATAGATTTCCATGCGCTATTTTTCCAGCTCCCCTAACGGGGGAATGCGCAGGCATAATGTAGCGCAAAGGGTTGCAGAGTGGCGCAAAGCATGCATTGCACCACTCTAAATATGGTGCGGGGATTTTGGCCTTCTTGGGCTACATTAACATCAAAATAAATGATGTTTGTGTGGCGCAAGGTGGCGCTAAGAGCCTATAAATATGCCTCTAAGGGTCTTTTTACGAGTACGGCTGTCCATGGACCGCCATACCCGTGGTGGCGGTCGGACCACCACAACTTTGGTGGTCTGACCTCCACATTACAATACTGCCAGCACACCGCCACCACAACCAGTATCAGAGATTCTGACAGGTCGACAGCTCTGCAAGTCATGTGCAGCCATGGTGGTGCAGAGTTTTGCACCACCGTGCAGAATACAACTTGCCTTTCCACCGGCCTTTCCATGGTGGGGACCCCGCCATGGAAAGGCCGGTGGAAAAGTATGGACGGGCCACACGGGGCCCCTGAACTGCCCATGCAAGTGGCATGGGCAGTGCAGAGGCCCCCTTGTCAGCACCTTCAGAATGCACATTATCTGCCTTTCAGGGGCTTATCTACAAGCCCCGTGCACTGCCAGTGCGTCACTTTTTGTGAAACACCAGCGGCACATAGTGCAGTCCCATATCTATAATATCATGCAAAGCCACTTTGTGCAGCTTTTCCTGGCCTTGTAGATATGGTGTAAAGCATTGCAGCGCAACTCGCTGTGTTGCGTTACACTGCTTCAGGGAGGCATTTCATGGGCATTGCAATGGGTTTTGCTATGCAACACAACATGGGTTTTGGCACATTCCCAGATTTACAAGGCATTGTAAACCTGGGAATGGGTCAAAATCTTACGCCTCCCCAGGGAAGGTACAACGAGGTGAAATATCTTTATTTCTCCTCGTTGGTCCCTCTTTCTATATGTGCTGCATTCTGCAGCAGACACAGAAAGAGGAAAAAGCCTCATTGGGTTATTTTTGTGCAAGAAGGTGTCCCTTCCTGCACAGAAACAATCCTGTCTGTGACGTAAACATTCTTGCATCATGGTGCAAGAGTGCATGCATCAGCACTAGGCAGCCCATTGTGCACCAGTGCAGGAGGAGAGGAAAGAAATGCGCTGCATCTTGTAGATATGAGGCATTTCTTCCCTTGCCCTGTGGCGCAGGGCAGGTCAGCAAGGTCACTTATGCACTGCCCTGCACTGTGGGGCTTGTAAATAAGCCCTTCAAAGTGCTATCTCTCTGTAGTGCAGTCTTAGTGGCTCCAAAGAGCAGGGAAGTAAGGGCATATCCATATTGCTTCATAACTGATTAAATACCAATGATACCTTCCATACCCATACCCAGGATCTGGTAATTTTTTTACTTGACTGTAATAAAAACTCATGGTAGACAGGGTAAGTAAAGTAAGAAGATTCCCTCACTCTATAGAAAACACATACCTCCATCCGATTGTACTTTTCCAACATTTTCCTATTCATCAATATTCCCAGAAGTAGGCGGAGAAAGTTGCCCCCGCAGCATGTTTCTAGGTGTACTTCTTGGAAGCTCAGGTGACATTTTTATTTGCATGCAAAGTGTCCATAGTGGAGACCTCGGCACATGGAGATTGCGATCCAATGTACAAATGCACATCTTTTTCTATGTATGGAAATGTTGAAAGCCATTTCTGTAGATTCCCACCGTGCTGTCTGTCCTAGTTCGAATTCCGAACATTTGGAAGATATCAACCACAGTGGTGGCACCTTGAAGAAAACACATATAAGTTTAAATGTCTCACTTGGGATGTGGACTGAATATTGACAGCAGTCCCAGACAGCCTCCAAGGAAATAAAAAAATGCTGATCCGGAAATGCAGGAAACCACACTGGTATATGAATTTCCATCAGTTTCACCTACCAGTGATCAGGGGGAGAGTACATCTGTTATTTGAAATTAGACAGTGACAAATTGGTTTAACTGGATTAAATAATTGTTAATCAACAAAGAAAAAGTGGATTATTCTACAGATTCTCATCAGAAATGTTTTATAAAACATGAGGCTAAATGTGACACGTCACTACTTATTTATATGATGAGCAATCTGTGACTTGTTCTTATCAATTTTGTTAAATTTGTACCTATTTAAAATTTTGCACAATGGATACTCTGGAATTGCTAAGAATAAAATAATTACTGCATGAGCATTTGGGTTTGAGATAAAACCATTACCTCTACTTTTAATTGTTTTCCATCCTTAAGGTGTCAGATTTTTTTTTATGTATTTAATTGGTTGATTTATCTGACCAATTATAGTTGGAGATATTTATGGTTAATTTTATATGATATTTTCTGAAGATGAATTTCCACTTTCTAGCTTTTTATTTGGGTTAAATGGACTGTGTATAAAGACAAGGTAATTTTAATGTGTATGGCTGTAATTGGAATTCAGTGGAACTCTGTTTTTTCCTGATAACTGTCAGGAACTGATTTCTAGTCCAGACTATTTTAAGAAATGTCACTACTTTTTTGAGTGTTTAAGATATGATCGGGTAAGTTCCTCTACATAACTAGTTACCAACAAATTTCTGCCATGTTGGATAAAGATGTGAGACTATGGGCCTGATTAGGAGTTTGGCGGTCCGACCGTTGGACTGCCAATTTGGCTGTGGGAAGAATGCCACCAAGCCAGAAGCCTCCCCACCACCGTATTATGAACTCCACACTGACCGGCAGAAACAGCGTGGTGGCATTGGCCTCAGCCCTCAGAGACATGGGCATGGGAAGAGCAGTGGTCCTGCTGTGGCCATGTCTCTGCCTTTCCGCCCACCATTTCATGGTGGGGTCCCTGCCATGGAAAGGCCAGCAGAAAGGCAATTCATGATCAGCATGGCAGTGCAACATCAGCACCGCCGTGTTTGACCACGACTTGTGCCACCACCAATCCATCGGGATCCATGATCCTGGTGGTGATCTTGTGGTGGTCCGACTCCCATCATCGTAATCTGGCAGTCGGACCACCAAGGATGCAATGGTAGGAATGCCACTGCTTGTATCCCCGTACTTGTACTCAGGCCCTATATGTTTTTTTTTTTTAAATGTGCCATTATTTATTCTATTGGTTTGCATCACACCGACAAAATCATTAATGGACATACTAGGAAGATTAAAGCAAAACAGTGTTTCAATAAATACATAAAATAATGGTGAATATAATTATTTGTAGCATAATAGATAAAAGATGCCTCTCAAGGAGGGAGAGAAAAAAAAAATGCACCAAATGTAAACAAGAAGGAATTGTACTGTTAGAGGGTGGTGTTCCCCCTTAGGACTCTGTGCATCTTACCCCTGCTGATCAGTGCTAAAGTGTGTGTGCTCACTTCCTAAAACATGGTGAAATCGACGAACACCCTATTGGCACATCTAGTTTACATGAAACTCTTTAGAAAATTGGTACTACCTCTACCCAGGGCCTTAATTTAAATGCAACTAATGGGCCCGCAGCACTGATTGTGCCGCCCACTTAAATAGCTCTGTAAATATCTCTCAGGACTGCCATTACAGCCTGTGTGTGCAGTTTAAACTGTCATTTCAACCTGGGAAAATAAACCTTTTGACAGACCTAAACCTTCCTTTTTAATATATATAAGACGCCCCTAGGTGCCCAGAGCAGAGTATTTAAAACGTTGGACATGTACTTTAATGTTTTACATGTCCTGGTAGTGAAAACATTTTTAATTCATTTTTACTGCAGCAAGGCCCACCTCTCCCACAGGAAAACATTTGGTTACTTTATTCCATTTAATAAGTGACAACTTTCAAATAGGAGCAAATGGTAATCTCGAGTTTGGTGTCTAGAGAATTGTAATTCAAAACCCTCTGTATTGGTAAAGTGGGATTTTAAGTTGCAACTTTTAGAAAGTTTGTATTTTCTTGTCCCAACCATTTGGTGCCTGCAGCCTCTATCCTAGGTCACATGACTAGGCATAGTTGACTGTTGGTCTTTGTGTATTTTTCCCAGACAGTGAGACAAAGAGGGAATAGATATTGGCAGGATGGGCCATCTCTGACTTGATGGGGGCGAAGCTGTCACCTACCATACTTGCACATAACAAAGACTCTGACCCAGTACAATCCCAAATGATTTAACACCTGTCTATTTTGCCCTCAGACATGCTGGGGCCAGGGCAAGGAGGAAGGCAATTCCAAATACCTCTGTGGGCAGAAACCTCTAGAACCTTATCTTACTTCAAAGCGGGCACTAAGGATAAATATTGGACCCTCAGACCCAAATTTTCAGTACACTCCTGGACCTCTGGATACCACAGTAGAAGGGTGCAACTGCATTATTGCTTGAGGACTGCCCTGCTTGATAATAAGGAAGACTGGACCTGCTCCCTTCATCCTAATCTGAAATGGCTCCATGGGTCAGCCGACTGACCTCCAGTTTGGAGCTGCAGGGGCACAACAAGCTCCAGGGGACTCCCTGCATCTGCCCAGCTGACCTGCTACCTGGACCTGCAACTCAATCTGCACCTGGAACTGCCTGAGGCCTGCTGGCCTTTGATAGAGTGAGTTCCTGATCAGCAAGAAGTGCCCCTCAGGTTGTGGACCCTTGCTGTGTCATCAGTTGTGCTTCTCAACAAGAAAAAGAGTAATCTTGAGGTTTTGGGCTTTTCGCAATCACCAAGATGTTGCTCTCCTCACCCACCAACAACGCAAAGCTCTGGTGAACCCAACTATTCATGCTACAGTGACCACCAGGATGACTGGCAATATGAAATCTGCACTTTGTGCTCCAGCATCCACAGCCCACAGTTAACACCTTGAGAAACTCCAGCAATGACTGTCTGCGGAAGTCAACAGGATCTTCGCAATATAGCAACAGTCCACGATACCTGGCCTGCTGTTCACACATCAGTGAACACCATCTGCATCACACTTCCTGCTCTTTGCAGCCTCTTCCACCTCAAACTGGTCTCTTCGCGCTAGACTTTCAAAGATAAATCTTTCAGTGGGACTAACCTAGTCCCTGGATCCAGATAGATATGAACCTGTAACTTTTACCTATCTCGCCATGACCAGTTACTTCCCTAATATCTGTGAAATGTCAGAGCTCTGGATCTATTGGTTGGATTTCTGTCATTTTAATCTCAACATATAACATTTTACTTTATTTTTCTACACTGGTGTGGGATTTTTCTTGTGCTGTGTTTTCCCTTAATTTCTGTTTGTGTGCTACAAAAATACTTTACACATTGCCTCTAAGTTAAGCCTGATTGTTTTTGTGTCAATCTACCAGAGGGTCAAGCACAGGTTACTTTGGGGTTATTGTGACTTCACCATGACATGAATGGTGGTGGTTGCTTGAGTAGGGTTTCATCCCCTCCTCTCTCAACCAGTGACCCAATTTCCTATAAAAGACAGTGAAGTCACCCTTTACTTTTGAGCAGTGAGAGAAAAGTGTTCAGGGGTAGATCTACTTAACATTCATGCAACACAGTGCAGCAAGGCAAGTTGCTGTGCGCGCTGCATGAATAGGAGAAAACTGAAGAGTGACATATCTACTAATTTATGGTGGTCTTCAGCTCTCTCCCTGCTCTGCCATACTTGAGACTGCCTAGTGCAAATGCAGGCACTCTTGCACAATGGTGTAAGGGTACCTTCATTACGGACAGGCTTGTTTTTGTACAGGAAGGAATATTGTCCTGCAGACAAACAATCCTTAGAGCCATATTCCTCATTCTACATGTGCTGCAGAATGTAGCAGACGTGGAAAGAGGAAATAACAAGAAGACATAAAGTTTGCATTTTGACAAATTCCCAGGTTTACTAACTTTAGTAAATCTTAGAATGCATCCAAAATCTAGGGATGCATGCATGGGAATGCCCATTTTCAAACTATGAAACTCCTTTCCAAAGCAAGTTAATGCAAGGCTGCACTATGTATTGCTTGCATTACTTTCTATTTACTAAACCACACAAAACCATGCAAAATGGCTTTGCATGGCTTAGTAAATAGCAAAAATAATTTTGTACCAGGGCTACACCACAAAGGGATAGAAACTTTGCACAAAATGATAGTATATCTGCCCCTCAATGTTTAAGCTCACGGGGTCACATTTACATTACAGTTTGTAAAGGATGAGCTCTGAAAAAAGATACATTTAGAAAGGTGAAATGGCATATAAAACGTAATGGAACATAGCATGTGTGGGAATAAAAGGGGGATCTCTTGTTGCTTTAGACTTCATATTGAATAATGAAGCAATTTATGCACACAACTTAATACTGATTCCTACTATTAGTGAATGTTATCTTTACTTTGCTCATTTAAGTAATTCCTCATAAAGAGTGATACCCAGTAGAAAACACTGATCTACAAGAAGCCTACTTGATGTTGGAAGAATAAAATTTACAATGTGCATTGGAAATAGTTTTGACATGTCTAGTCATTGTAGAAGATACAAAATATGTCTACTTACATTCATTCTTCCTTGTATTTATTGGCTTCACTGACTGCTTCAACACCGACTCTATATGAACTCAATTTATTAGGTTAGTACGTCACAGCATGACAATACATACCATTTATAAGGGCATAGATAGCATACACTTTGTTTAGAGAGATATGTCAGTTTGATTATCACTGTTTGTGATCCTGCAATTTATATTTTGTGTCTGAATATGTTGATTGTTAATGGCATTAAAAGGTTTGTGAAGTGTGAATAGGTTGTGATACAAACTATTTTACTAAAACGGATTCCAAAAAAGAGTTACTTTACACATCATTTGTATTTAATTTGTTTTTATTTACCATATCTCTGGAAATATATTCTGTGTTGGATCCTCAGAAAATTAGGTCACTTAGATGTTGGATGGAAAAGTTCAGAATGCACAACAGTTATTTAGAGTACTTTTCCAGGTAACATTTCATTGTTCGTTGGGATTGTCTGGTCATCAGATGGAAAGGGAGATTTGTCTAGAAGCTTCTATTTGGACATAGGTTTTTGCACCTCTTGGTGGTAAGTTCTATACAGTAGTCATCAACTGGGTGAGATGACAACTTGAGTGGTCTGAGTGAGAACAGGTGAGGTGGTGACCGTGGCCAATCAACAATATTTGGTTTTTCTTGGTGCTAGCACTTGGAGATGTTTCACAGACATCACTGATAGCAGAGGGTTCTTGACCATGCAAAGCAGCCACTAACTTGGACACTGCTGAAGTCCGTATTTGACAACAATCCTGCACCACCCCACAATATAGAGTTTGCACACTCAGATAAGACTCAAGAGTATTGTTTTGGGACCTCAGGTGCTGAATACCCTGTCCCAGCTGATCCTTCTGCATCATAGCTGCATCGATCAGGTCTGTCTCTACTTATGGCATTCACATTGTTGCCTGCGCCTCAAACCTCCCTACCTTCAGCAGGCCCTGCCCCAGCCCTTTCCAAACCTTCTTCTGACCTTGACTGGGTGGCCACTTGTGTAGCCTGCCCTGGCTGCACAGTAGATGCTGCGGTGTTGGTTGTTACAGGAGCCAGGGTACAGGTGGCCACAGTTGTAGGTGGAGTTGAGCTACAAGTGGTTTGTGTGGTCTATGATATTGCTTATAGTGACATGGCACTGCTGGCTCTAGTGTCCTTGGAGACAGAGCGAGGTCTAGGGGACTACTCAACTAAACCATATAGGCCTAGCTTCTCAAGATCTTCCCCACTGTCCGGAGAAGTGCTGCTTCCACTGGAGGCATGGGATGTTGTATTATCAGTCAGAGTGGATAATGCCTAATAGTGAGTTGATTATCGTCTTTCAGTGTCAAACAGAAAAGAAAGGTCTCCATACTGTTGTCATTTAAAGTTTTGGTAATGGAATTTCTTAATATGTATGTGGCAAAGGTATGTTATTGAACACTGGCCCTTTATTGATCTTTGTAAGGTCAGAAATCTCACTAATTATTTTTTTGCCCGGTGATAGAAAAGAGGGGCATCAATTCTGTGTAATGTAATGCACCAAAGATATTTTGAAGGACCTATCATTACAGTGTGACCTAATGCTCTCCCTTTCAATATCCCTTTATTCTTTGTAGAGAATACAGACAATGTGATGTGGTGTTTGTATATATTACCTTACACTAACCTAATTCTAAGTTACATGTACACACACAGTCTAACTGGTGCACCTGGTGCAACGCCACTTTTCTTGCGCCCCATGGTGCTCTGCTAACACCACATGTGTGCGCCACATTTAATAAACGGTGCACAATGGTGATAGTTAGGGAACGAGCGTCATAATTTTTTTTACGCTAGTTTGGCGCATTGCAGGATTAATGTAAAAAAAATTGAAAACTATGGGAATATCCTTTTAACGCCTGCTGTTAAAAATGCTGATAAAAATGATGCAAAGAAGTCTCTTAGATTTCTTTGTGCCATTTTTTCAGCCCCCTAATCGGGGAAAGCCCCCCTGGAACAGGCATAATGTGGATCAAGGGGTTACAAAGCGGAACAATGCAAGCATTGCACCACTTTGTAAATATGGTGTGGCATTTTTGGCCATCTAATGCCACATTAGCATCAAACTAATTACACTAATGTGTTGTTAGGATGGCCCAAGGTCCCCAGTTAACAAACACATTTCCAGAATGCAGTACTACCTTCAGTACTTGCCCATTTGCAAAGATCATGCTATCTTTTGCTTTCAAAATTTGATTTCACTTTTCAACATTTTGATCTGAATTATCTTTTTGATTTGGCAATAAAATCTTTGTGTAGCACCTGCTAATGAGTCTTCATGTAATTCTGTAATTTTGATTTTCCTTGTTTTAGTGCTCTTCATTCAACCATATACCATGACAGATCCTTTTGATGGATATTTTCACTTAGCAGCTGTGAGCAGGAAAAACTCCTTAAGGTTTAGCCTAGTTGATAGTGATCTAGTAATGAGATAACAATGCATGTCCATGCATTATTTAAAGCATTGCCCTCAGTTCGCTGTATCATTATAATCAATAGATAAGCGCCTGGGCAGTACTGCCATTGGTAGCATCCTACTTGAGCTGGACTAGTCATTTTTAGTCTATGCAATCTGAGATCATTCTGGCTGAAGCAATGGCCTTACATTGCTCCTTGTAGGGGAACTCCCGGTGAAATAAATAGGTCTGGCAATAAGGATCACTTTTAATCAGGGGTCTAGTCACTTCTAAAAGGTGTGGTAAAACAAAAGTGTAATTCAAAATATTAGACATCATCCCTGCATTATGGCTGGCTAGCGCTGGTACATCAGGTCGATATTGTCTATTAAGATTAATCAGCTCATGCTCATACAAGCTTACCTAAAATTTATTGTACCACTACATGCTTTAGAGGGGAAACATACCATATTCAATCAATCAATCAGTATTTGTATAGCACAGCACTGTTACCCTGGTGATATCAGGACGCTGGGGTGTGATTTCTTTGTTGAAAAGCCAGGTCTTGAGTCTCCTCCTGAAATCCATAATGGAGGGTTCTGTTAGAAGGTGGCTGTGCAAGGTCATTCAAGGTCTTGATGGTGATGTGGGAGAAGGACGACTGCCACAGTGGCTGTGACAGGTGCGGGGTGTGAGGTCTATTGAGGAGTGCAGGTGTCTGATGGGTTGGTGGAAGCTCAATCGGTGGTTGATGTAAGCAAGTCCTTGATCCTGTAGGGCTTTGTAGGCATGCATGAGGGTATTACAATGTCACTGAAGTTCCAATAGACCTGGTTCTTAAAGCGCTGCTGAGAAAGGAAGATTTAAGTCCCCTGTCAGTAATATGTCATGCCCAAGAAATGCCTGCTTTAAAATATAAAATTTCTCTAGAAGTGCTGATCATATAATATTTTTTTTAACTGAGTCCGGTAGAATATAGACATTTATCAGAATCATACGTGCTATATCCCCATTGTGAAATGTGATGTTAGTCCCCAGGAAGTCCCCAGGAAGTAACCAGACCTGGTCTCAATTACTGAACAACTACCATTTATTTTTGTAGCAATATACATTGCCAAGTCTCCCGACAGTCTATCATGATCAGATAGTTTTATTGCAGGCTTAATGTAAGAGCTGAAACCTGGTAGATATATTATTGTATTTACTCATGTTTCTTGTAAATAAATGATTGAAAATTGATTTAACCAGGATACAAGTTCCAGGTCAGATTTTAGTTTTTTGGCTTCAAATATGTTACAAGATAGAACAAGGGGTGCATTCTTGTTGTGCATAGTTCTAAGTGTCTTTGGCAGCTAGGACTTCTGATGGAATGACATACATGTTCCTGAGAGTCACCCCCCAGCATTAGGTACCAGTGCCTGGGTCTCCATCCTCAAACTTGAAATCAACATTACCTTAATCTGACTGATTTCATTGGATGTCCCCCACGAGCTTCTTAGAACACTAGAATTTGACAAATTGCTGCTATTGGGGTCCATATTGCCTGTGTCATGAGCATTTTTCTCAACTGAGCTGGGTACTTCTGGGCTCCCTGAGAGACTATCTCAATGCCCCATTCAGAGAATAACAGTTTTTTGGCATAATTAGCTTTATGATAGCTGGATCCACATAGCTCAATTTGGTGGCATCTATTACCTTAGAGATTGCCCCATTCCAACTTCTACAGAGGCAACACATTCTTTGTTGCTGAATTTTATATCAGCCAAGACAGGGACAGCACCATAAAGGCACAGGAAGGAACCCTTGTTCAAGACATCAAGCCTGTTTTGTCAACATTATTGAGGGATGAACAGTATGGACTGAGTTTTTTCGTAGCCTTGTAGTGCATAATAATGTATGTGCAGTCTTCTTTGGCAATTGATAATTTAGCTGGCAGTGTCTTGATTTTTGTGGGTCCCTCAAAGAAGGTCATTAGCTTTGAAGCAGCGTATTTGTTGCAGCCACTCAGCATTAAGCTGTCTTCATTGGATTGCCAGTTCAGAATATGAGGCAAAGTTATTTTGCATGTGATTTGCTAGAGGTGAGAGTTTCTGATGTGTGTCCAGTGTTCTCAAGTTGTTTATGGATTAAATTGCCTGTTTTGTTTACTGCTAGGGTAGAAAATGTCTCCTTGAGCACCAACTGACATTTGTTGACTGGCAAAGATGGGTCACATTGCACTTCAACACTTTTACTCTGAGTGTTCCCTTTTGCCTTGGGAGCTGAGATCACTTTTGTCAGTTAAAAGTACAGATGTAATTGTGAATTGTTCATGAAGTCATCAACCTCTCCAATATGACAAATTTTGTTGTAGCAGGGATCCCTCAAAGGGGTTGCGACCACCCCTGGAGATTCAGATGCCTTCATTTGCATGGTCCTCGGAGCCATCTATCCAGGGTTGTTGTCTTGGTTGAGCATCTGTGGACCATGTGGATTTAATTGCAAATCTAAATCAGCCAATCCCTTTAATTGATTAGAGGATGTATTCTCTGACTGAGGCTTTAACGAGCTATAAGGTATGAAGAAAGGTTAAAGTATGCTGTTGTTAGATCTGTTTTTCTTTCTTCAAACATTTTTTTTGAGGTTTTTTTTCCTTGAGAGGATAGGCTTTTTTTACCAGTGTTGGGCAAGAGCACCTGTTGTACAGGTAAGGAGCACCTTCTATTATTTGTACCTGTGCTATCTTCTTGGGAGTCTCTGGCCATTCCTGAGTACTTTAATGTATGGATTAGAAATTGGGATTGCTGTTCCTTCAATTTAGTCAGATGAACTTCCTTCTGCCGTGAAATGCTTCATGATATCATTTTTTATGTTTAGCCAAGCTGTTATGCTTGTGTTTAATATGCAGGGAATGGATTCCTGGCTTTTCAGTAATATCTGCAGAAAAACAGTGAATGCTAGTTGGATCTAGTCCTTTGGTTTTCAATCCTTCCAAGGACCTAGTAGGCCATTTCAGCCTATTTCTTGCAGATGGGTTGATAATTTCAGGAGTTGTCAATTTGTACATCCTTTTTATGCGCGTGTTTGTTAATTAAATCCCATATCGAAGACAAAAAGGATATCATTTAATTCAGAGATGCCAATGAAGGATCTGACTATGTTGGCAATGCAGCTTTATGCCCCATTGTGTTACAATCGTCAGGCGATCACAGTGGTTTTGTTGAAAGGTGGCCAATACTGAATGCTGTTTCTCTAGGAAGTGCGATGGGTGTGGTCATGGCCCAGCCTTCACAAACCTGTTTGCTGGGCAACACATTGTATCTATTCTCTAGGCTTGACTCTTCTCCTGGGCCTTGCAATAGCGTGACTAATGATGGATTTTGAAATCAGGTGCATTATTAGGAGCTACCTCACATAGAAATTTCTGGACCATCTTGATTGTCTCTTTCTTAATGTTCACTAGAACAAGGCTGTCAGACCCTAATGTAGAAAGCAGGGTCTTGCTTGTGGGAGGGAGACGACGTTTGACACCCTTGGACTGCTGTTGGGTGCTGCTTCACTAACTGAGCCTTCTCGCATCCCAGAGCCTTGAAGGTTGAATGATGAAGTATCTGGTGTGATGGAATATAACTCTTGTGTATTACTGCTTCAACTGTGTGATAGTTAGGGTTAAAACACAGAATTCCTGTGCCCGGCGCCTGAGTCATATCTAAATTACTCACTCCTCGCTAGGTGTTGTTAACGGATGCCTGTGTCTGGTTCATTGCCAAATTAGCAAATACCTCACCTGCAGGCTCATTGGATGCTGTTTTAGCCATTGGGAGCTGACCCAATTTTTCACATTGTCCAAACTGGGTATCCACAGAATACTCTGAACACGAGCCCTCTCCCCATTTCAAATTCAAATCCAAATCTACATCTTCAAGGCTGTCAGTGTCCAACTGTTTTGTGCTGCCTATTCCTTGTGCAGAGCTAGTACTGCCCGCTCCGCTGAACTTGCATGTGACCGACCCCCTTAGCAGGAGAAAGCTTGCATTTAAAAATTGAATAAGATTCTAAGGCAACGATTTCCACTTCACTATGACATTTTCTGTTGCTGATGGTCACTAAAGCCTTAGTGGAATCACTGAAAGAGCTGCTGTACTGTTCCAATCGTTTTTAAGTGTTGCCTTTTCATTTGCTTCTGTGTTTTTAGACAGGTCTGATTTTTAATGCCTTATTTACAGCCTGGTTTTGGCTCTAGTTCGTCTAGTTTGCCTCTTGTCGATGTGACTATAAGTGAGTGTTCATGAATTAGAGTACACAGAGCAACCATCCCTGAATGCCCTTATGCTGTTGTTTATATGATACAGAGCCTCACAGACAAACAAACATCAGCAATATTCTCTTCTCTGCCTTTTGGTGCCTGTCAGTCAGTCAATCAGTTGACTTGTAGCATTGAGGGTATGCAGGTGGTTGTAGGGTCCAAGGCCTCAGGTTTTCAGCACCCTACAAACCTCCTGTAGAGGAGAGGAGGTCCTGATGTGCAGGGGGAGATTGTTCCAGGCTTTTGCTGTGAGGTAGGAGATGAAGTGCCCTCCTGCTCTGCTGCGTTGAATGAGGGTATGTGGGCCAACATGAGGCAGGCGAAGGGAAGGTGTCTGGAGGGTTTGTGGAATCCCAGGCGGTGGTTGTGGTAGGTGGGTCTGGAGTCTGGAGTCCTGCAGGGCCTTGGATGCTTGAGTGAAGCACTTGAACTGGCATCTCTTTTAAACTGGCATCCAGTGGAGTTCTTTGAAGTAGGGATGATGGTGCGATGAGGGAGATCCAGGATCAAGCTTGCTGCTGCATTCGGGATGGACTGTAGTCTTTGAACTAGGTGTGCCTCGATTCCCACATAGAGGGTGTCTCCGTAGTCTAGTTGACTGGTAATGGTAGCTTGGGTGATGTTGCATCTCGTGTTTTAGAGAAGTCACTTGAAAATATTAAGTAACATGTGCAGAATGAATGAGCAGGAGAATGACACTGCGCTGACTTTGGACCTTGTGGTGACTTTGCTATTCAGGAAGATGCAGAGATTCCTCTTTTGCTTAACTGGGTTTGGAGTGGGGCCCAGTTCTGTGGGCCAACAGGAGGCTTCCCAAGGGAGAGTTGTCACTACTGGAGATCAAAACTTCCATCTTCTCTGTATTGAACTTGAGGCAGTCATCCCTTATCTAATTTCAACACTGGTCATGCACTGATGGAAGTTTATTTTTCTAGCGGGGGAGTGGATGAGTTGTGTTTCATCTGCATAGGATATAGGAGGGGCCACTGGAATTATGCAGTAAGGGAGGACCAAATTATGCAGGAGGGTGAAGTAAATTATGCGCCAAGAAAAGCCAAGTTTTGCGGCATTATGCAGCATATTTTGTGATAGTATTATCTCATTATTTTGACATTTTAAAATTGTTAACACTATTAGGGCATGGGTTGTGCCTCATTAGTACCAGTTTAAGCCCTAAAGATAGCAATAAGCTACAGAAAGGTGATCAGTTAATCCTTCCAAAGAGTCTTCCACTATGGGAGGACATGTGTTGCTGTGTTTTGAGTAACTTTTGATCTGTTTGAGCTAGAATTTTTTTTTTTGTTAAAATCTGCAGATTATGCAGCAGATGATGGATTAGGTGGCATATGCGGCGAATCTATAATTATGCGAAAATCAAAGCAGCCGCACAATCGCACAGTGGCCCTGGATATAGTCCGTAGGATCTGACTATGTTGCAATGGGGAAAATTTAGATGTTTACAAGGGTGGGGTGAATGATGGGCCTTGACGGACTCCGCAGATGATTGGTTTGGGTTTGGAGGTGAAGGGTGGAAGGTGGAAGGTGGAAGGTGGACTCCTTGCGTTCTGTCAGTGAGGAAGGAGGTAATCCATCTAAGGGTGGCTCCTTTGAAGCCTATGACGTAAAGTCAGTGAAAACGGTGGGAGATGGTATCAAAGGCTGCTGAGGGATCTAGGAGGATAAGGGCAACTATCTCTCCTTTTTTGAGGAGAGCCCGGATGTTGTCTGTGGTCATAATCATGGCTGTTTCGGTGTTGTGATTGCTGTGGAATCCCGATTGGGAGTTGTCCAGGAGGTGATTGTGTTCCAGGTAGATGGTGAGATGTTGCTTGATGGCTTTTTCAATTACTTTTGCATGCAAAGGGAGCAGGGAGATGAATTTGTAGTTACTGAGTTTGTTGGGCTCCCCTGAAGGCTTCTTCAGCAGGGATTTGATTTCTGCATGCTTCCAGTCTTCTGTGAAGGTGGCAGACTCCAAAGAAAAGTTCAAAGTTGATCCTGGATGCTCCTAGGTTGAAGATGTGGTGGGGGCATGAGTCAAATGGGGAACCTGAGTGGATAGATTTCACAACGGTAATGGTGTCCTGAGTGGTGAGGTGGTTCCAGGTAATTAGCCATGGGATGGTCGTGTGTCTGGAGGTGTGGCTATTGAAAACGGTTCAGGCTTGGCTTACTGGTTAAAGCTTCTATAGATCTTGATGATCTTGTCATGAATGAAAACTGCTAAGCTGTCGCATAGGTCCTGAAAGAGAGAGATGTTGCCTGGTGCCATTGTAGGGTTGGTCAATTCTTTGTGAAGGGTTGGTGAATTCCTTGACTATGCAGAAGAGCTCATTACTGTTGTTGGGGTTAGCTTCGATGCAGGATACCAGGGCTTTTTTTTTTCTTCACATATAGTTGGCAGTGGTATAGGTTGAGTGTTGGTTTGTATGAGGTTCTGTCGTATGGTTCTTTGTTGATGTGCCACCTTTTCTTGAGGTACTTGCCGTGGTGCTTGGCTTTCCTGAGCTCCCAGGTGTACCAGCTGTGTTGTTTGGTGGATCTTCTGTTTCTTGTTCTTGATTGGGGTGGTGTGTAGGAGGCTGGACTGGCTTGTAGTGAGTACCAAGGGGTACTTGCACCTTGCACCAGGCCCAGTTATCCCTTATTAGTGTATAGGGTGTCTAGCAGCATAGGCTGATAGATAATGGTAGCTTAGCAGAGCAGCTTAGGCTGAACTAGGAGACGAGTGAAGCTCCTACAGTACCACTAGTGTCATATGCACAATATCATAAGAAAACACAATACAGAGATATACTAAAAATAAAGGTACTTTATTTTTATGACAATATGCCAAAAGTATCTCGGTGAGTACCCTCAGTATGAGGATAGCAAATATACACAAGATATATGTACACAATACCAAAATATGCAGTAATAGTATTAGAAAACAGTGCAAACAATGTATAGTTACAATAGAATGCAAAGGGGACACATAGAGATAGGGGCAACACAAACCATATACTCCAAAAGTGGAATGCGAACCACAAATGGACCCCAAACCTATGTGACCTTGTAGAGGGTCGCTGGGACTATTAGAAAATAGTAAGGGTTAGAAAAATAGCCCACCCCAAGACCCTGAAAAGTGAGTGCAAAGTGCACTAAAGTTCCCCAAAGGACATAGAAGTCATGATAGGGGAATTCTGCAGGAAAGACACAAACCAGCGATGCAACAACGATGGATTTCCAGTCGAGGGTACCTGTGGAACAAGGGGACCAAGTCCAAAAGTCACAAGCAAGTCGGAGATGGGCAGATGCCCAGGAAATGCCAGCTGTGGGTGCAAAGAAGCTGCTACTGGACAGTAGAAGCTTAGGTTTCTGCAGGAACGACAAGGGCTAGAGACTTCTCCTTTGGAGGACGGATCCCTCACGCCGTGGAGAGTTGTGCAAAAGTGTTTTCCTGCCGAAAGACCGCCAACAAGCCTTGCTAGGTGCAAATCGTGTGGTAAAGGTTTTTGGATGCTGCTGTGGCCCAGGAGGGACCAGGATGTCGCCAATTGCGTCAGGTGACAGAGGGGGCGTCGAGCAAGACAAGGAGCCCTCTCAACAGCAGGCAGCACCCGCAGAAGTGCCAGAAACAGGCACTACGAGGATGTGTGAAACGGTGCTCACCTGAAGTCGCACAAAGGAGTCCCACGTCGCCGGAGAACAACTTAGGAGGTCGTGCAATGCAGGTTAGAGTGCCGTGGACCCAGGCTGGACTGTGCACAAAGGATTTCTGCCGGAAGTGCACGGAGGCCGGAGTAGCTGCAAAAGTCGCGGTTCCCAGCAATGCAGTCTGGCGTGGGGAGGCAAGGACTTACCTCCACCAAACTTGGACTGAAGAGTCACTGGACTGTGGGAGTCACTTGTACAGAGTTGCTGGATTCAAGGGACCTCGCTCGTCGTGCTGAGAGGAGACTCAGGGGACCAGTGATGCAGTTCTTTGGTGCCTGCGGTTGCAGGGGGACGATTCCGTCGACCCACTGGAGATTTCTTCAGAGCTTCTAGTGCAGAGAGGAGGCAGACTACCCCCACAGCATGCACCACCAGGAAAACAGTTGAGAAGGCGGCAGGATCAGCGTTACAGAGTTGCAGTAGTCGTCTTTGCTACTTTGTTGCAGTTTTGCAGGCTTCCAGCGCGGTCAGCAGTCGATTCCTTGGCAGAAGGTGAAGAGAGAGATGCAGAGGAACTCGGAGGAGCTCTTGCATTCGTTATCTAAGGAATCCCAAGAGACAGAGACCCTAAATAGCCAGAAAAGAGGGTTTGGCTACCTAGGAGAGAGGATAGGCTAGCAACACCTGAAGGAGCCTATCAGAAGGAGTCTCTGACGTCACCTGATGGCACTGGCCACTCAGAGCAGTCCAGTGTGCCAGCAGCACCTCTGTTTCCAAGATGGCAGAGGTCTGGAGCACACTGGAGGAGCTCTGGGCACCTCCCAGGGGAGGTACAGGTCAGGGGAGTGGTCACTCCCCTTTCCTTTGTCCAGTTTCGCGCCAGAGCAGGGCTAAGGGGTCCCTGAACCGGTGTAGACTGGCTTATGCAGAAATGGGCACCATGTTTGCCCATGAAAGCATTTCCAGAGGCTGGGGGAGGCTACTCCTCCCCTGCCTTCATACCATTTTCCAAAGGGAGAGGGCGTAACACCCTCTCTCAGAGGAAGTCCTTTGTTCTGCCATCCTGGGCCAAGCCTGGCTGGACCCCAGGGGGGCAGAAACCTGTCTGAGGGGTTGGCAGCAGCAGCAGCTGCAGTGAAACCCCAGGAAAGGCAGTTTGGCAGTACCCAGGTCTGAGCTACAGACCTGTGGGATCATGAGATTGTGCCAACTATGCCAGGATGGCATAGAGGGGGCAATTCCATGATCATAGACATGTTACATGGCCATATTCGGAGTTACCATTGTGAAGCTACATATAGGTAGTGACCTATATGTAGTGCACGCGTGTAATGGTGTCCCCGCACTCACAAAGTCTGGGGAATTGGCCCTGAACAATGTGGGGGCACCTTGGCTAGTGCCAGGGTGCCCTCACACTAAGTAACTTTGCACCTAACCTTTACCAGGTAAAGGTTAGACATATAGGTGACTTATAAGTTACTTAAGTGCAGTGTAAAATGGCTGTGAAATAACGTGGACGTTATTTCACTCAGGCTGCACTGGCAGGCCTGTGTAAGAATTGTCAGAGCTCCCTATGGGTGGCAAAAGAAATGCTGCAGCCCATAGGGATCTCCTGGAACCCCAATACCCTGGGTACCTCAGTACCATATACTAGGGAATTATAAGGGTGTTCCAGTAAGCCAATGTAAATTGGTAAATTGGTCACTAGCCTGTTAGTGACAATTTGAAAGAAATGAGAGAGCATAACCACTGAGGTTCTGGTTAGCAGAGCCTCAGTGAGACAGTTAGGCATCACACAGGGAACACATACATATAGGTCACAACCTTATGAGCACTGGGGTCCTGGCTAGCAGGGTCCCAGTGACACATAACAAACATACTGAAAACATAGGGTTTTCACTATGAGCACTGGGTCCTGGCTGGCAGGATCCCAGTGAGACAGTGAAAATACCCTGACATACACTCACAAACAGGCCAAAAGTGGGGGTAACAAGGCTAGAAAGAGGCTACTTTCTCACATGGTGATGTCAGTGTAGTCAGTGATCCAGGTGTTGAAGCTTTGGACATTCTGGTTCATGTTGTTCTGGTGTTTGGCTGGGTTGAGGGTGTTGGCCCATTTGGTCTCTGAGGCCTGGTTCCAGCTGTGATGGGCAGCATTGGGTTGCGTCAGAACCTCAGCTCCTTTGTGCCACAGTCTTTACAGCTAATAAAGAGCTGAGATTGCTGCAGATTGCACAAATTACACAAATTATCTAACAGCCAGCGGCAGCAGCGGCTAGCAACTGGCAGCTAGCAGCAGTTAATTGCCGTTATGAGAAGCAATGAGCAGCAAGAATAGGGAAAAGTTATTTCTGGGAGCATAAATATTCGTATCCTACCGCACCTCTAAATAATGTCACACTCTTCTCTCTAGTCTTGTTAATATTGTACTTCAATTCCTTTCAATATACTGGTCAGATATTCTCAAAACCTCATGATAGGTAATCAAGCTTATCTCCTCCTCTTCAGATTGGGAGACTGGGTCTCCAACAGGCCTCCAAAGGGCTTCTGAAACTGATTAGGCCCTTCTTGTCCCTGTTGCCTTCTCTCTAGCTCAGCACCCACAGAACTACTTGACACCTCTACCCATGGCTCCACGACGGTGGAGGGCTTACAAGTCTCTGAAAGGCTGCAATAGACCAGGGCTCGGGTGCAGGAGGGCATAAGAACAACCAGACTTGTCTAAGGCATCCAACCCATCATCCAACAAGCTCACTGCTCAAATGCTCAAACGTTTGTGTCTGAATCACTCAGCTGAACGCTAGTCACATTGCTAGTTCAAAGGTTGGTTGGATATTAGAGATTAACTCAACCAGAGTTTAGAGATAATTCTTCCAATGTATTTTTCCTGATATTATTTTTTTTCATCATATGTGTAATGTTATCTTATTGGTTTGTAGCATATTGCTTTGGCCCATATTGTTGCTTTGAATGTTAAAAGACTTATGATAGCACAGTTTCTGTGGCCTCCTTTACTCTTTCCATTTGTTGAACTAGGGGTGCCTTTTGTACTTTTAAGTGTGGTACAATGTTATTTAGGTGCCTTCCATGTGTGAGTTAATAGAGCCAATTTCTTAGAAACATAGACTTAACAGTGGTGAGCAATTGCAGCCCTCTCATGGAGGTTGGTGTGGGAATACAGCAGACTCACATACACAGAAATGCGCATTAAAAGTATTGCTTCTGTTAGACCTTCTGTTTCAGTAAAAAAAACAATTATTTTATGTCAGTATATAAAACTCAATCACACACAAATTGCAAAAAATAGTTGGTAACAAATATGTAGGTGTAAAACAAAGACATCTAGGGTCACTGATTTCCTGTGACACAACTCACGCTCTTTTGTAGTGTATGGTCTATTAGGCAAGAAACACAGTGGAGGTGCAGCACCACACTTCAAATATTATGTTATGTCTGCTCTGGTTGGCGTAAAGATCCAAAGATTATGTTATGTCTGCTCTGGTTGGCGTAAAGGCTAGACTCCATTTTTCTCTGGTCATTGGCCTGTCTATCTTTGACCTTGATACTGCCTGCCTTCATCTTTTGAAGAACCTGTGTAAGTGTCAACTTATCCAGACAATAACCTTCACATAAACCTAATGCAACATCAATCTGGCACAGGTTCCCTGTTACCTATATTTCAAAGTAAGACAGTGGATATAAACTAAACAATATAGTATGAATTGATGTACTTTTGTCAGACTGCTTTTTACTGGTTTGTCTTAAGACTATCATATTGATGCCTACCAGTTTTGTCTGGAATTTAAGGGAAATTACCCATGTACGTCCAAAGATCTGTGGCTAATACTATAAAGACCCCATGAAGTGGTCACTGACTTGGAGAGGTCTTTGCCCAGATTGTTGCACTAGATCCTGACAGAGATTCTGCAAAATGTCCCTACTGCTGCAGCATTCATTCCCATGCTGAGGACTGATGCCATACCAATTCTGAGAGGAGAGTAGCTGAGCCCAGCTGATGTGTGTTGTCCTTTCAATGGGAACACTCTCTACCGGCAGACGTCTGATAATCAAAGCTTCTTCGCTGTAAACAGGTACGCAGTGTGCTGAATCCCAAGAAAGTCTAGATGAAAATTAGCTACTTAAAAATCTCATAGTTTAGCACATAAATGTAGTATTTAGGGTAATAGTTTGCCAATGACATTTTGACCATATTAGTAATGTTTATATTATTCTCGCTGTTAGTAACATGCATCAGTGCTGTTTCAATTATATTCTGTGTGGTTATTACTCGTGCTAAGCAATAGGATGAGACTGTTGAAATTAACACTTCAAATATAAAGTTTCTTCTTTTAGTGCTGTACTTTTGTGTGGTATTCTAAAGAATGAAATTGGTTTGAATTACCACTCAGTACTCTGACCCCTTTCCAAGGGAATGTTAGTAACCCATAAAGCATGGACACCATATTGAGAAGTATGTGGAGTGAGGTTGTGTGGGACTTCAACAACCTGGACTTTCACACTCAAGTGTTGTTGCTCTGAAATACTTTCAGGCATCTATGGGTGGAAAAGTCAAACCTTATAGAGCTAGGACAGAGTCTTAGTGTATGCAACGTGTCCAGCAGGCACAAGCCCCTTAGCAATATCCTGGAGGGGCTTGTATGCACATGGCTGTATTTCCACTTCATTGTAGATGAGCAGTGGATGTGGCATTTTTATAAAGCTAAGGAGTTTGTGCACTTTTCAAGTCAAACCTACTCACTCCTATGGACAGGGAGAAGCATGTGTGCCACAGTAGTGTGATACTTACGGTGACCATATGAATCCATTCCAACAGGACACCACTTTTACAACCCTTGACTTTGCTTTTATAGATCATTTGAATCAGGTGTGTTTGTTGAATAAGTTCAAGTAAATAGAAACAAAAATACAACTCCCAGGATGCAGGATTATGTTAAATCAAAACTCAGAACTCAAACAGTTTTCTCCCAGTAACATGGATTCATCTGGTCAACCTTTTACTGTTTGCTAATTTTTTGATACAGCACTGTAGTGACTCCTGATGGTTAATATGTATAAAGGGGTAGGTGTGAGCTGTGGTCAAAATGTCCTCTCACACCTGTTTGAATTGGTAACTAATGTGAGCTGTGTTAAGCAGAATGGTGTCACATAGTGGATAAAAGGTCTAATATGATGAGAGAGAGAATATTATGAGTAGAGACAGATCTTATGCAGCATTCTTGTGTATGAATAGGTTGACTTCAGTGTAGAGAGTTGTGTTTGGAAATATCGGTGCCAGAGTGATAAGACGATCAATTTAGTAACAAAAGTCTTGAATATCATGCAGAAAAAGCAAATTTGCTAGAAGGGAAACTTGTGAAATATTGATAAATTCATAAGGAAAGTCTCAAGAAAATTGGTGAAATAAAATGGCATTTGAAATAGAAGGGGCATAAACCAAACATCATTGGGAAATATCTCCTGATTGCTAAACATGCAAATGAAAATGATAAAACCAGATATTTTAAGAGAAACAGCTACAAAGGCACTGTCTATCTGTTGCAGAGGATCACATACAAAACTACCCTAAAACAGGCCTGTAAGTAGTGAGGTTCAACAAATTCACTGTCTGTAGGCTTAACGGACTACTTGAAATATAACTTGCTACTTGGTTGGTCAACCATTTGAAATTATAACTGTGAGCTTTTTTGTAAAAATTTGTCATACTCACTTAAAATGTTTACTTAATTGTTTTGACCTCATAAACATTATGGTGATTGACGGTTTACCTAACAACAGTGATTTCACTGTTAAATGTATTCAAAGGCTGCTGGAATATTTAGAGCCTGCTTGCAAGGTAGGTTGATGTGTACGTTTGTATGTACATATCTGTTCTTTCCTTACAAGTGAGGTGCCTATCACCCTTTGACCTAGATAAATAGTGAATGTGTTTTTTTAATATTCACCTCAGAGATTAAAACAACAAATTCAAATGAGTTTATATAAATCAGATCCCAGTCTTTCTAAACACTCTTCCAATTCATAACAACTTCCTTTAAACTGCACTGCACCTTAATATTGAATACAAAATATTGTCCTATCTAAATATCCAGTGGGGCTAGAAAGATTTTCAGAGTGGGATGCTCCCATCAATGTTGCATTACTAAAATCATAGGGACTATTAAAAAAAATCCAAGCGTTACACATAGAACAAGTGCAACAAATGTATTCAGCAAGAGAGAGGTAAGGGTGTAGTGTGTACCTGGTGGTGCATTTTTGAGCACACTGTTACTAAAGAATGATTTGATAGTGCAGTAATTTAGCCACTACATTTACATAGACACAGTTTTGCTGATAAAATGGCATAGCGCACAAACGATAATCCGTGGAAATTGAGTTTCAGAGAATATTTATCATATGGGCCCTTCAAGGGACACAGATGTCGAGGTAAGATTAATAAAACTATATTCATCTACATGCACTTACCGTCTTGATCTTTTAGATATGCTATATTGGTAGCGCTATTATTTTTTCAGTCAATAGTTCGTCATACAACTGTCGTTGTGTGCTTCAGATTTCTACCTTTGACGTTGAACCTTACAGTTGCCAGGTCTTATTCCCGAATGTCATCTCCTCAGCGCCCAAAGTTGCAAGTGAACTTTTTGAATAGTTTTTAAAGGGGGATTTTTGGATTTCTCTAACATTTGATTTACCTCTTCCCGTCCTTTCTCTGAAAGATTGCACAGACCCAAGGCCCCCAATGAGCTATACTAATTGCTAAAAGTGCACGTGTTTATTACCCTTAAAATCTTTAAATTCGTGTATCATTCAGAGGCGCTTCTTCCTGCTGCTTTAAGAATGGGTTAAAGTGTAACATGAACAGTGTCATCAAGCTAACTTCAAATTATAATATGCTACAATCAACTGCAAATCGAGTAAACCGTATGGCCTTTCCAGAGAAGCTTTGGACCTTTGACCGCAACAGATCTTTTCGAGCAGTTAAGAATAGTATCTAAAAAAAAACATACAGCCGGCCGGATAAAAATTCAAAGCAGACGAAACTTTCCTGCTCAAAAAAGGCTCTGTTTATGCGTGCTTTATCTGCATGAAATTGGTCACGACCTTCCAGGTGCCTTGAAGGTTGAAGTGTTTGCTGGACCATTTAAAGCTACTCCGGCACGCTCACGTGACCTGCGCCCGATGTGAAGAGCTGGGCTTTTAAGGCGGAAGCCATCTTGTCAATGCGCCGAGGTCACTAATAGCCTGCCTTGGGCCTCAAATGGGTCATGTTCGGCTCGCGAGTCCAACACAAAGGAAAGAGGAGAGGCGAAGAGGTGGGGGCTGCAGAAATAATTATAATTCTTGTTTTTTTCTCTCCCCTTCTCTTCAGGCACAGAGTTATGCTCCGTGTCACTGTGTTAATGTGCTTGCATCCAGGGAGACACGTAATGCGCCTCTCAGCCCTGTTTATTAGTGTGATCCATTTGCGAGGGCCCTTCTTTTGTACCTCAATATGAATGTGCTTTGATGGCAAATAATTACTCCAGTCCTTTTGACATGAGGATCTGCAGGCTGCCCTAGTTAAGCCAGTAATTAGCCTGTCCTCCTTTTTTTTTTATTTATTATTGAGAAACTACAAATTATCCGCATATGGGAACTGGCCGGTCCTTTTCTCCGTTAACTCCCCTCTCTCCCTTTCCCCCTCGGCCTATCTCGCCCTCTTCCTTGTATCTCTCAGCACTTTTGATAGGTCGAATGCAGCTGCACTAGAGCAAGATAATGCCCTGCCATCAGGATGATGAACAATTTGGGTGAAGAGCCTTCCAGATGAACACAAAGGCTGAAGGAGTGCAGTTGATGCAGCCCTGGACAGCTGAAGAATGCCGCAGCGTGCAGATGAATAGCCCTCATTTGTGAATATACAGATTTTCCGCGGTGAATAAAAATTGAGTGTAGGTCACAATAAATAAACTTTTCCCCCTGTTAAATAATAATTCAGGTACCCGGCACCAAACAGCTGTAAATTGAAGGTTGTGCTTAGTTTCCCCAAATCTCAAAGGGGATAATTAAGCCACGCTCATATTTGTTTGATATATTACTGTAATGATGTGCTTCTATATTCTGGCTCATTTCAGATTATTTTGGTTTATTTTATTATCTCATGCTTAAATTACATTTCGAGACTCTTTTAAGTGCGGTGGCAGAGTTGCTGGCACTTATGTCCCTGTGTTCACATTCTCTGTTTAAAATATATACATAATGCATAGGGTGTTTCATTAAAGCAGCGCCGTCCCTCGCCTTCAGAGTACATGGGCAAGCGCGGCTCTGTCGTGGCATGTATAATGTGATGAGTTATTTTTGCCGTCCCCTCGAGCCCTGATACTTGATCGATGACAAAGCAAGGTGCGGACAGGGCGATATTAATTATCAATCCAGGTCATCATTAATGCCCCCAAGTATGCAAGGCAGTATTTCAAGGTGTCTGAAAACATCAGGAATCCATATTGACGGAGAACGGGTGGGTTGTGCCATTTGTGGTGTCCCCTCGCCTCGACAAGGAACTACACAGCCCTAAAGGAAACATAACTTGTAGTTTTTACACGCTTTTTGTTGTCTCTTTTTAACATTCCATACTTATTTTGACTCTTGCTTTTGTTTTTTCGACAGAACTGCCATATTCATACCTTTGATTTCTTAGCATGTAACTAAGCCGTCCTTTGCTGTCAATAGTTGCAGATATTTTCTCATATCTCGATTTCGCTTGCAGCCTATGTCATGATATTCTCTCTCTATCACATCATCCTTATACCTGTATCCTTCACATTGCCTGCAATAAACATGTAACATGTGTAAAAGTGCATTTGTAGGTCTATCATGTCCTTCCATGTCACAGGGAGAGTATGTTTCTAGTCCTGGCTTTCTTTTAAAGAAACCCAGCTACTTTGCAGGCCTAAATTGGCTCACTGTCGCTGGAACCCTACATCACACCTCTTGGCATTTCCTTTGCAAAGTATTATCAGATATATTAATGTGATTGGCTTTGTTGAAATGAACTGAGGCTCCAGTTTGCAGTTTTTTAAGTGAAGTCCTGATACTGCAAACGTAACGCCCTTGTGACATAGTCATGAGGTAACCCCAGAAGACCCACACACAATTTAGTCCCACGCAGCATGAGTGCTCAACAAGGTATCTGATTAAAATAGTTCACAATTATTTATGGTGTTACATCAAAAATCTCACACTGTTTAATGAATGATCCCAATAAATACTAGTAGGCAACTTTAACTAAATGCACTTTTTCACCTGAGTTGAGATCTTTGGATGTCTTTCTACATAACACAGAGTCATGTCACCCTCTTTATCTTGTGAACTATTGATTTGCTAGGTACCTACTGAAGTTCTGGCTCACTCTGGCTTTTGAATACAAGCACACTTACCAGGCCTGCAGCTGCAACCATGCAAACAGAGTACATGGTATTTATATGAACCATCAGTACACCTGGTACAAGCTAGTGGTCATATTGTCAGTATGAGCAGACAATGGTTTTAGTACAGCTTTACAAGTAGGCCAGTGTTCTCTTGGTGTACATTATGTAAGTGAGGTTGCTTTAACACTGCATATTATCAAAGAAGCATCTTCCTGTTGTGAACTTTTCTGTCCACATAAGGTAATATTCTGAAGAATGCACTACACAAAGAAGAAAAACAACTCTCAGTTTTGGCAAAGTACCTCTAAAATAATCTTTTGTTGAATAACGAATTTCAATAAAGGATAACATGCTTGCTGCCAAAGCAATTTGAAATATTCCAATGCCCCAACACACACAAAAGTTAAAACTCTAAGTAGATTAAGCAGGAAAGTGAAGAACTAGCTGTACCAAAATGGTATTCCTACAGAACCAAGGTGTAAAAGACAAAGCATCTCCAAAAGACAATAGTTTTGCTATGTCTCAACCACAACTTATTGCATGCTAGCCCACAACCATTAAACAAGTTCTGAAAATGTGTTACTGAAAGGATAGTTACTACAGCTAAGATTAACTGTAATATAAAGTATTCCAATAGCTTAGGCAATGCTTACCCTCTTCTTTGAAGATATTGAATTCCTGGTTTCTGTTGGTACAGATTTATCCAGGCTAAAATAAATTTTCAGTGTGCCTGGATACTCAGGCTGGCCGGCACTGAGGATTCCAAAATGCAACTTGCGTTGCTTTCCATCTTGTTCAGAGTGGACATAATCTTGCAGTTTAGGCTGCGCTGTTACTTTGTTTAAGACAAAAACGATTGATAGGCGAGGTGCTGTTTATACAATTAGAAAATCACAGTAGTTCTGCTTGAGATATTCCAGTGTAGCAGACGCATTAGGATCACAGTATATGATGGTTCCTGAGACTTCCTGAGGAGGGGGCGCTGTATTCAAGATTCCAGTCTCCTTGATTTCTGTGCCTGGAGGCTGAATTTACCCATCACCGATGATCACATTCAGACTGAAGCATGCCTTGGGGTGCGTGTTGCGGGTGCAGAATGAACATATCCAAGTAACTTGAGCAAAATCACAACTTTTAAGGTGGAGTTGGACTGATTTGAAACGTTCCAATCTAAAAGATTTTGAAAGGCTCCCCAAACTGTTTTGAGTGCTTTAGCAGTGCTTGCATATCCATTTATAGGACTTTTCCTCACTTAAATCTCATGATTTTGGAGTGTATGTGCTCAAACGAGGACTTGTTATGTGTTTCTCTTAAATATTCAAGCTAAGCATTGCAAATATCACTGTGCTAGCTTGATGTAATGTGCACAGGGGACATGCCCTATCAATTGGAATAAATTGCAAATTGCATACGTTGCCCTCCCTCCCCCGAACCAGGCAAGGACAAAGGAGTTGCAGCACGTTTTGGAAATGCTGTTTCAACATATTCATAGTAGTTTAGGCTTATTAGTTAAAGCATTCAGATATTATTTTAAGTTTTTTTCCGAAATGGAGTGACATGTCCAAACATGTTCCTGTTTCTGGGAACTCAAGCAGCACCTTGTGGAAAAATATCATGTGAGTTGCTTGCTGTCATATGCATGTGAGGCGAGGTAACATACCTGGATTAGAACTCTTCTTTTGTAGCAGGTTGACCCAATTTACCTATTGATGATCACGTTTCGTATTGTCAACAGACACAGTGAACAGGCATTGACAAAGTAAATTGATCCCGCTCCTTTATCAATGAAAGTTGTTCACTAATTGTCTTGTTTTCGGATGTGTGTTTTGGATAGGTGCCTGGGTGAATGAGAATAAGTCAATGGTTGAATGAATGGATGCTAAGTAAGTTCATGGATGGAAGAATGTGTGAATGTGTGAGTGCATGGATGAACGAGTGGTAGAGTGCATGGGTGAATGGATAAATGAGTGAGTGCATGGATTGAAAAAAATAGTGTGTAAGTGCATGAAAAGATAGCTGTGCCAAGATAGCAAGTGCCAGTGCCTCACATGTCACAATTAGGTTTATTAGGACAATGAATAATGAGTTGGTTCCTCTTAGATGTTAATAATATTGAGTTTCAAGACATCCCAAAAACTGGCAGCTTTTTGCACTGGCAGCTTTTTGCACTGGCTTTTCCATTCAGCGTTGTCTCTGTTACAGGGTTCACAAGTGGTTCTTACAGCCTGGCATGGCAAGCTTTTGAAGCACATCTCTTAAAAATGAAATGATTACTGACAGCAAATAAATTGGCCATGTGACAATGGTGATTGTAAAAAGGGTGGTACAATGGCTTATTGTACATAAAAGCGGAGAGTACATATATGACTATGTGCTTATCGCCATCCTCACAAGACAACAAGATTCCATCAGCAACATTTGGAAACATCATGGCATATGTTTGTTTCTTGGATAGGTACCTGGGCGAATGAGAATCAGTTAATGGTGAATCTCTGTTTGTATTGATGTGATGGAAGGATTTTCTGGAAACATTCTGACAAGCCTACCAAAACGTTTCCTGCTCTCTGCCCTTCTGGTAGGTCAGAAGTATTTCATATTCCTCACTTGGAGGGTCTATCAGTACATGGACTCATAATCAACCTTTAAGCCCACAAAACACCTCCTGTACTCTTGAATTAAATCACCTACCCTGAAAGCATTCTTCACCCTCCCAAAACATTTTAATCACCATTGATTTCAGTGAGTTAACCTACCAAAGCCACTCAATTGCACCCCCCTTTCACAATGGAGTCTCAAAGGTATCCTTTCTGCAGAGAAAGGGTCTTTTTTGGTGTGATCACTTCCCAAAAGTTTTGAAAGATGCTGCTTGTTTTTCAGCTCTGTAGTCAATCAATCAATAATATTTATAGAGCGCACTACTCACCCGTGAGGGTCTCAAGGCGCTAGGGGAGGGGGTTACTGCTGCTCGAAGAGCCAGGTCTTGAGCTGCCTCCGGAATGCGAGGTGGTCCTGAGGTTGGCGGGGAGGGAGTTCCAGGTCTTGGCCGACAGGTAGGAGAAGGATTTCCCACCTGCCGTTGTGCGGCGGATGCGAGGGACGGCGGCGAGTGCGAGGTTGGCGGAGCGAAGTTGACGGGTGGGCGTGTAGAAACTGAGGCGACGGTTGAGGTATTCGGGTCCCTTGTTGTGGAGGGCTTTGTATGCGTGGGTGAGCAGCCTGAAGGTGATCCTTTTGTTGACGGGTAGCCAGTGCAGGTGTCTCAGGTGGGTGGAGATGTGGCTGTTGCAGGTTATGTCGAGGATGAGGCGAGCGGAGGCGTTTTGTATTCGCTGAAGACGTTTCTGGAGTTTTGTGGTGTTTCCTGTGCATAGGGTGTTTCTGTAGTCCAGGCGGCTTGTGACAAGGGCGTGGGTCACAGTTTTTCTGGTGTCGGCGGGGATCCAGCGGAAGATCTTTCAGAGCATGCGGAGAGTGAGGAAGCAGGAGGACGATATGGCGTTGACTTGTTTGGTCATGGTGAGAAGTGGGTCCAGGATGAATCCAAGGTTGCGTGCGTGGTCTGAGGGGGTAGGTGTGGTGCCCAGGGCCGTGGGCCACCAAGAGTTGTCCCAGGCGGACGGGGTGTTTCCGAGGATGAGGACTTCCGTTTTGTCTGAGTTCAGTTTCAGACGGCTGAGTTTCATCCATTATGCAACGTCTTTCATTCCGTCCTGCAGGTTGGTTTTGGCGATGGTAGGGTCCTTGGTGAGGGAAAGTATCAGCTGGGTGTCGTCGACGTAGGAGATGATGTTGATGTTGTGTTTGCGTGCGATGTCGGCGAGGGGGCTCATGTAGACATTGAAGAGAGTCGGGCTGAGCGAGGATCCCTGTGGGACGCCGCAGATGATCTCGGTGGGGTCTGAGCAGAATGGCAGGATGTAGACTCTTTGGGAGCGGTTAGAGAGGAAAGAGGTGATCCAGTCCAGGGCCTGTCCTTGGATACCGGTGGAGCGGAGGCGGGATTTTAGGGTTCGATGGCAGACGGTGTCGAAGGCGGCCGAGAGGTCGAGGAGGATGAGGGCGGCTGTTTCTCCGTTGTCCATCAGAGTTCTGAGGTCATCAGTGACTGCGATGAGGGCCGTTTCAGTGCTGTGGTTGGCTCGTAATCCAGACTGGGAGGGGTCGAGTAGGTTGTTGTCTTCAAGGAATTTGGTCAGTTGCTTGTTGACGGATTTCTCGATGACTTTGGCCGGGAAGGGGAGGAGCGAGATGGGGCGGAAGTTCTTCAGGTCGTTGGGGTCCGCCGTAGGTTTCTTCAGGGGAGCGTTCACTTCCGAGTGTTTCCAGCTCTCGGGGAAGGTGGCAGATGCAAACGAGCTGTTGATGATGGTCTGGAGGTGGGGGGCGATGATGTCGTCGGCTTTGTTGAAGATGAAGCGGGGACAGGGGCCCGAGGGGGCACCGGAGTGGATGGTGTTCATGGTAGTTTTGGTCTCTTCCGCGCTGATGTGCGTCCAGGCGTTGAGGGTGACGGCTGGGGGTGTGGGATCCGTGGTGGTAGGCTGGGTCTGAGGGCCGAAGCTGTCGTGAAGGTCGGTGATCTTTCGATGGAAGAAGGTAGCAAGGGAGTTGCAGAGATCTTGTGAGGGCGTGATGGAGTTGGAGTTGGCGTTGGGATTGGAGAGCTCTTTGACGATGTTAAAGAGTTCTTTGCTCTTGTGAGTGTTCTTGTCCAGTCTGTCTTTGAAGGATGTTCTCTTGGTGGTGCAGATCAGCTGATGGTGTTCGCGGGTGGCGTTTTTGAGGGCGGACATGTTTTCTGCGGTGTGGTCTTTGTGCCAGGCTTTCTCGAGGGTACAGCATTTTTTTTTGTATTCCTTGAGGGTGTCTGTGAACCATTGAGGTTTCCTGGCGATGGTCTGTCTTGGGAGGTGTCTGAGGGGTGCGAGGTTGTCGGCGCAGTTGGTGATCCATTGTTTGAGGCTGAGGGCTGCGTTGTTGGCGTCGGTGGAGATGGTAGGTTGGTTGTGGCTGAGAGTGGAGAGTAGCTGCTCTGTGGAGATTTTGTTCCAATGTCTGCGTGGGGTGGGTTGTGTGCGGAGGTGGAGAGTCTTGCGTCTGAAGGTGAAGTGGACACATCTGTGGTCGGTCCAGTGTATTACGGAGGAGTGGCTGAAGGCTACGTGGTTGCTGGCGGAGAATATGGGGTCGAGCGTCTGTCTGGCGATGTGGGTGGGGGTGTTCACCAGTTGCTTGAGACCGAGGTTGGCGAGCAGGGTGGTGGTGTCGTTGTTCTGCTCCAAGTGGAAGTTGAGGTCTCCGAGGAGGATGTAGTCCGGCGAGGCTAGGGCGTGCGGGGAGATGAAGTCCGCAATGGATTCACTGAAGAGGGCGCGTGGTCCCGGGGGCCTGTAGATGAGAGTTCCTCTGAGGGTGGTCCTGAGGTCGGTGTGGATCTGTAAGTGCATATGTTCGGCAGCGAGGGGGGTGTCTTCGGTGGAAGTGGTGACGTTGATGGAGTCCTTGAATATGATGGCGATTCCTCCTCCGACTTGGTTGGTGCGGTCTCTCCTGGCGATCTTGTAGCCGTCGGGGATGGCTATGGCGATGTCGGTGGCCGAGGAGGCGTTCATCCAGGTCTCAGTGATGAAGGCGACGTCCGGTGCAGTGGAGTCCAGGAGGTCCCATAGTTCAATGGCGTGCTTGTGGACGGAGCGTGCGTTGATGAGGATGCATTTGAGGTGGTTATTGGCGCGTGGTCTGACGGGCGGGGTGCAGTCGCGGTGGAAGGTGTGCTTGCAGGTAAGGCATGCAAAGGGTCCATGAGTGCGTTTCGGGTTGGCTTGGAAGCAGGTTCTACAGCGTCCTGGATTGAGTGTGTGGAGGGAGGTGGGGTTGTAGCGGTGCTGTGGGGTTTGGGAGTGCTGGGGGCCAGGAGTCGTGGCGCTGGGCACGGTCCAGGCGCGGACGGGCGCGCAGTGGCTGCCATAAGAGGGAGGAGGGTCAGCTGGGGGCGGGAGGCGTTAGGGGGGGCGACGAATGGGAGCAGGGGGGGGTGGGGCCGAACGGGTGGTGGAGGCTGGAAAGCAGAGGGCGGGGGGTCAGATAGAGGGGAAGGGAAAGAAGATAGGGAAGAAGAGATGGATTATAGAAGACACGAGGAATCAGAAGAAGAGAAGAGAGGAGTCCGAAGAAAAGAAGAGAGGAGTCCGAAGAAAAGAAGAGAGGAGTCAGAAGAAGAGGAGAGAGGAGTTCAAAGAAAAGAAGAGAGGAGTCCGAAGAAAAGAAGAGAGGAGTCAGAAGAAAAGAAGAGAGAAATAGAAGAAGAGAAGAACACAGAAGAAGAGACGAGAGGAGTACAGAAGAAGAGAAGAACAAAGAAGAGGAGAGGAACTAAGAAGAACACAGAAGAGGAAAAGAACACGCAGGAAATGGAGTGCAGGAAGAAAAGAACACGCAGGAAATGGAGTGCAGGCGCAGAAGAACACAGAAGAACAGAAGAACAGAAGAACACAAGGGAAATGGAGTGCAGGAGCAGAAGAAAACAGAAGAACAGGAGAACAGAAGAACACGAAGGAAATGGAGTGCAGGCGCAGAAGAACACAGAAGAACAGAAGAACAGAAGAACACGAAGGAAATGGGGTGCAGGAGCAGAAGAAAACAGAAGAACAGGAGAACAGAAGAACAGAAGAACACGAAGGAAATGGAGTGCAGGCGCAGAAGAACACAGAAGAACAGAAGAGCACGAAGGAAATGGGGTGCAGGAGCACAAGAACACGAAGGAAATGGAGTGCAGGTGCAGAAGAACACAGAAGAACAGAGGAACACGAGGGGAATGGAGTGCAGGACGAGGTGCAGAACACAAAGAAAATGGATGCCTTAGGAGGGGCAGAAAAACGAAGAAAAATGGACAGAGAGAGGACAGCAGAGGTAAGAAGAAGAAGTTGGAAGAGAGAGAGTTCAGAGGACAGAGGTGAGTAACGGGGGGAGCGCAGGGCGTACTTACGGTTTTGCTGGGAGGTGGCTGGAGCCTGGGCAGGTGGAGCTGCAGTGGCGGGGGGAGCGACCTACCCTAGGGTCAAGGGTCGCTGTCTCTGCCGCGCAGCGGCCGCCATAAGAGGGAGGAGGGGGGGAGGAAGGGTCAGCTGGGGGCGGGAGGCGGGAGGGGGGGACGAATGGGAGCAGGGGGGGCGGGCCGAACGGGTGGTGGAGGCGGGAAAGCAGAGGGCGGGGGCGGGGGGTCAGATAGAGAGGAAGGGAAAGAAGATAGGGAAGAAGAGATGGATTATAGAAGACGGGAGGAATCAGAAGAAGAGAAGAGAGGAGTCCGAAGAAAAGAAAAGAGGAGTCCGAAGAAAAGAAGAGAGGAGTCAGAAGAAGAGGAGAGAGGAGTCCGAAGAAAAGAAGAGAGGAGTCCGAAGAAAAGAAGAGAGGAGTCAGAAGACGAGAAGAGAGGAGTCCGTAGAGGAGAAGAGAGGAGTCAGAAGAAAAGAAGAGAGGAATAGAAGAAGAGAAGAGAAGAACACAGAAGAAGAGACGAGAGGAGTACAGAAGAAGAGAAGAACACAGAAGAGGAGAGGAACACGGAAGAACACAGAAGAGGAAAAGAACACGCAGGAAATGGAGTGCAGGAAGAAAAGAACATGCAGGAAATGGAGTGCAGGCGCAGAAGAAAACAGAAGAACAGGAGAACAGAAGAACACGAAGAAAATGGAGTGCAGGTGCAGAAGAACACAGAAGAACAGAAGAGCACAAAGGAAATGGGGTGCAGGAGAAGAAGAACACGAAGGAAATGGAGTGCAGGCGCAGAAGAACACAGAAAAACAGATGAACAGAGGAACACGAGGGGAATGGAGTGCAGGACGAGGTGTGGAACACTAAGAAAATGGATGCCAGAGGAGGGGCAGAAAAACGAAGAAAAATGGACAGAGAGAGGACAGCAGAGGTAAGAAGAAGTTGGAAGAGAGAGAGTTCAGAGGACAGAGGTGAGTAACGGGGGGAGCTCAGGGCGTACTTACGATATTGCTGGGAGGTGGCTGGAGCCTGGGCAGGTGGAGCTGCAGCGGCGGGGGGAGCGACCTACCCTAGGGTCAAGGGTCGCTTTCTCTGCCGCGCAGCGGCGCCATAAGAGGGAGGAGGGTGGGAGGAGGGGTCAGCTGGGGGCGGGAGGCGGGGGCGACGAATGGGAGCGGGGGGCGGGGCCGAACGGGTGGTGGAGGCGGGAAAGCAGAGGGCAGGGGGCGGGGGGGTCAGATAGAGGGGAAGGGAAAGAAGATAGGGAAGCAGAGATGGAATATAGAAGACGTGAGGAATCAGAAGAAGAGAAGAGAGGAGTCCGAAGAAAAGAAGAGAGGAGTCCGAAGAAAAGAAGAGAGGAGTCAGAAGAAGAGGAGAGAAGAGTCCGAAGAAAAGAAGAGAGGAGTCCGAAGAAAAGAAGAGAGGAGTCAGAAGACGAGAAGAGAGAAGTCCGAAGAGAAGAAGAGAGGAGTCAGAAGAAAAGAAGAGAGGAATAGAAGAAGGGAAGAGAAGAACACAGAAGAAGAGACGAGAGGAGTACAGAACAAGAGAAGAACACAGAAGAGGAGAGGAACACGGAAGAACACAGAAGAGGAAAAGAACACGCAGGAAATGGAGTGCAGGAAGAAAAGAACACGCAGGAAATGGAGTGCAGGCGCAGAAGAACACAGAAGAACAGAAGAACACGAGGGAAATGGAGTGCAGGAGCAGAAGAAAACAGAAGAACAGAAGAACAGGAAAACAGAAGAACAGAAGAACACGAAGGAAATGGAGTGCAGGCGCAGAAGAACACAGAAGAACAGAAGAACAGAAGAACACGAAGGAAATGGGGTGCAGGAGCAGAAGAATACAGGAGAACAGAAGAACACGAGGGAAATGGGGTGCAGGAGCAGAAGAAAACAGAAGAACAGGAGAACAGAAGAACACGAAGAAAATGGAGTGCAGGCGCAGAAGAACACAGAAGAACAGAAGAGCACGAAGGAAATGGGGTGCAGGAGCAGAAGAACACGAAGGAAATGGAGTGCAGGCGCAGAAGAACACAGAAAAACAGAAGAACAGAAGAACACGAGGGGAATGGAGTGCAGGACGAGGTGCAGAACACGAAGAAAATGGATGCCAGAGGAGGGGCAGAAAAACGAAGAAAAATGGACAGAGAGAGGACAGCAGAGGTAAGAAGAAGAAGTTTGAAGAGAGAGAGTTCAGAGGACAGAGGTGAGTAACGGGGGGAGCTCAGGGCGTACTTACGATTTTGCTGGTAGGTGGCTGGAGCCTGGGCAGGTGGAGCTGCAGCGGCGGGGGGAGCGACCTACCCTAGGGTCAAGGGTCGCTGTCTCTGCCACGCAGCGTCCGCCATAAGAGGGAGGAGGGTGGGAGCAGGGGCCAGCTGGGGGCAGGAGGCGGGGGGGCGACGAATGGGAGCGGGGGGCGGGGCCGAACGGGTGGTGGAGGTGGGAAAGCAGAGGGCAGGGGGCGGGGGGGTCAGATAGAGGGGAAGGGAAAGAAGATAGGGAAGCAGAGATGGAATATAGAAGACGTGAGGAATCAGAAGAAGAGAAGAGAGGAGTCCGAAGAAAAGAAGAAAGGAGTCCGAAGAAAAGAAGAGAGGAGTCAGAAGAAGAGGAGAGAGGAGTCCGAAGAAAAGAAGAGAGGAGTCCGAAGAAAAGAAGAGAGGAGTCAGAAGACGAGAAGAGAGAAGTCCGAAGAGAAGAAGAGAGGAGTCAGAAGAAAAGAAGAGAGGAATAGAAGAAGGGAAGAGAAGAACACAGAAGAAGAGACGAGAGGAGTACAGAAGAAGAGAAGAACACAGAAGAGGAGAGGAACACGGAAGAACACAGAAGAGGAAAAGAACATGCAGGAAATGGAGTGCAGGAAGAAAAGAACACGCAGGAAATGGAGTGCAGGCGCAGAAGAACACAGAAGAACAGAAGAACACGAGGGAAATGGAGTGCAGGAGCAGAAGAAAACAGAAGAACAGGAGAACAGGAAAACAGAAGAACAGAAGAACACAAAGGAAATGGAGTGCAGGCGCAGAAGAACACAGAAGAACAGAAGAACAGAAGAACACGAAGGAAATGGGGTGCAGGAGCAGAAGAATACAGAAGAACAGGAGAACAGAAGAACACGAGGGAAATGGGGTGCAGGAGCAGAAGAAAACAGGAGAACAGAAGAACAGAAGAACACGAAGGAAATGGAGTGCAGGCGCAGAAGAACACAGAAGAACAGAAGAGCACGAAGGAAATGGGGTGCAGGAGCAGAAGAACACGATGGAAATGGAGTGCAGGCGCAGAAGAACACAGAAGAACAGAGGAACACAAGGGGAATGGAGTGCAGGACGAGGTGCAGAACACGAAGAAAATGGATGCCAGAGGAGGGGCAGAAAAACGAAGAAAAATGGACAGAGAGAGGACAGCAGAGGTAAGAAGAAGAAGTTGGAAGAGAGAGAGTTCAGAGGACAGAGGTGAGTAACGGGGGGAGCGCAGGGCGTACTTACGGTTTTGCTGGGAGGTGGCTGGAGCCTGGGCAGGTGGAGCTGCAGCGGCGGGGGGAGCGACCTACCCTAGGGTCAAGTGGTTCCCAGCCAGTGGTTCCCAGCCTTTTGACTCCTGAAGACCCGCACTGAGTCATTACTGAAAGCCGGGGATCCTTAACCAATTTGTACTGTTTAAATTTCAAACATTTAAACAGTAATTCACAAAAATATACGAAGAAGCACACACCAAACAAATGCTCGAGTTACAAAAGATATCATTATTTTATATTCGAAAAAATATGCAAAAATCAAAACATTTTAATGGGAAGGTTGGTGCTGCACCTCGGCAACTAATTTTTCAATGTTGGTTTTATCTAGGAAAGCTGCATCCTCAGCTTGGATTCTACATTTTCCAAGTGATTTCTGTTTTTATTTTTTTGGTACGTGAGATCTGAGAAAACATTTTGACATAAATATGTGGTGAGGAAAGGAAGTAAAACCATAAAGGCCTCTCATCTCTTCATAGCCTGTCACATGTAATTAATTTGTTTTATAGCACCTCTCATACCAGTGCAGGGTGTCAGAGCACTATACAGGAGACTACAAGGTGGAGGATGCACATGTCATCCACACTGGTAGGCATTTGCTAGGTGCTTGGTCTGGAGAAGCAAAAATTGATGATTCAGAACATACCACAGTGGTTTTCATTGACTTTAATAATAAGGATCTATTTCTACGCAAGGACTCCTTTTTAAGCAATATGAGGAAAATTAAAGATTGGGAAAAAAACACAACTTTCTAATTTGTGCCATGTGGTTTGCATGCAGCTGTTTGATGGCAGTTCATAGCTCACTGTGGTAGATTATGATTGTAACTTATGAACTGCACAGTAACAATAGAATCTCTTTGATAAAAGCAATAACCCACTGTGCTTTACACATAAAATACTGTTCTTTGCATGAAACACGTTCTTTGCACCCGGCATATTAATCATCTGCGCTACCCTATTTGAGTCAAACTGCCACTAGACAAAACTCCCATCTCTCTTCCTCAGGTACATTAATCACCAGAGTTATCTTATTTTTGCCCAAAAGATGCTGAATGTACAAGGAACTTTTCAGTGCTTTTAAAACTGTTCCACAAAGGAAGTAATACATATAAAAAATACATGTTTCTGTCAGAGGCCCCAGCTGGCCCAGGCCTGCGAACCCCAGGGAATGTGTCATGGACCCCTTGGGGGCGAGGACCACAGGTTGGGAACTGCTGCTGTAGTGCACAAGGCATTTGCTCTGCCCTCCTAAAATATGTGCACAATTGGGTAATACCTAATTGGGTCATTCAACTTACTTGTAAGTCCATAGTATAATGTACCACAGGTACCCAGGGCAGGTAAATTAAGTGTCAATAGTGGACTACAGTACTTGATTGTGCCACCAGTTCTGTGACAAGATGGAAACATGACTCTAGGTCTGCAATTGCAGACTTGTTGGACACTTCTAAATCTGCCAACTCGGCATAGTAAAATACCCCTTTTTTCCTAGGTCAAAACCTTCCTTTTAATGGTAGTAAGCAACTCCATGGAAAGGTCGTGGTAGCCAACTAGGCAAGCTGCTTAACATTAAAAGGAAGGGCATGTTCCTTTAATGTTTACCATGCCCTTGCAGAAAGAATTGAAAGCCATTTATGAAGGTTATTTGAAATCGCTAACTTTCAATTTGATGTATGCTCCATTTTTCCCATCGTGCTGGGAACACATTGGCTGAAATTCCATAACCCCATCACCAATTGGAAGATTTATATCATTGAATTCTTCTCTAAACACTGCCTTCAAGAGTGCCTTCTGAGAGAAGGGCTTCAGAAACAAACAACAATATTGCACATGCTTGGCATTGCAAGAGGAGTGTCTATTTGTATCTCTCATTCAAGAGATTTAGCAAGACTTTGCTGACAACTTTAACAAAACCCAAGGTGACTTCCTGCCATCTCATAGATAGGAAGCATAATAGTAAGATTGATCTGGTTCTTGTAGGAGCGAATCATCGTGGAAGGATTTATTCTTTAATGATCGAGGGAGACCAAATATTGAAGAAGTATCTTGAACAAAGACCTAAAGAAAGGTTTAATCAAGCACTTCACTTCTCCTAGTGGGGCCCTCATGTTTTTCATTCATAAATCAGATGGGTCTTACAGGCCTTGCATATACTACTGTGAACTAAATAGCAACACTGTTTGCAACAATCATCTCTTAACTTTGATTGCATTCTTAATGGATCAAATCTGCTAAGGTCTTCCCTAAGTAGGATTTGCACTGGGAATACCATCTGGTGTGGATCAGAGCAGGTGATAAGTGGAAGACTGCCTTCAACACCAGATGTGGCAATTGTGAGTATTTGGTCATGCCTTCTGGTCTATATAGCAATCCTGCCTCATTCCGAGACTTATAAAATGACATCTTCAGAAATATCCTAGATAAATACTTATCTCAATGCAATTTTAATTTTCCGTATTCTGTAAAAGAACACCAAAGAAAAGTCAAGGAAGTGTCACTTCAACTCAGCAAGTATTCATTTTATGCTAATTTAGAGAACGGTGAATTTGAGAAGATCCTAGTAAGTTGTTAGGGCTTTGTTATCTCTGATTAAGACATTCAGATAGATTCCTCTTAGATTAAGGCAGGCATGGACTGCACTAGAACTACCAGTGTTAAAGAGATTCAGAAGTTTATCAGCTTTGCAAATTTTTAAAGACAATTCCTAATTTCTCAATGATTGTATTGCTCATCACCCATCCCAGAAAAGCAGGTGTCCAGCTCCAGTAGGGATGAAAACAAAAAACACCCTATCAGCAATTAAAGGAACTGTTTACATCGACATCCACACTGCGGCATCACATTAATGAACTCCCCATTATTGTATAGACTGGTGATTCAGCCTATGACATTGGAGCCTATCTTTCTAAGAGCCATCCAGGGACAGAAGAGTTACATCCTATTACCTTCCTATCTAGAACACTTTCTACCATCAAGTGAAATTGCCCAATTTGGGAAAGGAGATTACTGTCCAGCAAGGAAGCGTTTAGCCAAATAACTGCTCTTTTGCTCCAGGTTTCACTATGCGGTCTCTTATCTTTCAAGGAAGAGGCATTGAAAGCGGCTGCTCTATCACATCTAGCAGCTGCTGAAGAACAACTTGAGGAAGGTTTACCCCCTATGATATTGGTAGTACAAGTTGATAACATTAGTGAGGAAGAATTTCTGCTTCAGATTTGAAAGGCACTAAATAAGTATAGTGTAAAAGATGGTTTTAGAAATGGGGTCTTTGGTTGGCAGTCAGGTTACCCCCTGTCCAAGAAAGGATCCTCACTCTAGTCAGGGTAAATGAGAATCACCCTAAGTTAACCACCGCTCGCCCCTTGCTAGCTTGGCACAAGCAGGCAGGCTTACCTTCAGAAGCAATGTGTAAAGTATTTGTACCAACACACACAGTAACCCAGTGAACCCACTACAAAATGACACAACACAGGTTTAGAAAAATGTAAAATACTTATTTAAACAAAATAAGACCAAAATGACAAAAATCTAACCTACACAAGTCAAGTTATGAATTTTAAAAAGAGTAAGAGTCCTAATTCGTAGAAAACAGTGAGAACACTGTTATTGCACAAAAGTACCTGCGTATCGTTAAAATGAAGCCGCACAGGAATGCGTGCGGTGGAAAAGGGCAGCCATGCGTCAATTTCTCACTCGAAAGCAAGAACATGCATCATTCCTTCTCCGGTCAGGTTGGCATGCGCTGTTTCTTCTCTCCTGCAAGAGAGTGATGCGTCGATCCGGATGGGCACCTCGCGTCCCACCGGCTTTGCATTGATTTTCCATGCCCAGCGATGTTGTGTTGAAATCCGGTTGCGCTGTGTCAAGAAACCATGCTGCGTGGGTGCTTGCGTTGTTAACAGTAGCCTCTGTGGGTGTTGCACATCATTTCTCCAGCTGCATTGCATCGATCTCCCAGCTGCAATGCAGGTGGAGCATAAATGTTAGCTGTGAGGCCAGTGGGTGCTGTTTAGCAGCCGCAAAGCAGGTGGTGCGTCAGAAGTTTCACCCGCACTGCGGTCGTTGCGTGGATTTCTATCCTTTTCCACCAGCTACACTTTTCAAGTGCTCAGAGACAAGTTAGGGTACCACTTGGCAGACAGGATTTGCAGCAGAAAGCCCAAGTGCTGGCAGAGAGAAGTCTTTGTTGTCCCTGAGACTTCAACAACAGGAGGCAAGCTCAGTTCATGCCCTTAGAGATTCCTCACCAGTGGGAAGTCACGCAAAAGTCAGTCTTTGTCCTCTCTCAGGTAGAAGCAGCTACTGCAGGCCAACCTAGCAAAGCACAGTCACAGGCAAAGGGGGAGTACTCCTCCAGCTTCTCCAGCTCTTCTCCAGTCAGAGGTTTCTCTTGGTTCCAGAATTTATCTGATTTTCAGGAGTTGTGGGTGCTCTTCTTATACCCCTTTCTGCCTTTAAAGTAGGCCTATTTCAAAGAGAAGTCTCTGTTGTTTTCAAGATCCTGCCTTGCCAAGGCCATGCCCCAGAAACATATTTGGGGGTTGGAGACTGCATTGTGTGAGGGCAGGCATAGCCCTTTCCGTTGTAAGTGACCACTCCACCCCTCAGCCCAGATGGCCCATCAAGATATGCAGGCTACACCACAGCTCCCTTTATGTCACTGTCTAGAATAGTTACAAACAGCCCAACTGTCGAACTGACCCAGACAGGGAATCCACAAACAAGCAGAGTCACAGAATGGTTTAAGCAAGAAAATGCCAATTTTCTAAAAGTGCCATTTTCAAACACACAGTCTAAAAATAAACTTCACTAAAAGATGTATTTTTAATTTTGTGAGTTCAGAGACCCCAAACTCCAAATATCTATCTGCTCCCAAAGGAGATCTACACTTTAATAATATTTAAAGGCAGCCCCCATGTTAACCTATGAGAGAGATAAGCCTTGCAACAGTGAAATCCAAATTTGGCAGTATTTCACTGTCAGGACATGTAAAACACATAAGTACATGTCCCACCTTTAATATATACTGCACCCTGCCATGGGGCTAACTAGGGCCTACCTTAGGGGTGCCTTACATGTATAAAAAGTGAAGGTTTAGGCCTGGCAAGTGAGTACACTTGCCAAGTTGAATTGGCAGTTTAAAAGTTCACACACAGACACTGCAGTGTCAGGACTGAGCCATGTTCACAGGACTACTAATGTGGGTGGCACAACCAGTGCTGCAGGCCTACTAGTAGCATTTGATTTACAGACCCTGGGCACCTCTAGTGCACTTTACTAGGGACTTACTAATAAATCAAATATGCTAATCATAGATAAGCCACTGTATACATACAATTTATACAGGGAACACTTACACTTTAGCACTGTTCAGTAGTGGTAAAGTGTCCGGAGCATACAAAAACAGCAAAAACAGAGTCCAGCAAACAGAAGCTACCTGGGAAGTAGAGGCAAAAAGTTAGGAAGGACCATGCAAATAATGCCGAAGTCTAACACGTGTCCCCGTCCAGCTGGACGTGGGGAGCAACTACCCAAACTCATGGGAGTTCTCATCACTATGGCGGAAGAATCTGGCCAGACCATCAGCACTCGGCGTGGTCTGTGCCAGGGCGGTGTTCCACTGTAAAGTCCATTTCCTGTAGGGAGATAGACCATCTCAACACTTTGGGATTTTCACCCTTTATCTGCATTAACCATCTGAGGGGCCTGTGGTCTGTCTGAACTCAGAAGTGAGTACCAAACAAGTAGGGTCTTTGCTTCTTCAGTGCCCAGACCACAGCAAAAGTGTCACGCTCAATTTCACTCCAACTATGTTCCCTGGGGAGTAACCTCCTGCTAATAAAGGCTACAAGTTGATCTAGTCCTCTTCATTAAGCTGTGAGAGTACTGCTCCAATACCATGCTCTGAGGCATCTGTTTGCACAATAAATTCCTTGGAATATTCAGGTGCGTTCAGCACAAGTGCTGTGCACATGGCAGCCTTCAGGGTATCAAAAGCCGTCTGGCAAGACTCAGTCTAGATCACATTTCTGGGCTGCTTTTTGGAAGGTAGCCCAGTCAAGGGAGCAACAATTTTTCCATACCCCTTGACAAACCTCCTATAATATCCAATGACACCTAAAAAGGCTCTCACCTCGGTCTGGGTCTTGGGGGGCACCCAAGCCAGAATGGTTTTAATCTTTACCTGTAGGGGGGCCACTTGGCCACTCCCCACCTGGTATCCCAAGTACACCACAGAACCCTGCCCTATTTGACACTTGCTTGCCTTAATAGTGAGGCCTGCCTTTTGCAGGGCCTCCAACACTTTGCAGAGGTGTTGCAGGTGTTCCTCCGATGTGGAACTGAAGTCAGCAATGTCATCCAGGTAGGGGGCACTGACATCATCTACTTCAGCCAACACCTGGTTGACTAACCTCTGAAAGGTGGCAGGAGCATTCTTCATCCCAAAGGGCATCACCCTAACCTATTAGTGACCATATGGTGTGGAGAATGCAGACCTTTCCTTAGCCCCCCCAGTCAGGGCAATCTGCCAATACCGAGAGGTAAGATCAAACGTACTTAGGTATTTGGCAGCTCCCAACCAGTAAATGAGCTCATCAGCTCGGGGAATGGGGTGTGCGTCAGTCTTGGTGACTGCTTTGAGTCCCCGATAATTCACACAGAACTGGAATTTTGGCATGGCACCAGGAGCAGCAGGCTTTGGGATCAAAATTACCGGGCTGGTCCAAGGACTGCTGGGAAACTCAATAACCCCAACGCTACCATTTTAGAAACTTCATCTTTAATGTTAGCCCTAGTCCTGACAGTCAACCTATAAACTTTGTGTTTAACAGGAGGACTGTCCAGAGTGTCCTCATCATGTGTACACAAATGTGTGACTCCTGGGATCAGGGAGAACAGTGAGGCAAACTGACCCAACACCTGGTGACAGTCCCTCTGCTGCTCTTGTGTCAGGGAGGGGTGAGGTTCACTCTCTCCACAGACCCATCCTTCTCTCCAGCAGACAGGGGGTCAGGAAGAGGCTCACTCTCCTCCTTAACCCCATCATCTGTTGCTAAGAGCATGGACAATTCAGTCTGCTCAAAGTGTGGCTTGAGCCGGTGTAAGAAGTTGTCTCTTTATATACTATTTCAAAGTAAGAGATAGTGTGCACAGAGTCCAAGGGTTCCCCTTAGAGGTAAGATAGTGGCAAAATTAGATAATTCTAATGCTCTATTTTGTGGTAGTGTGGTCGAGCAGTCGGCTTATCAGAGGGCAGTGTTAAGCATTTGTTGAAACACACACAGGAAATAAATGAGGAACACACACTCAAAGACTTAACTCCAGGCCAATAATTTTTATATACAAAAATATATTTTCTAAATTTATTTTTAGGACCACAAGTTCAAGATTTGAAGTAAATACATACAATGCAAGGTACTCCACACAGGTAAGTTAGGAACTTTGAATTAGAGCAATAACATATACAGTTTTTGATAAAATGGCAATAAGCTATTTTAAAAGTGGGCACAGTGCAAACATCAACAGTTCCTGGGGGGAGGTAAGTAATGGTTAGTTTGTCAGGTAAGTAAAGCACCTACAAGTCACAGTTCCTGGGCATAGGCAGCACACCGTTGGGGGTTCAAGGCGACCCTAAAGTTACTACACCAGCAGCTCATGGCCGGTCAGGGGCAGAGGTCAAAGAGGTGCCCAAAACACTCAGGTGCCTATTGAGAACAGGGATGCTCCGGTTCCAGTCTGCCAGCAGGTAAGTACCAGCGTCCTCGGGGGCAGACCAGGGGCGTTTTGTAGAGCACTGGGGGGGACACAAGTAGGCACACAAAACACACCATCAGCGGCACAGGGGCAGCCGGGTGTAGTGTGCAAAGCAGGCATTGGGTTTTGTATAGGAAACAATGGAAGGACCCAGGGGTCACTCTAGCGATGCAGGCAGGGCACAGGGGGGCTTCTTGGGCACGCACCGACTGGGCTAGGCAGAGGGTCGCCTGGGGGTCACTCCTGCACTGAAGTTCATTTCCTTCTGGTCCTGGGGGCTGCATGTGCAGTGCTTGGTCCAGGCGTCGGGTCGCTTGTTACAGGCAGTTGCGGACAAGAGGAGCCTCTGGATTCTCTCTGCATGCGTCGCTGTGGGGCTCCAGGGGGGTCGACTCGGTCTACTCACGAGGTTGCAGTTGCCTGGGAGTCCTCCCTGTGGTGTTGGTTCTCTAGATCTCGAGCCGGGGGCATCGGATGCAGAGGGAGAAGTCTCACACTTCTGGCGGGAAGAGTGAAGTCCTTTAAAAGTTGCAAGAAGCTGCAATATTGTTGCTGTTTGTTGAGCTGAGCCACTGCTCACAGGAATTTCATGGTCCTTAGGTTCAGGGCAGTCCTCTGAGGCTTCAGAAGTCGCTCGTCCCTGTTGGATGCTTCGCTGTTGCAGGTTTTCGAGTCAGGAGACAGGCCGGTAATGCTGGGGCCAAAGCAGTTGTCGTCTCCGTCGTCTCTTTATGGATTTCAGATCAGCAGTCCTTCTTCTTGGTTCAGGTTGCAGGAATCTCCTTTCCTGGGTTCTGGGGTGCCCCTAAATACTTAATTTAGGGGTGTGTTTAGGTCCGGGTGGCAGTAGCCAATGGCTACTGTCCTGGAGGGTGGCTACACCCTCTTTGTGCCTCCTCCCTGAGGGGAGGGGGGCATATCCCTAATCCTATTGGGGGAATCCTCCAAAACTAAGATGGAGGATTTCTAAAGGCAGGGGTCACCTCAGCTCAGGGCACCCTAGGGGCTGTCCTGACTGGTGGGTGACTCCTACTTGTTTTTCTAATTATCTCCTCCAGCCTTGCCGCCAAAAGCTGGGATGCCCTGTGGCACTGTAACAAAAGGGGTGAGCCTTTGAGGCTCACCTCCAGGTGTTACAGTTCCTGCAGGGGAGGTGAGAAACACCTCCACCCAGTACAGGCTTTGTTCCTGGCCACAGAGTGACAAAGGCACTCTTCCCATGTGGCCAGAAACACGTCTGGTTGTGGCAGGCTGGCAGAAACTGGTCAGCCCCACACTAGAAGTCGGATTGGTATTCAGGGGGCATCTCTAAGATGCCCTCTGGGTGCTTTTTACAACAAATTCCACACTGGCATCAGTGTGCATTTATTGTGTTGAGAAGTTTTATACCAAACTTCCCAGATTTCAGTGTAGCCATTATAGAACTGTGGAGTTCGTGTTTGACAAACTCCCAGACCATATACTCTTATGGCTACCCTGCACTTACAATGTCTAAGGTTTTGTTTAGACACTGTAGGGCCATAGTGCTCATGCACCTATGCCCTCACCTGTGGTATAGTGCACCCTGCCTTAGGGCTGTAAGGCCTGCCAGAGGGGTGACTTACCCATGCCACAGGCAGTCATTTTCTCCCCACCAGCACACACAAGCTGTGAGGCAGTGTGCATGTGCTGAGTGAGGAGTCCCCAGGGTGGCATAAGACATGCTGCAGCCCTTAGAGACCTTCCCTGGCATCAGGGCCCTTGGTGCCAGGGGTACCATTTACAAGGGACTTATCTGATTGCCAGGACTGTGCCAATTGTGGAACCAAAAGTACAGTTTAGGGAAAGAACACTGGTGCTGGGGCCTCGTTAGTAGGGTCCCAGCCCACTTTCAATCATAACTTGGCATCAGCAAAAGGCAAAAAGTCAGGGGGTAACAAGGCCAAAGAGGCATTTCCTTACACAACCCCCCCAAATGAAAGAGGATGAGACTAACCTTTCCCAAGAGAGTCTTCATTGTCTAAGTGGAAGAACCTGGAAAGGCCATCAGCATTGGCATGGGCAGTCCCAGGTCTGTGTTCCACTACAAAGTCCATTCCCTGAAGGGATATGAACCACCTCAACAGTTTAGGGTTTTCTCCTTTTATTTGCATTAGCCATCTGAGAGGTCTGTGGTCAGTTTGAACTATGAAGTGAGTACCAAAAAGGTATGGTCTCAACTTCTTCAGGGACCAGACTACAGCAAAGGCCTCCCTCTCAATGGCACTCCAACGCTGTTCCCTGGGGAGTAACCTACTACTAATAAAAGCAACAGGCTGGTACAGGCCATCATCATTTGTTTGGGACAGGACTGCTCCTATCCCATGCTCAGAGGCATCTTTCTGCACAATGAACTGCTTAGAGTAATCTGGAGCTTTCAAAACTGGTGCTGTACACATAGCTTGCTTCAGGGTGTAAAAAGCCTTTTGACAGTCCACGGTCCAGTTCACTTTCTTGGGCATTTTCTTGGAGGTCAGTTCTGTGAGGGGTGTCACTATTGATCCATACCCCTTCACAAACCTCCTATAATACCCAGTCAAGCCAAGGATGCCCTGACTTGAGTCTGGGTTTTTGAAGCTACCCAGTCCAGAATAGTCTGGATCTTGGGTGGGAGTGGCTGAACTTGGCCTCCACCTACAAGGTGTCCCAAGTAAACCACAGTACCCTGCCCTATCTGACATTTAGATGCCTTGATAGAGAGGCCTGCTGCTTGCAGGGCCTGCAAAACCTTCTTCAGGTGGACCAGGTGATCCTGCCAGGTGGAACTAAAGACAGCAATATCATCAAGATAAGCTGCACTAAGGGACTCCAAGCCAGCAAGGACTTGATTCACCAACCTTTGGAAGGTGGCAGGGGCATTCTTTAAGCCAAAGGGCATTACAATAAACTGGTAGTGTCCATCAGGTGTAGAGAATGCTGTTTACTCTTTTGCTCCAGGTGCCACTTTTATTTGCCAGTACCCAGCTATTAAGTCAAAGGTACTTAAGAATTTGGCAGCACCTAATTTATCTATGAGCTCATCTGCCCTTGGAATGGGGTGAGCATCTGTCTTGGTGACAGAATTAAGCCCTCCGTAGTCCACACAAAACCTCATCTATCTCTTGCCATCTTTTGTGTGAGGTTTGGGGACCAAGACCAGTGGTGTCAGAGTGCTCAATCACTCCCAACTCCAGAATCTTGTGGACATCCACTTTGATGCTTTCCTTAACTCAGTCAGACTGTCTAAATATTTTGTTTTTGACAGGCATACTGTCTCCTGTGTCCAAATCATGGGTACACAGGTGTTTCTGACCAGGGATTAGGGAAAAGAGCTCAGCAAACTGCTGGAGGACTTGCCTGCAGTCAGCCTGCTGTTGGTCAGAAAGGGTGTCTGAATAGATCACTCCATCTACTGAGCCATCTTTAGGGTCAGTGGAGAGGAGATCAGGGAGAGGTTCACTCTCTGCTTCCTGGTCCTCATCTGTAACCATTAACATGTTTACATCTGCCCTATCATAAAAGAGTTTGAGGCAGTTCACATGGATCACCCTCTTGGGGGTCCTGCCAGTGCCTAGGTCCACCAGGTAGGTGACCTGACTCTTTTTCTCAAGGACTGGGTAAGGGCCACTCCATCTGTCCTGAAGTGTCCTTGGAGCCACAGGGTCCAGGACCCAAACTTTCTGCCCTGGCTGAAACTCAGCCTTAGCAGCCTTTTGGTCATACCACATCTTCTGGAGGTGTTGGCTGGCCTCAAGGCTTTTGCTTGCCTTTTCCATGTACTCTGCCATCTTTGAACGTAGGTCTATTACATGGTCCACCACATTTTGTTTAGGCTCATGGAGAGTTCTCTCCCAGCCTTCTTTTACAAGAGCTAGTGGTCCCCTAACAGGATGGCCAAACAGAAGTTCAAAGGGGGAAAACCCTACTCCCTTCTGAGGCACCTCTCTGTTGGTGAAAAGCAGGCATGGCAAGATGACATCCCATCTCCTTTTGATTTTTTCAGGGAGCCCCATGATCATGCCCTTCAATGTCTTGTTAAATCTCTCAACGAGGCCATTGGTTTGTGGATGGTATGGTGTATTGAATTTATAAGTCACCCCACACTCATTCCACATGTGTTTCAGGTAAGCTGGCATGAAGTTGGTACCTGTGTCAGAAACCACCTCCTTAGGAAATCCCACTCTGGTAAAAATACCAATGAGTGCTTTGGCTACTGCAGGGGCATTAGTGGACCTAAGGGTAATTGCCTCAGGGTACCTAGTAGCATGATCCACTACTAGTAGGATATATTGGTTCACTGATGCTGTGGGAGGTTCAAATGGTCCCACTATATCCACTCCCACTCGTTCAAAGAGGACCCCCACCACTGGAAGTGGAATGAGGGGGGCTTTGGATGGCCACCTGTCTTACCACTGGCTTGACAGGTGACACAGGAGGTGCAAAACCCCTTTAACTTCTGGGACATATTGGGCTAATAGAAATGGTTGACTAACCTCTCCCATGTCTTGGTTTGTCCCAAATGCCCAGCAAGGGAAATGTCATGGGCTAAGGTTAGAATAAACTCCCTAAACTCCTGAGGCACTACCGCTCTCCTAGTGGCACCAGGTTTGGGATTTCTTTCCTCAGTGTAAAGGAGTCCATCTTCCCAATAGACCCTGTGAGTTCCACTGACATTTCCTTTTTCTTGCTCAGCTGCTTGCTGTCTTCGGCCTTCAAGAGAGGGACAGGTCTCTTGCCCCTAACACAGTTGTTCCCTTGAGGGTCCCCCTGGGCCCAAGAGTTCAACCTGGTAAGGTCCCAGCTCCATGGATTCAGTTCCATCAGGGGACAGAACATCTTCCTGGGAAGAGAGGTTCTGTTCCTTGTGCTGTGTTGAAGCTGGTTCCCCAGTCTTCTTTCCTTTTTTTGTAAATGGTTGGACCATTATTCCAGACTCCAACATTTCTTTTTCACCCTAAGCCCTGCACTGTGCCTGTGTCTTGACACACAGCTGTTCAGAGATACCCGGCATGGCTGCATTGGTTTAGCGTTCTACCTCAGCCCATGCTGAGGACTGCAGATGATTTCCAAGCAGACATTCTACTGGAATAGCAGAAGAGACTACCACCTGTTTCAGGCCAGTGACCCCTCCCCATTCTAAAGTTACCATTGCCATGGGATGGACTTTAGTCTGACTGTCAGCATTGGTGACTGGATATGTCTGTCCAGCCAGGTACTGTCCTGGGGAAACCAGTTTGTCTGTCACCATAGTGACACTGGCACCTGCATCCCTCAGGGCTTCTACTCTAGTCCCATTAATTAAGAGCTGCTGCCTGTATTTTTGCATGTTAGGCGGCCAGGCAGCAAGTGTGGCTAGGTCCACCCCACCCTCAGAGACTAATGTAGCTTTGGTGTGAACCCTGATTTGCTCTGGGAACACTGTTGATCCCACTTGGAGACTGCCTATTCCAGTGCTAACTGGAGTAGTAGTTGTGGGACTTTCCTTGGGACAGGCCTTGTCTCCAGTTTGGTGTCCATACGAGTACAGATGCCACACCAGGCCTTTTTGGGATCAAAGTTTTTACCCTTATACCCAAATGAGGATGGTGAAGAGGCTTTGGACCAACCCTCCTGAGCAGGTTTTTGGGGCCCTGTAGGAGACTCTTTACTTTGTCCCTTGGATGTCTCAACACTCTTCCCCTGGGGAGGCTTTGTGACCCCTTTCTTTTGGTCACCCCCTGTGGAAGTCTTGGTCGCCCTAGTCTTGACCCAATGGTCTGCCTTCTTTCCCAATTCTTGGGGAGAAATTGGACCTAGGTGTACCAGATGCTGATGCAGTTTGTCATTGAAACAATTACTTAAAAGATGTTCTTTCACAAACAGGTTATACAGCCCATCATAATCATTTACACCACTGCCATTTATCCAACCATCTAGTGTTTTGACTAAGAAGTCAACAAAATCAACCCAGGTCTGGCTCAAGGATTTTGGAGGCCCCTGAACCTAATCCTGTACTCCTCAGTTCCAGTGAACATTTCCCAAAGGAGAACACCCCAGTGAGATTTGTTTACTTTTCTGGTTGCACAAGCCCTCTCAAAAGCTGTGAACCACTTCATAATTTGTTACAATCCCTTTGGGGATTTTTAGGATGTCAGTATTCTCTCTGACCCTATTTATGTTGCTGCCACCATTGATAGGAGCTAAGCCCATCTCTTGTCTTTCCCTCTGTATGGCTAGGAGCTGTCTCTCCAAAGCCAATCTTTTGGCCATCCTGGCTAACAGGAGGTCATCTTTATTGAAACTGCCCTCAATGCTTCCAGAGTAACTGGTCTCCCTTGTGGAAGAACCAGTTTCTCTGACTGTCACTTGTGGAGTTAGGGTTTGAGGGACCCTGGTCTCCCTAATTAGGACAGGAGGGAGGGAATGATCCTCCTAGTAACCAATTTCCTCCTCTGTAGGGTTATCCTCAGAGGGGTGGTCCTTTGCAAACTCTGCCAAAAGCTTCTGGAGCTTTACTTTGGTAGGGTTGGACCCAGTTTTTATCTTTTTTTAGCTTACAGAGAGTCCTTAACTCTGACATCCTTAGATGCAGGTAAGGGGTGAGGTTGAGTTCCACCACCATCTCACCTGTGTGAGACATTACCCCACACACCCTCCACAGAGACTTCATATAAGTTGATATGAAATTGTTACCCCATCGGACACCACCTCCTTGCGGAACCCTACGCGGGTGAAACCTCCCCATCAGTACACGGACCACCACAAAGTCAAAGGAATGGCTTCCGAGTACCGGGGGGCATGGTCCACCAAGACCAGGATAAATCTTTTGCCCATGGCTGTCTTGGGATCCAGAGGCCTCACAATGTCAATACCTACCCTTTCAAAGGAGATAGTAACCACAGGGAAAGGCTGGAGGGGAGTTTTACATTTCCCCCCACTCTTGCCACTTGCCTTTTCAAGTTGAGCAAGACTTACAATGGGCATCCGAGTGCCTGTGCATTAGGGGCCCGTAAAAGTGGATGACAAGCCGTTCAAAGGTCTTGTCCTGCCCCAAATGTCCAGCTAAAGGCACATCATGAGCCAGACCCAGTAGTCAGGCTCTGAAGCACTTGGGTACCACCAGCACATGGGCTGACCCAGGCTCAGGAACCTTAGGCTTACTATCTAGGAGGCCATCCTCCCAGTAAATCAAATGAGATCCAGACTCGTTGCCAGACGCCTGGTCTGCATCCTATTGACGCAAACCCTCTAGAGTAGGGCATACTTTCTATGCCTCACAGAATGCTTCCCTGGTGGCCCCCCTTCCTGCTGCCACTGTGACAGCTCAGGGACCTCGCCCAATTCAGCCACCTGTTCCCCTGTAGGCTCCAGGGCCTCCCCCTCAGGTTTGGCCTCCTCCTGGACATTGGGAATGTCAGGGGCCGGTTTCCCATGCCCCTTGCTCTTCCTCCTTCTAGCAGACACCTGGGCCAGTCTTTCAGGCTCGAGGGTCTCCTTATCACCCTCACGGGCTGCCATCGACTGGGTAGACACACACACACACACAGGCAGACCCAACATTTCCAAGTGTGACCTGCATTCCACCTCTTGCCAAGGGGAATCCTCCAGGTCATTGCTAAGCAAACAATCTACAAGCATGTTGGACTCACAGCTTTAGGGAACCTGAGACCCCGCCCCCGTTCAAAGGGTACCTGCACCACTCTGCACAGGCACTCTGAGTTGTCCACTGCAACTACGTGATGAAGTACACGGGGATCAATCTGCTCTTCAGACACCAGGTGACTCTGCACTGTAGTCACACTGGCTCCTGTGTCTTTCAGAGCCTCCACCCTCTGTCCATTGGTGGTCACCCAGTGCCTGTACTTCTTAGTGTTATCAGGCACAAGGGTCCTCTGGACCATCTCACTGTCCCCTAGTGAGCCAGGGGTAACCTCAGTTTGCTCCCACCCACCTGGAACCAACTCCTCCCCAAGCGCTACACTAGCCAAACCCTGTGACGGAGCACCAGTGGGTGCCAGTGTCCACATTTGGGGACCCCTCATGTGACCCTCTTGATCACATGCAAAGCACTTGCAGGACCCCTTCTCTGCAGGTTTCCATGTAGAGACCCCAGGTTTCTTTTCCACTGGGGGTTGGGATTCTTTACCTAGGTTGGGGCCCTTTAGAGAACTCCCCCGGTTTGCACTTACCCCTCCCCACTTCTTCTGATGGTGACCCTGCCCACCCTTGGCGTTGTCTCCCCCATACCTCTTTTGTACCCTGGTGCTCTCCCAATGGTCTGCTTCCTGCGCACCCTTCCTGGGGTCAGTCAGCTTGCTGTCAATTAGGTGCTGTTGCAGCTCTGGAAAACATAAGCTGTACAAGTGCTCCCAAGCAATCAAATTGTAAAGCCCCTCATACATTGTTATCTCACTGCTCTTCACCCAACCATCCAGTGACCTGCACAAAGAATCAACACATTCCAACCATGTTTAGGATTCCTTCCTGTTATAGGACCTAAACTTATAGTGATCAGGGGTGAGACCATACCTTATGATCAGATCGTCCTTTATTTTATGGTAGGTAAGCCCCTGGGGATCCCCTAAGGATGTCAGAGTATCCCTCCCCTCTACCTCGAAGGGCTTCCACAGACCCACAACCCAATGAGCCTCTGGGACCAGATACATATGGAGAGCAGACTCATACCCCTTGAACCACAACAGTATGTCATTCTCCCTTTGTAATCCTTCACAAGGTCCCTTTGGTTGGAAGTCAGGTTACCCCCTGTCCAAGCAAGGACCCTTACTCTAGTCAGGGTAAAGGAGAATCCCCCTAAGTTAACCACCCCTCACCCCTTTGGTAGCTTGGCACGAGCAGGCAGGCAGGCTTAACTTCAGATGTGTAAAGTATTTGTGTATCAACACACATCGTAACCCAGTGAACGCACTACAAAATGACACAATACAGGTTTAGAAAAATTGAAAATATTTATCTAAACAAAACAACACCAAAATGAGAAACATTCGACCTACACAAGTCAAGTTATGAATTTTAAAAAGAGTAAGAGTCTTAATACTTAGAAAACAGTGAGAAAGCTGTTACTGCACAAAAGTAGCTGGGTTGCATCAAAATAAAGCCGCACCGGTGAGCGTGCGTCAGACAAGACCAGCGATTCATCGATTTTCACTCACAAGCGAGAACATACGTCATTGCTCCTTCTGTGAGGTTGGCGTGCATTGTTTCTTCTCTCCTGCAAGAGAGTGATGCATCAATCCGAATGGGCACCTCAGGTCCGGGCCGGCTTTGCATTGATTTTCTGTGCCCAAAGATGTTGTGTTGAAATCTGGTTGCACAGTGTCAAGAAACCTCCCTGCGTGGGTGCTTGAGTTGTTAACTGCAGCCGCTGCGGGTGTTGCACGTCATTTCTCCAGCTGTGTTGCATCGATCTCCTACCCACGATGCAGGTGGAGCGTCGATTTTAGCCATGAGGCTGGCAGCGCGTCGTTTAACAGCCGCGAAGCGGGTGGTGCGTTGAAAGTTTCCCCGCACGGCGGTCATTGCTTGGATTTCTGTTCTTTTCCACCAGCTATGCTTTTCACGGGCCCAGAGACAAGTTAGGGTACCACTTGGGAGGCAGAACTCTCTGTAGAAAGCACAAGTGCTGGCAGAGAGAACCATTTGTTGTCCCTGAGACTTCAACAACAGGAGGCAAGCTCAATCAAGCCCATGGAGATTCTTCATCAGTGGAAAGTCACACAAAAGTTTGTCTTTGTCCTCTCTCAGATTGAAACAGCTACTGCAGGCCAACCCAGCAAAGCACAGTCACAGGAAAAGGGGCTGTACTCCTCCTCCAGCTTCTCCAGCTCTTCTCCTGGGCAGAGGTTCCTCTTGGTTCCAGAAGTTATCTGATTTTCAGGGGTTTTGGGTGTTCTTCTTATAACTCTTTCTGCCTTTGAAGTAGGCCTACTTCAAAAAGAGGTCTCTGTTGTTTTCAAGATCCTGCCTTGCCCAGGCCAGGTCCCAGACACACACCAGGGGGTTGGAGACTTTATTGTGTGATGGCAGGCACTGCCCTTTCAGGTGTAAGTGACTACTCCTCCCCTCGCCTAAGCCCAGATGGCCCATCAGGATATGCAGACTGTACCCCAGCTCCCTTTGTGTCACTATCTAGAGGAGAGGTGCAAACAGCCCAACTGTCAAACTGACCCAGACAGGGAATCCACAAACAAGCAGAGTCACAGAATGGTTTAAGCAAGAAAATGCCTACTTTCTAAAAGTGCTATTTTCAACCACACAATCTAAAAACAAACTTGTCTAAAAGATGTATTTTTAAATTGTGAGTTCGGAGACCCCAAACTGTCTATCTGCTCCCAAAAGAGATCTGAATTTTTAAAGACAGCCCCCATGTTAGCCTATGAGAAAGATAGGCCCTGCAACAGTGAAAGCCGAATTTGGCAGTATTTCACTATCAGGACATGTAAAACACATAAGTAAAATGGCCCACCTTTAACACACACTGCATCCCTCCCATGGGGCAGGTCTGAGCCATGTTTACAGGGCTACTAATGTGGGTGGCAAACCAGTGCTGCAGGCCCACTAGTAGCATTTGATTTACAGGCCCTGGCACATCTAGTGTACTTAACTAGGGACTTACTAGTAAATCAAATATGCCAATCATGGATAAGCCACTGCCTATATACAATTTATGCAGGGAACACTTACTCATTAGCACTGGTCAGCAGTGGTAAAGTGTCCACAGCAAACAAAAACACAGTCCAGCACACAGAAACAACCTGGGAAGTAGAGGCAAAAAGTCAGGAGGGACCACGATAATGATGCAAAGTTTACCAGATGGGTCATAAGAAGTCCCAGGTCAGGGAATGATAAAAGAGGATCTGTTATTTTCTAACAGACTTTTTATTCCAACAAAGGCCTTTCAGAAACCTATCCTTGTTTGGACTCATGATTTCACAGTATCAGGGCATTCAGGAATCACCAAGACGTTGGTGTTGATACAACAAAAATTTTAGTGGCATTCAGTGCAAAAATAAGTTATAAAATATGTCAAGAGATGTGCTATTTGTACCCAAGCAAGAGTGAAATCAGAAGCCAGTGGGAGTGTTTAAACCATTACCTGTCCCTTTTCCTCCCTAGTCAAACATTTTTATAGATTTGATTTTTGACCTACTAGTATCTCAAGGCTACACTACACTGTTGGTTGAAGTGGATTACTTTATTATGTTTAGTCATTCCATCCCTTTGACCAAATTAGAAAATGCTTCAGAATTGTCTCAGCATACCAGCTTCAAAATTGTCTCAGCATTTCCTGACACAGATAGTAGGATTACATGGCCAGTTATCATATAATATAAGAGATCCTAGTTTGTAGCCACATTTTGGAATACCTTGAGACATTTTTGGAACCTGTGAATTACAATTTGACTATTTACTTATCCCAGAATGATGGCCATGCATAGAGAATCAACCAGAATTTGGAACAGTATTTCCAATGTTTTATATTGGGCTTTATGGGTTTCGTTGGTTGAACTGACCTATAAAAACTCTCTACGTAGAACGTTTGGTTGTTCCTTTCTCCTTATACTTATGGGTCCATCCAGGGTTATAGCCTCCCTTATTACCAAAAACCAAGTTATCTTCTCTTACAGCATTATTTAGACAACCCCATCAGACTCGTAGATCAGCACATCTGATTAAGGCTAAGGCAGACTACAAGTGTTTTTTTCATCAACATAGTTGATCCTCCCCTAACACATGGTAAGGGAGAAAGTAAGGCTCTCTGCCAAGCAACTTTTAATTACAGATTTGCCATCTCAATTTTTCACTTGTTGGACTTTTTTCAGACCGAATAATGGGTAAAGACTTCTACTTTATGCATGGTCTCACCTAATGAATGGTATATTCATCCTATAGCACTTGCAGTCTGAATCAAGCCTTCTTTACCAGAACCACCTAAAGTCCACCAATGGTTTTAATAGATGGGTTGCAGGAATATGAGGTTGAAGCACTTTTATACTAAAGAATACATCAAAATACACTCCAATATCTTGTAGTTTGGAATGATGTGACACTTCAGAGAGGACATGGGAACAAGCAGTTTTCATACGTGCCCACAGATTGGTTAAAGTCTTACATACTAGGCATTCCCAGAAGCCCAACAAAGGCCAGAAGGGAGAATTATCTCAGAGGAGTTGGATGCTGTCTGGGTTTAATTGAGGGACAGACCAAAAGAGACATAAATGCAAAGCTTATCAATTCTGTCCGAGAGGTACACCAAAACAAGGAAGGACTTGATCCTGTGGAGGACTGCCTCTAGGCAGCTTGCTTAGAGAAAGAAACAGAGGGTCAGTGTCAGAAATTAGATTATTAAGTGCAAGGGAGGTATAAGTGGGACTGAGCCACTGGCCCTGGCAAGACCTATCCTAGTACTGGGGTTCAACTAGAGACAATGTCCCAGAGTCTATCCTTGCAGGGAATCAGGGGGCTTCTCTTTCCAGCTGGGCATCCTTATGTCATTGTCATACACAGGTCAAGTGTAATCTCCCGTGCCTCTCTCTTGTGCAGGGGCTTTTAAGCGGGGTGGAAAGTTTTAGAAACGAGACCCCCCTGTCTAATCCTATGAGGCCACATCATCACTTCACTCCTGTCCCAACCCTCCTGCTCAGCATTCTGGGAAAAGAACAACATTGTGGCTTTCAGTTGTCAGTGACAAGAGCTCCCTTGATACCCTAAGCTCTGCCCCACCTGTCACATTCAAATTTCAAACGGCTAAAACTTAAATGTATTTGCTCCAGTGGCCTGGCCCTCCTCATTTGTTCCAGTGAGCTTAGGTTGTCCCAGCCCAGGTGCAGTGTGACATGCTAATTTACAAAAGCAGATTTCCTCCCCATCCCTTCCTTTCCCAGGATTAGGACCAAGCACTGTTAATTGTTCTATGGTACAAGGAGAATATTGATCTCTCTGCTGGGGAGTAGAGTGTCTCTCCTGTCCCAGAAGGGGAGCAAAGGTCTGGAATCTGATTCTCAGCTGAGCTAGGGAACTATGAAAAAAATGAAAAATCACGTTGTCATATGGAGTCTAGATGTGAGAATAGGAGTGTAAATCTACATTTGTGTTGCATGGTTACTGGTATCTTGCTGGACCATGTAGGCCTGAGTAATGATTTCCTCTTTAATGTGCTGTACAATGTAAGCACCACAGACCTCCAATAAGTACTACAAACCTACACTATGAATGCCTACTCACATTGCTCCTGGCTAGTACCAGTAAGTGAGTGCCTTCTGCAACAGGCTACCTGTGTACAGATACTGGGCTGCATAAGATGATAGCCTCAAATGCACAACCCACACACATGTACCCATGTGTGTGCTCACATGTACATTGGTAACCAGCCAAAGGTTTGTTATCGGAGCTGAACAGCATCAGCCTCATCTTAAGAGACGAAGGCTAGCAGTTAATACTCTCAGTCCAATTTCCATGACTTTACCATGAGTGAGACTCAGGTAGTGAGACTCCCTTGTGGTAAACAATTAAAATCCAGGTATTTCAGTTTGAAAAATCCATGAGGGTAAAATGGGCAGAACAATTTTTTCTACATACACCCCTATCAGTTAATACTAGTGGAAGAAGCTAGTGGGTACTCCTGCCGAGTAACCAGCAATAATGGGCAAAGGACTCTGACCAGACACACCATTCACCAATAGTCTACTACCACTGATATCTTCAGCTGGTCTTTCTACACCAAATACCAACTACTTAACTAAGCCATTAGAAAACTTAAACTGCACTATGAACCCTCCTGGTTGTAGGGTGGATGCATCTAGGACAAAAAGCCCCTACATAGCCTGAATTAGTCTGGGACCACTCTTGCCCTGGTTCATGCAAATGTGAGCCTGTCACATTCTTCTAGGTAAGTGTTTTGTGCCTCAGAATTGATGCCATTAAAATAGGCAGGTCTGAAACCTGTTGCTTGAGTCAATAGCTGTTTATCCCTCTTGGGAATACACAACTCCAATACCCTCATTCATCCGGGTCACTACACCTGAAAAATTAAGATGCAGGCCCCCGCGCATTTCCTCTTATTCTCTTCCACAGCAAATGGTTGAGGTCTATAGATGGCACCATCCTTGTGGGATGACTGATTTTCCCCAGCTAAAACAGCCCACTCAAATCATGGTTCTCTCCTGAAAGATAGACACCCCTGGACATCACCTCCCATGGGAATCACCCTGGGAACAGGGTTCAAATCCCCCACCTGTGGAGCCTCAAGCCCCACCAGGTTATGTGGAAGTGTCATTTAGCACTTTGTAGGCTGTGTCTCACCCAGGCCCACCTTGGACCACTTCCGGCCTTCAATCAATCAGAGACCCTAAAGATCCCTCTGAAGTTTGGCAGGTTATCCTGCAGGGGCACACTACCTACCTCCACCTCACTCAATCCGGGGGCACCTCTACCTGCAAAGCTCATGTCTGGCAAACCATGACTTATAGAGGACTCAGGACTGCACCCCAAAGCTTGAACCCCTAAGTGCATAAGGCAGCAGTCTGCTAAGGTGCAGTCTCTGAGCCTGTCCTTCTGAAAGTTTGAGACAATTCCTAACAGGGTCCCTTCCCTCAGGAGTAGGTGACACGTGGCCATCTGGTTGCACTGCTTCGAGTGCACCCACCTCCTACACTTCCTTCTTCTCATTGGCATCTGCCCAAAATGTGCTACACCTAATATGTACCCTTCAGGAGTCTATCAGGCAAAGTCCTCTGCAGCCAGCCCTTCTGAGAGTTCACAGTAACACTTCCAAATAGAAGTGTTTAGAACCAGCCCAGACTGATGGACAGGGTACTGCCTCTGAAGCAGACACCATCCAGCCTACTAGTTGTGCCACTCCGGGCTCGTCTGCCTCCTACACCTCCAAGATGAGGGGTTGCAACCACCAGCCAATTTAATGTGTAGCATGCCAGAACTGTTCAAGAGCTTCAGGGCCACACCTCAAGGCTGGGACACCTAAAATGCACCAGACTGGAGTCTGCCAAAGCAAAGTCCTCACCAGCCTGTCCTTCTGACAGCTCACAGCAGTGGTCCCTAACAGACATGGTTTCTTCCCCAGCCCGATGCTCAGATTCCTCTCCACCTGGAGCAGTAAACTCCCTGTCACCTGCTTGGTTCACAGTGGGCTGACCCACCTCCTGCACACCCGCAGTCTATAGTTCCACTACTCCCTTTTCACAGGGTCTGATCCCACAGGACCTACCTGATTGGACACTACACCAGGTGTTGCTACAGTTATCACCTCGGACTCTGGCCAAACAGTCTCTAGAACTACATCATTCACTATACTAAAGCTGTTGTCTACCTCGACTCCAACATCTCAGGGTCTACCACTAACCTTTCAGGAATCTAGGTTGGCCTCCACTACCTCTCAGAGCTCCTCAGGGTCAGTCACTAGCCTGCCTGATGAAACTAGGGCACTCACTACATATCCTCTATCTCCTAAGAGGCTACCACTACACCTCCTACCTCAAGAGCCAGTGCTTTATTGGGCCACTCATCACCATTGGCCACCCTTGGACAAAGCCCCTGCCTTGCAACCTATGAGAACCTCTGGAACCTTGACTTGTTCTAATGCCTGTTGGAAATGGCCTGTACTGCAGGGTCATCCCCACACATTTTGCCTTTCTCCTCCTCTTTTGCTGACACTGTTTTTATTGGCTTTAGAACTCTGGGCACTTTACCACTGCTATCCAGTGCTAAAGTGCATGTGTGCTGTGTCTAAAATATGATAACATTGGCATCCCCATGATTGGCATATTTGATTTACTGGAAAATCCCTGGTAGAGTGCACTATGTGTGCCGAGGGCCTTTAAGTCAAATGCTACTGCTGGGACTGGAGCACTGGTTGTGCCACCCACTATAATAGCCTCTTAAACATGCCTCTTGCCAGCCATTGCAGAGCCTGAGTGTGCAGTTTTAACTGCAATTTCAACCTGGCATGTGTACCCACTTGCCAGGCCCAAACCTTCCTTTTTATTACATGTATATCACGCCAAAGGTAGGCCCTGCTAAGCCCAAAATATGGTCCAGTTTATTTAAAATGTTGAACCTGTACTTTTAAGTTTAACATGTCCAGATAGTGAATGACACCTACACCCATTTTTCACTATCTCTCCTATAGGCTAGCATGGTGATTGCCTTAAAACATCTTTTAAGTGTAGTTTCCAATTGGGAAAAGATAGAAAAATTGAGTTTGATGTCGCAGGACTCACAATGTAAAAACACATTTTGGTAAAGGTGATTTTTAATTTGCAGGTCTGAAGGCCACTTTTAGAAAGTTGGCATTTCTCTTACTTTAACCATCCTGTACCTTAGCCTGCCCCCAATCCACGTCTGGTCTATGTAAGGATAGGTGGCATCTACCTTTGTGCATTACATCCAGACCACACTAAATGCAGGACACTCAAATGCCCTTGCATTCCACCTGCATACTTATGGGTCTTCCTGGGCTGGAAGGGTGGAGGGTCTCTCACTTACACTTCAAAGGGTAGTAATCTGACCCCACACAAGGGACTTTTAACCCCCACAGACCTCCTGGCAGACAGGACTGGGCTGAAAGGGAACTGGGGCACTTCAAAGCCACTCTTTGAAGTCTCCCCCATTTCAAAGGCACATTTGGGTATAAATACTGGGCCTTTGATACGTGTATGCTCAAAACACTTCTGGAATGAAGACATTTACCAGGAAGAAAGACAGTGGGACTTTCAGGAGATACTGCCACTTTGCTGTTTGCCCTGAGGTGTTGGCCTGCTGTCTGCTACTTCTTGTCTGGGAGTGAGAGGACTGCATCTAACTCTCTTCAATCTGCAATCTAAAGTTTCTCCAAGGTCTTGGCTGAGTTTGCCTCCTGTTTCTGAAGTCTCAGGGATATCAAAGACTTCACCTGCATCTTACTACCAGCACCTGGGCTCTTCTGCTTTGAGTCCTGTTCCGCCAAGTGGTACCACATCCAGTCCTGGGCCCTTGGAGGAGAGTGTGGTGCTTCAACCAAGAACTGATGTAACAGCACCGGCACGTCACTTGGAACCAATGCATTCTGCTGCAAATATGCAGCTTTTGCGACTGTCTGGACTAAAGCTGTGTTCACCACTTGCCGACTGCATGAAGAAAACCCCCGACTAACAACACAGCCCTGGCTTGGCCGATGCAACACTGACACATCAGAACCACTACTCATCACTTCTGGACATCAATGCACAAACAACGTTGCCCGATCAAAAAACCGACACATCACCTGCAAGGGTGATGTATCCCCTCCTCTGAATCAACAAATCATCACCGAGACTCGATGAAACAAAGGTATTGTCAGCAGGTCTTTGTGACTCCTGTACCCAGCCAACACTCCATCGTAGTCAGAATGAACTTTTTAATTTGCCACGGTCCAGTGTGACCAAATAGTCCCAGGTGGGAGCTATTGTCTTCTAAGCACTTAATTTTGATTTATTCTTTCAAAATTCATAAGTTGGCTCGTGTATGTTGTATTTTTGTTGTTTTGGTCTTGTTTGACTCAGATAAATATTGACTATTTTTTGTAAAGGGTGTGGAGTCCTTTTGTGGAGTGCAAACCTCTGCCAACTAGAGACCCAGTTTCTAACAGTGCCATTGCTGTGGGATTGTTTCTCAGAGATTACTCCATCCTGCTGGGAGGGAAACCATAGGGGTATCATTAATGTCTGCGTACAATCCCACCCCACCCTGTCATTTTTTATTGGCCTCCATCAATGATGGCAAATTCTATGCAAGAAGAATGGCTTAACATGCTCTCCCTCACGTGAAATCTGCCTTGCCAATGGCAAGTGTGAAAAATCCCTGAAGACCCACAGCCGTCTCTTACAGCTCAAGAAACAAAGCTCACCTATCTTTTTAGTCTATGGTGTGGATACCTGTTGTAGCCCCTAAACCTAATGAACCTTCTGGGTACTGTCCCACCCTGTCAGTGGTTACTGGACTGCACCAATGGCACTAAACTCTGTGCAAGAAGAATGGCTCAATGTGGCTCTCTCATGTGAAGTGTGTCTTATTCAGAACAAATGCAAGAACTTCCTTGAGCCCTAATCATCATTTATGGTGTGGGTATTTGTTACAGTCCCTAAACCTAAAGAAAAGTGCCCTGCTCATACAGGTGTAATGGGACCCTTTATGTGAATGCTGGGGACCGGCTGCAGCAAGGACTACATTTCCCAGGTGTACTCACGGCAGGAGGCCACATCCTGCATTCCTCTCATGCCTGAAGGCACATAAAGCCATCTTTGCACTCTGCTGCGCAGAACACACCCAGGCGTGTGCCTGGGTCAAGACCGGGCCCATCTACACCTGTCTGCTGCCAGACAAGGTTGGACTGGGCTCCTCTTTGACATTGATTTATTGCCTAATTCATTGTAAGCTGAGAGTTTGCTGAGTTTTTTTCTGTTTTGTTACGTGAGGTAGCTGCACTATGGGTAAGTAGGAAGTAACTGGGGGCTCCTCTGTGCCACAAACATTGATACAATTTAGAACCGGTCATAGGGGTAGTGGCAACTGAGATTGACTTGGTAGAAAGAAGATTTTCCTTGGGTGGGGTGGACATTGTGGACACTTTGGAAGATGTTGCAACTGTTTTAAATGATCCAGGTGGGAGTAACCAGCTGGAGGAGAATTTTGCTTATGTTCCTGGCTTTCACATAACCCCAAGGTCCCGAAACCCTTTTAAGCTACTATGCTTAATTTGTCTGCCATTTCTGATTGTAGGAGTTTTTCCTTGCCGTTGGAGAGGGTGGAGACTGAATTATCCCCTCTTGAACCTGCTTCTAAGCGGAAAAAGGAGGTCCTCGTGGGGGAGGGCCTGGTTTGCAGTTGGACACAGATAAGCGTAAACAAGAGAGTATTCATGTGAATACTGGGGGCTCTTGTTGAGAGGTTGCTTTTAAGCAGCTACAGTCAGTTTTAGCAGCTCAACTGGAACACATAAAATCAAGGTTGGAGAAAATGTAGTCATGTTTGGAGTTTTTGTATAAGTTACACTGCCGTTTACATACTGAGGAGGGCCCATGATGTTCTGGATATTCGGTTGCTCAGTCATCATCCATGCCATCACTAGGTGAACTGCCTCAGAAGGCACAGTGTGCTGTTAGTGCAACCAGTGGGGGAGTAGGGGTGGGGCAAAAAAAGGGTTCTTTGGGCTCCACTGTGACCGCGTTCCAGTCCCAGAACCAGCAGCAGGCATCATCAGATGACCCTACATCATCAAATGCTTCTGAAAGTGATGGTCATGGGAGCAGGGCTCAATCAATTCATTTTGGTGGGCAAACTTGGTCCCCAGCTCCAAAGCTTCATCTCCCGCGGCCTCTACTCACTTAGGGGGTCATTCCTACCCTGGCGGTCTGAGACCGCCAGGGTAGGTGACGGAGGAAGCACCGCCAACAGGCTGGCGGTGCTTCTGGGGCAATTCTGACCGCGGCGGTAAAGCCGTGGTCAGAAAAGGGAAGCCGGCGGTTTCCCACCGGTTTCCCGCTGCCCCAGGGAATCCTCCACGGCGGCGCTGCAAGCAGCGCCGCCATGGGGATTCCGACCCCCTTCCCGCCAGCCTGGTTCTAGCGGTTTTCACCGCCAGAACCAGGCTGGTGGGAACGGGTGTGGTGGGTGCGGAGGTCGCCCGCCAGCCCAGCGGGAAAGTCAGAATGACCGCCGCAGTCGGTCTTCTGGTGGGGGAACTTTGGCGGGCGGCCTCCGCCGCCCGCCGAAGTAGGAATGACCCCCTTAATGGCTTTTCTGGTGAACTTTCCTCCCTTTCCATTAGGGGTGGTAGAATCCAACTTTGAACTCATATGGAGAGCAAGGCATTGGTGTTTTTCTAAGGAGGGGCTATCCAGTTTGGATTATGATAAGATAATTATGGGCCAATGGGTGGAATGGCTGGAAATTGGGAAGAAACAATGGTGGTCATTCTGACCCTGGCGGTCTTTGACCGCCAGGGCGGAGGACAGCGGGAGCACCGCCGACAGGCCGGCGGTGCTCCAATGGGGATTCCGACCGCGGCGGTAAAGCCGCGGTCGGACCGGCACCACTGGCGGGGTCCCGCCAGTGTACCGCGGCCCCATTGAATCCTCCGCGGCGGCGCAGCTTGCTGCACCGCCGCGGGGATTCCGACCCCCCCTACCGCCATCCAGATCCCGGCGGTCGGACCGCCGAGATCCGGATGGCGGTAGGGGGGGTCGCGGGGCCCCTGGGGGCCCCTGCAGACAGTGAAATACGCGACGGGTGCAACTGCACCCGTCGCACAGCTTCCACTCCGCCGGCTCGATTCCGAGCCGGCTTCATCGTGGAAGCCTCTTTCCCGCTGGGCTGGCTGGCGGTCTGAAGGCGACCGCCCGCCAGCCCAGCGGGAAAGTCAGAATTACCGCCGCGGTCTTTCGACCGCGGAACGGTAACCTGACGGCGGGACTTTGGCGGTCGGCCTCCGCCGCCCGCCAAGGTCAGAATGAGGGCCAATATGTTGGGGACTGTATTGTGCTGAATTTAAGGGAATCAAAATTGCTAGATGATTGACTTTTCAGGACATGGCTGAGAGGGGTCAAGGGGCTTGGATCTGAGTCCTTCCCTTAGGTTTTTTCTTTCCACCTGCTCAGGAATACAAGTTATGGGGTCACAGATGTGTGCTGCCCCATAATTGAGCAATAGTAGCCTCACAAAATAAGGACATTGTGGCGCCCCTGGAATTGAGGATTCAATATCAACCCTTGGGGGATCTGGATAGTGTTGATTGACTGCCATCTAGATGTGGTGGGAAAGAATTTACAGAAGTTTGCACTGGAGTAGGGTTAGATCACTGGGGAGATTCAGATTGAAGATCATTGTATAGTAGGGTATGGTTGTGTCAAGACGGAGCAGAAACTCAATCAGAGCAGTTTGATCCCAATAATTGGTTGGATTATAGCCAGTCTTAATAACAAAAAAGATGATGAGAGTTGGTTAAATTTCATTTGTGTATATCATATAGTAACCTTGCAGGAAACCTGGGATGTATCTGGCTCATTTTTGATAGATGGATTTTCCTCCTTTTTTTCTCCTGCTTGTCCATCCAGTAATGGTAGAGCGCGTGGGGGATTACTCACTTGTGCTTCTTTAAACATCCCATGCACCCCTAGTCTAACTGATTCAGGCCCTGAGTATTTGCTAGTGGTACAGTAAGTCTTTGAAACAGCTCCTAGCCTCGTAGATATTATGTTTTCTAATTCTTTTCTGCAGACACATGCTAATGAGCACCTCCATTGTTTGAAGATTTTTTTTTTAATTATATAGAAAAGAGCACCATATTTGGTGATTGTTCGTGGTGATTTTAATGTGCATAAATGCCAGTTGAGATGTGTTATTAATGATAACTATTGTGTGGGGTATTTGGAATCTGCCCACTTTGAACATACTACGCAAGGGGAATTACTTGAGGCCATTCTAGCTGACTGTAATGTGCATTGTCCTAAAAACAGGTTGGAGGAGGTTCCCATTCCATCCTTCACAGGAAGGGGTTATAATACTTCAAATTATTATATTTTAACGTCTGGTGATGTCCATGATATGGCAAAAAATGTTGTTGTTAATAGAAGCTCATGTAGTGTTCATAACCCTCTTGTAATTGAGTTAGACTGGGTTTAGGGGCAATGGAAAGTCCAGGAGTGAGGTGAGGAGTTAAGGTGCTGCAACCAAAGGACCAAGGTCGCCATATGAAGTGGGATAAAATAACCCTGGAGAGTCTGTTTGCAATCTTGGTTGTAGGCAGGTCGCTCTTGATCTTACAGGTCTGGGGCAAGGGGTTCTAGGAGGACTGTAGGTAGTTTAATCAAAATTGTTTACAAGCTCACAGGGTCCTCAGGAGGGCTTTGGGTAAGATCCTAAGGGATGGTGCACTGAGAAGGAAAATATATCAACAAACTTTGGCTGATAGGGAGGCAGAGATTAAAAGAAGAGCCTGGGGTGATCTGCAGCAGGTTTGTATACTGAACAACAGTCCAAAGATTTGGATTGTGTAATTGATACCATGGAGTATGTAGTTCCCCCTGAGGTTTGGGTTTCTAATTTTTGTGGTTTGTAGGTTCATCATGGGGAGAAGACCCAGTTTTCGGACCAGGCCGATCAGCCTGTTGCTTATTCATTCTGCTTGAAGAGGAGGTATTTGATGCAATTGTAACAATGTCCAGTGGGAAGGCCCCTGGCCCTGATGTGGTGCTAGCTGTTCTGTTTAAAGTAGAGCCTCAGATTTGGGCTAAAATGTTTAACTCATGTTGGCAACATGGTTTGTAGCCAAGGGATATCGCAAACCTAGTCTAAAGCTATTATCGTTCCTGTCCTTAAGAGGGGTCAAGATCGGATCTAAAATGTTATCGTCCCATCCCCTTTATAGATATGACTGTTAAGGTCATAGGTAAAGTTATTCTTTCCAGGTCAGTGGAGTAGGCTGATCAGAACTATGTGGTGTCTGGTCTTCAGTATGGATTCAGGCCCGGGAAAGGCACTTTTGACCAATGTTTGAACATACAACTGATTGTGGGACAATATGCAGTGGCAAAGAAGGGTTCATTGTATATGGCATTTATGGACCTTACCTCCATGTTTGATTATGTCAATAGAGCTAAATTATGGAGGATGCTCATAGACCTCGGGTGGAGAGAAATCTAGTGTTTGTCTTATCTGATCTGCACCAGGGTCTTGCCGCTATGAGAATATGTAAGTTTTAATAGGGGGTGAGACAAGTTTGTATCCTGGCCCCTTTTAAATTTATTTTATACTTAAGTTGGGATCTGACCTAAGTGTAGCTTGTATAGCCATCCGAGTGTTGGCTCACAATTAGTATCAGACAATGCAGTAGTAATTGCTAGGACTGCAAATGGTTTGCAACAGCTCGTGAATTAATTTGTGGCTTTTATGAGTAATCTTGATTTGATTACTAATTACTTTAAGTCTCACACTATGGTTGTTAGAACTAGGAAACCCCCGAAAAAGTGTTTTTGGGGGGCAAGGAACTGGTTCGGGTTCGGACTTTTTCATACCTGAGTGTTCTCTTTGAGGAGAAAGGCTCACGGGGTCCACAATTGAGGCTAAAAAGGAATGTCTTTTCACCAGCGACAGCAGCAACATTAGATTTTGCCAAGAAATTGAGTATGAAACCATTTTGAGCCCTTGTTAAGATTTATCTGGGCAACTGTGTTCCAATTGGGGGTTATGGTAGTGACATTTGGGTTTTTTTAAACAAGAAGAAAATTAGTGGTGGTTCCACAATCTCTACATATCTCATACATGAGGATTTGGGGCTTGGGAATATATCTGATTCACTAGCCCTTGCTCCCCTCCTTAGATGGATTGGGGTGTCGCATTATCTGGTGCTTGAACTTAACAGAGCCATTATTAAGGACTGTTTAACACTAGATAATGTCCTACATATTTCTTGTTTTAAATATATAAAGAAGTTACTCTGAAATCGGGGCACCCTGAGGTATTTGAGAATCTGCACGTCATAACAAATGGGGACCTGATTTGGGCAAAACAGCACGTTATTCTTTTGTTGAAGTTGGAAAGGGACATGCAAGAACTTATTAAACCCACTGTTTGATCTTCTATTATGATAAAATCCACCCCCCTGATGTAGCCATATTTGTTGACTACTATGTTGCTGCAGCATCACTCACTATTGACGAGTTTTAGATTTAGGGGGTAATTACAACATTGGCTGTAAAAGCCGCTTACCGCTGTGCAGAAGACTGCCAACACTCCGCGGCTGCAGCGGAATTCCGCCACGGTCATTATGACCCACTGCTTGGAATCCGCCAAAATTGAGACACCCTCACAAGTCCGCCACACCAAATGTCAGTGATAAACTGACGAAAACAAAACCTCCACCGTCACGCCAACAGGAATGCGCCCACACTATCACGACCCACGAATCCACGCGGCGGTCTTTCAACCGCGGTATTCCATTGGTGGTACACACCGCCACGCTCAAAATACACACACATATACAAACTACTATCACATTGGACAATTCCAATTACACACACCTGATACACATACACACACCACTCCCACACACCCAATACAATATTAAACACCTGCCCACATCACCCACAAACCCCTACTACCAAAAATTCCGAAAGAAGGCCAGAGACAGACACCACAATCTACAAACAAGCATTCACAGGCACTCAACACCATCACTCACACAACATCCACTCATCTCACACAACACACCACTAAATATCACCCCATACATCACAACACACCCCACCCCACACATCACCCACACCACCCCATGGCACGGCAAAGACACCCCAGGTTCTCTGAGGATGAGCTCAGGGTCATGGTGGAGGAAATCATCCGGGTAGAGCCACATCTATTCGGATCACAGGTGCAGCACACCTCCATAGCTAGGAAGATGGAGCTATGGTGAAGAATAGTGGACAGGGTCAACGCAGTGGGACAACACCCAAGAAATAGAGATGACATCAGGAAGAGGTGGAACGACCTATGGGGGAAGGTGCGTTCCGTGGTCTCAAGACACCACATCACGGTTCAGAGGATTGGCGTCGGACCCCCACCTCCTCCCCCACAATTAACAACATGGGAGGAGCAAGTCTTGGCTATTCTGCATCCTGAGGACCTCGCAGGAGTAGCTGGAGGAATGGACTCTGGTAAGTCAAATCTTAACTATTACATCCCCCACCCTACCTGCATGCTATCACATACCCTCACCCTCGCCCTCACCCCCATCACTCCAACTCCTCACAAATGTCCCAATATCACAAACCACCCATCCCAACACCAAGCCCTGCATGCATCACCAAAGCATGGACACCCATCACCAAAGCATGGCCACTGCACATACCCATAAACCCCCCTAAACCATCATCACACAAGGTCCCACACAGGAATGCAAGCACTGGGGTACACGGTCACCCACCCAATGCACACCATGGCATACACAGATGCAATAATCATGCTTTTACACCCCTGCAGGACCCCTACCAAACGTCACCGGACAGGAGGGTCCAGACATGTCCACACCACCAACAGAAGAGGCCCACAGTGATGACAGCAGCTCTTTCCAACTAGATCTAGATGACCAGCCCCGCCCATCTGGGACCTCGGGACAGTCGGTTCCCCTCACACAGTCACAGGCCACTACAGAGCTTCCCCCTCTGAAAACACCAGCACAGCACCCACCCAGCGGGCCCATACCTCTGTCCCCAGGACACGTCAATCAGCAGTGTTTCCACCACTACAGGGAACCCAGGCTAACCCACCACCCCAACAACAGGGACCTGGGGGCAGTGGCAGTGGGCACACGGTTCAGGGGACAGAGGCCCAGGGAAACAGGGGAACTTGGAGGGCTGCTGTGCGACAGGGGGAGGACAGGCCCAGGGAACCCACTCTCCACGAGGCCCTCTCCAACATCATGGGAGCCTACCATCATTCCCAGGAGACGATGGCAACGGTTCTGGCCAAGTTTCAGGAGACCCAGCGGCTGCAGGAGGAACAGTATTTGGGCTTCAGGGAAGAACTCAGATCCATCAATTTCACCCTGGGCACCATCGTAGGGGTGCTGAAGGAAGTCCTCAACACCAGGAGGGACACTGTGGCACAACAAGGGGCCCCTGGCACTAGCCTGGATGATGAACTGCCCACCACCTCCGCTGGCGCTAGTGGACAGGAGGCACCGCCACAGGACCACCACACCAGCACCCCACCCCCTGCAGATGGAGAACCAACCCGCAAACGGTCCCTGAGATCCAGGACAAAGATAGAGAATGATGCCAAGACCTCACCAAGAAATGAGACCACCCTGATTGTCATCCTTTCGTCCCACCTTGTCACCCTGTCCATCCTCAAACTGCCCCGGCTCCACTTCCTATGCCCCTTTGGACAATGCACCTGTGAGACTAATAGCTTGGACTCTGCCATGGACATTCCTCCACCATCACCCCTTACCATTTAACAACCCCCTCCAATATTGAGCACTTAAATAAACACCCTTAAAGCACAAAACAATCTGGAGTCTGTCTGTGATTTCGAATTAGTGTATTAGCAATTACAGTGACAAAATGCTCTTTCAATGGTAATGTCAACATACCTATGTCACACAGCTATAGTCCATGTGGAAACAAAGCAGATGTCACACAGTGGGACCCACATCTGTGAAATCACAAGAGAAAGTGACAACTCAGTGATGATACACTGGGTGAAAATGACAGACAGTAGAGAGGTAGTAGTGTTAAAATACATGTAGTAGGCAGGTTTGTCTTCTTACCTGTGTCTCAATGGAAGTATTGCAGGATCACAGAGTTCCTGTTGTCGATGTCCTCTTCTTCTGTTTCCTCGTCTTCACGGTCCACAGGCTCCGCAGCTGCCACAACACCTCCATCTGGACCATCCTCCTTCAGAAAAGGCACCTGTCGTCGCAAAGCCAAGTTGTGAATCATACAGCTGGCCACGATGATTTGGCACACCTTCTTTGGTGAGTAGAATAGGGAACCACCTGTCATATGGAGGCACCGGAACCTGGCCTTGAGGAGGCCGCTCTATAATCCTCCTAGTTCGCCCATGGGCCTCATTGTAGCGTTCCTCTGCCCTTGTCCTGGGATTCCTCACTGGGTCAGTAGCCATGCCAGGTTGGGGTAACCAGAGTCACCTGCAAATGGCAAGGGAGAACTGTTAGACACACACTAACTCTTAGGGATATCCCCAGACAACTATTCCCACTGATTTGGTTCCAGGTGCTCACCTAGTAGCCACACACGGTGCCTCTGTAGTTGCCCCATCACATAAGGGATGCTGCTATTCCGCAGGATGTAAGCATCATGCACTGAGCCAGGGAATTTGGCATTAACATGGGAGATGTACTGGTCTGCCAAACACACCATCTGCATATTCATTGAATGGTAACTCTTCCGGTTTCTGTACACCTTTTCACTCCTGCGTGGGGGGACCATGGCCACATGTGTACCATCAATGGCACCAATGATGTTGGGGGTATGTCCCAGGGCATAAAAGTCAGCTTTCACTGTGGGCAAATCCTCCACCTGTGGAAACAAGATGTAGCTGCGCATGTGTTTCAGCAGAGCAGACACCACTCTGGTCAACATGTTAGAAAACATTGGCTGAGACATCCCAGATGCCATGGCCACTGTAGTTTGAAAGGAGCCACTTGCCAGGAAATGGAGCACTGACAGGACCTGCACTAGAGGGGGGATTCCTGTGGAATGGCAGATAGCTGACATCAGGTCTAGCTCCAATTGGGCACACAGGTCTTGGATTGTGGCACAATCAAGTCTGTATGTGATAATGATGTGTCTGTCTTCCATTGTCGACAGGTCCACCAGGGGTCTGTACACCGGAGAATGACGCCATCTCATCATCTGGCCCAGCGGATGTGCCCTATGGGGGAGAATGGTGAGCAGAGGGTCATGTACCACATAGGTTGCACAAGTGTGTTTGCAGTAATGTGAGTAAATCCGTGTGTGGCGTAGTTTGTCCATATATTTGCCAAATTGTGTTGTGACGCAGTTAGGTGCCATGCCATGTGCCCCCCTGAAATGGCGGCTGCCTGACCTGTGAGGAGGGACAAGGGGAAATTAGGTAACTGCGCTGGCATTGTGCAGTGTCGCGGTAGGTGGCCGAAGACCGCTGCGCAATTCAGCATTGGTTATCATTGGGCCCTATGGGTTCCAGGAGCCAAGACGATGTACTCCGGCGGTGACGGTATGCACCGCTGCGGATGTGACCGCCATTTTCTATCTGTTCACTCACTTAATACCTGACCTTCAATAGGAGAGGACCTACACTGCAAGTGCTGCTGTGTCCTGAGTCTTGAAGCGACAATGGCTTGAGTGTCTGGGGAAAGGGCCCCTGCCCTTACTGCGGAGGAGTTGGACAAACTGCTGGATGGGGTCCTCCCCCAGTACACACTACTCTACGGTCCTCCAGACAAACAGGAGTGTACACTGTGAGCATGATGCGTAGGCAATGCCTATTTGGAGTGGTGTGGATGGAAGATACATGTGGGGGGGGCTGAGGCCTGCATGTGAGGATGGTGAGTGTATGTGTGTCAGGGAATGGGTGGGAACTGGTGGGCAATGAGTATGACGGTCCAGACGGGTGAGTAATTTCCTTTCCTCCTGTACCTTTCCTCTTGGTCAGCGCCCACCGGAAGAAGGGTATTTGGCGTGCCATCGCCAAGGAAGTGCGGACCCTGGGGGTCTATCATAGACCGAGCACCCACTGCCTCAAGAGATGGGAGGACCTGCGCCACTGGAGCAAGAAGACGGTGGAAGCCCAGCTGGGAATGGCCTCCCAACGTGGAAGGGGTGCTCATCGCACCATGACCCCCTTGATGTTCCAGATCCTGGCCGTGGCATATCTGGAGTTGGATGGGCACTTGAGGCCATCACAGCAGCCACAAGGGGGTGAGTACAGTGTCATTAAGCTGACTCTGCGTGCTTTATGAATTGTCTGGGTGGGGGATGTGGGCTGTGGGTTCCTCTAGGCCAGGGTGAACTTGGTAGGAAAGGTCCCTTGTTGGGCAGGCTCTGAGGCACTCCAACGCCAATATTTTTAGTGGGCATCTACAACTGGGTAGGCTCTTGTGGGTTCTAGTTGTGCAGCAAATGGTGTTAGCCATAGTACCCCATAGCCTGGTGAATTTCCTACTAACTGCTAGTGCATGGCCTAGTGCCTAGGGCTGCTCCCTGTGTGTTGTGTCTGCCAATAGTAGTGGTATTGCTGCCATTGACCATGTGTGTTTTCTGTCTTTCCCCCCTTCTTGCTTTGTCACCCTGCCCTTGTGTGCATTAGCATCATCTGGCAGAGGAGCAGAGGCACTGGCGACAGAGGGAGCTGCATCCCACATGGCCCTGGAGGGTGAATCTACAGAGGGTGAAGGCACCAGTGAGACGGAGGGCGAGGGGAGCTCCACGACGGGGACAGGAGGGGATACCAGCCAGAGCGACTCATCCTCTGATGGAAGCTCCCTGGAGGTGGTGGACACCTCTGTGCCCACTCCAACAACAGGTACAGCCGCCACCCCCCCTACCAGCACCGCCCTCCCAGCTGCCCCTCAGTGTGTTTCCCGTGCCCGATCACCCAGGAGGGTGGGCATCTCCTTCGCCCCAGGCACCTCAGGCCCTGCCCCAGTCAGCCATGCTGTCCTCAGTGAGGAGGCTATTGACCTCCTGAGATCCCTCACTGTTGGGCAGTCAACCATTCTGAATGCGACCCAGGGTGTCGAGAGGCATTTGCAGCAAACAAATGCATACCTGGAGGGCATTTATTCTGGTGTGGCGCCCAACAGAGAGCATTTCAGGCTCTGGCCTCAGCACTGATGGCAGCCATTGTCCCTGTGTCCAGCTTCCTCCCTCCAACTTCCACTACCCAGACCCAGTCCCCTCTACCTCAGCCTATCCCAAGCACACTATCAGACCAGCATGCACACACATCAACACACAAAAGTGGCACAGGCAAACATAAGCACCACACATCCCACAGGCACTAACACAAGCACCATACCCAGCACACATACCAACATCCACTTCCTCCACTGTGTCCCCCTCCTCCACGTCCTCCACCTCCTTCCCAGTCTCATCTCCACTCACACCTGCATGCACCACGTTATCAGCCACAGTCTCCATCACCAGCACTCCCATCACTACACACTGCTCACGTGAAATCACCACCCCCACTACCATTCACACGTCCCCTGTGTCCTCTCCCAGTGTGTCTGTAAGCCCTCCTCCCAAAGTACACAAACGCAAGCACACACCCACTCAACAGCCATCCACCTCACAACAGCCTCCAACCCATGCACCTTCACCAAAACTCCGCAGATGTACACCTCCTACAGCCACTACCTCTTCCTCCACTCCCGCACCCCCTCCATCTTCCTGTCCCAGTGAGTCAAAAAAACATTTCCTAGCAAACATTAACCTCTTCCCTACACCTCCCCCCGTCCTTCCCCTAGGGCCAGGATTTCTAGATCCAAGCCCAGCACCTCAGCCACCAAATCTGCATCCGCTGTGGTCCCTGCTCCTCCAGTACGGTCTAAGGGGGCACCCGTCAGAGCTGCCACTGTGCCACCGACAGAAAAGAAGGACCATCCTTTTCCACCACCTGCAACGGTCAAAAAGGGGCCAGCTTCCAACATGGACAGTCACACCACCCACCCAGCAAGGCCTCGCCCAAACACCGAGTGGACAGTGCCAAGGTCCCTGCAGAGACTGTCAAGATGGGGAAGGGCCACAAGCCAAAGGTCACATCACCTCTGGGCATGATGTCTCCTGGTGAGAGGCTGGTGACCACCATATCATCAGAGATGGCAGCCACATACACCACAGTCACCACCGCCGCTCCTACCGCCACCTGCACCATCACCTGCACCGCCACCTTCCCCACCACCTGGCCCGCGACCTGCACCGCCGCTGCCAGAACGTCAGTCTGCAGCATCCTCCCCAGGGATCAGCCATCTGAGGCTGCCGGAGACGGTATGGTGTCTCCATCCACCGGAACAGTCACTTGCACCACGGCCAGCACTGGCAGCATCTCCGCCGCAGACACCGCCACCTGCACCACCATCAGCACTGCCACGTGCACAGGCAATGCCACTCTGTCGGACATCAGCCCCATCCCCAGTGTGCAGCCATCAGAGTCTGCAGGTGACATCCTGGACCCTGGACACGCCACTTGAGACACCACCTCCAGCACTGACACGAACCAGCAATTGGCAGCCTAAGACGCCGCAGGATGGCGTGTGGCTCTGCCACCATGGAGAATCATGCTACCTATTCCTGGTACGTCGCGTGGCTGAGACACCGAGGTGAGACAAAGTCAACTGCCACAACCCAGGTGCAGCATCACTGGCCACAAAGCCCCCTCCAGAACCAGTGGAGATAAATCCACTCACCCAGTCCTTGGCAGGATGAAGCACTCTGGGCACAAAGCCCCCTCCAGAACCAGTGGAGAAAGGCATCCACTCACCCAATCCTTGGCAGGATGAAGCACTCTGAGTGCAAAGCCCCTCCAGAACCAGTGGAGAAAGGCATCCACGCACCCAATCCTTGGCAGGATGAAGCACTCTGGGCACAAAGCCCCCTCCAGAACCAGTGGAGAGATACATCCACTCCCCCAGTCCTTGGCAGGATGAAGCACTCTGGGCACAAAGCCCCCTCCAGAACCAGTGGAGAAAGGCATCCACTCACCCAATCCTTGGCAGGATGAAGAAATCTGGTCACAAAGCCCCCTCCAGAACCAGTGGAGTAAGGCATCCATTCACCACCTCCTTGGCAGGATGAAGCACTCTGGGCACAAAGCCTCCTCCAGAACCAGTGGAGAGAAACATCCACTCACCCATTCCTTGGCAGGATGAAGCACTCTGGGCACAAAGCCCCCTCCAGAACCAGTGGAGAAAGGCATCTATTTGGGAGACTGTGGCTTTGCACTCCCCAGGACCAAGCAGTGGGCAAACCACCCACTTGAGAGACTTGAGAGACTGTGGCTTTGCACTCTCCAGGACCAAGCAGTGGGCAGAACACCTACATGAGTGACTTGAGAGACTGTGGCTTTGCACTCCCCAGGACCAAGCAATGGGCAAACTACCCATTTGAGAGACTTGAGAGACTGTGGCTTTGCACTCCCCAGGACCAGGCAGTGGGCATGGAGCATTCTCGAGGATCAGTGGCGTCGTACCATCATCCGGCTGAGGTGCCCCCTCCACTCCCCCCTGAGGTGCCTGTTTTTTTCGACCTGATGCCCCTGCAGTGTACTCTCCGTTTTGAGGCAGGTGTCATGTGTGGGCTTCACCCATGCTTTTTGGGACCACTGATCCACAGACATTTCATGGGACAGTGTACGGACTTGTGCACTTGCTGTAAATATTTGTGTATACTGATTATTTGCTGTTCTCTTGGTCTCTCTGATTGTTCGAATATGAACTAGTTAAACTCATTTTGTTTGGTCCTTGCGTTTTTCCGGAAGGGACGGGGTGTATCTGTGATATTATTGGATATGTGTGTGTGTATTTTGGTGTGGGTGGGGGGTGGGGGTGTTGCGTGTTGCATGTGTGTGTCACTCTCTTATCCCTCCTCCCCTCCCCTGTGTGCTAGGTGCAGTACTCACCGTCGTCATCGACACCGCCTTCTTTCCACTTTGTGGTGTACTAATAGATACAGCAACATGGGTAGGATCTGTAATTCGGGCTCCATGGCGTCCTAGTTCTTCCTTGGGTGTCGAGAAGTGAGTGGTTTCCCTTCCAAGTACTGTTTCCACCTCGCTTTTGATGGCACTGCCCAAGAAAAGCTGCAGGATTGGTGCCTTGTAATAGTGTGGGTGGTACATTGTCTTCCGCCTGTCTGTTGGCAGTTACCGCTGCAGTGTTTATTGCTACTGCCGTGGCGGTCGGAGTGTTAAAGTGGCTGTCTGTGTTGGAGGTTTCCCCCATGGTCGTGATTCAATTTTTTTTACCGCCCGTCTGTTGGCGGTATTACCGCCACTTTAACACCGACCTCCAGGGTTGTAATGAGGGCCTACATTTTCCAAACAGTAGAGGACCCCCTGAGTAGATGTCGTAGACCCTGGTTAAGAACCAATGCCTCAGGCCGTTATAAGAAACCCCCTAAGCATTCACCATTGCTCCCCTCAATCATAGGCACATGAAGAATATGAACAAACCAGGTGTAGTTGTGTGTCTTCTTTTGTTGAAGGTAGAAAGGAATGATGCCAAAATAACTTACTGTGCTTTTATTTTCCATGACAGAGAGTATGGGGGTCATTATGAACATGGCGGTAACAACCGCCGTGTTCATGCTGGCGGTCAAAACACTGACCGCCAGCGACCCCGGAACCCCGCCGGCCAAATAATGAACATTGTTTCCGCCCACCGGCTCACAGAAAGGCCCGGCTGGGACATTGACGGCAGCTCCACATGGAGCCGCTGTCAATGCCTCTGTGCGGCAGGTGCAGTTGCACCCGCTGCGCAGGTCGGGCAGTGACCTGTGCGACGGGGCTCTGCACTGGGGCCCCTGCACTGCCCATGCAAAGTGCATGGGCAGTGCAGGGGCCACCAGGGGTGCCCCGGGGCACCCCCTCTGCCAGCCTTTCCCTGGCGGGATATCCCGCCAGGAAAAGGCTGCCAGAAATGGAAGCGTTATCTGCAGGGTAGCTCAGCTACTCTGACGGATAGTGTTTCAACTCGGGAGCCTGGCGGTGGCTGAGGGCTGCTGATGGCAGCCCTCACCATGTTCAGAATATGGCAGTTTGGCCCGCCATGCCGGCTGGTGGCTTCAGCCCCCCAATGCCGGCATGGCGGGCCAAACCGCCATGTTCGTAATGAGGGCCTATGCCTTTCATATATAAATTTGCACAGTTATTTCCCAAGTCAAATCATTTGACTGGCACAGTTGTTTATGCAATAATTTGATTTCTAATGTTTCATTGATATTTTGATTTACGTTGGCAAGAGTGCTGTCATATCTGCGGTAATTAGCAGTGCATGGTGAGGGTGCAAGTTATAGTTACCTTAGGCTACGAGTTACAGTTAAAGCTCTAACTATAACTGATGAATTTCTCTGGTTTTGTGAGAGAAAATTCAGACCCTAACTCTAACATCCCTGTAACCTATGAGTTAAGTCAACCCGCGCCACACACTGCCTTCAGTGGTGTGCGACAGGGGTTGCCTGAAGCCAACCCCCTTAACCACCCAACCCCTTGCCACGCATGGCCTTTGTCAGGGCCTGTTCCTCTGGGTGTGAGAATAGGTGTGAGGGGTTGTCTCTGGGTCTGAGAGTGGCTGTGAGATTGCGTGTCTGGGCGTGAGAGTGGGTGTAAAGGGGTCTATGTGGTTTTGAGAGTTGGTGTGAGAGTGGTTGTGAGACTGTGTGATTGCACTCAGATGAATGACAGATGCATTCACCTCCACAAAGGATTTCAGATCACTTTTCAACATGGAATCGCAGAGTAAACACACTTGCTTTGCCCTTGTCAGGCCCAGGAGTTTGGATCATTTGCCCTTTCCAAAAGTGGAGCTTCAACTGGGGCACCTGCTACATTGCTATGAAATGAGCATCATGGCCAGAATGGAAACTCACCTGCTCGCTTATCCAAGGGTCCACAGTTTTGCACAAAATATCTATCCAACTGGAGCGCTTTCTACGGGTTAGTAAGTGCTACCTTGTTGGTTGATTATCCACTGTGGTGGAGTGGGGCCATGTGGCCCCCTCCTTTTGATGATCTCAAACCCGGGGGACCCCATCCCCCAGGGCCTGGCCTTCAATAAATATAGGAGAGGTGCCACGCGGCCCCCACTCACCTAGCTGATTTAAGCCCTGGTGACACAGGGATTGGCCTTAATATGTCTGGGAGCAGAGCTGTGTGGCCCCCCTCCTCAGGCTAATTTTGGCCCCAAAGAACCCATCCTTTGGGGCCCAGCCATCTGGGACAATGTGTACAGTGGGACCGTGGGGGAGCCTAAAGGACGCCTCACTTCCTCCTGCGGGAGCCAGCATTGCTGTCACAGACCGGGAGCTGTTAAAGATGCAGCTCCATGACTGTGAGAGCAATTGTTTCGTCTGTTTTCCTGCCCACAGAGATGTGGGCAGGGAAATAGAGGAAACCTCTGCTGTTTGACAGCTCTCATTTACGACAAGCAGTGTTTGCTCTGACTTGGCAGGAGCTGTCAGCTACCACAAGTCAGAGCAAACAGCTATGTTGGGCATCCCTGGACATCTCAGGAGTCTGCCCTGGGGAGTGGAGGTCCCCAAGGCTATCTATGGCTCCTCGGGGGGGCTACCATCCAATGATAAACAGCCTGGGGAGGTGGTGGTCCCCAGGGCTGTGTGGGGGCTGCACATCCTCCCTTAATTTACATGAACAGCCCTGTGGAGTTGATGGTCCCTGGGCCTGCTGAGGGCCATGCAGACCCCTGGCATACATTATTTCATTAGGCCCAGGGAGGTGGTGGTACCCAGGGCTGTGGGGGTGTGGTGCACAGCCTCTTGTATACAATATAAATTAAGATCTGGGGAGGTGGTGGACCCCGGGGCTGTGGGGGAGCTGCACAACCAACCCCCTGCATACAATGTGAACTACACCCCAGGGAGGTGGCAATCCTCAGGAGCTGTGGGGTGGGGGCATGTGCCCCCTGCATACAATGTAAATGAAACCTCAAGGGGGTGGCGGACCCTGGGGCTTGGGTGGGGGCTATAGTAGAACAAGTGCGGGAGCCAGCACATGTTCTGTTTTTCACTTTTTGGCTGCGACTGCGAATTCATCGTGAATTTGTGACTATTTTTTAAAGTGTGTTTTTGTCCTGAGGGGTCCCTCTGCAATCCCAGCACCAGAGCTAAGGGGGTCAGGGTGTTCCTACCCTGGCTCCTTTTCTTTTTTAAAATCTTTTTTCTGGGAGTCGGGTGAAGCCCAGTCCTTAGATGGCTGCCAAAACGTCCTGGTTGAAGTGTTGGCAGCCAATCAGTGATCTGCAGATTCTTGCACGACCTCTTATTATTTGCAAAGTCATCTGGGAGGGTCCCCAGCCCTAGGCGTACAAATTTGGATTTCCTTAAATTTCTCTTAAATTTCTGAATGGATTTACACCAAATAACATAAAACATTATCTGCATACAAATACGTACCTTTCTGCCAAATTAGGTGGCAGAGGTTTGGACTGTTGTTTTGTTCAAAACTCCATTGGGAATTAACATTGGAAGTGCACATTTGTTGACCCACCCTTTTTGGGCCCCCACTTGACAGATCACCCGGAACTTTCTGTGAGCAACAAGAATCACTGGCACACATTTATGTTTTGGGAAAAGTTTGTGAATATTTGGCAAACGGTGGCAAAGATATAGGCAAGTCAAGAAACGCTTTTTCTATGGAAACATTGTCCAACCTATACCTACCTACTGGCAACTGCCTAGATAGATATGGATATATATATATCTATATGTATGTATATATATAGATATAGATACATATATCTCTCTCTCTATATATATAGATATATAGATATATAGATATATACATATATATCTCTGAAAAAGCAAAGGTTAAAGCTTAGAGCTTAGTTATAGCTTAGAACACATATTTTCCCTATACAAATCAAATTTAAACTACAAAAAATGTAAACATTCTAAAGTTATGGTTATAACTTTCATTTACAATTTATCCACCACCTTCCAGTAGCGGACCTAGTTACACATTCTTTTCAGCTCGCTAACCAGACAGCACTAATTATAACTTGCCACTCTACCATATAACTCCAAAGACTTCTCTATCAATATCATATAACGCATGCATACTTCAATATATTATGGTTCATAAATCTTCTTTATTTGGTAAAATACGCCCCCAACACATTTCGACAACCCCAATTTTCTTGATCACAGGATAGCAACAGACAGTAAAGATGCAGTTTTGTTTGGCCCTATGATCAACTTAGGAGGGTTTATGAGATATATTTCTGATCTTGTTACAATGTTTACTGTTGTGCTTATGCCAATTTTGCCCACTTGGGCTTTAATTTTCATGATTTCACTGAATCAGTTATTGCTTATTAGCATGTTATATATTTTGCATGTTTAGTGGATTATTAATACAGGTGGGTCCTTGTGCCTAATTTCACATGAAAGCTTGAAAATTGTTGTATCTGTATAAGATGTGACTTTAGGATCAATTAAGGTTAGGTTTTGTGTTTTATTGAGGTCCTACTATTATGTGCAATCGTAATATGATTACAGGTCAAAGATGAGATGAGGACTATTTATGTGGATGTATTAGTAGCCCACTTGGGCGTTATTCAATTCAGTCACTTCATTGCAATTGACCTCGAATGGATCATATCATATCAGGTTCTCACACTTGAGCACATGCCGCAATGAAGCAGAAAGAAGGATTTGTGAGGTCAATAGTGTATATATATATATATATATATATATATATATATATATATATATATATAACTGTGTCAAGCAACACCGGCACAGAAAAGCTCGCACTTCTCACTGTGATTTACACCGCAGTTTATTCAGCAATGAGTTTCGACCAGAACAGTATTTCTCATGGCCAGTTACAAACAGGAAATGCACCGTCAACTTTAAAAAGACACAAATAGCGTTCATAAACACAGTAAAAATACTAGATCAGTTGTTCTCCACTCGGCAATAAACAATTCAATTCATCATTCTAAACATAATGTTGTCAATTGGCAACACAACTTAGGCCCTCATTGTAACCCTGGCGGTCAGTGACCGCCAGGGCTATAGTGGCGCTAGTACCGCCAGCAGGCTGACGGTACTAGTCACTTTATTTTGGCCATGGCAGTCCCAGCGGTCGTAATCCGCCAGGGCAGCGCTGCAAGGAGCGCTGCCCTGGGGATTTCGACTCCCCTTACTGCCAGCCTATCCATGGCGGTAGACACCGCCATGGAAAGGCTGGCGGTGAGGAGACTCGGGTTGCCCCTGGGGGCCCCTGCATTACCCATGCACTTGTCATGGGCATTGCAGGGGCCCCCAGGCATAGCCCCATCACGCATTTCACTGCCAGAATTTCGGGCAGTGAAATGCGCGACGAGTGCTACTGCACCCGCTGCACATCAGCATTGCCGAGGGATCTATTATGAGCCGGCAGCAATGTTGATGTGACTTTTCCGCTGGACCAGTGGACGGTAACACTGTCAGAGCCAGACATACCGCCAGCAATGGTGGTATTCTGGCACCCGCAGCCTTGGCGGTCTTTAGGAAAGACCGCCGAGGTTGTAATGAGGGCCTTAATTTTTTATATATAAACCACAACAAACAATGATATTGTTACAGAAAACGGGGCACAAACTCATTATTTTACATATTTTTTTCTCACGCATTGAGAAGTCATTGTCAACAATGTAAATGATAATACATTCCAAAAAAAGGCTCACAAGTCATCCAAGCCCTATATCTTAAAAAGTAATTCCTCAGAGAAGTAACATAGGTGGTCATTACAACCCTGACGGTCGGTAAGACCGCCAACAGGCCGGCGGTAAAAAAAATTGAATTATGACCGTGGTGGAAACTGCCAACATAGACAGCCACTTTAACACTCCGACCGCCACGGCGGTAGAAACAAACACAACGGCGGTCACCGCCAACAGACAGGCGGAGGACAATGTACCGCCCACAGAATTACAACCTACCAATCCGCCACCTTTCGCGGGGCGGATTCACCGCGAACAAAAACACGGCGGAAAAAGGACTTTGAAGGGAAAACGCTCACCTCTGCACACCCCACGAGGAACCAGGACGCCATGGAACCAGAGCTCAACATTTTTCCAGCCATTATCTTCTTGCTCCTCTACCAGGAGCACAAACGCCGGCAGCGAAGACCACGGTGAGTACTGCACCTACGACACAGGGGAGGGAAAAAACAGTGACACACACACGCAACACGCAACACCCCCACCCCACCCACGACAACACACACACAAATACTGCATGATACATAACAGTTACACCTCCCAACCCAAATATTTACACCAATAATATTAGTCCAAGGTATTCCACCATTAAAGTCCGTGGACCACTGGGCCCAAAATGCATGGGCGAGGCCCACACAAGATACCCGAACAAGATGGAGAGAACACTGCAGGGGCATCAGATAGAAATAAAACAGGCACCTCAGGAGGAAGGGAAAGGGTGGGCACCTCAGCCGGTTAAGTGCATGATGCCAAATCCACGAGGGGCCCCAGGCCCACTGTTCAATCCTGGGGAGTGCAAATCCACAGTCTTTCAAGTCTCTACAGTGGGTGGTTTGCCCACTGTTCAATCCTGGAGAGTGCAAAGCCCCAGTCTCTCAAGTCTCTACAGTGGGTGGTTTGCCTACTGTTCAATCCTGGGGAGTGCAAAGCCCCAGTCTTTCAAGTCTCTACAGTGGGTGGTTTGCCCACTGTTCAATCCTGGGGAGTGCAAAGCCCCAGTCTCTCAAGTCTCTACAGTGGGTGGTTTACCCACTGTTCAAGCCTGGGGAGTGCAAAGCCACAGTCTCTCAAGTCTCACAAGTGGGTGGTTTGCCCACTGTTCAATCCTGGGGAGTGCAAAGCCGCAGTCTCTCAAGTCTCACAAGTGGGTGATTTGCCCACTGTTCAATCCTGGGGAGTGCAAAGCCACAGTCTCTCAAGTGGATAACTGTCGCCACTGGTTCTGGAGGGGACTTTGTGCCCAGAGTGCTTCATCCTGCCAAGGACTCAGGTAGTGGATGTATCTCTCCGCTGGTTCTGGAGGGGGCCTTGTGCCCAGAGTGCTTCATCCTGCCAAGGACTGAGGTAGTGGATGTATCTCTCCACTGGTTCTGGAGGGGGCCTTGTGCCCAGAGTGCTTCATCCTGCCAAGGACTGAGGTAGTGGATGTATCTCTCCACTGGTTCTGGAGGGGGGCTTGTGCCCAGAGTGCTTCATCCTGCCAAGGACTGAGGTAGTGGATGTATCTCTCCACTGGTTCTGGAGGGGGGCTTGTGCCCAGAGTGCTTCATCCTGCCAAGGACTGAGGTAGTGGATGTATCTCTCCACTGGTTCTGGAGGGGGGCTTGTGCCCAGAGTGCTTCATCCTGCTCGTGGCGGCCTCAGTAGCATCAAAGCTTTTGGCGCTCATGGGCTTGCAGTGCTTGTGGCGGCGGTGTCCTTGGCAGCGGTGCTTGTGGCGGCTGGGTCTTTGGCAGCAGTGCTTGTGGTGGCGGTGTCCTTGGCAGCGGTGCTTGTGGCGGTGGTGTCTTTGGCAGCGGTGCTTGTGGCGGCGGTGTCTTTGGCAGCGGTGCTTGTGGCGGCGGTGTCTTTGGCAACGGTTCAGCTGCTGGCGGTCCTCTCTTGGGCAGCGGGGCTGCTGCTGGCGGTCCTGTCTTTGGCAGTGGTTCAGCTGCTGGCGGTCCTCTCTTGGGCAACGGGGCTGCTGCTGGCGGTCCTCTCTTGGGCAGCGAGGTTGCTGCTGGCGGTCCTGTCTTGGGCAGCGGGGCTGCTGCTGGCGGTCCTGTCTTGGGCAGCGGTGCTGCTGCTGGCTGTCCTGTCTTGAGCAGTGGGACTATTGCTGGCCGGCTCCTTGGCAGCAGGGCTGCTGCTGGTGGTCCTGTCTGGGGCAACGGGGCTGCTGCTGGCGGTCCTGTCTGGGGCAGTGGGGCTGCTGGCGGTCAGCTCCTTGGCAGCGGGGCTGATGGCGGTCTTCTCCGCCGTGCTGATCTTCCCAGACTTGCCGTTTTTCTTGTGCCCCTTCCCCATCTTGGAAGGTGTCGCAGCTGACTCCACACTCTCAACTGTACCCCTGGGGGTGGCTTTGGTGGCCTGTGTATTCCCCCTCTCCCGCCGGGCACTGCCCAACGTTTGATGCTTGACAGGTGGGGGACAGTCCGTGCTGTGACTCCTTGCCACACTGGCTGCCCTGCTGCCTGGTGCACTCCATAATCCGGTGACTACTGGCACCACTGGTCCTGCCGATGTTGTGGCTGAGGTGCTTGGGTTGGGACCTGGAGAGTCGGGCCCTAAGAGACTGACGGGGTGGGGGAGGTGAGGGAAAGAGGTCAAGGCTGGCCAGGAAAAGTTTCTTAGGAACACTGGGACAGGTAGATGGAGGGGGTTTGGGAGTGGAGGAAGAAGTAGTGGTCGTAGGAGGTGTACGTTTGCTGAGTTTGGGTGAAGGTGGATGGCTGTTGGGTGGGTGTGTGGCTGCGTTTGTGTACCTTGGGAGGTGGACTCACACGCACACTGGTAGAAGACACAGGGAATGTGTGAATGGTAGTGGGGGTGGTGACTGCACGTGAGCGGGGTGTGGTGGTGGGTGTGCTGGTGATGGATGCAGTGGCTGAGGATGTAGTGCATGCAGGTGTGAGTGGAGACAAGACTAGGAGGGAGGAGGGAGATGAGGAGGAGGGGGACACAGTGGAGGCAGTGGATGTTGGTATGTCTGCATGTGTGTGATGCTTGTGCGAGTGCCTGTCGGATGTGTGGTGCTTATGTTTGCCAGAGCTTCCTTTGTGTGTTGAGGTGTGTGCATGCTGGTCTGATGGTGTGCTTGGGATAGGCTGAAGTACAGGGGTGTGGGTCTGGGTGGAGGAAGTTGGAGGGGGGAGGCTAGAGACAGGGACAATGACTGCCATTAGTGCTGATGCCAGAGTCTGAAAAGCTCACTGAAGGGCTGCCTGACCAGAATGAATGCCCTCCAGGAATGCATTGGTTTGTTGCAACTGCCTCTCTACACCCTGGATGGCATTCACAATGGTAGACTGCCCAACAGTGAGGGACCTGAGGAGGTCAATGGCCTCCTCACTGAGGGCAGCAGGAGTGACTGGGGCAGGGCCTGAGGTGCCTGGGGCGAAGGTGATGCCCACCCTCCTAGGTGAGCGGGCACGGGGCAAAGGCTGAGGGGCTGCTGGGAGGGCGCTGCTGGAGGGGGTGGTGGCAGCTGTACCTGTAGATGCGGGGGGCACAGATGGGCCCGCCACCGCAAGGGAGCTCCCATCAGAGGACGAGTCCGTATCACTGGTGAAAGCTCCTGTCCCTGCCGTGGAGCTCCCCTCCCCCTCCATCCCACTGGTGAAATCAGAGTCCATAGTCTCGCCCTCCAGGGCCATGTGGGATGCAGCTCCCTCCTGCTCCGGTGCCACTGCTCCTCCGCCTGATGATGCTAATGCACACAAGTACAGTGAGACCACAAAAAGGTGGGGGGAGACGGAAGAAAGACATGTTGAGTGCTTGCATTACCGCTACCGTTGGCGGACACAACAGACACAGAAGCCCCCTGCACTACGCCGCGCACTTGGGGTCCACTATTCAATCCCTGGGACATGGCCTATAAAGCTATGGCTGATATCTGCACACATGGATGTCACAGGAGCCTGACTAGGTGTAGTTGGCACTGTACCCAGGTGGGGTGGGGTGCCACAGGGTCTGCCTGAAAAAGGGGACTTAACTAGCACACTCGCCCTGGCCTAGGGGAACCCACAGCCCACCTCCTCCACCCAGACACCTCCACTGCACACTGAATCAGCAGAATGAGAGTGTACTCACCCCCTTGTTGCTGCTGTGATGCCCTCAAGCGCCCATCCAACTCTGGATACACCACCGCCAGGATTCTGAACATCAGGGGGGTCATGGTGCGACGGGCACCCCTCCCACGTTGGGAGGCTATCCCCAGCTCGGCCTCCTCCGTTTTCTTGCTCCAGCGGCAAATGTCCTCCCATCTTTTCCGGCAGTGGGTGCTCCGTCTGTGGTAGACCCCCAGGGTCCGGACGTCCTTGGCGATGGCACGCCAAACATCCTTCTTCTGGTGGGCGCTGACCTACAGGAATTGTACAGGGGAAAAAGAAAAGTTATTACCAACTGCACCGTCACAGTCATTGGCCCCCATCCCTACCCTTGCCATGTGGCACATGCACTCACCGTCTTTTCATGCACGCCTCATTCTCCCCCCCACCTTTCATCCACCCCACTCCACACAGGCATTGCCCAGACAGCATGCTCACAGTGTACTTACCTGTTTGTCTGGAGGACCGTAGAGAAGCGTGTACTGGGGGAGGACCCCATCCACGAGTTTCTCCAACTCCTCCGTGCTGAAGGCAGGGGCCCTTTCCCCCAGACGCACGAGCCATTGTCTCTTCCAGACTGAGGTCACAGCAGCACTTGCAGTGTAGGCCCTCTCCTGTCGAAGATCAGGTATGGAGTGATTGAACTGATAGAAAATGGCGGTCACGTCCGCAGCGGTGCGTACCGTCACCGTCGGCGTACATTGTCATTGGCTCCTGGGACCCATAGGGTTCAATGTTAACCAATGCAGAATTGCGTTGTGGTCTTTGACCGCCTACAGCGGCGGTGAACAACGCCAGCGCAGTTACGTCATATCCCATTGTCCCACTTTACAGGTCAGGCAGCTGCCATTTCAGGGGTCCACATGGCTTTATTTTTAACTGCATCACACATACCTTGGCCTTGGCTCAACACACATACAGGCAAATTTCAGGTATTGAATAGTTTTCTGAGTAAGCTGTGTTTACGTACCTCTGAGTTGGTTGACTCTGTGCTCGCTGTTGCCCTCCATAGGCACCGTCCGCTGGGACATGTGAGGAGATGGCGGCATCCTCCTGTGTACAGACCGCTGGTGGACCTGTCGACAATGGAGGAAAGACATGTAATCATCACTTACAGGCTTGATCATGCCACAATCCTGGAACTGTGTGCCCAGTTGGAGCCAGACCTGATGTCAGCTACCCGCCATCCCACAGGGATCCCCCCTCATGTGCAGGTGCTGTCAGCACGCCATCTCCTTGAAAGTGGGTAATTTCAAACAACAGTGGCCATAGCATCAGGGATGTCCCAGCCTATGTTTTCCAATGTGTTGTCCAGAGTGTTGTCTGCCCTGCTGAATCACATGCGGAGCTACATCGTTTTCCCTCAGGTGGAGGATTTGCCAACAGTGAATGGTGACTTCTATGCCCTGGGACATATCCCCAACATCATAGGTGCCATTGATGGGACACATGTGGCGTTGGTCCCCCCGCAGGAGTGAACAGGTGTACAGAAACTGGAAGAGTTACCATTCGATGAATGTGCAGATGGTGTGTTTGGCAGACCAGTACATCTCCGATGATAATGCCAAATTCCCTGGCTCAGTGCATGACGCTTATATCCTGCGAATAGCAGCATCCCTTATGTGGTGGGAACAACTAAAGAGGCACTGTGTGTGGCTACTAGGGGAGCACCTGGAACCAAATCAGTGGGAATAGTTGTCTGGGTCTGGGGATATCCCTAAGAGTTAGTGTGTGTCTAACAGTTGTCCCTCGCCATTTGCAGGTGACTCCTGTTGCCCCAACCTGTCATGGCTACTGACCCCAGTGAGGAATCCCAGGACAAGGGCAGAGGAACGCTACAATGAGGCCCATGGGTGAACTAGGAGGATTATAGAGCGGACCTTCAGCCTCCTGAAGGCCAGGTTCCGGTGCCTCCATATGACAGGTGGTTCCCTATTCTACTCACCAAAGAAGGTGTGCCAGATCATCGTGGCCTGCTGTATGCTTCACAACTTGGCTTTGCGACATCAGGTGCCTTTTCTGCAGGAGGATGGTCCGGATGGTGGTGTTGTGGCAGCTGTGGAGCCTGTGGACAGTGAAGAAGAGGAAGCAGAAGAAGAGGATATCGACAACAGAAACTCTGTGATCCTGCAATACTTCCAGTGAGACACAGGTAAGAAGACAAACCTCCCTACTACATGTACTTTAACACTACTACCTCTCTACTGTCTGTCCTTTTCACCCAGTGTATGGTCACTGAGTTGTCACTTTCTCTTACGATTTCACAGATGTGGGTCCCACTGTGTGACATCTGCTTTGTTTCCTCCTGGACTATATCTGTGTGACATAGGTATGTTGACATTACCATTGAATGAGCATTTTGTCACTGTAATTGCTAATACACTAATTCGAAATCACAGACAGGCTCCAGATAGTTTTGTGCTTTAAGGGTGTTTATTTAAGTGCTCAATATTGGAGAGGGTTGTTAAATGGTGAGGGGTGATGGTGGAGGAATGTCCATGCTATTAGTCTCACAGGTGCATTGTCCAAAGGGGCATAGGAAGTGGAGCTGGGGCAGTTTGAGGATGGACAGGGTGACAAGGTGGGACAAAAGGATGACAATCAGGGTGGTCTAATCTCTTGGTGGGGGTCTTGGCATCGTTCTCTGTCTTTTTCCTGGATCTCAGGGACTGTTTGCGGGGTGGTTCTCCATCTGCAGGGGGTGGGGTGCTGGTGTGGTGGCCCTGTGGAGGTGCCTCCTGTCCACTAGCGCCGGCGGAGGTGGTGGGCAGTTCATCCTCCAGGCTAGGGTCAGGGGCCCCTTGTTGTGCCACAGTGTCCCTCCTGGTGTTGAGGACTTCCTTCAGCACCCTTACGATGGTGCCCAGGGTGGAATTGATGGATCTGAATTCCTCCCTGAAGCCCAAATACTGTTCCTCCTGCAGCCGCTGGGTCTCCTAAAACTTGGCCAGAACCGTTGCCATCGTCTCCTGGGAATGATGGTAGGCTTCCATGATGTTGGAGAGGGCCTCGTGGAGAGTGTGTTCCCTGGGCCTGTCCTTCCCCTGTCACACAGCAGCCTTCCTAGTTCCCTGTTTCCCTGGGCCTCTGTCCCCTGAATCGTGTGCCCACTGCCACTGCCCCCAGGTCCCTGTTGTTGTTGGGGTGGTGGGTTAGCCTGGGTTCCCTGTAGTGGTGGACACACTGCTGATTGACGTATCCTGGGGACAGAGGTATGGGCCCGCTGGGTGGGTGCTGTGCTGATGTTTCCAGGGGGGGGAAGCTCTGTAGTGGCCTGTGACTGTGTGAGGGGAACAGACTGTCACGAGGTCCCAGATGGGCCGGGCTGGTCGTCTAGATCTAGTTGGACAGAGCTACTGTCATCACTGTGGGCCTCTTCTGTTGGTGGTGTGGACATGTCTGGACCCTCCTGTCCGGTGACGTTGGGTAGGGGTCCTGCAGGGGTGTAAAAGAATGATTATTGTATCTGTGTGTGCCATGGTGTGCAATGGGTGGGTGACTGTGTACCCCAGTGCTTGCATTCCTGTGTGGGACCTTGTGTGATGATGGTTTGGGGGGTGTATGGGTATGTGCAGTGGCCATGCTTTGGTGATGGGTGTCCATGCTTTGGTGATGCATGCAGGGCTTGGTGTTGGGATGGGTGGCTTGTGATATTGGGACATTTGTAAGGAGTTGGAGTGATGGGGGTGAGGTCGAGGGTGGGGGTATGTGATAGCATGCAGGTAGGGTGGGGGATGTAATAGTTAAGAGTTGACTTACCAGAGTCCATTCCTCCAGCTACTCCTGCGAAGCCCTCAGGATGCAGAATAGCCAAGACTTGCTCCTCCCATGTTGTTAGTTGTGGGGGAGGAGGTGGGGGTCCGCCGTCAGTCCTCTGAACCGTGATGTTGTGTCTTGAGACCACGGAACGCACCTTCCCCCCGTAGGTCATTCCACCTCTTCCTGATGTCATCTCTATTTCTTGGGTGTTGTCCCACTGCGTTGACCCTGTCCACTATTCTTCGCCATAGCTCCATCTTCCTAGCTATGGAGGTGCGCTGCACCTGTGATCCGAAAAGCTGTGGCTCTACCCGGATGATTTCCTCCACCATGACCCTGAGCTCCTCCTCAGAGAACCTGGGGTGTCTTTGCCGTGCAATTGGGTGGTGTGGGTGATGTGTGGGGTGGTGTGTGTTGTGATGTGTGGGGTGATATTTAGTGGTGTGTTGTGTGAGGTGCGTGGATATTGTGTGAGTGATGGTGTTGAGTGCCTGTGGATGCTTGTTTGTAGGTTGTGGTGTCTGTCTCTGGCCTTCTTTTGGAATTTTTGGTAATAGGGGTTTGTGGGTAATGTGGGTGTGTGTTTTATATTGTATTGTGTGTGTGGGAGTGGTGTGTGTATGTGTATCAGGTGTGTGTATTTCGAATTGTCCATTGTGGCTGTGTTTTGTATATGTGTGTGTATTTTAACCGTGGTGGTGTGTACCGCCAATGGAACACCGCGGTTGAAGGACCGCCACGTGGATCCGTGGGTCGTGATAGTGTGGGCGTATTCCTGTTGGCGTGACGGTGGAGGTTTTGTTTTCGCCTGTTTATCACTGACCTTTCTGGTGACTTGTGTGGGTGTCTCAATTTTGGCGGATTCTGAGCAGTGGGTCATAATGACCGTGGCGGAATTCCGCAGCCACCGCGGTGTGTTGGCGGTCTTCTGCACGGCAGTAAGAGGATTTTACCACCAATGTTGTAATGACCCCCATAGTGCCAAGTAACAAATGTCATCTTACAAGCTCCACTAATATCATCATTCAATATATCCAAATTAAAATAATCATGCCAAGTGGCCGAGACAAGGAGAGATGGATAATAATGTGAAAAGCACCTTGTGAAATAACACAAAGAAACTTCAATAGGGAAAGTACAATATTACAACATTCTTTTCCATAATTTTAGGAGAGGGCAAAAGCAGGATAGAGCCCAAACGTATAAACATACTCTTGATCTTTGACTTCAAAACTATATATCCCAAAGGGAGAGATAGAAAGAAAGGGTTAAGGGGGAGGGGAAAAGAAACATTGTTACAGAGCCCCAAATGAAAAAACTCTTATGTCCCAAAATGTACATGACGTTTCTCATCAAAATGAAGGCTACGCGGAAAATTGCTGTTGAACAGAATAATCTATTCTGACTCCATCCTCCTCAATTTCATTTCTCTGTCCTTACCTCTTGGACTTTCAGGTACCCAAGCAAAGCCAAAAAATTAAATCAATTCATTCTCATCTTTATGTGCTTGATGCCAGTGACGGGCCACGGGGTAATCAGAGTCACCTTTTTTTATGGCACATTGATGTTTCAGAATTCTTTTCTTCACAGGGGATATAGTACCCTCCACATATACCTGCCCACATGGGCATTGCAACACACAAACTACAAAACCACTGGTACAAGTGATAAATTCCTTGATCCTAGCCTCTTTCCCTGTAGGAAGGGAGTAAGTCTTCCTACTCACTGGTTCTGCAAGCCTTGCACTTTGCATATTTATAGATCCCTTTTTGCTCCTTCAGCCAAGAACCTTTTTATACTGATCAAATGGATAGCTGTGCACCAACAAATCCCTCGAAGACTTACTTTTTCTGTGTGTTATCATAGGGTGATGGCTGACTATGTCACCAATCACTGGGTCCATTTTGACCAAATGCCAATGTTTGTTAAGCATACACTTGATTTGGGTAGACTCACCATTGAAAGTGGTAATCAATCTGGGCACACAAGCCCCCTCAGGTATTACCATTCTCTGTACTAATATTATTGTTTGTTGCAGTTCAGATATAAAGAAATGAAGTTGTGTTGCCAATTGACAACATTATGTTTAGAACCATTTATTGAATTGTTTTTTGCCAAGCGGAGAAGAACTGATGTTGAACTGTTGGTGTGTTTATGGACACTGTGTATATCTCTTTAAAGGTGATGATGCACTTCTTGTTTGTAATTGGCCATGAGGAAGACAGTTCCGGTCGAAACTTGTTGCTGGATAAACTGCTTTATGAATCACAGCAAGAAGTGCAAGCTTTTCTGTGCCAGTATTGTGTGACACAGTTTGTTTTGATTTATGGTGCATCCACAGCTCAGCACTGGCGGATGTAACTGGATTTTATGACTCAAAGTGAGGATTTTGGTTTCCAGTGAAGAAGAAGGACTTGACTTGAGTAGGCATTTTGTATTTAGGGGCTGGTTGAGCGCTGGTGCTCGTGTGCTTTTGGGCGCATGAGGATTGGCCTACTCCCGCCCCGTGAATTCTATGGATGGCGAAGCACTTTATTTGTACAGGGTCCTGCGGGGTTATTCCTTTGTGACCCGGCAGCTCGCTTGTGAACATGAATATACAGTCTTCCTTCATGAGATTTTTGGTTTGGGTTTTAGGATGTAACAAGGTGAAAAGGAGGGGAGTGAAGTGATAAGGAAACTAATGGAGGTGGCCCGTGAGCTTTTTGTTGAGACAGATTCCAAAGGGGGACTGGACCTTCACGAAGTCCCCTGTGCTAATTCGAGCGCAGAGAAGCCTTTGAAAAAAAACATATTGATGTATAAAAGGTTGTGTAAAAAAATAGATTAATCACTCGTGGGAGGTGATTTTACTCAAAAATTACATCAAGGTGGGGAGAGTGCTGAGGTAGCTTAGGATTCTTATCATTCCCACATATCAAAACCCTCCCCCGAAATTGTTGGAGGAATGCTCCCAACTCATGGCAGTGACATACAAAATGATGAGCTTTTTTTCAAAGTATGTCAATATGGAACTGGATCAAGTTTCTGAGGAAATACAAAAATTAAAAGAACATTTTGACAAACATGTGGCGCAAGAAGAAATTCAAACTTTTATGAGGAAATTGGATTTAAGGCTCTCCGAATATGAAGAGGAAATAAAAGCTAAAAAGAAACGTACGTTTCTGCATGACAAGCTTGATTATGCCAGTGGGCTTATTTTGACTTAAAAAGTATGATGCAACATGTACTGATTTCAGACAAATGGGTAGTTTGAGCTCTGATAATTGTTCAGCTCTAGAAGAACAACAAAATGTGTCAATTCCCAGTGGGGTACCTTTTACTTCTCTAGAGGAATGCTGGTTTTTACAAATCAATCAAAGACCTTGTAGCAAACGTCCAAAAGGAAGAGGAGGAGGCAGCGGACAAGAAGAAAAATCCACAGAGATAGAAACGCAGAAAAGAAATACATTGCCACATGGGAAAAGTGCACAGCAGACACGAAGGAACAAATGATGAGTGAGGACAATCTTACAGTCATTAACTTATCTTCTCATGTGTGGAGGAAGAGGCTCTTTTGAAAGTGAGGTTATCATTTTGTCCGGAGTTGAACATGGTCTTTGCTGAGGCATGTATTGAGATACATCTATTTATAAGACAGCAGAAATTACTTAAGGTACATAGCAACAGGAGAACAGAAATAATGTTCTAGTCAACCCTAAATATATTGAGACACAAAATCATTCATTTGACAATTGTGTGTTGCTGACTTTGAGGGACTGATCCCCTTGAAAGAATTGGAAAAGGTAGGAGTTGGTTGAATAAAAGAGATATTTTGAGTGAATTGGGATTGGAGCTGGATAAGAGAAGTCAAAATGATTTTAGACCTAAGTCCATGTGTAATTCAGTTGCCCCAATTGATCATATTAATACCTTTCATGAAGTGGTGGTTCATGATCTGATGAGGGAACAAAATCATTATGCAAGGAATTTGTCTGTGGGCCAGAGATCAGCTTTGGCCTCTTTGAGTAAAGATCCTACTTTTGTAATCAAACCAGCAGGTAAAGGGGGTAATGCGGTCCTATAGGATGTGAATAAATAGCAGCAAATAGGCAATTGCAATTTTCTGGAACCTATGAAAAAGACACTGTAGCAGCATACAAACAATCTGAAAGTGCATATAAAGCATCAGTGGTGCATTGGCATGTGAAGGGTATTTTAAATGTAGAAGAATATCAGTTTCTGCATGTTGATAAACCCATGATACTGTGCTTCTACATATTGCCAAAGGTTCATAAAAACAAGGAGACCCCCACAGCAGACCTATTATCTCTGCCATCAATAGCTTGCTGAAAAATACTTCCATATACCTTCACCATTTTCCTTTGCCATATGTCCTTGGGTTGCCCTTACAGTGTAGTTATAGTGCTGATTTTATTAATAAAATCAAGGGAATCCTTTGAGACTCGAAAAATCATGGTGACTATAGATGTTATGTTCCATTACACCATTTAAGATCATGACTTCAGTGTACGAGCCTGTAGATACTTTTTTAGGGATAAACCACTCTACTTATATGGTTACTCCATGATGCTGCTAGAAATGTTGAATTTTTGCCAGAAGAATAGATTATTTTTATTCCAGACACAATGATATAGACCACTAACTGGGACAGCAATTGGAAGTTGCATTGTGCCCAGTTAAGCCTGCATTTTCATGGCTAGGTAGGAGGCGGAACACATATGGACGGAGGCAAATGAGAAATGGACAAAGCACATAGGGCCATATTTATACTTTTTGACGCACAACTGCGCCAACGCAGTTGTGCGTCAAAAATGTTAACGCCGGCAAACGCCATTCCAAAGCGCCATGCAGGCGCCTTATTTATGGAATGACGTTAGCCGGCGCAGCTGACTGGTGTGCGTCAAAAAAAATGACCCACACCAGGCTGCGCCGGCGTACGGGAAAATGGAGCTTGGGCGTCAAAAAATGGGGCAAGTCAGGTCTGAGGCAAAATTTTGGCCTCAACCCGATTTGCGCCATTTTGTTTGATTCCCAACCCCCATTGAAATGACTCATGTCTTAGCACAGACAGGAGTCATGCCCCCTTGCCCAATGGCCATGCCCAGGGGACTATTGGGCATAGTGGCATGTAGGGGGGCACAAATCAGGCCCCCCTATGCCACAAAAAAAAAAAAAAAATACTTACCTGAACTTACCCTAAGTTCCCTGGGATGGGTCCCTCCATCCTTGGGCGTCCTCCTGGGGTGGGCAAGGGTGGCAGGGGGTGTCCCTGGGGGCATGGGAGGGCACCTCTGGGCTCCTTCCGAGCCCACAGGTCACTTAACACCTGCCCTGACCATGTGTTAAAAAATGACGCAAAATCGGCTGGACGTCATTTTTTTTTACCCGCCCACTCCCGTGCGTCATTTTTGCACGGGAGTTTAAATAAGGCGCACATGCCTTGGAGTCATTTTTTAGACGGGAACACCTACCTTGCATATCATTAACGCAAGGTAGGTGCCCACGCTAAAAAATGACGCAAACTCCAAGATCTTTGGCGCTAGACGGGTCTAACGCCAAAGTATAAATATGGAGTAAGCTTTGCGTCGGATTTGCGTAAAAAAAAACGACGCAATTCCGGCGCAAACAGAGTATAAATATGCCCCATAATGTTTTGGTACAAGGTACGTAGATGACCTATTTGTAATTTGGGATGGTCCTCCTGATGATCTACAGGAGTTTCTCTCCTAAATGGCTTTGGATGATTTGAATCTCAGTTTCATCCATAAAATACATAAGTTTGAAATGGAATTTCTTGACATTTTGGTTAGAATACAGTGAAATACAGTGCAGACAATTTTGTACAAGAAGGCAACTGCGGGCAATAGTATCCTGCATGTCCATAGTCACCATGCCCGTGTCCCAAAATGGAGTATACCATATGTGGAAATGATTAGGGCAAAACACAACTGGAGTACTACCTTATCTTTTCAACTAGACCAAGCCAGAATGATGGCAGGTCTTTGGAGAGGGGATACCCTAGAAAGATTATAAAGATGGCATGTGAGAGAGTAAAGGGGTTATCTAGGGCCAGTTCTTGGCTGAAGGAGTTAAAAGGGTTCTATACATGTGGAAAGTGCTTATCTAGGGCCAGTTCTTGGCTGAAGGAGTTAAAAGGGTTCTATACATGTGGAAAGTGCAAGGCTTGAAGAATCAGTGTGATTAGGAAGGCTTACACCCATCTCACAAGGAGAGAGGCTAGGATCAAGGAATTTATCACTTGATTTTGTAGTTTATGTGTTGCAATGCCTGTGTGACAGTTATATGTGGGGAGTACTATATTCCCTGTGATGAACAGAAGTCTGGACTATCAACGTGCCATAAAAAACTGTGACTCTAATTACCCTGTGGCACGTCATTGGCAGCAAGCACATAAAGGTGAGACTGAATTGATTTAATTTGTTGGCATTGCCAGGGTACCTGCAAGTCCAAGAGGTGGGGACAAAGAAAAGAAATTGAGGAGAATGGAGTTGAAATACATTATTCTACTCAACTGCAAAATTCCAGGCAGCCTTAATCTTGATGGGGAACTTCATGTGCATTTTGGGACATAAGCATTTCTACCTTTGAGGCTGTGTAACAATGCTTCTCCACCCCCCCCCCACCCTTTATTTCTTTCTTTCTTTCCTTTTGGGCTGAATAATTTTGAAGTCAAAGATCATGAGTATGTTTATATGTTGTTAACCTCTCCTGTTTTTGCGATATCCTAAAATTAATTAAATTAATGTTTTTGTAATATGGTATTTCACCGATTGAAGTTTGTTTATGTTATTTCATTAAGTGCATTTCACATTATTATCTGTCTCTTCATCTCGGCCACTTGGCATGATGATTTTAATTTGGCTATCTTGAATGATTGTAGAAGTGAAGGTTGTATGATGCCACTTGCCACTTGATACTATGGCCCTCATCATGACATTGGCGGTAAATCCCGCTTACCGCCGCGATGATGGTCGCCAACATATCGCCACGGTGGCGGATTTCCATTTGCCATATTATGACACACACACACCAATCTGACAGAATACCGCCACATACACAAATCCGCCAGCCCAAAGGTCAGTGTTAAAGTGTCGGTACCAACACCCATACCGTTACACCAACAATGCAACTCCCACCACTTTATGACCCACGAATCACAACTGTGGACATTCAATGGTGGTAAACCATTGCTGGTACATGCCGGCGCACTCAGAATGGACGCCCAAATACAAAACAACACTACATTGACCAAAACCGAAATCACACACCTGACACTGATGCACACACCACACCCACCCACCAGCAGCACTATAAAACACACACCCTCATAACCCACAACCCTTTATGAACACCAGTTATTGCCAACAGACTGAAACCAATACCACTGAGACAAGTAGAGACAAACACCACAAACACCCATACATCTGTCACGCACCACACATCCCATACCCCATCACATTAGTCAAGACCCTCTCACCAACACACACCATACAATAGCATGTCCCCAGTAAGACCCCCCCGTTTTACCGATGAGGAGTTGCGGGTCATGGTGGAGGAAATCATCAGGATAGAGCCACAGCTGTTTGGAGCACAGGTACAGCAAATATCCATTGCCAGGAAGATGGAGCTATGGCGTAGAATCATGGACAGGGTGAACACCGTGGGGCAGCATCCAAGAACAAGGGACAACATCAGGAAGAGGTGGAACCAGCTACGGGGGAAGGTACGTTCCATGGCAGCAAGGCACCAGCTCGCCATTCAGAGGACTGGAGGTGGACCCCCACCTCCTCCCCTACAGTTGACAGCATGGAAGGAGCAAATCTTGGCAATACTGCATCCTGAGGGACTCACTGGAGTAGCCAGAGGACTGGACACTGGAGTGTCAATACCTACCTGCCTGCCATCACACCCCTTCACCCTCACTCCCATCACTCCGCTCCATCCCACATACTGCACCTACACATATGACCATACCAAATGCATGGACAGCCCTCCCAGCCCTGCATGTACACCCATCAAAAAAGCATGCACAGCATGGAGAACTAACAATCTCACAATACATCACCATACACAAACAAAGGTGGCAGGGAAACAGCAACAATAGAGGGGAAGATAGGGATGCACAATTTGTCACAGACACGTAGCATAATACATGACTTGCATCCCCACATGTGCCCCAGCCAATCTCAGCGGAGAGGAGGTGCCACATCTAGCAGTCGCCCAACAGAAGATGCCCCCAGTGATGACAGTAACTCTGGACTTCTGGATCTGGATGAACTACCTGGCCTATCAGGGACAACTGGTCAGTAGGCCACCCCAGCCCACTCTCAGTCCACCACAAAGCCTCCACCATCAGTACCCAACACCACAGCACCCACTCAACGTCCCCACACCTCTGCCTCCAGAACATGTCAATCAGCAGAGTGTCCACCTGTACAGGGACCCCACTTCACACCTCGCCCCCAAGACATTCAGGGACCTGGGGTCAGTGGCAGTGGGCACACCATTCAGGGGACACAGGCATATGGGATCAGGGTCATTGGGATGACCGCTGTGTGCCAGGGGGATTACAGGCCCAGGGAAATGACTCTCCAGGAGGCACTCACCAATGACTTGGGGGCTTACCAACAATCCCAGGACACGATGGGCCAGATCCTTACCAACATGCAGGAGAATAAGCAGCTGCAGGAGGAACACCATCAGGAGATCACAGAGGATTTGCAGGCCCTCAACACCACTATGATCTCCATAGCAGGGGTGCTGGCAGACATGGCCAACATCATCAGGGAATGCACAGCACACCAGCGGGCCCCTACCACTAGCCAGCCTACTGACCAGCCTTCCACCTCCACTGCAGCTAGTGGACAGAAGGACCTGCCACAGGCCACCAGCACCCCTCCCCCTGCAGAAGGTCAACCACCCCGCAAACGTTCCCTGCGACCCAGACAGAAGTCAGAGACTCTTGCCAAGACCAAGACCACCACCAGGAAATACAACCCTCCTGAATGTCCCCCTTGTGTCCCACCCTGTCACCTTGTCCACTTTGAACTGCATTTGCTCCCCTTCCTATGGCTCCTTGGACACTGGGCCTGTGCTACAAACAGAATGGAACAATACCCTTGAATTTCCTCTACCATCACCTCAAACCATGCACTTTTCCGTTTATTATTTGCACTACAATAAACACCCTTGAACACAACTTGACTGGTAGTGTTTTATGTGCTGAAAATGTGCATTTATGGTAACAGTCACATCATGTGCAAATGATCTGAAAACTGTTATAGCACACAATTAATGACCTGTAGCTGTCTGTAATCATCACATCAGTACACTGTTGAAAAATCACCAACATCTGCAAAATGAGAAGCCATAGGTGACAGTAAGTTGAGATGCAAAGGAAGTGAATGCCATCCAGAGGAATGGTCAGTTACACTGTATCACTGGTGTGTCATTGGAAGTATTTGTCAGAGAGACCGGATCCTCGGGATTTGCGTCTGTTCCCAACATGTCCACCTCTTGGCAGACCCAAACTCTACTAGCTATCATAGCACAGAGTTAAAGAATGGCCAACTGGGGCATGGGGTTTAGGTTGGGAACAGCGGGGAAGGAGACCTGTTGAAGCAAGAGTTAAAGACACAGTAGCAAGGTCATTCACATTAATCTTCATGAACTTTGTTTTAATTCTTTATGCTCTAATAACATGAGCGATCAAGAAATCTTCAATATTATGACCTTTTTATACTGATATGCTCTGAACATTGAACTCTCTCAAGTTAATACTTAGAATAGCAATTACATCACAAAAAGAGTCAATGAGTACATTCATTCCCAAAGAATTAACTGCTATAGGATTCATGAATGATACTGTAGAATAGGCAAACTGACTAAACTTGTTTTGTCTAGAAAGATCACACTCTGTTTGATCTAAGTTTCAAGATTCAATTGCCCAGAAATTATTGCGCACCTTATTTCCAGACTGCGCATCAAGACTCAAGCACCTGGAATGATCACATGCTCTGCCGATCTGAACTGCAAGGGCTAATTGCCAAGAATGAATCGCGCACACTGTTGCCGATTCAACCATCAAGATTCAAATGCCTCGAAATGATCGCGCAATCTGCCGATCCGAACTGCAAGGGTTAATTACCAAGAATGAATTGCGCACGCTGTTGCCGAATCAACCATCATGATTCAAATGCCTCGAAATGATCATGCACTCTGCCGATCCGAACTGCAAGGATTAAGTGGCAAGAATAAATCACGCACACTGTAAATCACAAAGCCAAAAACTCAAATGTTTCTACAAACTGAGTCGGGGGCCTACCCCGACCTCTGTCCTACCGCCCTGCTTGAAGATCAGCAAGATAATGAGGACAGGGCCAGGAAATGTCCAAGTAGGCCTCTGGAACAGGAGCCCAGGAAAATGCTGCTGCTCTGCACCGGGACCTCTGAATAGTGAGCATGTGGCGCTGGGCTGGTTCCTTAAATAGACCCAAGCCACGCCCACATGCCACACCCAGCCAGGCTGCAGAAAAGGCTTGAAAATGAACAATACATTACAAACAGCATTAATCACAAGATAAATACCTGCAATGCAAAAAGTTAGTATTCAATACCAACACACAATGCATGAATTATTACTTTGCATAAGGTTTGTCATTTTGCATTAGGTTGCCCGTAGAGCGCGCACTGTCCTGGTGTTGACAGTATTGATGTCTAACTGATGTTCTATTGTCCACATCCTCATCCTCTGCCTCCTCATCCTCACTGTCCTCAGGGTCCACTGCTGCCACAGGGGCATTTCGAGTCTCCTCCTCCTGCAGATGAGGCACATGTCATCTGAGGGCCAGGTTGTGCAGCATGCAGCCTGCCTCTACTATCTGGCATACCTTCTCGAGTGAGTAGCACCGGGATCCACCTGTGAGATGTAAGCATCTAAACCTGGCCTTCAGAAGGCTGAAGGTCCATTCGATAATCCTCCTGGTTCGCCCAAGTGCATTATTATAACGATTATCAGCCCCTGTCCTGGCATTCCTCACAGGGGTCAGGAGCCACAATAGTTTTGGAGTCACCTGCAAGTATTGAGGGACAAACATTAGCCTTACACAATGGTATCCTCCTCCTACCTCACAGTCACATTCTCACTCACACCTGCATGCACTGCTTCAACAGCCAGCAACACCATCACCACAGCAAACAGCACACACACCTCACTAGCAGAAACCTCCACAACATCCATCCACGCGTCCCCTGTGTCTTGTCCCACCCTGTCTGTCCCCCTTTTAAGGGACACAAACACACGCACTCAGACACCCAACAGTCATCCACCTCACATCAGCACACTGCCCATGCACCTGCACCCATGTCCAGGAGACATACACCTCCAACAACCACTCCCTCAACATCCACTCCCATTCCTCCTCCCTCATCCCACCCCACCGTCCCTAAGAAGCTTTTCCTTGCCCAACTTGACCTCTTCCCTCCCCCTCCAACCTCTGTCCTGCCCGTAACAGCAGGGTCCCAACAACCCAGCCCAGCACCTCAGCCAAGCAGTCCACAGAGACAGTGGAGCCACCTCCAAGTCGTAGAGGGAAGATAGTAAAAGATCCTACTCCACAAGCTAGGAAAGAGAAGGATCCTACTCCATCAGCCAGGAATGTGAAGCATCCCACTCCACCAACCGGAAAAGGGAAGGATCCCACTCCATCAGCCAGGAAAGGGAAGAATCCCACTCCACCAGCCAGGAAAGGGAGGGATCCCACTCCACCAGCCAGGAAAGGGAAGGATCCCACTCCACCAGCCAGGAAAGGGAAGGTTCCCACTCAACCACCAATGACAGGACAGGAGCAGTTCCCACTCAACCACCAATGACAGAAGAGGTTTCTACTCAACCACCACTAAAAGGGAAGAAGCCCTCACCTCCAGCTGTGACACAGCAGCCCTCACCTCCAGCAGAGGCTGCCCAGGGGACACCTCCCCCAGCAGAGACAATGCAGGCCTCACCTCCAGCAGAGGCTGCCCAGAGGACACCTCCCCCAAAAGAGACACAGCAGCCCTAACCACCAGCAGAGGCTGCCCAGGAGACACCTCCCCCAGCAGAGACAATGCAGCCCTCACCTCCAGCAGAGGCTGACCAGGGGACACCTCTCCCACCGAGACAATACACCCCTCACCTCCAGCCCAGCAGAGGATGCCCAGGGGACACCTTCCCCAGCAGAGACAATGCAGCCCTCACCTCCAGCAGAGGCTGACCAGGGGACACCTCCCCCAGTGAGACAATGCACCCCTCACCTCCAACAGAGGCTGCCCAGGGGATACATCCCTCAGAAGAGACAATGTAGTCCTCACCTCCAGCAGAGGGCTTGTAGGCCACCCTGCAGGGACTGTTGTACAAGGAGCCCCCTGCAGAAGCCCTCAGAGACTGTGACTGTGACCTTGCACTCCCCAGCATTGGAGAATGGGCATGGAGCCCCCTCTAGAACCAGTGGGGAGTTCCCCACCTCAGAGACTGTGACCTCACACTCCACAGCATTGTGAAATGGGCATGGAGCCCCCTCCAAAAGCAGTGGGTGAGTTTCCCACCTCAAAGACTGTGACCTTGCACTCTCCAGCATTGGGAAATGGGCATGGAGCCCCCTCCAGAACCAGGGGGCAAGTTCCCCACTTCAGCTAAGGTGTCCCACACCCACCTTTCCCCTGAGGTGCCTGCCCACTTCCAACATGTTGCCCCTGCACAGTTTGGTGTAGAGAATGTCAGGATCAAGTTGGGGCTTGGACGTGCCCTGTGGCCATGTGGGCCTTTTGTACTTTGGACTGGGCATTGGCCCTTTCTGGACAATTGTTCATGTATGTTTTTTGTCACTTCGGTACTTATGGTGGTTGTTCGCATGCGAATACATTTTCAATTCTGTCTTACTGTTGTCCTTGCATTATTATGAGGTGTGTCCTATGACATTGTTTTTCGTCTGCAGCTGGTTGTGTGTATGGTGTGTGTGTCACTCTCCCTCTCTCCCTTGTGTGCTAGGCAGCTGTACTCACCGTCATCATCTTCGTTGGTGTTGGTGTTCCACGTGGAGCAAGGCATAAAAAAGCATCAGGAAGACTTTCAGTTCCGGTTCAATGGCAACGTTGATCTTCTCTGTGTCCCTGATGGTGAGTATTTGGTCTTCTTTGTTGTGTTTCTGCCAGGCTTTTGATGGTGTTGGTACCGCCCCGGAAATTGTGGTGGTTTGCTGTGTCATGATATGGTGGGAGGTACCTTGTCTTCCGCCTGGCTGTAGATGGCTACTGCCGTGGTGAGTGGTGTTAAAGCCCTGGCAGATGGTGTGGTACATTGTCTGTCTGTGGGACTTACCACCGGCATGGTCTTAATTTAACAGTAATTATCACCTTCCTGTTAACAGTATTACCGTCACTTTAACAGTCACCACCAATGTCATAATGACAACCAATGTTACTCATTTGAGGAATTACTTTTTAAAATTTAGAGCTTGGATGACTTATAACTCCATTTTTGAGATGTATTATCATTTACATTGTTGACACTGACTTTTCAATGTTTGAGAAACAAATATGTAACATGATGAGTGTTTTCAAGGATTAAGACTCTTTTTAACCTTTTAAAAGTGATATTTCTACTTGTGCTTACTGAATCCTTGTTGTTTTGACCTTATTTTTTTCAGATAAATATTATCTATTTTTCTAAACCTGTGTGGTGTATTTTTGTGGTGTTTTCACTGTTGCTGTATGATTTCTTGCTCAACTACTTTACACATTACCTTCTAAGTCAAGGGTGACTGCTCAGTGTCAAGCCACCAGAGGGTGGGCACAGGATAATTTGGATGTGTTACTGACCCTGACTAGGATTGTGGTCCCTAGTTGGACAAGGGCGTATACCTCTGCCAACTGGGGACCCCATTTCTAACAGTGAGTTTATGTTCTGTTCTCTGTAACAATATTATTGTTTGTTGCAGTATATATATATATAAAAAATGAAGTTGTGTTGCCAATTGACAACATTACATTTAGAAGTATGAATTGAATTGTTAATTGCCGAGCAGAGAAGAACTGATGTAGCATTTTCACTGTGTTTATGAATGCTGTGTGTATCTTTTCAAAGGTGATGGTGCACTTCCTGTTTGTAATTGACCGTGAGGAAGACTGTTCCAATTTAAATGCTTTGCTGAATAAACTGCTTTGTAAATCACAGTGAAACGTGCAAGCTTTTCTGTACCAGTAATGCATGACACAGCATCTTTTTATTTATTGCGGTCTCTGCATCCGCAGCTCAGCACCGGCTCCATATGGTGGACTGAACTGGAGTTAGCACCTCAGAGTGAGGATATATATATATATACATATTATGTATTTATGTATATATATATATCTATATATGTATATATATATATATATATATATATGTCTATATATGTATGTGTATATATATATATATATATATATATATATATATATATATATATATATATATATATATATATATATATATATATATGTACATATATAGACATTATAGTAAGGCTCGCATTTCCCTCTTACAAAGCCAGTGAAACTCAGCAGTTAAAGTTACCTGAGCTAACTATAACTTACGCCCCTGCAATGCACTGCTGATGACCTCACATATTACATCACTCATGACATGGTCAGTGACATCACTGATGACACTTCAAATGGCATCACTGATGCCATCATCAAGTGAGTGTGAGTGTTTACTAAAAGCTTATGAGTGTTTGGCATTTATACCAAGGTACTACAATAGTTAAAATAATTATACTTTCAGTACTACTAATGAGTGGTAATATTTCTAACATATATTATGTGAGTGGCTGTGTGACTGTGTGTATCTGTATGTGAGTGGGAGTCTGAGTGCCTATATGGGGGTGTGAGTGGGTATGTTAGTTCCTTTATGGGTGTATAAGTAGGTATGTGATTACCTGTTTGGGTGAGTGAGTGAGTGCCTATATTGATGAGTGAGTGTGTCAGTGGCTGTATGGGTGAGTGAGTGGGTGTCTGAATGGCTGTATGCGTGAATGACTAGCTGTGAGTGGTGGTTTGAGTGGCTGTTTGAGTGAGTTGGTGTGTGAGTGACTGTATTGTAGAGTAAGTGTCTGTGTGAATTGATCTATGGGTAAGTGAGAAGATGTGTGAGTGCTTGTATGGATGTGTAAATGGGTATGTAAGTGGTTGTGTGGGTGTGTGAGTTAGTGTATGAATGCTTGTATGGGTGAGTGAGTGGCTGTTGAGAGGCTTTTTGTGGGTGAGTGAGTGGGTGTGTGAGTAGTTGTATAGGTGAATAAGTGGGTGTGTAAGTAGCTGTATTGTTGAGTGTGTGACTGTGATTGGCCTTATTGGTAAGTTCTGGTTGTATGAGTAGCTGTATGGGTGAGTGAGTGGGTGTATGAGTGGTTCTATGGATGAGTGAGTGGCTGTGTGAGTATTTGTATGGGTCTGAATGAGTATATGAGTTGTTGTGTGAGTATGCGAGTGGGGGTATGAGAGGTGGTATAGGCATTTGAGTGGGAGCGGGAGTGCTTCTGTGGATGATGTCAACAGTGATATGATTAGTGATGTCATTTGAGATGTCATCAGTGATGTCCCTGACCATGTCATGAGTAATGAAATATGTGAGGTCATAAGCAGTGCATTAGCAGAGGTGTACGTTATAGTTAGCTCAGGTAACTAGATCTGATGATTTTCATTGGTTTTGTATCAGTGAAATCTGAGCCTAACTATAATGTCCCTGTGACCTTCAGCTTTTTCAGTGAATTTCTAAGTTTAAAAAATATTCTATTTCCTACTTATGACTTCCATGTAACCTTTGAGGTTTTTAAGTTAATTCTAAGTTTTTTTAAAATGTGTTTCCTAACTAACCACTAACCTTTGACAGTGAGTGTGTGAGTGAGTGCATAAGTGTCTCAGTAGGTCTGTGAATGCGTGAAAGAGTGTCTGAGTAGGTCTGTCAGTGGGTGTGTGAGTGTCTGAATAGGTCTGTGAGTGGGTGTGTGAGTCTCTGAGTGGGTCTGTGAGTGGTTACGTAGGTGCCTAAGTGGGTTTGTGAGTTGGTGCGTGACTGTCTAAGTGGGTTTGCCACTGGGTGCATGAGAGTGAGTGGGTCTGTGAGTGGCTGCACAAATGAGTGAGTGGGTCTGTGAGTAAATGTGTGAATGTCTGAGTGGGTCTTTGAGTAGGTGCATACATGCTGAAGTAGGTCTCTAAGTGGGTGCCTTGTTCTCTGAGTGGGTCTGTGAGTGGGTGCATGAGTCTCTGAGTGTGCATGTGAGTGAGTGCATGAATTTCCGAGTATGTGAGTGAGTGTATGAGTCTCTAAGTGAGTCTGTGAGTGGGTGCATGAGCCTAAGTGGGTCCGTGAGTGGGTGCATGAATGTCTTAGAGGGTCTGTGGGGGGGGTGCCTGAACATCTGAGTGGGACTGTGAGTGGGTGACTGAATGTCTGAATGAGTATCACAGAGGAACCTAACCTGCCCTTCTATCCAACAAGATTCCAAGTGGATTTCTTTCTACCTTCTTGGGTAAATGACCAGTATATATTCTACAGTATAGCTGTGTAATTGAGCACAAGGAAATGTCACCAGTGACCTTGTGTGGGTTTTGGCAATATGATTGTTCCTGGTGCATCTTTATCCAGAATTATGTGATAACATGAATCCTCCTATAGAGAAAACAAAAGTACAAAGAGGTAAATCTCCAGCAAACAAGGGTCCTTCCTCTCACTATATGAATTAAGTGCTTTTTGGTTTGGTGGAGATGCCCTCATATTCCTCAGCATCAAGAATGCACCAAAATTGGCAGGTAATGCACTGGGGAACATACAGATTGCGTTCCAATAGATCAATGATGTATTCACCTGCTGTCATCCTTTCCATCCTTCTCACTGCTTTGTCCTTGCGCTCAGCCTGGTTTTGTCTGTGTCTGCTGCCCTCCTTTATCCCCTTCTCACGGTTTTGTCCTTCCACTCAGCATGGTTTGTGCATGCCTGCTGTCTTCCTTTCCCTCCTTCTCACTGCTTTCTGCTTGTCCTCAGCCCGGTTTTGTGAGGCCTGTTGCCAGCCTCTCACTCCTCACTGCTTTCTCTATGTGCTCAACCTGGTTTTGTGCATGCCTGCTGCCCACCTCTGCCTCCTTCTCACTGCTTTTTCATTGTGCTCACCCCGGTTTTGTCCTTGCCTGATACCCTTCTTTCCCTCCTTCTCACTGCTTTTTGATTGTGCTCAGCATGACTTTGTCCATGCTTGTTGTCTGCCTCTTCCTCCTTCTCACTGCTTGCACTCAGCCAAGTTTTATGCCTGACTGCTGCCTGCCTCTCCTTCCTTTTCACTGCTTGTGCTCAGCCCGGTTTTCTGCATGCCTTCCTCTCCCTCCTTCTCACTGCTTTCTGTTTGTGCTCAGCCCCGTTTTGTCTGTGCCTGCTGCCTACCCTTCGCTCCTTCTCACTGCTTTGTCCTTGGCTCAGTCAGGTTTTGTGCATGCCTGTTGCCCTCCATTTCCTCCTTCTCACTGCATTTCTCTTGCCATCTGCCTGGTTTTGTGCATCCCTGTTGTGCTCCTTTCCCTCTTTCTCACTGCTTTGCCCTTGCGCTCAGCCTTGTTTTTTTGTGCCTGCTGCCTGTCTTCTACTCCTTCTCTTTGCTTTTTCCCCTCCACAGTCTGGTTTTGTATATGCCTGCTGCCCTCCTTTCCCTCCTTCTCACTGCTCTCTTCTTGCTCTCAGCCTGGTTTTGTATGTACCTGCTCCTTGCCTTTCTCTCCTTCTCTCTGCTTTCTCCTTGCTCTCAGCCCGGTTTTGTGCATGCCTGCTACTTCCCTCTCCCTCCCTCTCACTGCTTTCTGCTGGTGGGCAGCCCAGTATTGTACATGCCTGCTGCCTGCCTCTCCCTCCTTCTAACTGCTTCTCTTTGTGCTCAGACCACTTTTCTCTGTGGCTGCTGTCCTCCTCTCCCTCCTTCTCACTTTCTTTTTCCTTGCACTCAGTTTGGTTTTGTGCTTGCCTGCTGCCTGCCTCTTCCTCTATCTCACTGCTTTGACCGTGCGCTCAGCCTGGTTTTGTGGGTGCCTGCTGCTTGCCTTTTCATCTCTCTCACTGCTTTCTGCTTGCACTCAGCCTGGTTTTGTGCATGCCTACTGCCTGTCCCTCCCTCCCTCCCTCTCACTACTTTCTGCTTGTGTTCAGCCCGGTTTTGTGCATGCCAACAGTCTGCCTGTCCCTCCTTCTCAATGTTTTCTCCTTCCTGTCAGCCCTGTTTTGTCCTTGCCTGCCTTTCCCTCCTTCTCATTGCTTTTTCCTTGCACTCAGCTTGATTTTGGGCTTGCCTGCTGCCCCCTTCTCCCTCCTTCTCACTGCTTTCTCCTTCCTCATCCTTTTTTTGTGCATGCCTGCTTCATGCCTATCCCTCCCTCTCACTGCTTTCTGCTTGCACTCAACCTGGCTTGGGTGTGCCTGATGCCTGCCTCTCTCTCCTTCTCAGTGCTTTCCCTGGGCTCTTCTGGGACTGCGGGGGAAGCCGCAAGGCCCCTGCGGTCCCTGCCAGCTCCGCACCTTCTGTGGAAGCTGGCATTGCTGGCACAGACAGGGAGCTGCTAAACATGCAGCTCCCTAACTGTGAGAGCAATGGTTTCCTCTGTTTCCCTGCCCACATGTCTGCTGGCAGGAAAAGAAAGGAAACCTCTGCTATCAGCAAGTAAGAGTTGTTTGACAGTTCTCGCTTTCTGGGAGCACAGTTGTGTTTGCTCGACTTGGGAGCTGTCAAAGCTCCCACCAAGTCAGAGCAAACAGCTATGTCCCGGGGAGGGGGGACCCCGGGACCTAGTAGGAGCTGGCCTTGGGGGATGTTGGTCCCCAAATGATTCATTTTGCCCCCCCCATGGAGGTGGCGCCCCCTGAGGCTGCAGGGGGATGGGCACCCCCCCTTATTTTAAATCAATAGCCCCAGGGAGGTGTTGGTCCCCGGGACTGCATTGGGGCAACATGCCCCCCACATTAATTGATTATTTAGCCCCAGGGCGATGGCGGTCCCCGGGGCTGCGCGGGGCTGCACGTCCCCTCACAATAATTGATTGTTTAGCCCCAGGGAGGTGGCAGTCCCCAAGGCTGTGGGGGGCTGTGTGTCTCCCCCTTAATTTAAATGAATTGTCCTGGGGGGTAGTGGTCCCTGTGAAGGCCGTGTAGGCCCCTCATATTAATTGATTGTTTAGCCCTGGGGAAGTGACGATCCCCGGGGCTGTGAGGGGGCACACAGGCCCCCCTGCATGTATTTACACTGATTTGCCCCGGGAGGTGGAACAACAAAAATCCCTAGGAGGGGGGCTCAGTGCACCCCTCGTCTTTTTTCACCCCCCAGTGTCCCCAGGACCTGGCCCACCCGGGGGCTTTTTTCAACACAAGCACAGGAGCCCAGGAGCACACAATCTTTTTTTCACTTGATCCAAAGTTCTGCTGCAACTTTGAAAAAAATGCTTATTTGCCCTGGGGGTTAAGGGTGTCCTTTCCTGAGCCCCTTTACTTATTATTTATCTTTTATCTTTTTTTCAGGGACTCGGTTGAAGCTGAGTCCCAAGATGGCTGTCAACACTTTCTTGTGGAAGTGTTGGCAGCCAACCAGATCTCAGCATGAGTTTAGGAAGGTTTGCGGAGCCTTCATGTCCCTATAAATGCACATTAGAATTTTCTGTAATATCTTAAAAACTACTGAACGGATTTACACCAAATAAAAAATAGGGCACTTTCAGGACCAAGAGCTACCTTTCTGCCAAATTTGGTGTAATTCCATCCAGCGATTCGGGCTATAGACCTGTTCAAAAACCCTATGGGAGATAACATGGGGAAAACATGTTTGAAGGTCTGGAGCTGACTTGAATGTCAATTGCTTTGGGAACATTTTGTAAAGATTCATCAACCAGGCCCAAGAAATAGGCAAGTAAAAAATGCTTTTACTTTAGAAACTATATCCTAACTATAGCTGCCTAGTGCTAACAATTTCCTCATCAATAATTTTAGTGCAAATTTTGCAGTGATAATTTCAATGATGCCATAGAAGATGTCATGACTGATGTAATATATGGGATAATTAGCAGTACATGGTGAGGGCACGAGTTATAGTTACCTTAGGTAGGAGTTATAGTTACATAAAATAAATCTAACTATACCTGCTGAATTTCTGTGGTTTTGTACGTTTGAAATATAAGCCAAACTATGCCTCTGTGATCTTTGTTTTTTAAGTGAATTTCTATTTTTTTTTTAACATTAAGTAATTTTAATTATGTTACATTAATCCAACCACCACTGTGCACTGCCTTGGCCGTACATGATGTGTTGGCTCTAGGGTCTGGCCCGTGGCCCGGCCTTTCGACCTACCCCGTCTTAAACACCCAACCCCCTATATGCACCCAACACGTGCCGCTCATGGCCTTTGTCTGTGTGTGACAGGTGTTGACCGCAGGACAGGCCCTGTTCCTACCCCTGTAAGTACCCAACTCCATGCCATAAATAACTTTTCAAGGTGGAGCTGTAGAGAAAACACACTTGCTTTGTTTTGACCATGTGCAAGAATATGATCGCATTGTATGTGGAGTTTCAAAGGGGGGACTTTTAGTTAGCTATGCATGACCCTGGAAAGAGGCAGGAAGACCTTGCATGCACTAATGTATATTGGGCGGGGCCAAATGGGTGGGGCTTCCAAGCAAATTTACATGCTTGCAGTATCACTACATCAAATATTCTGCTCGAAAGAGCAAGGATGCAAACACCTCCATTGAGGATTACAGATAACCTTTCAAGGTGGAACTGCAGAGAAAGCGCACACACTTTCCCTTAACCATCCACAAGACATTAGTATGATTTGCACTTTACAGAAGTAAGTCCTTCTTTGTTTGTTGGATATGTGATCATATTCCTGTGCATCAAGAATGTGTCCCTAAAATTGCTCAGGGGTCCTTTTAGTAAGCTGTCCATCATCTTGGGAAAATGGGGCTAAGATGTTGCATACCACTAATGTATATGGGGCAGGAGTTCTAGGCCATTTTACTTGCTCGTAGTATCATTATATAAAATATTGGATCTGTATGAGCGAGGATGCAAACACCTCCATCCAGGATTAGAGATAACTTTTCAAGGTGAAACTGCAGATAAAACACACTTGCTTTGCCTTGGCCATGCACAAGAAGCTAGGATGATTTGTACTTTACAGAAGTAAGTGCTTCTTTATTTGGTGGAGATGTGATCATATTCCTGTACATCAAGAATGCGCCTCCATACTTGGTGGGAAACATGATCGGTGGGCCTTTTAGTAAGTTGTCCATCACCTTGGGAAAATGGAGGAAAGGCGTTGCATACCACTAATGTATGTGGGATGGGTGTTCTAGGGCATTTTACATGCTCATAGTATAACTACATAAGATGTTGTACTCAAAACTGCAAGAATGTAAACACCTCGATGGAGGATTACTGATAACTTTTCAAGGTGTTATTGTAGACAAAACACATGTGCTCAGGTCCCGCGGGGGAAAGCCTCAAAGCTCTTGTGGTCCCAGCTGGCTTCCAGCCAGCATTGCTCCCGCACGCAGGGAGCTGCTAAATATGCAGCTCCCTGCATGTGGGAGCAATCTTAAATCTGTTTCCCTTCCTGAATGACAGATGAAAACTCTGCACCCAACATGAAGGAGCTGTTCATGTTGGGTGCGGAACGCGTCAGGATTTTTATTTGCTGCATGTAAAATAACCACGCTGGTGAGAAAATGAGTTTAGGCAATGCGTTGAATACTCCATAAACCTTTGTATTTAACCATAACATTATTCTTCACCAAGTTTTCATTTTTGAGGCAGCAACTAAATAAGAGCCACAGCACAATATTTGTAAACATTATCCTTTTCTTTATAATATTTTTTTAATCCACTCAGAGTAACTTAGTATCTGTATAAATGCATGTTCTTCTCCATTCTTACCCATATCTGTAAAATATCTGGGAACATACACGGCTTGCTTTCTAGTTTTGCAGTCACACTGCAAAGAAGTGTTGCAGCATGTTTATGCCGGTAGTGTGAGTGCATTGTGATGATTCTTGAATACACATTGAATAGCTTGACCAGGCATGCAGAAATCGGAGAGAATAATGGTCACTATTCGGTGTGGCATCAAGAGAGGTCCATGGCTGTTTCATGTGTCTTTCTGCACTACACCAAGAAAAGTCATTTGGAGCGTAGAAGCACAAATGTGAGCTGGATGGGGTAATGAGGAAGTGAGCATGGATGGACAGGGCTGAGAGTCCTAATGAAGGCATCAGGTGAGGTGCACAAAGTCGCTAGGATGATGGGGTGAGAAGAAACCAGGAACTTTCTTCAGCGACACGGGGATAGCGGATTGCTTCACGTACTATGAAGCCTAATCACCAAAGCAGTAATGGGACAATGTAAATGTTCAAACAAGCCTTCAAAAGTACACAAGAGTTAATGGCTGGAGGAGGTTGACCCCATGCTTATTTCCTCAGCACTACTTGTTATATCCACAGTTTAAGGTATTATTAACATTAGAATCCGTAGACAGCTTAATCTACCTGTAGTGAGACCTAATTACATTTTCACTGACCCCCATCCTATTCACTAAGCCTTGCAAGAGGTTGGCATCAAATATAAGGGCAAATTTGCTAATGGTTGCATGGGTGCGTGCGCACTTGCATGCTGCTACATTTTGCATTACGTTGTGTCATGTAGCACCATCACAGGTGTTTCTAAATTTACGCCCAAATGTATTTGGAGTTCGTAAAGCATACTGAAAGCAAAAAGCCATATGGGAGTTATTCCTGCGATTATTAGCTGTAACAATTAATGTAGATGAATTCGTTTCTAAATGTAGATGAGTTTGATTGTCTAGGAAATCATGAGTACCATGTACAGGGGCCTGCCATCCACACAAGAGTTATGAATGCACCATACTTTTAGCAGCAAGCCTAAGGATAGATCAGGGTGCAACCACAATAGCAGACGACTTAATCTGTAAAACTATTAAATTACCACCTTACACCACTCTCAGAATGGAGAATCTTAGAATATGTTCATCTACTGAGAGTGAGCAAGGCAAGTTGTGGAAAACTAGTCATATCTAATCAGACCTCTCAGACCAAGGAACTGGTGTGCACTTACATTTTGAATGAGCTATAACCTGGGCAAAGGTAATGGGGTGCTCCAAAATATGTTTTAATGACACAAGACTAGGGCAAAACTCGCTACTACACTTTCTGCATAACATATATGTGGGACATTTACAGATAATTAAGTAGATCCCTTCCTTTACAGTTGTCATAAATTAAGGTTTCGATTTTCAGGTGCTTGCCGTCTATGAACGTGAGTTTTTTTGCTTGGCCACTAGTTGTGGCTGGATGGCAAACTCGTTATGGAATACACGATCAAATGCCAGGTACAGGCCCAGTAAAGCCCATTAAAGTGTCTCCGTGTCTATTGTTTCTCACTTTCTCACATTCAGTCATTATCCCATTATGGCACCCAGAGTGATCTTGGTACCTCGATTTTCTCCAACTTCCTTTTTACAGTCAATGAATAAGAAATTCGGGTGGTTTAACCTCGAGGCAACTTTAGAAACTGGACAATAAATGGAAGGAATTTACACAAATCTACAGTTTATTATTTCGGTCTACAACTTTGTGCTGTTCAGTTTAGTGAAATGTCTTTCAACTTATTTGAACGTTATATTTTTAAATAAATTCAGAAGAATACGTTTCAAATTTCAAGTTCATGCCTTTTTATTTTGGAACTGCACTAATTATGATGTAATTATGGAAGTGCCTTGAAATTGATGTAAATATCAACTGTGCCAGCAGCCTTAATATTTTATCTGTCACATTTCTCTCGTGTATATTGCTGAAGTTTAAGTAGATGCATTAGTATTCCCTATTTACAAGTGTACTATTTCAGATGTTTTGGTTTAACCTTGTTAGACTTTTTGTGATTCTTGAAAGTCAGCTTTAATTGATTTGGAAACCTCACTTTGTTTATAAATCTTTGCCTGTTCTATCTAGGGGAGATTCCTAGCGCAAGTTTAAAAAAAATAATATTGAAGATTTCTACTGCGATAATCTTTGTTGTTCTGACAACTTTTTCATGCCTTTTTGTAATGTTGTTAACTACTTGCCTGACGGCTGCCTTGTGAGAAATCCTATGCTCGATATTATAGGCTTGTGTTGGTGATGGTCCAAGCCAAAAAATAATAATATATATATATATAGGGCTGATTAGATCATTTGGAGAATTTGTGTCAGAAACTATAGCATTAATTTCATTATTATGAAAAGTTGTGACATAGTGAGTGGGTAATTTATTTTGTTTAAAAAAAAGCTCATGTTAAAGCCAGTAGACCTTTACGTTTTGTCGTCTTTCTGAGTTATACACTGTAGACAGGTATTTTGTTCTATTAAATCTCAGAGATTACCATGAAAGGACAAGCCTTTGATGTTGGTTACTCATTGTGACACACCCTAGTGATTTGTGCTTTGAGAATTCTTTCCACATTTTAAACAAGGTTGAGCAATGTGTTGCCATCTGTAATTTGTACATATTTGTAATTTTTCAGTCGTTGCTTCGTGACACAGCTTTTGCTCAATACAATAGAAATGAGATTTTTGAAAAGCCAATTATAAGTTGTGCCGTATACCACATATTTTATCTCTATTTGATGAAAAGTTATGACGAAAGCAGAAGGTCTCACGCATCTATTGTCTAAACATATGTCAACGTTGATAGGCTTTAACGGCGGATTAATATTACACTGCCTTAAAGTTTGTAGACCACTATTGTAATACAAGGAATCTGATAGATTTCAGTAGTAGGTGATGGGGTATGGTGGTGTTTACCTTTCTGACGAAATCATTGGGCTAGAACATTTTCACTTTGAGAATCCATGTTATGTCTACTTAAGGGGGTTGCAGATTGTTTTACCAAATGCAATTTGGTACATATTTCTAATTTTATGGCTATATTTCTGACGGTTTTCTCATAGGGAAGTTTATGCTCAATATAGTAGGCCTGCATTGATTATGGTGCGCAACCATTGCGGAAGAGTATAGACCGTAATGGTTCATTAGCAAACGTTATGCCAGTTTCTATAGATCCACTCTGTTTATTATGAAAAATTACAACAAAGGTAGTGGTCAGACGTATGTATTGCGGCAATCATATGTTAATACCAATATGCTTTAAAGGGTAACTTAACATTAAAAATGGTTGTAGACAGGCATTTCTTTTATATTGAATTTCATATATTACTGTAGTAAGCAACGATTTTGGTGTTGGTTAATTTCTTTGAGAAACCCTACGGCGAGTAGCTTTGCCCTTTGATAATACTTGGTAGACCTTCTTAGGATGGCCTGGGAGGTGTAGTTGGCTGCCAGTCCCTTACAATAAAACAAAATGGCAAAACTCATTATAAGTGTATAGAGGGTCTTTAGGCAGGCCCTCTGCTGTCTCTTTGAGAGTCATTTACGTTCTGCTTCTATTCATGCGAGCAAACTGCATGGAGCAGCAGGTTAGCTTATGTTTGGCATTGGCTCTTTTGCCCTGTGATTAACAGCATTTTGTCTGAACACATGTGCACATTTGTATGAAAATGCTTGGACAGGACTGGACTGGTGGTGAGTTCTTTAGTTTTCCATTTTCCCTTTCTTAAGCCCTCTTTCTTTCAGTTCATTTCACTTTTTATATTTTTGAGCAGCAAGCAAGCAACGTCTCAAACTGTCCTACCCGGCAGCTCCTTTGCTGCTCGATACGTTGCAGTGTGCTGCATTGTGTGCAACTGCGATTTAAACAAGCATTTTCAATGCAACGCGTCTCGCATTTGTTCGAGTTAGAGCTATTAGCGTTGTAAAGCAAATAAAAACGCAGCGCGATTGCGCTGCGTGGAAAATAAACAGATAAAGTAGTCCGAACTCCAGGCTGAAAACATCGAGCCTCCTATGTTTTTAGTACTTTACCGGTGCTGTGTAGGTGGGCTAAACACCGGAAAAGGCATGACGTATGCATTCCTTTCACAAATGAAAGTAAACAGATTTTAAAAGGCAAGCCCACAAACCAATGTAAGTGACTGATGTGGCATGGGCGTGGTTTTGAGCCCAAAGAGAGATTACAGAATGGACAGAGCACTTTGTGCTCGCCCATAAAAAGGACAGCCGCCTTTGAATGGCATTGTCCATAGAATACTACTGTTTTATCATGCTAAGATCGCCACCATGTTTCAAAGCATTATGTGGCTTCGGTACAACAGTCCTACTCTGTACATTTTAGCATTCAAAGATATCCATCCAGTGCGTGGTTTTCAGAGGGCTATATTATGATGGTTTTGTGCACATTGTAAAATTCTTTGTAATGCTCCAAGGTAGCCCAAAATGTTACGTCTTGACATGGGAGTACTCTGGAACTTTTAAATAAGGGGATGTGCTATGTACATTTCCATAGCAAGACAGAAATTAAAATTTTGTATTGCAAACATATTCCTGCCAAGTTTAGATCGCAGCATGTGTTGTTCTTTCTACTTTTATTCTTTTGATTTTTCTTTTGTATGCTTGTGAGAGGGCACATCTGTATTATTAAAAATGGGATGAGTGGGTGAATGTAAGAGTGACTGGGTGGGTCATTGGATGTATGAAAGCATGTATGAATGTAAGAATGAGTGATAGAGTGGATGGTGACGTATTGAGTGCTTACACTCACCAGTGACTGAAGTGGCAGTTTCACAAGCCAGATCTACCACCTTTGTAGATGCTTCTACTTTTTTAGTCTTCTTTGTGTTTCTAACCATATATATATTCACATTATCATAATTCGGACCCAATAGTACTTTTTTTCTCCAATAAAATTTATATTTTCCTTTGAAGTGCCTTAAAGCTAAAAAAAAGGGCTCCCATATGTATTGTAATTCCACTTGCTTGCCAGGAAGGTACATACTATTCATTTAAAATGTATTATAATTGTTACTTTTTTTGTAATCAAAATAATTATTGCACTCACGTGGCACCAAGTTTGATTTAAAAATAAATAAATCAATAGCTGTTGCAGTCATATGGCACCACGTTTGCTTATTTATTTTAAATGTTAAATTGCTACTGCAATGATAAGGCACCTTGTTGAGCTGGTATGCTTTTTTGTGGCATATACTTTCAACAATAAGAACATATAATTTTTCACCAGGTTGGCAAGGCTACACCTATTGGCTTTGCCACTGATTTTTGTAGAGATATAGGTAAATGTAGACGGAGGTTCAGTTGATGAAGTGATAAATTAGTGGCTTCAAATAAGAAATCTGCATTGAAAAACACTCTAAAATAGATTAGATAAAGAGCACTTTCACCTATGCTTCCTGGAGCTTGTTTTCTGCAAACATGTTTGGCAGCTGCTCTGTGCAAAAATATTAGCTATGTAGCTCAATATTGATTTGAATTAACCACTTCTGCAAATGTACAACTTTCCACTCATCTTTACATGTTTTAACAGGCATAAATACTTTCATATGTGTAATGGCTTAGCCTCCATTTAAAACATGGTAATCTACAGCTCAGATTTCCCTACATGTAGGGCCTCATTACAAGTGTGTCGGTCTGGGTCCCGCCATGGTGGCGTTGATGGCCCAACTGCTGTCAGGTTGGCAGGCAGACTGCCGCATTAGGAGTCATGTAGACCTATTGAGCAAAGACCGCTGCAGTCCCGCCGGCACTGCCAGAGAACACAGACCGCCACGGTCCCGAGACAGCACAAACAGGCACCAATTACATCTGTCATTGTGTCCTGCATCGGAATCAAACACAAAGAAGGACCCATTCACAGTCACAAAGTGCCCGCTTTGGGCAGGTCACCAACACTGCACCACAATACTATATAAAAACACAGGTCTGCTCATCTCAGGCACAGGAACAGTGTCTTAAACAACACTAGCAACACATCAATATCAAATCTACAAATACAACTCACACACACATTCCTCACATGCCACAGACTGTCATCACAATCAACACACATATGTACAGATGTGGCATGGAACACAAACACCACTCCAAGTAAACAGCCCTGCAATGGCCACTCACATCACCCACATTGCAGCACAATGAAAGGACAAAGGGATGCACAATTGAAAGGGATACATATGCAAAGATCACTAGGCAAACAATACTTGCACAATAGGGATGAGGCCTTCAGGAGTACTCAGGGAAGGAGGCTGCACTGGGACACATATCAATTTGCACATGCCCCTATTCCCCTTGAACAACATTTGCACAGGAACTAGCCCTACATGTATCCCAGGGACAAACAATATTAGACCCAAATGACATGCTTATCTGCACAATGTGGAAGTGCAAGACAGCAAAGCACATACAACTCCAACTGCATGGGACATAAATCTACATGAATTAGTTGCAAGGTACACACAGGTAAGTGGACACCTACACAGTCAAATACAAACAAAGGTAGCACAATTGAACCCACTCCATGCCTGCACCCAACAAAACTCAAGCTCTCCCACATTAGATTAATCCATAACCCATATCAGGGGAATAAGTATAACGCCATACATGCCAACAGTGGACAACACAAGATGAAATACTTACCGTATTAAACATAACACAATGCAATTACACCACCATTGCATTTACACCCACATATCCATACAGTCAGCATATACCCTTGTCTTGGGGGACACCAGCATTTCCCACAAAGTCAGATATTGCAACAACAGCAAATGGATCAACAATCAGGCTGAAACACACACAGCTGTAGGTAGACAACTCAAGTCACTCAGAAACAACATAAAGGTAGAAAAGGAATTGTAGAACAACTGTATACCTAAAAAAACCAGTTTGGGTTTATTAATTTTAAACTTGAACCAGTCTATTGTGTTGCGTGCAGATACATCACTGTGCTGTCACTTGATTCCTAACTGCCAAGGAACCCCCAAGAAAGGGACATCAAGTGGAAAGGCAGGCACCTCAGGGATTATCTTTGGAGGGTGGGGGTGTCAGATTTGGGGTGGGTGGGTTTGGGAGGGGTTGTCTGCATTTTAGGAGGAGTGGGCTTAATCTTGTGGAGGAGGGGTAAGGGTGCTTGCAGGAAGGGCAGTTGTGACAGGGGAGGACTTGAAGATGGACAGGATGGGTTGGGAGGTGGATTGGACCTCTTGGGTTTGGGATGGGGTGGAGGGTACAAGGGAAAACTCTAGGTCAAACAAAAAACGTTCTTAGGAACATGGGGATGGTCAGCAGAAGGGGGTGGGGATTTGGAGGTCGAGGGAGTGGTTGTCTGCTGTGTCAGTGTGGATGTTGTGGGTGTGTGCATGTGGGTGATATGCCTGTGTTTGGATGGTGTCGGTTGCTTGGATGAGTGTGGGCATTTTTGTGTCTTGGGGGCTGGGAGGTGGAGGTGCTGATGTATGGAGTGGTGGATTTGTGTGTGTCTGTTGGGGTGGTACCTGTGGGTATGCTGGATGTAGTGGATGTCTGTGTGTTTGGGTGGTGTCCGTGGGTATGGTGGACATGGTGGATGTCTGTGTGTCTGTTAAGGTGTCTTTTGCGGGTATGCTGGGTGTGGTAGGTGTGTCATTGACTGTTGTGGTGGTGCCTAATGTCATGTTTGAGCCAGTTGGGGTCATGGGGGTGTCTGGGGAAGTGGTCATTGATGTTGTGTTTGTGAGTGTCTGTTGTTTGCTTGCATGCCAGTGTATTTTGTGGTGCTTGTATCTGTGTGTGCTGCTCTTGTGTGTTGAGGTGGGTGGTGGGTGTGTGTGGATTGGTCTGTGTGCTTGGGGTAAGTTGATTTGGGAAGATGGAGGTGAAGGGGGACAGAAGGTGGGGGATGACTGGCCGCCGTCAGTGTGGAAGCCAGATTTTGAAAAGATCTCTGTACAACAGTCATTACACCATGAATGCCTTCCAGAAATGCATTTGTCTGCTGCAGTTGGGTTACCAATCCCTGGATGGCATTTTCAATAGCTGTCTGACCCACAGAGATACTCCTCAAGAGGTCAGTAGCCTCCTCATTGAGGGCAACTGGGTAACATGGTCTGGTGCGGAAATGCCTGTGCCAAAGGATACTCCCACCCTCTTGGGTGAGCAGGCACAGCCATCTAAGTGAACTAAGTGGGGAGCAATACGAAGAGTGGTGATAGAACAGCGGGTGGCATAATAAGATGGTACAGAGGTATTCCCCAATGGGTCAGCACCACTAGGGAGTGGCCACTGGAGGAAGATTCCAATGATGACAATGATATTCCAGTCTTCCCTGTGGCACTACCCTCACCCTCTGGGCCACTGGGTCACTCTGTGTCAGGGATGTCTTGACCCTGAGATCCCATGTCCAGATGCATTCCAAATCGGCTGTGTCCTGTCTCCTTTGCATTTCTGGGGTGATGCTGCAAATACAAGGAGAAATAGGGTCACCCCTTGTCCATGATTTCCCTTGAACAACAGCTCCACCTATGTGGCCCCTACATGTGCCATACCATATGCATGCATGCCATCAGAACTGTCAACAGTTACCCACAGGAAAATCAGGATTAAAGACAACTCCAACTGCATGGCTGAAGTTGTGCAATCACAGTAACCATTGAACTAGGAGGAGACCTCATCACCCTCAAAGCTTTGCCTCAGGGAGCAGACCTCAGTTACCTGTTGTCATACAATAATAGGCCAATGGCAGCTGCATTCTCACAGATCCCACACAAGGCCATGCACACATCTATTTGACACATACATAATGACCCAACAATAAGAAATTATGCTACAAAATACTGCCATGTTTCAATAGCTTTGAGAAGGTGAAATGGAAATACTCATGTCACACTGGAAGCAGTTCCACAATGCACACTTCCTGTGATATTTGTCCCAGTGGAGTCATGGAGGTAGTACTAAGGTTGCTCAGATAGGCCACACATTTAGCTTGGAAATGGACACTGTATACATCATGTGTAATTGCAATATGGCATGGAGAGATGTCCCTAAAGTCCACAACATAATAGAATCAGCAAGCCCAGGGAAATCACCACTAAGGGCTGGCGCTCCTTTTAGTCACATACTCTGAGTGCATCAGTAGACACCAATAGTCCCTTGGATGTTGGAGAGGCCCAGGGATTTGCAAGTAGTTGTTGAATGCCCTCAACATGTTACCCAATTAGAAGCTACATCATTGTCTCTTTTATGGTCATGCAGACCCAGATGTCTGTGGATGAATGGTTTCACCTAAACACATGTCATTTCAACATAACTGCAAGTCACTTCATGATGCATGCCAACAGTCGGGTTACAAACCTTACCCATTTCACATGTGCAGTTCACTTTTCGACATTATGCCACATCAATGGCATAGAAATGTACATTGCGGCACAAACCTCTAGGCCTAACTGTTGTGTCCCTCATTGCTACTGCAGTTGTACATGCCAAATTACATGCTACGACAAATGAGGGTATGTGTTAGCCAATAAACAATGGTAACAAACTCTTGTATGTGGCACAACATGAATTGTACCCCGTTGTAAATGTCTTATTCCACACACAGTTTGCCATTGAAATATATATGAGGGATACAGACATCAACACAGGAAAACCATGCATGAAACAGCAGCTTAAAAATGTTTTGCTAATGAGAAAGGGACCCAAACTCACATGTAGACACAAAGAATGTTGGAAACAGTGATAGCACATAAATCATGTCAGCTGGCATTCCCCACTTACCAAGGGAAAGTATTGATCTGCAGCTGCTACCAATGTACAATATATGAACTGTCAACAAGAATGATGAATGTCTTCACATTGCAGACAGTGATCTATCACTTCCTTACCTTTGGCCTGTAACATTGAGGAGTAGTGGTCTGAATTTACAACCACTACAACAACAATCAGTACTTGATAGATCCCTGTACACAGTCACATGTTGTGTGTGAAGTGTACACAATTGTCTCCTAGGCCCCTGGACCAATAGGTAAGGCACATCAGTATTTAACTCATGACATGTCTACAGAAACAATTACTCACTCATCTACTGTGTTACACTTGGCTTATCCCTAATCGTCGGGGGGAGCTGTCACAACCTAACATATTCACTTGGCAATGTGACAGGCAGGAACATACCCTATACTCACCCCCTTGTGGCTACTGTGCTGTCCTAAAATGCCCATCAGGTCTGGGTAGGCCAGTGCCAGAATGTGGGCCATTATGGGGATCATGGTCCAATGGACAACCCACCCACGTTGGGAGGACATCCCCAGCTGGACCTCTACAATCTTCCGGGTCCAGCGCCTAAGGTCCTCCCACCTTTTTCTACAGGGCGTGCTCTTCTGGCTATAGACCCCCAGGGTCCGCACCTTCTTGGCAATGGCTCTCCATAGTTTCTTTTTCTGATGGGCTTTGACCTCCATGGATGCAAAAGACAAATCAAGATAATATAATCACAAGTTTTGGCACAGATGGTTGAGTCGCATACATGTCAATAACACCAAGGACATTGCTATTTGTTAATACTCCCCACATGTGAAACACAGAAGCCAATAAGAGCAGGAATCTGACTACAATATGTATTTGCATCTGCAGACTAACCCACTACCCTGCTTTCGGCCTACAATGACTAAGCAAGCTTACTGCCACCAGGTAGCCCATGCTCTAAAAACCTGTACTGTGATGGGAGCCACAATCAAACACCACACACCTATGTGGCTTCAGAAGAGTAAACTCTTCAGGGATGAATGGACCAACACATTCACAGTCTGTGAGAATGACTCACTGCATACATTCCCTGCCAGAGTACAAACCTCAACATTACACATGACTAACAATCAAGGGGCTGGCATGGTGGGTATAGAAAGTGTCTTCCTTGTATATGTGTGGACATGTGGATTACCAAATGCAGACTCATGCCACTTCAGGGGATGGTGTTCTGTGTTATGTTCCTGTATCACAGAACACTCCTTTGGACATATGAGTCTATCCTACAGAGATAGCATCCAATAAACAAAGGCATGCATTGTATAGTTTCTGCTATGTGACCAAGCTACTGTGCCACATATCATGGCCTCTCAGAAATCAACACACTGGCGGTCATTACAACCCTGGCGGTCGGTGTTAAAGCGGCACTAAAACTGCCAACAGGCCGGCGGTAAAAAAAATGGAATTACGACTGTGGCGGAAACCGGCAACATAGACAGCCACTTTAACACTCCGATCGCCACGGAGGTACAAACAAACACCACGGCGGCAACCACCAACAGACAGGTGGAGGACAATGTACCGCCCACACTATTACAACCCACCAATCCGCCACCTTTTCCGAGGCGGATTCACCGCGAACAAAAACACGGCGGAAACCAGATTTCGAAGGGAAAACGCTTACCTCTACACAACCCACGAGGAATCAGGACGCCATGGAACCCGAGCTCAAGATTCTGCCAGCCTTTATCTTCCTGCTCCTCTACCAGGAGCACGAATGCCGGCGGCGAAGACAACGGTGAGTACTGCACCTACGACACTGGGGAGGGGGGAGAGAAAAGAAAGTGACACACACACGCAACACCCCCACCCCCACCCCCACCCTCACCCACTACAACACACACGCTAATACACATTGATACATAACAGTTACACCCCCCAAACCCTCCTGGAAGAATGCAAGGACAAAAGGAAAAGAGTTGAATAATTGTGATATATTCAATTACATACATCAAAAATATTTACAAATACACACATTTGTACTACATACACCAAGAACACAAGTCCAAGGGATTCCACCATCATAGTCTGTGGATCACTGGGCCCAAAAGGCATGGGTGAGGCCTACACTCAATACCCGATCAAAACGGAGAGAACACTGCAGGGGCATCAGATAGAAATAAAACAGGCACCTCAGGGGGAAGGGGGGCACCTCAGCCGGTTGAGTGCACGACGCCAGATCCACGAGGGGGCTCCATGCCCACAGTTTAATCCTGGGGAGTGCAAAGCCACAGTCTCACAAGTCTCTACAGTGGGTGGTTTGCCCACTGTTCAATCCTGGGAAGTGCAAAGCCACAGTCTCTCAGGTCTTTACAGTGGGTGGTTTGCCCACTGTTCAATCCGGGGGAGTGCAAAGCCACTGTCTCTCAAGTCTCTACAGTGGGTGGTTTGCCCACTGTTCAATCCTGGGGAGTGCAAAGCCACAGTCTCTCAAGTCTCTACAGTGGGTGGTTTGCCCACTGCTTTATCCTGGGGAGTGCAAAGCCACAGTCCCTCAAGTCTCTACAGTGGGTGGATTGCCCACTGTTCAATCCTGGTGAGTGCAAAACCACAGTCTCTCAAGTCTCTACAGTGGGTGGTTTGCCCACTGCTGCATCCTGGGGAGTGCAAAGCCACAGTCTCTCAAGTGTCTACAGTGGGTGGTTTGCCCACTGCTGCATCCTGGGGAGTGCAAATCCACAGTCTCTCAAGTGGATAACAGTCACCACTGGTTTCTGGAGGGGACCTTGTGCCCAGACTGCTTCATCCTGCCAAGGACAGAGGTAGTGGATGTATCTCTCCACTGGTTCTGGAGGGGGCCTTGTGCCCAGAGTGCTTCATCCTGCCAAGGACAGAGGTAGTGGATGTATCTCTCCACTGGTTCTGGAGGGGGCCTTGTGCCCAGAGTGCTTCATCCTGCCAAGGACAGTGGTAGTGGATGTATCTCTCCACTGGCTCTGGAGGGGGCCTTGTGCCAAAAGTGCTTCATCTTGCCAAGGACAGTGGTAGTGGATGTATCTCTCCACTGGTTCTGGAGTGGGCCTTGTGCCCAGAATGCTTCATCCTGCCGGTGGCGGCCTCAGTAGCGTCGGAATCATTTGCGCTGAATGGCTTGCGGGGCTGATGACGGCGGTGTCCCTGGCAGCGGTGCTTGTGGCGGCGGTGTCCTTGCCAGCGGTGCTTGTGGTGGCGGTGTCCTTGGCAGCAGTGCTTCTGGCTGCGGTGTCCTTGGCAGTGGTTCAGCTGGTGGCGGTCTTGTCCTGGCCTGCGGGGCTGCTGGCGGCGGTGTCCTGGGCAGCAGTTCAGCTGCTGGCGGTCCTGTCTGTGGCAGCGGGGCTGCTGCTGGCGGTCCTGTCTGTGGCAGCGGGGCTGCTGGTGGTCACTTCCTGGGCAGTGTGGCTGCTGGCGGTTGCTTCCTGGGCAGTGTGACTGCTGGCGGTTGCTTCCTGGGCAGGGTGAGCGGGCATGGGGCAAAGGCTGAGGGGCTGCTGGGAGGGCGGTGCTGGTACGGGGGGTGGCGGCTGTACCTGTAGATGCGGGGGGCCCAGATGGGGCTGCCACCGCAAGAGAGCTCCCATCAGAGGAGGAATCCATCCCGCTGGTGTCAGCTCCTGTCCCCGCCGTGGAGCTCCCCTCGCCCTCGGTCCCACTGGTGAATTTGGAGTCCATACTGTCGCCCTCCAGGGCCATGTGGGATGCAGCTCCCTCCTGCTCCGGTGCCACTGCTTATCCGCCGGATGATGTTAATGCACACAAGTACAGGGAGACCACAAAAAGGAGGGGGAGACGGAAGAAAGACATGGTCAGTGCATGCAATACCGCTACCTTTGGCGGACACGACAGACACAGAAGTCCCCTGCACTACGCCGCGCACTTGAGGTCCACTATTCAATCCCTGGGACATGGCTTACAAGGCTATGAACTAGTTCTGCACACATGGATGTCACAGGAGCCTGACTAGGTGTAGTTGGCACTGTACCCAGGTGGGGTGGGGTGCCACAGGGCCTGCCTGAAGAAGGGGACTTTACCAGCAAACTCGCCCTGGCCTAGGGGAAGCCACAGCCCACCTCCCCCACCCAGACACCTAAAATGTGCACTGAATCAGCAGAATGAGAGTGTACTCACCACGTTGTGGCTGCTGTGATGCCCTCAAGCGCCCATTCAAGTCTGGATACGCCACCGCCAGGATCCTGAACATCAGTGGGGTACCAACTGTACCCTCAAAGTCATTGGCCCGCATCCCTACCCTTGCCATGACGCACATGCACTCACCGTCGTTTAATGCACGCCTCATTCTCACCCCCCCTATATTTCATCCACCCCACTCCACACAGGCATTGCCCATACAGCATGCTCACAGTGTACTTACCCGTTTGTCTGGTGGACCGTAGAGTAGTGTGTACTGGGGGAGGACCGCATCCACGAGTTTCTCCAACTCCTCCGTGCTGAAGGCAGGGGCCCTTTCCCCAGACACACGAACCACTGTCTCTTCCAGACTGAGGTCACAGCAGCACTTGCAGTGTAGGTCCTCTCCTGTCGAAGATCAGGTATTGAGTGATTGAACAGAGAGAAAATGGTGGTCACGTCCGCGGCAGTGCGTACCGTCACCGCCGGCGTACATCATCATTGGCTCCTGGGACCAATAGGGTCCAATGTTAACCAATGCAGAATTGCGCCCCGGTCTTCGACCGCCTACCGCAACGGTGTACAACGCCAGCGCAGTTACTTCATATCCCCTTGTACCTCCTCACAGGTCAGGCAGCCGCCATTTCAGGGGCCCACATGGCTTTATTTTTGACTGCGTCACACATTCCTAGGCCTTGCCTAACCACTCATACAGGCAATTTTCCATTTATGATTATTTTCAGAGTAAGCTGTGTTTACGTACCTCAGAGTTGGTTGACTCTCTGCTCGCTGTTCTCCTCCATAGGCACCGTCCGCTGGGGCATGTGAGGAGATGGCGGCATCCTCCGGTGTACAGACCGCTGGTGGACCTATCGACAATGGAGGAAAGACATGTGATCATCACCTACAGGCTTGATCCTGCCACAATCCAGGAACTGTGTGCCCATTTGGAGCCAGACCTGATGTCAGCTATCCGCCATCCCACAGGAATCCCCCCTCAAGTGCAGGTGCTGTCAGTACTCCATTTCCTAGCAAGTGGGTCATTTCAAACAACAGTGGCCATTGCATCAGGGATGTCCCAGCCTATGTTTTCCAACATGTTGTCCAGAGTGTTGTCTGCCCTGCTGAAACACATGCTGAGCTACATTGTTTTCCCTCAGGTGGAGGATTTGCCTACAGTGAAAGGTGACTTCTATGCCCTGGGACATATCCCCAACATCATAGGTGCCATTGATGGGACACATGTGGCCTTGGTCCCCCCACGCAGGAGTGAACTGGTGAACAGAAACTGGAAGAGTTACCATTCCATGAATGTGCAGATGGTGTGTTTGGCAGACCAGTACATCTCCCATGTCAATGCAAAATTCCCTGGCTCAGTGCATGACGCTTACATCCTGCGGAATAGCAGCATCCCTTTTGTAATGGGGCAACTCCAGAGGCACCGGGTGTGGCTATTAGGTGAGCACCTGGACTCAAGTCAGTGGGAATAGTTGTCTGGGTATGTGGATGTCCCTATGAGTCAGTGTGTGTCAAACAGTTGTCCCTCGCCATTTGCAGGCGACTCTGGTTACCCCACTCTGTCATGGCTACTGACCCCAGTGAGGAGTCCGAGGACAAGGGCAGAGGAATGCTACAATAAGGCCCATGGGCGAACTAGGAGGATTATAGAGCGGACCTTCGGCCTCCTGAAGGCCAGGTTCTGGTGCCTCCATATGACAGGTGGTTCCCTATTCTACTCACCAAAGAAGGTGTGCCAGATCATCGTGGCCTGCTGTATGCTTCACAACTTGGCTTTGCGACGACAGGTGCCTTTTCTGCAGGAGGATGGTCCAGATGGAGGTGTTGTGGCAGCTGTGGAGCCTGTGGACAGTGAAGAAGAGGAAACAGAAGAAGAGGACATCGACAACAGGAACACTGTGATCCTGAAATACTTCCAGTGAGACACAGGTAAGAAGACAACACTGTCTGCTACATCTGATTTTAATCTACTGCCTCTCCACTGTCTGTCATTTTCACCCAGTGTATGGTCACTGAGTTGTCACTTTCCCTTACGATTTCACAGATGTGGGTCCCACTGTGTGACATCTACTTTGTTTCCTCATGGACTAGAGCTGTTTGACATAGGTATGTTGACATTACATTTGAAAGAGCATTTTGCCACTGTAATTGCTAATACAAAATTTCGAAATCACAGAAAGACACCTGATTGTTTTGTGCTTTAAGGGTGTTTATTTAAGTACTCAATAATGGAGGGGGTTGTAAAATGGTGAGGGGTGATGGTGGAGAAATGTCCATGGCAGAGTCCAGTCTATTAGTCTCACAGGTGCATTGTCCAAAGGGGCATAGGAAGTGGACCTGAGGCAGTTTAAGGATGGACAGGGTGACAAGGTGGGACAAAAGGATGACAATCAGCGTGGTCTCATTTCTTGGCGGGGGTCTTGGCATCGTTCTCTGTCTTTGTCCTGGATCTCAGGGACCGTTTGCGGGGTGGTTCTCCCTCGGCAGGGTGTAGGGTGCTGGTGTGGTGGTCCTGTGGCGGTGCCTCCTGTCCACTAGCACCGGCGGAGGTGGTGGGCAGTTCATCGTCCAGGCTAGTGTCAGGGGCCCCTTGTTGTGCCACAGTGTCCCTCCTGGTGTTGACGAGTTCCTTCAGCACCCCTACAATGGTGCCCAAGGTGGAATTGATGGACTTGAGTTCCTCCCTGAAGCCCAAATACTGTTCCTCCTGCAGCCGCTGGGTCTCCTGAAACTTGGCCAGTACCGTTGCCATTGTCTCCTGGGAATGGTGGTAGGCTCCCATGATGTTGGAGAGGGCCTCGTGGAGAGTGGGTTCCCTGGGCCTGTCCTCCCCCTGTCAAACAGAAGCCCTCCCAGTTACCCTGTGTTCCTGGGCCTCTGTCCCCTGAACCGTGTGCCCACTACCACTGCCCCCAGGTCCCTGTTGTTGTTGGGGTGGTGGGTTAGCCTGGGTTCCCTGTAGTGGTGGACACACTGCTGATTGACGTGTCCTGGGGACAGAGGTATGGGTCCGCTGAGTGGGTGCTGCGCTGGTGTTTCCAGAGGGGGCAAGCTCTGTAGTGGCCTGTGCCAGTGTGAGGTGAACCGACTGTCCCTAGGTCCCAGATGGGCCGGGCTGGTCATCTAGATCCAGTTGGACAGAGCTGCTGGCATCACTGTGGGCCTCTTCTGTGGGTGGAGTGGACATATCTGGACCCTCCTGTCTGATGACGTTGGGTAGGGGTCCTGCAGGGGTGTAAAGGCATGATTATTGCATCTGTATGTGCCATGATGTGCAATGGGTGGGTGGCCGTGTACCCCAGTGCTTACATTCCTGTGTTGGACCTTGTGTGATGATGGTTTAGGGGGGTGTATGGGTATGTGCAGTGGCCATGCTTTGGTGATGGGTGTCCATGCTTTGGTGTTGCATGCAGGGTTTGGTGTTGGGATGGGTGGTTTGTGATATTGGGACATGTGTGAGGAATAGGAGTGATGGGGGTGAGGGTGAGGGTGGGGGTATGTGATGGCATGAAGGTAGGGTGGGGGATGTAATAGTAAAGATTTGACTTACCAGTGTCCATTCCTCCAGCTACTCCTGCGAGGCCCTCAGGATGCAGAATAGCCAAGACCTGCTCCTCCCATGTTGTTAGTTGTGGGGGAAGAGGTGGGGGTCTGCCGCCAGTCCTCTGTACCGCGATGTGGTGTCTTGAGACCATGGAACGCACCTTCCCCCGTGGGTCATTCCACCTCTTCCTGATGTCATCCCTATTTCTTGGGTGCTGTTCCACTGTGTTGAGTGCCTGTGGATGCTCGTTTGTAGATGGTGGTGTCTCTCTGTGGCCTTCAGTCGCAGTTCTGGTCATAAGAGTTTGTGGGTGATGTGGGTGTGTGTTTTATAGTGTATTGGGTGTGTGGGTGTGGTGTGTGTATGTGTATCAGGTGTGTGTATTTCGAATTGTCCAATGTGGATGTGTTTTGTAGATGTGTGTGTATTTTGAGCGCGGCGGTGTGTACCGCCAATGGAATACCACGGTTGAAAGACCGCCGCGTGGATTCGTGGGCCATGATAGGGTAGGCGTATTCCTATTGGCGTGACGGTGGAGGATTTGTTATCGCCAGTTTATCACTGACCTTTGGTGTGGCGGACTTGTGTGGGTGTCTAGATTTTGGCGGATTCTGGACTTTGGGTCATAATGACCATGGCGGAATTCCGCGGCCCCGGCGATATATTGGCGGTCTTCTGCACGGCAATAAGCGGCTTCTACCACCAGTGTTGTAATGACCCCCATTGTCTGCACTGTGGGACTGCCATTTATGCAATTAGCATGTTCAGGACATGTATGACCTGTGTGAAGGTGACAGCAGAGCTGTCAGAGTAAGGAATATGGACTTGATTAATGATTTATCTTTGAACCCATTCCTAATCTAGTCAAAGGAAACAGGCATACAGGGTAGACTTTGCCACCAGACTCATATTGGCCACATGACAAAATATTCTCAGGTACAGGGAGTGGGCCCCAGCGTTGCATAGCAATTGTGACTCTACCACAGCCTAGACTAGGTCCCATTCTGGGAGATACATTTGACAGACCCTGGTCTCTGCAGGCTGAGCTGAAAGGACCTGCATGACATTTCATTGCCATCACTTCCATGCATGACAGTATATCATGTATCCAAAAGCAATTTGGCATGTGGTGTGTGTGGTAATTTGAAGGGCAGAGTGACACATTATATGCCTTCCACACAACAGTTTAGGAGGGGCAGATGTGCTTTGAAAGCTCTATGGCACTATACACATTGCTCAAATGGATCTCAATTGACTCATACAACATGCATACACAGTTCATGCTGTCATGAACATACATGATGTCTGACATTTACAATAATCCTGAAGAAAGAGATATCAGTGGATGACAGTAATGTTTCCTTACCTAGGTATTTGCAACCAACACAAGGAGGATCTAGGACCTCAAAACCTCACACAACACAATGTGACTGAGCTTGACATATGGCACTGGACACCAATACCTGCACATTAACCACCCCATTGATGGCTCAGGGACTGCAACAACAGGCGCACGAGTAGTCTAACTGGCATATATGGGCTTTTTCTAGTCTGTGAGGAGGGAACGGATGGTGAAGTACAGAGAAATTGTGCACATGAGGTACATATCTGCTCCTCTGGGAGCCATAGAGCTGCGCATACAGGGGTAGGACCTCAGTCCCAGCCTCTCCAGCTCCTTTGCTGGGAAGGCAGGGGCCCTATCACCTTCTGGACTTGACATGAGTGCTCCCAGAGGTGGCACACAGCAGCTCAGGTCATGGAGATGTTGAAGTGTCAGGAGTATAGAAAGTGTCTTCCTTGTGTATGTGTGGACATGTGGATTACCAAATGCAGACTCATGCCACTTCAGGGGCTGGTGTTCTGTGTTATGTACCTGTATCACTGACACTGCTGTCAGTGTCAGGAGTCTCATGAGTGAATCTGCAAAATGTGGTGGGCATGTTCACCATGTACACAGTCATCACCGTTGGCTGACACAGCCATTGGCCCATGACCGCCACTGGCAACGTTAGCCTATGGCTCTGTCTGCTGTCAGACCGCCTACCGTCACGACGACTTCCAGCAGCTGCCGCAGGCGGTTCTTAATGTCCCGTGGAGTAGGTTAGGCATCCACCATTTTGGCAGCCTGAAATGCTGTATTGGGCTTTAGAAAGTGCACCACACCTGCAAAAAAGGATTTTTGACCTCACAAACATCCTTATCTTGTCTTGTAATGTAGGTCCTACTACTCGCACACCATTGTAGTATATTTCAGGGTACAGATGGCATTTAACAGTGGGGCACAGTCCACCACCACTGGTGGTCATTTTGGCAGATTGGATATCCAGTCACATTTTGAGGGGCAATTGTGTTGCACATCTTTGAGTTTGGTCAATATGCCTGTTGTGGACACGTGTGGAAAACCATAGGGCTCACATGTGACCCTTGTGTTATTTGCAGCTGCGATGTGTACAAGTTGCCACATCTTGCCATTCAGAAATGCCTTGTCCCATGATATCATTGGCAGGTATCATGTATGTTGCTGTTGGCACACTGACTAATGTTACAAATCATGTCTTGTCATACATAGGTAAGCTGGGAGAGGGAGGATGCAACAAGCTCCTGTCCACCAACCACTGACAGACCTTCAGGCCACGAAGCAAAGGCACATCATAACATATTACCACCTGGATAGGCAAACAAGAGTGGACTTATGCCGTCAGTTGGAGCCAGATCTGATGCCAGCTATTAGTTAGTCAACCAGCATACCACCCATTGTATGCCGGTATTGTACTTCCTAGCCACAGGCTCCTTCCAACATGTAGTGTCCCTATTTGCTGGTATGTCCCAACCTATGTTCAGTCTGGTGTTGAAGGATGTCTTCTCAGCAATGTTGAAACACCTTGACAGATATATCCGGGTTCCCCGACGTGATGATTTAGCCCATGTGAAGGCTCACTTTTATGGTTTTGCACGCATCCCACATGTGGTGGGGGCCAATGATAGCACACATGTTGGCTTGGTCCCACCGCAGACGAACAAACAATTTTATCAGAACAGAAAGAGCGTTCATTCCATGGGTGTACAAGTTGTCTTTTTGGAGATCTCTACATTTCACATGTTTGTGCCTGTTATCCAGGTTCAGCCCATGATTTCTTCATAATGCAGAACAGCAACATACCACATCTGATGTCACAAATGTAGCCAGAGAGGGCCTGGCTGGTTGGTACGTCATGTCTGTCCTGTGTGTGTGTGTGTGCGTGTGTGAAATGTCTGGTGGTACAATCATGAAATGAATGACTCGTTGCACATGTGTCCCATTACTTAACAGGAGATTCTGCAAATCCGAACCGTCCTTGGTTGTTGATGCCACTAAGGAATCCAACTATGCCGGGGAAGTCCGCTTCAATGAGGCCCTGCAAGAACACAGTGGGTAGTGGAGTGGGCTTTCGGGCCACATTTAGGTGTCTAGACAGGACTGGTAGAGCCCTCCTTTACTCACCCAGAAAAGTGTGTGACATCACTGTGGCTTGCTGCATGCTTCACAACATCACCCTGCAGAGGAATATCCCGTACATCCCAGAGTAGGGGGAACCGGCAGTGCCACCGGATACAAATCCTGAAATGCCAAGAGAGAATGACAGTGGTGAAGACAAAGGAGCTGACTTACAGGAAGATCTCATCAACAGCTACTTTTCATGAGTGTGGGTATGTCATGTGTTGTAACGACTGACTGTACACGGAACTGTAGTTGTGAGAAAGTGTGACATTGAGTGTTTTAGAAAAACTAGGGAGCTGAAACTCTGTGAAAGTCAGCCAAAGGCTGCTTGAAGAGAGCCTTTGACAAATTCCCATCTTGATGATGTTGCTTTGTTTGTGTCAGTTTTGTTGCAATGTAATTACATTTCCGGTTGATTTCTATGTGATTTGAGTAATAGGTATGTTTTCACGCGTATACTCCTTGTTTTGTCTTTGTACAGGTACCTTCACCATGACATCCTCATGTGGGCATTTCAGAGTTGTGACACTGACAGGCATCTGATTCTGTTCTGGCATAGTAAGTAGATGTGGATTGTTCCAGGTATTATAGGTCACAGATTTGGAGTGTATGAGACCTGGGCCAAGGCAGCTTGCACAGTGTTTGGGTGGAAGGCCAGAAGTGCACATTGGGCTTGCTATGTGTGCTGTGTTGTGCCAACTGTGTCATGTGTGAATTAAATATGTAGTCATGGATTGTGGGCAAGTCATTCACCCTTCACATTGGCTAAACACTATTTTTGTATGACCTGAATGCAGCTTAGGTCTATTTCATAATTGCAGGCCACAGTGCCACAAAACTGACATATGCTTGTGCCATACCACCAAATGCATGGTCATTGGATTAAGATGGACCTCTGATCAGAGACTGTTGTACTGACATCTGTCTGTATCTTGGATTATGAAATGTTGGATTACTTTGGTGCGGAATGTGATAAGGCTCAAGCTGCTGACATCATCCACTTTAATGTTTGCCTATTTAACAGGACAATGTCTGACAAATCCCTCCCTTCTGTGGTCTGGAGTGCTGTACCCTGGAATATGTACTGAGTCACACATTCTTGTATCAAAAAGGTCCAGACATATGGACAGTAAGTGTGCTGTACACTGGGTTAAAATATTTGATGTGATCGGACAATTGTACGTATGTGTTTTTGTGTAATGGTTGTAATCCTGAGCAGGTCACATTGTACATGTAACATATCCTTCCTTGCACAAGTAAGTTATGTCTTCTTTATATGGTTCACATGGTCTTACATCTCTACATAGCAAAATTTTGAAATTAAGCAAGCAGGCAATGAATTTGTGATGGGTACATTTATTACAGTGCTGATACAGTAAATAAAATGTGGGCAGAAAAGAAGAAAAATAACAAAGTGAAGGTGTCAGTCATGGCGAATGGAATCCTTGGAGTAGATGCCATACCATTGGGAGTCCAAATTCCAGAGTACTCCTCCCGCTGGAACTGGTAGGTCACTCAGGATCAGTCAACAGAGTGAATGTGTGGCACACAAAGGTGTTCCTTTAGAAAGAGGTCACTTGCTGGTAGTTGTGGGTGTCTTTCCACCTGCAACCCCTGGATTCTTCACCGGTAATCCCCACTTGGGTGGTGGGGGAATCTGATGCTACAGAGGCAGGGTTATCAAGGGCTTGTTCCTCTGGCAGGGCCTTCCTTCCTGTGTCTGGCACTGATGAAGAAGGGCCTAGTATTGGTGTGCCAAAATGAAGGGGTAGAGTGATGTTGTAGAGCTCTGCTCAGGGTGGTGTCAATGTCTGTCATCACCTCTGTTAGGTAGGCCATGTTGGTATTGTGAGCTCCCTACTGTTCATGCATATCCCTATGGATTTCACTCTGTAGCTGCTTGATTTCCCAGAGTTTGGTTACTACCTAACCCATCACACCTTGGAACTCCTGATAGACCCCCAAGATGTGTCTGATGGTGTCCTGCCAGAAGCAGCCTCAGTGGCCTCAACCTGCTGGCCTTGACTTTGTTGCATATGTGACTGGAGTCATCATGTGGTCAATGCATTGTGAATGTGTCTGCTGCCAATACCATTCTGGCGATACATCTTGAAACCTTTGGGATCATTGTTTTGCACACTGGGTAAGCTGAACTTCCTGTCCTCAATAGTTTCATCTTGGGTTAGTTGGTCAAGATGGAGCTAGGTCGAGAGACACATCTCAGAGTTGACCATGATCTGTATCTTGGTCACTCCCAAGTAAGTAAACTTCAATTAAGAGTTAGCAGACTAGGGTATTTGGACAAGTGACCACTGGTCTGGTGTTTGGAGTTATTGAAACAGTGCCTTCTGGGAGTTGCAGTCAGGTCACTCTATACACTGCACACACTATACAAATGGTATCCTCTCAGGTGAGTAAACTTAAATTGAGAGTTCATAAATGGATAGATTTGGGCAAGTAAACATTGTTTTTGTGGTTGGAGTTAGATAGATAAGGCCTATTGGGTTTAGCATTCCGGTCACTCCCTCTACTTACCAACACCATACAAATGTTATTCTCCCAGATGAGTAAACTTCATTTGCGAGTTAAGATAGAGGGGTATTTTGGCATGGGAACACTGGGCTTGTGTTTGGAGTTAGAGGGACAGAGCCTTCTGGCCTTAGCAGTCATGTCACTCCCTCTACTTCGTACACTAGATACATTTCATCCCCACAGGTGAGTACACTTCATTTGTGAGTTTCGAAAGAAGGGTATTTGGAGAACTGAACACTGGACTGGTGTTTTGAGTTAGTGAAACAGTGCCCCCTGGCCTTAGCATTCACTTAACTCCCTGTACTACACACACAATACAAATATCATCCTCCCAGGTGAGTACACTTCAATTGAAAGTTAGGACCAGGGGTCCTTTGGACAAGGGTACACTGGGCTGGTGGTTAGAGTTACATATACAGTGTCTGCTGGGAGTTGCAGCCATGTCACTCTCTCTAGTACACACACTTGACCAATGTTCTACCCCCAGGTGAGTAAACTTCATTTGATAGTTCACCAACAGATGTATTGGGGCATGTGACCACTGTGCTGGTGGTTGGATTTACAGAAACATTGCCTCCTGTCAGGTCACTCTCACTACTCCCCAATATTTGACAAATGGTATCCCCCATGTGAGTAAACTTCATTTGGGAGTGAGTTGCTAAACAGGGATCTTTGGACAAGGAACTCTTGGTTAGTGTTTCGAGTTACAGAAACAGCATCTGCTGGGAGTAGCAGTCATGTCACTCTCTCTATTGCACATACTTGACCATTGTCCTCCACCCAGGAGAGTAAACTTTATTTGAGAGTTCACCAACAGATGTATTGGGGCATTTGACTACTTTGTTGGTGGTTGGAGTTACAGAAACAGTGCCTCCTGGGAGTTGCAGTCAGGTTACATTCACTAGTCCGCAATACTTGATAAATGGTATCCCCAGATGAGTAAACTTCATTTGGGAGTGAGTTGAGGGGTCTCCGGACAAGGGAACTCAGGGCTGCTGTTAGGGGTTATAGAAACAAGGCATGCTGGGAGTTGCAGTCATGTCACTCTCTCTATTACACACAATGCAAGTGTTATCTCCCAGGTGACTACACTCCAATTGAGAGTTAAGACACTGGGGTCTTCGGACAAGAGAACTTTGTGCTGGTGTTTGGGGTTACAGAAACCGGCCCTCCTGGCCTTAGCAGTCATGTCAGTCCCTTTGCTACACACACTATGCAAATGTTATTCCCATGTAGGAAAGTCTATCCTTTTGCCATGGTCACCCTCAAACTCTTTGGACAGAGACTAGTGGTTACTGACTCTTGGCTGGGCCCTGGGTACTGCTTACCAGTCCCAGGGGCAGTGCTATGTGTGAAGTGGATATGCAAATTAGGCTAATTATAATTGGCTATGTCAACCTACCTATACATCCCTAGTATATGGTAGGGCATGTAGGTTTAGGGACCCCAGCATAGGTAGTGCACCCATAGGTACACTGCTGAGGTACCCAGTGTTGTTTTTAAAATTAGGCCTGCCATGCTGGCTTCTTTTAAACTAAAGTTATATGCCAATTCAACTTTAAAATTTAAAGTACTTCCAAAGTCTTAAGCTGCCTTTTATTTACATATAAGTACCCCTAAGGTGTGCCCTAAGTACCTCTAGGGTTGGATGCTATGTAACCATAAGCAGGGACCTTATGAAATTGTTTTATAAACCCTGGTGGGGTAAACTAGCCAAATTATTTTTTCTCTCACTGTAGTGAATGGGCTCGCTCCCTAGACTAAAATGGGGAGACTTTATTTTCATTAGCAAAGTCCCAAAAGGAGCTAACTATGTCAAGTGTAGTATCAGACATATTGTTATAATAATAAATCCAATAACTTCCTATTGTTGAATTTAATACAACTAGTTCAGGAAAGAGTTTTAGAATTGAATTCAGCTCTGTAGTGCTCTTTTCTGATTGGCCAACCTCTGGCAGCCTGGCCAGGCTACATTGGTGAGGTGTGAAGTGGCCTGGGCTGAAGACAGAGAGAGTGCCTGGGGGAGGAGCTCTGCCTTAGCAGATGGTGAACACAAGATGGGTGGAAAGCACCCAAAATGGACTTCAATGGAGGGAAGGACATTTGGAGCAGCTCAGGACCTCTCCCATTTCCTGCAAACCCAGACAACCAGGTGCCCTCTTGATTAGATTAGGAGAGGGCAGGGAAGAGGTGTGTTAAGGATTTTTAGCCTGACCAGTGGGTGGACTGAGCCAGACCTAACGTCCAACATTCAGTTTCTATCATTTTGGATTGTTAAAGAATGTCGCTCACTGGGATTGATTTTTGCACCATTTCCCAGGAAGTGGTCATCCAAGAGGGTGGTGACCTGCCTGTGATTGGACAGTTGCCCCCCCACCGATTTTCACCACAGGGGCAAGGATAAATTCAGCAGAGCTGCACCCACACCTCAAATCTCTGCAAGGAACAAGAACAGAAGAAGAAGGACTGCCCTGCTGGACCCCTGAACTGCACCTGGACACTGCACTCTGAGGACTGCATCAGCTACATACTTGGGCTTCACCACTAAAAGGACTTTGTCTGTCTTCAACTGGTTCAAGAAGAGACTCTCTGTTTGCTACAGGTGAAAAATAGCTAAACAGAGGCCCCTGCATAAAAACCTGAAGGAACTGACCTGCTGACCAGTGGCTAGTGGTCATTTTAGAGTTTGAGGTGCATTCTGGGAGTTGTAGTCCTAGCCCTCAAGGAGCAACTCAGAGCTTCTGGAACCTTGGGGTGTGCTCTGGACTCCTAAAGGCCCTTTAAAGACCTTCTGTAAGAAGATCCAAATGTTTGGAGAAGATTGGGGAACTTTTGGTAAAAAGCTCCATAAAGGGACGAACTTACCGCAGTGAGTCAAGCCATCTTACCTCAACTGCAACCCGGCCAGACATGCAGGTTTGTCCCGCTAAAAAGGGACTTTGAATCAAAATCAGCATGCTGTGGATGGTTGACTGCCGTTGGAAGGGAAAAGCTAAAAAAAAGTGACAAAGTCCAAACATAAAAAGTTGACCAGGACTTCCCGTGCAGGGTATCTGAGTAGGGATACAGGGACGTCGGAGCAAGATTCAGCTTTAGCTAAGTCCGAAGGTAGAATTCTTCACCGAGGTCTCCTGTGATGCTTATATGAAGAAGGATCCAGGGAGGTCAGATTGGATTGGTGACTTTGTCCTGCTGAAGAAAATCTTCAAGAAAAAGACTAAGGTCCTCATTACGACTTTGGCAGTCTTTTGGCAAGACTGCTGTGGTGGCGGTTGCCAAAAGACCACCATGTTGGTGGTAATCTAACCACTGTATTAAGAGTCACACTGTGCAGACCGACAAAAAACAGCCTAATTCCCAAAACCGCCAGGACAGTGGAGGGCAGAAAAGGGGCAGTCCCGCCATCAGCACCACCAGCCCATCAAAAGTTCTCCCATCATATTACGATCCACAAATCACAACAGCTGTTCTACCATGGCGAAAAACCATTGGCGGTGTGAACCAAGGCGATCTCAACTCACTTCTGTCACCGCACTACATTAGATAGTTTGAATATCCCACACCTGATATACATCCACACACCTGACACACCTACTCACTGCACTATATAACACACCCCTACACAACCAAAAATCAAAACGCCACACATAGCCATAGAAAACCAACATCCCAGAGAGTCAAAATTAGCAAGGATAGGCACCCATTTACATTTAACGACACACACATCACACGCCTGCACACCATATAAAACACACTTATTAGTACCACACACAATCCACAACTCCCATCACCCACACACATCACAGTACCAACACCTCACCATTTACCTAACTCTGCACCCTTTCACTTTGAACACACCCACTACCATGTCCCCACAAAAACATCCACATTTCACTGAGAAGGAATTGAAGGTCATGATGGATGAAATTGTTAGGGTAGAGCCACACCTTTTCAGAGCAGAAGTACAACAGACACCTATTGCCAGGAAAATTGAGCTGTGGCAAAGGATAGTCGACAGGATCAACTCTATGGGCACTTATCCACGCACAAGGGAGGACATCAGGAAGAGATTAAGGGGGTTATTCCAACCCTGGCGGTCGGTGTTAAAGCAGCGGCCAACCCGCCAAACAGGCAGGCGGTCAAAAAAATGGAATTCTGACCCTGGCGGAAACCACCACCACAGACCGCCACTTAAACACTCCGACCGCCACGGCGGGACAAACAAACAGCGCGGCGGTCACCGCCAACAGATAGGCGGGAGACAATGTACCGCCCACCCTATCACAACTCACCAATCCGCCACCTTTTCCGGGGCGGGAGCCCCGCCGATTAAAACACGGCGGAAACAGACTACGAACGGGAAAACGCTCACCTCTACACACTCCACGAGGAATCTGGACAGCATGGAACCAGAACTACACATCCTACCAGCTATTGTCTACCTACTTCTCTACCAGGAGCAGGAACGCCGGTGCAGAAGACAATGGTGAGTACTGCACCTACGACACAGGGGAGGGGGGAGGAGAAAAGATTACGGGCACACACATACGCGACACACCCACCCTCACGCACAACTACCTACACATCAATGCAGAGCAACAACTCAGAGTGACACCCCCCAAACCCCCCGGAAGAATGCAAAGACAAAATAAAATGATCCTGAAATTCAAATATATTGTAAGGCTAAGTAAAAAAAAAATTCAAACATCTATAACTATATACACGTATGTAAATTATCCTGTCCAAATTGGGTTTCAGTCATTGTACATGGGCCGATGGGCCTCAACACATGGGCAAAGCCCACACAGGAGACCCGATTCCATTGGAGAGAACACTGCAGGGGCATCAGATAGAAAAACTACAGGCACCTCAGGGGGAAGGGAAGGGGAGGCACCTAAGCCACATGAATCCACAACGCCAGATCCACGAGGGGCCTCCATGCCCACTGTCCCATCCTGGGGAGTGCAAAGCCACAGTCTCACAAGTCTCTACAGTGGGTGGCTTGCCCACTGTTACATCCTGGGGAGTGCAAAGCCACAGTCTCACAAGTCTCTACAGTGGGTGGCTTGCCCACTGTGCCATCCTGGGGAGTGCAAAGCCACAGTCTCACAAGTCTCTACAGTGGGTGGCTTGCCCACTGTGCCATCCTGGGGAGGGCAAAGCCACAGTCTCACAAGTCTCTACAGTGGGTGGCTTGCCCGCTGTTACATCCTGGGGAGTGCAAAGCCACAGTCTCTCAAGTGGATTACTGACTCCACTGGTACTGGAGGAGGCATGGTGCCCAGATTGCATCGTGCAGCCCTGCACGACACAGATCCGGGCCTGCCCCTTTTGCCAATGGGCCAGCGGTGCTTGAGATGAAGGGCCCAGCGGAGCGGTGCTTGAGATGAAGGGCCCAGTTCAGCGGTGCTTGAGACGGCGGTGCTAAGCGGAGCGGTGCTTGAGATGAAGGGCCCAGCGGAGCAGTGCTTGAGATGAAGGGCCCTACGGAGCGGTGCTTGAGATGAAGGGCCCAGCGGAGCGGTGCTTGAGATGAAGGGCCCAGCGGAGCGGTGCTTGAGATGAAGGGCCCAGCAGAGCGGTGCAGAGATGAAGGGCCCAGCAGAGCGGTGCTTGAGACGGCGGTGCCCAGCAGAGCTGTGCTTGAGATGAAGGGCCCAGCGGAGCGGTGCTTGAGATGAAGGGCCCAGCGGAGCGGTGCAGAGATGAAGGGCCCAGCGGAGCTGTGCAGAGATGAAGGGCCCAGCGGAGCGGTGCTTGAGATGAAGGGCCCAGCGGAGCGGTGCTTGTCTTGAAGGGCCCTGTTCAGCGGTTCTTGAGACGGCGGTGCCCTGTTCAGCGGTGCTTGAGACGGCGGTGCCCTGTTCAGCAGTGCTTGTCTTGAAGGGCCCTGTTCAGCGGTTCTTGAGACGGCGGTGCCCTGTTCAGCGGTGCTTGTCTTGAAGGGCCCTGTTCAGCGGTTCTTGAGACGGTGGTGCCCTGTTCATCGGTGCTTGTGTTGAAGGGCCCTGTTCAGCGGTGCTTGTCTTGAAGGGCCCTGTTCAGCGGTGCTTGTCTTGAAGGGCCCTGTTCAGCGGTTCTTGAGACGGCGGTGCCCTGTTCAGCGGTGCTTGTCTTGAAGGGCCCTGTTCAGCGGTGCTTGTCTTGAAGGGCCCTGTTCAGCGGTGCTTGTCTTGAAGGGCCCTGTTCAGCGGTGCTTGTCTTGAAAGGGCCCTGTTCAGCGGTGCTTGTCTTGAAAGGGCCCTGTTCAGCAGTGCTTGTCTTGAAGGGCCCTGTTCAGCGGTGCTTGTCTTGAAGGGCCCTGTTCAGCGGTGCTTGTCTTGAAGGGCCCTGTTCAGCGGTGCTTGTCTTGAAGGGCCCTGTTCAGCGGTGCTTGTCTTGAAAGGGCCCTGTTCAGCGGTGCTTGTCTTGAAGGGCCCTGTTCAGCGGTGCTTGTCTTGAAGGGCCCTGTTCAGCGGTGCTTGTCTTGAAGGGCCCTGTTCAGCGGTTCTTGACATGTGTCTCCAGGGCACCATATCCGGCCAATATATGGAGTTCACTCGCCATCCGACTTCTCGCTTGCGGGGCCCTCCTGTGCTGGAGTCCCGGGCCCGTGGGTGTCCTCCTTCACACCCGGAATGTGGCTGGTGGGGCCCTCCTGGGCAGCTCGCCTGCTGCCGGACTTGGCCGTGCTGCCCTTGCCATCCTTCCGTGATTCTCTGTGGCCCTTGCCTCCCTTTGTAGATGTGCCAGGTGGCACCCCACTTCCTGACGGTGTCAGGGTAGTGCCTTTGGAGGTTGCCGTCTCTGGCCTCTCGCGCCGGGCCTTGCCTTTCTTGGTTTTCTTCCCAGGGGGTGGGCTGGCTGTCCCTTTACTGCTGGCCGATGTTGCTGCCCTTGAAGGTGGTGGACTCCAAGATCCCTGTACTATGGACCTTGTAGGTCCAGGGGTTGTGGTGGCTGAGGTGCTGATTGGACTCTTACGAGATGGAGGGGGTGGGTCATGTGATGGAAAGAGGTTAATTTTGGACAGGAAAAACTTTTTAGGAGCAGTGGGAAGGGTAGGTGCAGTGGGTATGGGAGTGGAGGAAGAGGATGTGGTTGTAGGAGAGTCAAGTGTGGTGTCTTTGGGTGCAGGTGCTTGTGACGGAGGCTGTCGTGAGGTGGATGACTGTTGGGTGGGTGGCTGCCTGCGTTTGTGTGGTTTGGAAGAGGGGGTGACAGACACACTGGGAGAGCACACAGGGGACGTGTAAATGGCAGTGGGGTGGTGACTGCACGTGTGCGGAGTGTTCTGGTGGGTGTGCTGGTGATGGACGTAGTGGCTGATGATGTTGTGCATGCAAGTGTGAGTGGAGAAGTCACAGGGAGGGAGGAGGGAGACGAGGAGGAGGGGGACAGAGAGGAGGCAGTGGCTTTTGGTATGTCTGCATGTGGCTGTTGCTTGTGTGAATGCTTGTGTGATGTGTGGTGCTTATGTCTGGATGAGCTGCCCTTGGGTGTTGAGGTGTGTGCAGGCTGGTCTGTAGGTGTGTCTGGGATAGGCAGAGGAACAGGGGAGTGGGACTGGGTGGAGGAAGTTGGAGGAGGGAGGCAGGAGACAGGGACAATGGCTGCCGTCAGTGCTGAGGCCAGAGCGTTGAACGATCGCTGATGGGCAGCCTGACCCGAATGAATGCCCTCCAGGTATGCATTGCTCCGGTGCACCTCCCTTTCTACCCTCTGGATGGCATTCAAAAGGGTAGACTGCCCAACAATGAGCGTCCTGAGGAGGTAGGGGTAACTGGGACAGGGCCTGAGGTGCCTGGGGCGAAGGAGATGCCCGCCTTCGTGTGCGAGCGGGCACGGGGCGAACGCTGAGGGGCTGCTGGGAGGGCAGAGCTGGTGCGCTGGGTGGCGGCTGTACCTGTTGTTGTGGTGGGCACGGATGTTGCCGCCACCACAAGGGAGCTCCCTTCCGAGGACGTGTCTGTGTCGCTGATGTCTCCACGTGTCCCCGTTGTGGAGCTCCCCTCGCCCTCCGTCTCACTGGTGAACTCCGAGTCGGTTGCATGGCCCTCCAGGGCCATGTGAGATGCAGCTCCCTCGTGCTCCGATGCCACTTCTCCTCCGCCTGATGATGCTAATGCACACATGAACAGGAAGAGCAGCAAAAAAGGGGGGGGGTGGAATAAAGACATGTTGAGTGCATGCATTGGCAACACCGTTGGCGGAGAGGACAGACACAGAAGCCCCCTGCACTACACCACGCACTTGGGGTACACTACTCAATCATTGGGACTTGGCCTTCAAGCCTATGGACGGCAACTGCACACATAGGTGACACAGGGCCATGGATAGCTGTACTTGGCACCATACAGAGGTGGGGGGCAGGGGCACAGGGCCATGCCTTACAGAGGGGCCTAGCCTACAGAAATCGCCCTGGCCTAGGGATACCCACAGCCCTCCTCCCCCACCCAGACACCTCCACTGCGCGCTAAGATAGCAGAATGTGCTGGTACTCACCCCCTTGTGTCTGCTGTGATATCCTCACGCGCCCATCCAAATCTGGGTAGGCCACCGCCAGGATCCGAGACATCAGGGGGGTCAATTGACGAGTGGCACCCCTCCTACGTTGGGAGGCCATCCCCAGCAGAGCCTCCGCGGTCTTCCTGCTCCTGCGGCGGATGTCATCTCACCTCTTGCGGCAGTGGGTGCCCCGTCAGTTGTGGACCCCCAGGGTCCGGACGTCCTTGGCGATGGCACGCCAAATGTCGATTTTCTGATGGGCGCTGACCTATGTGACATGTACAGGGGGAGAAATAACATTATTATAATTTTCTGCATGCTCGATGTGAGTGGCCCCCCATCCCCACCCTTGCCATGTGGCACATGTTCTCATCCGTCGTTTGATGCATGCCTCAATCACTCCCCTCCCCACCATCTTATATCCACCCGACTCAACACAGGCATTGCCCCCAAAGCATGCTCCCAGTGTACTTACCTGTTGGCCTGGAGGACCGTAGAGTAGCGCATACTGGGGGAGGACCCCATCCACGAGTTTCTCCAATTCTTCAGAAGTGAAGTCAGGGGCCTTTTCCCCAGTCGCAGCAGCCATTGTATCTTCCAGACCGAGGTCACAGCAGCACTTGCAGTATAGGTCCTCTCCTGTGGATGATCAGGTCTCGAGTGATTAAGCAGATAGAAAATGGCGGTCACGTCCACGGCGGTGCGTACCGCGGCGGTGCGTCCCGCGACCGCTGGCGCACTTCGTCATTGGCTCCTGAAATGCATAGGGTTCAATGTTAACCAATGCGGCTTTGCGCCGCGGTCTTCGACCGCCTACCGCCACGGTGTGCCACGCCAGCGCATTGACCTCACATCCCATTGTCGCACTTCACAGGTCAGGCAGCCGCCATTTCAAGGGCCCACATGGCTTAATTTCTACTGCGTCACACATGCCTAGGCCTTGCATCGACACTCATACAAGCCATTCAATGCATAGAGAATCGTGTACTGTGCAAGCTGTGGGAACGTACCTGTGGGTTGATTGACTCTGTGCTCGCTGTTGTCCTTCCTAGGCACCGTCCGCTGGGACTTGTGAGGAGATGGAGGAATGTTCCCGTGTACAGACCGCTGGTGGACCTGTCGACAATGGAGGAACGACATGTCATTCTGACATACAGGCTTGACCGAGCCACTATACATGAACTGTGTGCCCAGCTGGAGGCAGACCTGATGTCACCCATCCGCCAACCCACAGGGATCCCCCCTCTAGTGCAGGTGCTGTCAGTACTCCATTTCTTAGCAAGTGGGTCATTTCAAACAACAGTGGCCATTTCATCAGGGATGTCTCAGCCTATGTTTTCCAAGGTGTTGTCCAGAGTGTTGTCTGCCCTGCTCAAACACATGCGGAGATACATCGTTTTCCCTGAGGTGGGGGATTTGCCTACAGTGAAGGGTGATTTCTATGCCCTTGGACATATTCCCAACATCATTGGTGCCATTGATGGGACACACGTGGCTTTGGTACCCCCCAGTGAAAGTGAACAGGTGTACAGGAACAGAAAAAGTTATCATTCCATGAATGTCCAGGTGGTCTGTTTGGCTGACAAGTACATCTCCCATGTAAATGCCAAGTTCCCTGGGTCAGTGCATGACGCGTACATCATGAGAAATAGCAGCATCCCTTATGTGATGGAACAACTACAGAGACACCGTGTGTGGCTAATTGGTGACTCAGGTTACCCCAACCTGTAGTGGTTACTGACCCCAGTGAGGAATCCTAGGACAAGGGCAGAGGAACGCTACAATGAGGCCCATGGGTGAACTAGGAGGATTATAGAAAGAACCTTCGGCCTCCTGAAGGCCAGGTTTAGGTGCCTGCATATGACAGGTGGATCCCTAATGTACTCACCAAAGAAGGTGTGCCAGATCATCGTGGCCTGCTGTATGCTTCACAACCTGGCTTTGCGACGCCAGGTGCCTTTTCTGCTGGAGGATGGTCCAGATGGTGGTGTTGTAGCAGCTGTGGAGCCTGCGGAGAGTGAAGAGGAGGAAGACGAAGAGGACGACACAGACAACAGGGACACAGTGATACAGCAGTATTTTCAATAACACACAGGTAAGAATCAACACCGGCATTTTACATTTACTTACAGTCTCCTGCCTCTCTACTGTCTGTCCTTTTCACCCAGTGTATGAGTTGTGACTTTCCCTTCCAATTTCAGAGATGTGGGCCCCACTGCGTGACCTCTGCTTTGTTTGCCCATGGACTACAGCTGTGTGACAGTGGTATGTTGTCATCACAATGTAACTGGTCATTTTGGCACGCTTATGTCTAATACATATTTTCTAAAATACAGGCAGACTCCTGATTATTTGTGTGCAATAAGTGTGTTTATTAAAGTGCTCAATTTTGGGGCATGGTTGAAAATCGGTGATGGGTGATGGTGGAGGAATGTCCATGGCAGAGTCCAGATTCTCAGTCTCACAGGTGCATTGTCCATATGCCTGTGGAAGGTGGAGCAGGGGCAGTTTAAGGTTGGACAGGGTGACAATGTGGGACAGTGGGATGACATCAGGGGGTATCCTTTCCTGGCGGGGGTCTTGGCATCCTACTCTGTCTTCTTCCTAGATCTCAGGCCCCGCTTGCTGGGTGGTTCTTCTTCTGCAGGAGGTGGGGTTCTGGTGGCCGGTTGTTCATGTGTCGGGCCTCCTGTCCACTAGCGCCGGCGGAGGTGGTAGCCTGTTCCTGGTCCATGCTAGTGACAGGGGCCCTTTGTGGTGCCACATGGTCCCGCAATGTGGTGACAATCTGGTTGAGAGCCACAACGATGGTGCCCATTGGTGCCCATTGCGGAACTAATGTTTCTCAGTTCTTCCCTGAACCCCATAAACTGTTCCTCTTGCAGTACCTGGATCTCCTGGAACCTGGCCAGGACCGTCGCCATCGTCTCCTGGGAGTGGTGGTATGCTCCCATGATGGAGGTGAGGGCCTCGTGGAGAGTGGGTTCCCTGGGCCTGTCCCCCCCCCTGTCGCACAGCAGCCCTCCCAGTTCTCCTGTTTCCCTGGGCCTCTGTCCCCTGGACCGTGTGCCCACTACCACTGCCCCCAGGTCCCTGTTGTTGTTGGGGTGGTGGGTTAACCTGGGTGCCCTGTAGTGGTGGACACACCGCTGATTGACGTGTCCTGGAGACAGAGGCATGGGCCCGCTGGGTGGGTGCTGTGCTGGTGTTCCCAGAGGGGGGTAGGTCTGCTGTAGCCTGTGGCTGTCTGAGGGGAACCGACTGTCCCGAGGTCCCCGATGGGCCGGGCTGGTCATCTGGGTCCAGGGAGACAGAGCTGCTGTCATCACTGGGGGCCTCTTCTGGGGGTGGGATGGACATTTCTGGACCCTCCTGGGCGGTGTGGTGGTGTTCGGGTCCTGCAGGGGTATAAGAGTATGGTTATTGCTTCTGTGTGTGCCATAGCGTGCAATGGGTGGGTGCCCGTGTACCCCAGTGCTGGCATTCCTTTGTGGGGGCTGTTAGAACGGCGGTATGTGCAGTGGGCATGCTTAGGTGATGGCTGTCGATGGTTTGTGGTGGCATGCAGGGTTTGGTGTTGGGATAGGTGGGTTGTGATGGTGAGACATTAGCAATGAGGATGTGTGATAGTGGTGGGGGGTAAGGGTCGGGGTATGAGTTGGCATGCTGGTGGGGTGGGGGGGATGAGGTAGTGAAGATGAGACTTACCAGAGTCCATTCCTCCGCCTACTCCTGGGAGGCCCTCAGGATGCAGGATGTTAAAGACCTGCTCCTCCCATGTTGTAAATTCTGGGGGAGGAGGTGGGGGTCCGCCGCCAGTCCGCTGCACCGCGATGTTGTGCCTGGATACCATGGAACGCACCTTCCCCCGTAGGTCGTTCCACCGCTTCCTGATGTCGTCCCGATTTCGTGGATGCTGTCCCACAGCGTTGACCCTGTCCACTATTCTTTGCCATAGCTCCATCTTCCTGGCAATGGTGGTGTGCTGCACCTGTGTCCCGAAGAGCTGGGGCTCTACCCGAACTATTTCCTCCACCATGACCCTGAGTTCTGCGTCTGAGAACCTGGGGTGTCTTTGGGGTGCCATGGGGTGGTGTGGATGAGGTGTGGGGTGGTGTTTGCGGTGATGAGTGTGGTGAGTGTAGTGGTTGTGGTGTTTTGTGCGTGGTTGTTGTGTGGGTGATGGTGTAGTGTGCCTCTGTGTGATGGTGTTCTCTATTCTGTGCTGTCTCTCTCTGGGCTTCGTCTCTGATTTGTGGTCGTAGGGGTTTGTGGGTGATGTGGGTGTGTGTTTTATAGTTAATTGGGTGTGTGGGAGTGTTGTGTATATGTGTCCCAGGTGTGTGTATTTCAAATTGTCCAATGTGGCTGTGTTTTGGAGCTGTATGTGTATTTTGAGCGCGGCGGTGTGTACCGCCAATGGAATACCGCAGTTGAAAGACCACCGCGTGGATTCGTGGATCGTAATGGCACGGGCGTATTTCTGTTGGCGTGACGGTGGAGGTTTGGTCTTCGCCAGTTTAACACTGGCCGTTGGTGTGGCGGACTTTTGTTGATGTCGGGTTTTTGGCGGTTTGCCTCTTGAGGGTCAGAATGACCGTGGCGGTTTACCGCGACCGCGGCGGTGTTGTGGCGGCCTTCTGACCGGCGGTAAGCACCTTTTTCCGCTGAGGTCAGAATGACCCCCTAAATGACCTCAGGGGTAAAGTACGTTCTATGGCATCCAGAAACCAGCTCCTAGTAAGAAGACTGGCAGTGGGCCCCCACCTTCTACCCCTACTTTCACATCTTGGGAGGAGAAGAGCTTGGACATACTGCATCCAGGGGCCCTCACAGGAATACCTGGGGGGAGAGAAGTCTGGTAAGTACCAACAACATTCATGTCATACAATTGTCTTGTCTAGCATGCTCCCACACCACTTATATCCAACCCAAATTACATTCCACCCACTACAACATTCACCTAATCACCCAATACTTCTCCCTGGCGTGACACATGTTCACTAAACACATCTGGCCCCACAGCCCTTGTGAATGGCACATTAAGCACTAGCTAATCATAGCACTACAACTCCCAGAATGCTAAATCCCAGCATTGCCAACACCAGTACACTGCACCAAATATAACTTGTCATACATGTAAAAGCAATATCCCATCTAACCCATATTTATTGCACTAGTGTGGAACAGTACATGTCAATGACAGCAATGCAATGGCTCACTCACACTAACATGTAAAACAAAACACTGCAATAGCTGAGTGCCCATATATAATGACCACAGATCAAAGATCCCAAGCTAGAAATGTACAACCAAGGGTTTGGAAAGTCAGATGGCTGAGTTGATGCACATACAGCATATCCAGATACATGTCAATGTCCAATGTAAACTCATTTACTATGTTCCTACAAGGTCAACAATGTGCATTCCACAGCTCTCATTTGTGCCAGCTAACATGCCAGACAGTTAACTAGGTAACAGAGGTGAACAGTCATGTCAATTATCTTACAATATCAGATGCCGTCAGCTGAACAATCACTACCAACATGGTTTACCTGCATAAAACATGGTATATGGAACTGAAGTTACAGAGTCTCAAGTTGTATTCAAGTTACATAGTGCATCAGCTGTCAATCTCACTGCTGGGGAGCATGTCAAGGCACTGTCTGCAACTCACACAACTGCTACAATACCCCCATTGTAACCTGAACTGAGTATTTCAATCCTTCCACAGGTAACCTTGCCGTTGTCACCATGGAGAGGATAACAGAGTCTGCCCCATCCCTTCTGGATAAAGAGCCCAGTGAAGACAACACCCCTGGATGTCCAGACACTGACGAAGGACCTGGCCCATCTGGGACACCTGGCCAGTCAACAACTGTCAGCCTCACCCTGCCCACAGCAACTCCATCCAGCCCTGTAGCATCTACATCACAGGTAACCATTAACCCCTAACCTGTGTCCCAAGGTCTGTGTCATCCATTGTGTGCCCCACAGTACAGGTACTTCAGTCTCACCTTGGCACCCCTGATAACTATAGATGTGCCACCACCGGGATTGGGAACACTGTGCCAGGGGCATAGGCACTTGGGGGCAGGGTGTGTGGGACGGATGTTGTGGGCCAGAGAATGGGGTCTCAAAGGGACACTACTGACAAGGTTACCATCTCCCAAGAACTGAGAGCCTACCAATCAATCAATCAGTAATTTGTTAAGCATGCTACTCACCCGGTAGGGTCTCAAGGCGCTGGGGGTGGAGGGGTGCTACTACTCAAAGAGCCAGGTCTTGAGGCGCCTCCTGAAGGTTAGGAGGTCCTGGGTCAGACATAGGTTGACAGGGAGGGAGCTCCAGTTTTTGGTGGTAAGGTGGGAGAAGGATCTGCCGCTGGCTGTGGTACGGTGGACGCAGGGGACGGTGGCGAGGGCGAGGTTGGCAGAGCAGAGTTGGAGTGTCGGGATGTGGAAGTTGAGACGCTCATTGAGGTAGGCAGGTCCGGCATCATGGAGAGCCTTGTGAGCGTGGATCAGGCGTTTGAAGATGATCCTTTTGTTGACGGGGAGCCAGTGGAGGTCTCTGAGGTGGGCTGTAATGTGTTTGTGGTGAGGGAGGTTGAGGATGATTGTGCTGAGGTGTTCTGGATGCGCTGAAGTTTTTCCATGTAGCTTGGCCGTTGTTCCCACGTAGAGAGCATTACCGTAGTCCAGTCTGCTGCTGATGAGGGCGTGGGTGACCGTTCTTCTGGTTTCATTGGGATCCATCTGAAGGTCTTGCAAAGCATGCAGAGGGTGTTAAAACATGAGGATGAGATGGTGTTGACTTGCTGGGTCATAGTGAGCGATGAGTCCAGTATGAAGCTGAGGATGCGTGCGTGGGTGGTGGGTATGGGGGCAGCTCCCAGAGTGGCAGGCCACCAGGAGTCGTCCCATGCTGCTTTTTTGGAGCCAAAGATGATGATCCTAGTCTTCTCCGAGTTCAGTTTGAGGTGGCTAGCCTTTATCCAGTTGGCGATGATGTGAAGTCCAGTGTGGAGGTTGGTCTTGACGGTTGCGGAGTCCTTCGTGAGAGAGAGGATCAGCTGAGTGTCGTCCGCGTAGGAGACAATGTTGAGGCCATGGGATCGGGCGATGTTGGCGAGCGGTGCCATGTAGACGTTGAAGAGGGTGGAACTGAGTGAGGATCCCTGGGGGACTCCGCAGATGGTCTTGGTGGCTTTTGACAGGAACGGGGAGGCGGATTCTTTGGGTTCTGCCAGTGAGGAAGGATGTGAGCCAATCCAGGGCTCTGTGGCGGATTCCAGCATTGTGGAGTTGTGTGCGAAGTGTGTGGTGACAGACGGTGTCGAAGGCTGCGGAAAGGTCAAGGAGGATGAGTGCAATGGTTTTACCTTTGTCGAGCCTGCTCCTGATGTCGTCGGTGGCAGTGATAAGGGCGGTCTCAGTGCTGTGGTTCTTGCAGAGGCCGGACTGGGAGATGTCGAGTAGGCTGTTATCCTCCAGTAAACGAGATGGTTGGCTGCTGACTATCTTCTCGATGACCTTCGCAGGGAAGGGGAGTAGGGAGATGGGCCGGTAGTTTTTGAGGTCTTTGGGGTCAGCTTTGGGCTTTTTGAGCAGGGCGTTGACTTCGGCGTGTTTCCAGCTCTCCGGGAAGATGGCGGTGTCAAAGGAGCTGTTGATGATGGCCCGGAGCTGGGGAGCGATGATTTGGCTGGCTTTATTGAAGACGTGGTGAGGGCAGGGGTTGACGGGTGAACTGGAGTGGCTGGTGCTCATGGTCTTGGTGGTTTCCTTGTCGTTGGTGTGGGTACAGGCACTCAGGATGTTGGTGTGGGTGGGTGCGTTGGGGTTGGCGTTGGCAGTGTTGGTGGTGGGGGATGGTGGTGCGAAGCTGCCATGGATGTCTGTGATCTTGCAGTAAAAAAAGGTGGCAAGGAAGTCGTTGAGGTCTTGCGAGTGTGGGGGGTCGGCAGAGCAAGACTTGGGGTTGGTGAATTCCTTGATGATGCTGAAGAGCTCCTTGCTGTTGTGGGCGTTGTTGTCAATTCGTTCTTTGTAGAAAGATATTTTGGTGGTCCGGATGAGCTGGTGATGTTTGCGGATGGCGGAGTGGTTGCTTTCTGTTTGTTCTTGGCACCAGATCTTTGCTGCTTTCTGGCATTTCCACTTGGAGGCCTGAAGATCTGCGGTGAACCAGGGATCTTTCTTGCTGGTGCGGGTGTTGTTGGTTTTCCTAAGTGGAGAGAGGGTGTTGGCACAGTCGTCGAGCCATTGCTTGAGGTTGAGGGTAGTGGTGTTGGGGTCGCTGGTGTTGGGTGGTGGGGTGAGGGTGGAAATCAGTTGGTCCTTGGAGATCTTGTTCCACTTGCGGTGAGGGGTCCGATGCTGTTGGTGGTGGGTTTCTGGAAGGAGAAATGGACACAGCGGTGGTTGGTCCAGTGGAGTTCGGTGGTGTGGGTGAAGGTGATGTGGTTGCTGGTGGAGAAGATGGCATCAAGTGTGTGGCAGGCTGAGTGGGTGGGCGTTGTAACGAGTTGTTTGAGGCAGAGGTTCGCAAGGTTGTCCAATAGGGCTGTGGAGTTGCTGTCGCCGGTATTCTCCAGGTGAAAATTCAGGTCACCGAGGAGCATGTAGTCCGTGGAGGTGAGGGCGTGGGTGCTGATTGTGTCGGCAATGGTGTTGCAGAATTGTGGGCGGGGTTCCCAAGGGATGATGGGCCAAGTTATCACCATGTTGGGGGAAAAACAAAACCACCAGAAAGTCATACAGCAGTGGCAGACATAAAATGCCCACTGGGATTCTATTGCAGAGGTGCTGAGGGACATGAATACCAACCCTGATTAGGTTTTGTACCCAACATCTGGCCCCTTCCAGTAGCAATGAAACATCAGCCCCTCCCACTTCTGTGGCTGCTAGTCTAATGGAGGAACTGCCAGGGGAAGGGCATGCCTCAGTCACCCCGCCCTCTGTAGTTGAAGAACCCCCCGCAAGCGTGGACGTCCACCCAGACATCCTGCAGGAGAAGATGCCAAGACCAAACCCACTGCCAGGAAGTAAACCTCTCCTGAACTGTTCCTCATGGTATGCCACAGATACACCCTGTTGACTGTTCTGTAGCCAATCTCCATTTCCCTACGGTGCAAAGACACTGGACCTATGTTCCCAAATGGTGTAGCAGCTACCCTGATGATGTTATGCACCATGACTAAACCTATCACCTTTCTTTGTGTCGGTGTAACATTCTTAGTCACAAATGTGTTTTGTTTATCCACAATAAATCACACTTATACACAGGTCCTTTGTAGGTCTCATTTATCAACTGTGTACAATAGTCATGCATGCAAACTGAAGTCTGACCATGTCCCATTCTATTGTTTACCCATTGTTATGGAGGCTATATGTGTACTCCAACAGCAGGCGGCTCATTACAAGAGGAATGTAACTGGACAGATACCAATAAGTTGTAAACAACAACTACACAATCATTGACAGAAATGGTAACAGCACAAAGAGCATGACTGCCAGTAGCATCAGGATGTATGTTAAGGTGTAACACAATGCTAAGCTACACGATACAGAAGATAGGGATGTCACCCTACCAACAAGGAAGAAGCCACACATATTGGTTCTATGTATCACCTGGCAAAGCCTTTTCACACACCTATACCATAGCTTCCAAATATAAATATCCCATGGTACAGACAGAGATCAGCACTGATGTACCCATACCACTTACATTGGCCACATACCTGTAGGCTTGTCACTCACCTATGTCAGTCCACAGTGACATGCACATTGGTCTGCAAAGCAGGAACAAGCTGACAGCTAGATTCAAGGTAGAATACATAAAACGTTCACCAATATGTAGGGAGAGGCTATGGTCCCACATTTACACATGAGCCAGACACATATTCAGACACCAATGACTGCATTAGAGAACCTCATGTACCCTACAGATGACCTTGATGGGAAAACACTTTACCACCCCAGTGTTGTGACAGTCTAACAATGTCTGTCACACTCATAGTACCAGATATCAACCATGTCCACTTCTAATGTCTGTCTGCAATTCCTATCTGCTTCTGACACTGTCTGTCATTTGCCAACGTTGATCAGCCAAACAGGATCTAAGGAAATCTGTGTTTGTAAGAGAAGAAGGATGAGACATAGCAGTATACACTCCTCAGATCATGGAAGTCATGTCCAGAAGTGTAAATTTGCTATAACAATACATGATAATGAAGATCACCCTGTTCTGTTCACAATACAATTTACAGATTAAACGCAGAACTCACCCATAGGCATTAGAGCTATCTACAACCCCACAGATGATGCAATGAAGTAGGTGACATGCTGCCCATCAACTTCAGGTTGGAAATTTGACCCACAACTTTACGTCTACTTCACATACCTTTTGGTCAGTTGAAGTACTGATTGTTGAGATCCGCCCTAGAGTCTCCTGCTTCATCTTCCTCTGGCTTTTTATCCCTTGGCAATTCTGCAATAACACCCACAGGTACTGTTGGCTTCCATCATCTGGCATAAATGGTATCTGTTGTCTCAGGGCAAGATTGTGAAGCATACAGCAGGCAACTATTATTTGACATACCTTGTTTGGTGAGTAGAGGAGGGCTCCTCCTGTTCTGTCCAAGCACCTGAATCTTGCCTTAAGGAGCCCAAGTCCGCTCAACTACATGCATTGTCTTCCCTTGGGCCTCATTGTAGCGGACTTCCCCTGGCGTGGTTGGGTACCTCACTTGTGTCAACAACCAAGGATGGTTTGGATAGCCAGAGTCACCTGTGAACAAATAGGTAGAACAACACACACATATATGTGGAACATGCTACATTGTGATGACAGGAGACATACATTGTAAACACACATTTCAGTTGAACTTACAAACCAGCCAGGCCCTCTCTGTGTGGAGTCATGTCATCAGCAGTGGGACATTGCTGTTCTTTATGATGAAGGAATCATAAACTGATCCAGGATACCTTGCATTGACTTGTGAAATGTACTGGTCTGCCAGACACACCATGTTAACATTGATTGAGTGGTAGTTTTTCCTGTTCTTGTACACCTGTTCATTGGCACTGGGGGGGACCAAGGCTAACTGGGGGCCATCTATGGCTCCAATCACAATGTGTCCCATTGCTTAAAATTCTGCCTTCATACAGGCCAAATCTGCACATAGGGGAACCCTGGTGTAGCTGTCCAGGTGTTTCAACAATGCACACAGTATATCCCTCAACAGCAGACTGAACATGGACTGAGAAATAACTGCAGTTAGGCCCACTGTATTCTGAAAGACCCAGTGGCCCAGAAGTATAGCACTGCCAAGACTTGAACGATAAGCGGTATGCTATAGGGATTGCAAATGGCAGGCATCAGATCTGGCTCCAATTGATCACAAAGATCCATGATGGTAAGACGATTCAGTCGATAGGTCTGAATAAAATGTCTCTCCTCCATGGTGTGCAAGTCTACTAGTGGACGGTGCTCTGGTGGTTGTTGCTCTCTCCTCATGGTAGGAAATATATGTGAATAAATCAGATTATAATATGTGACATGCAGCATGCCGACATCTTGTAAAATAACTAACACAACCAACACATATCTGCTGTTGAAGTTGGTTACAAACTCAGATATCCACATTACAGCACATAGGTATTAACCCGATGACAATCTAATTGGGCGCATTCCCACACTTAACTATAGAACAACACATACAGATTAATCGGTAACTGTACATGGTTGTCACTCCAACTGATATGACATGTCTTACACTGATTGTTGCACATCATATATGTTTCATAGAAACCCTATGAACATCCGAGTTGGTGTACATTGTTAACACCCCATGTCCTCCTGTAACACAATATTTACTGAACAGATGCACATATTGACAACTAAACATAAAGGTAGTACTTACAGTTGTACTGCACAATATGGGGTATGGTGAATGATGCAGTTGATAAAACTCTTCATACATGTAATGTGCTTAGAATGGCAGCCGCCTGACCTACTGTACTGGACACATGGAAGCGACCCAAGTTCGCCGGCGGAAGTCGTCATGGCGGTAGGCGGTTACAACTGCAGTGGAAGTTGCATTGGAAGACTTTGCTGCCTTTGGCAGTTGTGGACCAATGGTGATGTCTGCTGGTGGTGACGGTCCTGCACGTGGGGGAAGTGACCGCCATATTCTGCATTATTGCTCACTTGACTCCTGACACTGCTGCCAGCAAGACCTCCACTACCTGAGCTGCTGTGTACTGCCTCTGGGAGCTGTCATGCCATGTACTGCAGGTGATTGGGCTCCAGCCTTCACCATGAGGAGCTAGAGAAGCTTGTAGAGGAGGTCCTACTGTGGTATGGACAGCTACATGGTGCACCAGAGGAGCAGGTGAGTCCAATGCAATACCTATGTAAGATAGGTGTGGTGAATGATGGTGTCAATGAATTTGTACGTAGTGAAGGAGTTGATGCATGCAGGTGATAATCTGTAAATGAATGTGAGTTGAGAGGATGGGAATGTTTGCCATCACTGATGTGGACTGTCCACTGCTATTGGTATGGTGCACGTGGACATGACTTTTTCCTTATGTTTGTGTCATCCATGCAGGTCAGCGCCCATCAGAAGAAGGGAATTGATGTGCCATCCCCAAGCAAGTGTGGACCCTGAGGGTCCACAGCCAGCGGCGTACCCACTGTAGGGAATGGTGGGAGGACCTGAGACACTGGGCCTGGAAGACTGCAGAGGCCCAGCGGGGGATGTCCTCCCAATGAGGGAGGAGTGCCCGTCGGACCTTAACCCCCTTAATGGCCTGCATTTTGGCGGTGGCCTACCCTAAGGTAGATGGGCATTTGAGGGCAGCACAGCAGCCACAAAGGGGTAAGTACTGACAGAACCCATGTACTTGCCTCCGATAGTTTAGTGTACGATGACTGAGTATTGCAGCTGTGATGATGTGGTATGTGCTACAGATATGGTGACTACTAGGAAGGCATAGTACTACAGTTGTCAACATACAAACACAGATGTGGCCATTGTATTGTTCAAGGTAACATGTCAATCAGCTTAATCTACCAAATAGTAAGGCTACATGTGGAGATACACATGTGACAGAGTCATATGTGTGACTCTACTCAGCAATACATACCGGTAACCTGCTTTGTCCTCCTTTCCACCTTGTGTTCCCGAGTCCATTTACCCATATGGTGAGTTGTATATCTCTTTGTTGTCTGACTACTCCTATTCCAGTGGATCTGCTCTATTTGCAACATTGGGTCTGACAGATGAGTATCAGGGCCAAGTTATCCTGTGTCCTGAAATAGTTGGACACTTCATGTGAGGCTGTCATTCAAATCAGGCTTTTGGTATGGCCAGCTTACAACACTCTCCATGAAGTCTGAGGAGGTGTCCCCATTGTCATTTCAGAGTCATAAATTGGGAATTGGGAAGTTTGATAAGAGTGGATATCCTACAATGGGAAACATATGGTGACAATAAGACATTGACATTTCATGGTATGACATTGACGTGTACAAATACCTTTTCTCCTAATTAAGTTGGCGTAGAGAAGGTAAGTGGCTAGGCTGCTGAACCCTTAGCCCATGTGTATTGTTATGCTACATAGGCCAACCCCATACCTAAATGAGTTCCACATATGGTATTTGCTGACCACATCATGTGTCAATTGATACTACATGCTGATTTGATATAGTAGCCACTTTTTCCCAGATAAACATTTGCTAATCTGAGGCTGTTTGGACAGTTTTGGTTATGGCTATGCTAATTTCTGCCTGACTTTATGGTGTAGCAGGTGTTCTATTTCACATACACCTATTGACGTTGTAGGATATGTTGTCATTCAATTAAGTTTACTCTAGGTACATGTGTCATTAACGGGTACAAGAGTAATCAGGTATTTAAGTGTTTGTTCTGGAATTAGGTAGTGTAAATCACATGTCTGGACAGTTGTTTGTGATGTATGTGTTAATATGTTGTCATGTAGAGATTTGTATTCAGCATGTATGGTAGAATGATATGAGCGCTGCATGGACATTGTTATGTTGTCCATTGTTTTGTTGGTGTGACTATGCTCCCTGTGGTTGTCTGTGGATGTATTCTGTGTGCTAGGTAGGCCTCAATTACAGTACATAGGACTGCTATCTATGTGACAATGTATCTGATTAGTGGCTGTAGAACCCCCTAATGAATCATTTCCTAGTACTTAGATAGATGTTTCAATGATGCATACTGTATGGGACTGCCACATGTAGTGTACTCATCTGAGTTTTTTTCCATTTTGTAAGTTGTGTACAGAATGATCAGATAGGTATGTAATTGGATAGCAACATACTGTGTCATATGTAAAGTGAGATGAGTTTTCTTTCATGGAACATGAGTTTTGGTGATGGACTGGGCAGGTGTAGAGCAAGAGTAGGCTTGATATTTTGTTCCCAGTCGACTGCAGTTATGTAAACTGATTTGATGATGGATTGTGATGATCTGTATGGGGATAGATTGTTGATGTAGCCAATCCATCTTGTGCATCATGCTTTTGAGTTACAGCTGATTTGATGGGATGGTGTAGTAGTGGTCATATGGTTGGCTTATGTTGTGGGTGACACTGTTATCATATGGGAAAGTTGCAAGTATCTTGTGACATGATGTAGATTGTAAATGGTTTCTGACTGGGCTTTCTTAGCAAGACATGATTTGTAACAGTTGTGCATGTTTTAATGTGTGTATGCTTGAAAAATGTGCTGACCATCTCTCTCTCTCTCTCTCTCTCTTTTTCTGTGCATCAGCATCAGCAGGTGAAGGAGACGGCACAGCTGAGTGGGGAGCCTCCCGGCCATAGGACCCGGAGTGCTGAGACCACCAACAGCAAGGGACCTAGTGGCCAAGAGGGCGAGGGAAGTGCCATGGGGGAGACAGGATCCCGTTCTTCATCAGTTGAATCCTCCTTCTGTGGACACTCCCTGGTGGACCCATCTGGGAACACCCCAGCACCATCTCTGTCAGCCATCCCCCTTTACTACCACTGTGCTCACTGGAGCTTCCCACCCAGTTAGCTGTGTCCACTCACCCAGGAGGGTGGGTGTTAGACTTTTCATCCTTGGCGGGGTCTCCCTTAACTTTTTGCCTCTGTTTCCCCGGTTGTTGATGCGTGCCGGACTCTGTTTTTGCTGTTTTTGTTACTCTGAGCACTTTACCACTGCTAACCAACGCTAAAGTGCAAGTGCTCCTATACAAAATGTGTATGTAATTGGTTTATCCATGATTGTCATATTTGATTTACTAGTAAGTCCCCAGTAAAGGGCACTAGAGGTGTCAAGGGCCTGTAAACCAAATGCTACTAGTGGGCATGTAGCACTGGTTGTGCCACCCACCTATGTAGTTCTGTAATCATGTCTCAAACCTGCCACTGCAGTGTCTGTGTGTGCAGTTTATAACTATAAATTCGACTTGGCAAGTGTAGCCTCTTGCCAGGCCTAAACCTTCCCTTTTCTTACATATAAGACACCCCTAAGGTAGGCCCAAGGGCAGGGTGCAGTGTATGGTTAAGGTAGGACATATAGTAATGTGTTTTATATGTCCTGACAGTGAAATATTGTTAAATTCATTTTTCACTGTTGCAAGGCCTGTCCCTCTCATAAGTTAACATGGGGGCTACCTTTAAATATGATTAAAGTGTAGATTCCCTTTGGGAGCGGATAGACATGTGGAGTTTGGGGTCTCTGAGCTCAAAATTTAAAAATACATCTTTTAGTAAAGCTGGTTTTAAGATTGTGTATTTGAAAATGCCACTTTTAGAAAGTAAGCATTTTCTTGCTTAAACCATTTCTGTGACTCTGCCTGTTTGTGCATTCCCTGTCTGGATCAGTTTGACAGTTGGGCTGTTTGCACCTCTCTCTAGATAGTGACACAAAGGGAGCTATGGTGTACCCTGCATATCCTGATGAGCCATCTGTGCTAGGAGGGAGGGGAGGAGTAGTCATTCACACCTGAAAGGGCTGTGCCTGCCCTCACACAATGCAGTCTCCAACCCCCTGATGTGTGTCTGGGGTCTGGCCTGGGCAAGTCAGTATCTTGAAAACAAGCGACTTCTGTTTGAAGTAGGCCTACTTCAAAGACAGAAAGGGGTATTAGAAGATCACCCAAAACCCCTCAAAATTAGATCGCTTTGGGAATCAAGAGGAACGTCTGCCAAGGAGAAGAGCTGAGGAGAAGTGCTGCCCCTGTCTGTGGTTTGTTGAGCTACCCTGCAGTTGCTGCTTCTGCCTGTGAAGGGGATGCTAACGCATCCCTTTATGATAATTTATTACACATCAGGACTCGTTTTAGGCCAATGAATCTTTTGACCCAGTTGAGAGACACCTTAGGACGAGATAGCTAATCAATATGTCAATCAATACGTCAATAATGTCATCAATATTTATCACAACAATATATTTCACTTTAGTCAAAGTCATTAATCAATTCAAGACTCTATCATGACCATTGCAGCCATGAATAACCAAAGCAGTTTAGTAGAATTTTATGAGATTTATTCCCTATTAGTTACAATTCTAAGAGCAGATGCGTTAATCTCAAAACCAAGAAATATAATAGCATAGTCACAATATGGCAACTTTGATAAGATTTCATTAAGGCTAGAATCACAAACATTAGAACATAACACGGCGTGAACATAGATCAATTTAGCAGAGTGTCAATAATGCGTCAGTTCAACAAAGCATAGATTCAGTCGTTTGTCTATTTGCGTCAGTTTAATGAACACCTGTCCTAACCACTGATTAGCATTGGCATGTTGGGCTTCATGCAAAACAATTTAGAACACCAATTTGGAAAACATCTAACTATGGTCTCTGTCAAAAGTAAGCAGTTGGTACCCAGAAAGGAAAAGCAAACAGACAAATCACAAACGCATTGTCATAATTACCCTCCAAGGTTTAAGTCAGCACACAGGTTCAGTCTTCGTCTTCAGGACATCAGTCAAATCGCCATCAGTCAGAACTCAGCTCCAGGGCAAAATGGGGCACTTCCCTCATAAGCAGGTAAAGTGTAATATGAGCAAATCTAAGGGCGAGGATGGTCCTAAGCAAACCAATAAGTCACCAAACAGAGTGACAAAGTTTCTGGATAAAATCAATAGCATTCCCTACCTAATTCCCCATGGCTCCCCGTGTCATGGGTTTTCATCCCTTTTTTGTTGTACATTCCCCTAAAATGTCATTGGTCGTTGCTTATACCCCACTATCTTTATCCAATTGGAAAATGCATTAGGTCATTAATCTTTCACTCCATATTATTTTACAGACACTTCATTGGTCCACATGATTAACGTCTTCAGAGGTAGCACGTCCGGTATGATTTCATCCTTCTGTAATTCTTTGCACATCTTTTGTTCAGTAGCTCCATTGTCTTTACCGGTTGAGATGACCTTGTACATTACATTAATCTACACTGTTGCATTTTGTCTTATATCATCCTGCAAGCAATGAAGAATTTGTGAGAACGGATCTGCTATGGTTACATTGAGCTTCTAGTTTGAAGAAAACAATGGCTCATGTCCTTTTGCGAGTCAGCATACTGCAAGATAGGAAAAATACATTCAATATGAGAGCCAGGCAGCTAAGCTTCGGCTCACGCTAACTTAAGGCCTACAAGGATTTCAGCACAACATTCAATAATACAATCATTAATAATTAGTATATAAACTTATTCAGTATAACAATTTATAAACATTTTAGTCATTATTATTATTCCACGTATATATTGGTGGCCACTCCCCGTGGTCACATTTCAAGTGCACGTTTAAGCAAAATTCACTACATCTGGTTCTAGGCAGCATTATCACACATTAATTCATAAACATTTCATGTTAAAATAGATTATATAAGCTACACTCTCTCAGGGACAAAGACTGGACTTTGTTGTGCATTCCTGCTTGTTAAGAATCTCCCAGGGTTTAAACTGCCCCCCCCCACATTTACACACCTACAAGCGCACACATACACACTCATACACACAAGCATACCCACATCCACCCACTCATGTACACGTACATACCCACACACTGCAACACACACCAACATACATTGTTGCACGCATGCATTCAAAACACACAACATACATGTATACTCAGTGAGTGATATCAACGTATCGCAAGCCCTTTTTGACGCACACTCGCCGGTGTGGGGTTATTTTTGACGCACCCAAGGTACATTTTAACACTAACAGCATTAGCGTTGTGTTTACAATTACATGAAGGCTCTTTTTGGTTTTTGATTGCTAACTTGACTTGTGTATTGTGGATTTTTGTCGTTTTGGTCTTGTTTTGTTTAGATAAATACTTTCTATTTTTCTAAACCTGTGTTGTGTCATTTTGTAGTGTTTTTATTGAGTTACTGCGTGTGTTGGCACAAATACTTTACACCTAGCACTCTGAAGTTAGGCCTACTGCTCGTGCCAGGCTACCAAGGAAGTAAGCAGGGGTTAGCTGAGGGTGATTCTCTTTTACCCTAACTAGAGTGTGGGTCCTTGCTTGGACAAGGGGTAACCTGACTGCCAACCAAAGACCCCATTTCTAACGGTGGGCTGCTCCTTTGCTGCAGGCACCTCTGCCCCTGTCAGTACTACTGCCCTCAGTGAGGCAGCTATTGACCTCTTGATGTCGATATCTGTGGTTCAGGTGACCATAGTGAATATAATCCAAGGACTGGCAACTTAAGTCCAACAGAATAATGTGTGCCTGGAGGGCATTCACAGTGCACTGGCTTGACTATAGAGATCATTTTAGGCTCTGGCCTCCACACTGATGGCAGCAGTCACCCTTTGTCTTCCGTCCCCCCTCTACCTTCTTCTTCCCAATCCCAAACCCCTCTTCCCTGACCCAGCCAAAGAACACAGATAGACAAGCATACATACACATCTACATCCATGGATAGCTCAGTCAAACAAAAGCCCCAGAAGACATACCACCAGCATGCATACAAGCAACATACAACAACATCCACATCAACAGTCACTACCTGCCCTGACACCGCCACCAGTCCCAGCATCACATACACAACACCTGACACACCTGCAGATACCACACCAACATTCATAGGTCCAGCCACTATACCTATCTTACCCACAGACAGCACCACAGCAGATCCGCAGACATCCCCCGACCCACAGACCTCACATCCACTGACATTCCTACAAGCAGCACATCCACCATACCTGCAGTCACCCAACCACCATGGCGTCCCCCCACACCTCCACCCCACCTCAGTCCCATACACTTAACACCCTCACTCACCCACCCAACAGACAGCCACCTCCCACATACACGCACCCATGATGAGCACACCAAGTCAGAAACTACTCCCTCACCCATCAGTCGCCTTCTGATGACCATCCCTGTGTGTCTAATAAAGTGTGCCTCTCATGTTTTGACCTTTTCCCTACTCCTCTTCCCCCTATGAGACCCCTGAACACTTAGTTTACCTCCCCATGCCCTTCCCTTCCACCTTCAAGGCCTTCCCTATCCCCTGCAAGTACCGATGCCCCTCCCCTTGCCAAGACTTCTAACTCCTCCCAGAAAACCCAAACCCCAAAGCCTAGACCTAACCCTCCCTTACAAGCCCAATCCCAAAGGACCTCCTCCCAAGCCTAGGCCCACAGCAGCGCCACCTTACCGCCATCCACCGCCATGACCGTCAACCATATTCTGCCGGCCTTCTGGCAGATTTCCGTCTACGGTCATAATGCGGGTGGGCAGCTGGTAGCCACGGCGATGGTATGTTGGCTGCCATCGCCGTAGCAGTAGACGGTCAATATCGCCAATGTTGTAATGAGGGCCTAAGACTTTTATTCTTTTAAAAATTCATATCTTGACTTGTGTCTGTTGGATTTTTGTTGTTTTGGTCTTGTTTTGTTTAGATAAATATTACCTATTTTTCTAAACTTGTGTTGTGTCATTCTGTAGTCATTCTCTGCGTTACTCTGTGTTGGTACAAGTACTTTACACATTGCTTCTGAAGTTAAGCCTGCCTGCTCGTGACAAGCTACCAAGGGGGCGAGCAAGGGTTATTCTCCTTTACCCTGACTAGAGTGTGGGTCCTTGCATGGACAGGGGGTAACCTGACTGCCAACCAATGACCCCTTTGCTATACCAAACAGGTATTTGGAGAAGTGACCACTGGTTGGGTATTTGAAGTTATAGAAAAGTGCCTGCTGGGAGTTGGAGTCATGCCAGTCCCCGTACCATACATACTATACAAATGTCATCTCCTCAACTGAGTACACTGCAAATGTCAGTTGCCAAACAAAGGTCTTTGAACTGGTGGACACTGGGCTGGCGAGTGGAGTAACAGAAAAAGTGGCAAAAGCTGAGCTGTGAGCATGCATGGCATAGCATTTTGGTGACATTTTTAGTGTTGTGACTTACCAGCCTCCACTTCCCCAGGTATTCCTGTCTAGCCCACAGGATGTAGGATGGCCAAGACTTTCTCGTAACAGGGAAAGATATGTATTGGGGCAAAGGGAGGGCTACTGCCAGTCTTTTTGGCTTGCTGCTGGTGCCTGGAGACGAGGGAATGGACCATGCCCCTGACATCATTCCAACTCTTCCTAATGTCCTCCCTTGCATGCAGGGTGATGCCTACAGCATTATCTCTGTTGACGATCCTGTCCCACATTTCCATTTTCCTACTCAGAGGAGTAGGCTGGGCTTGCGCTCCAAACAATTGTGGCTCTATGATTTCATCCACCATGACTCTTAACTCACCTTCAGAAAAACAGGGATTTTTTAAACATGCCATGGTGGAAAAAAGTACAGGTGACAGTGACTATCTGAACAAGGGGAAGTGCACAAGGGTGTGACTGGACACAAGTGTGTGTATTGTGGTGTATGGGATGGTGAAAAAAATTGGTGCCTAGATCAGTACTGTGTGGAAACAAGTCGCTCAGGCTTCTGTGTTGCAGTGTAAATGCAAAGGAATGTGGACTTTAAGGGGTGTGTCTTATAGTGTCCTTTGCAGGTTTGTCTAGTGTGGCAATATGTGTCAGCTGTTTTGTGTTCAAATTCATCCAATGTGCAGTTGTGTATTACTTGGGTGATCGCGGACCGCCATTGACGGACTGCCATGGGGGTCCACCATGGTGAATGTGTGCTTGTGATACTGTAAGTGGTTGGTTGTGGTGCTGTCGGCACTGGAGGTTAGACCGCCTATTTCCAGGATTGTGCGCCACTGCCAGTCTGCCTTTTTTGGTTGGTGGTCAGCGGTCCTGTCTGTATAACTCGTAATTGGGAGGTCTGTAATACCGGCAACATGTTTTTTTTTGGGGACCGCCAACATGACGATCTGGCGGTTCGACCGCCAAACTCGTTCTGAGGCCCATAGTAACATAAGCCTCTCATTTATCTAACATTGATGCAGACCAGTCCGAACCTTTTAATTCACAATGGCAATAATGAATGATGAGATGGTGGTCTACAGGAATCATTAATGAATTTATTTAACTTCAGTTTTTCGGATGTGGTGCACCACTGTCTGGTTAATTTGTTACACATGCACCAAAACAGAATGTCGGGCAGTTCACAAAGGATTTGTTTTTAAGCCTGTTCTTACTATTTATAGGATATAATATTTTCCCTTGGGATTGTCAAAACTCCCATGTTCTAGACATGGCTTGCTCAGTAAACTGGCAATATCCCATACCTGTGTTTCTGCTGGTAGAATATCTTCGAGTTGACAATTAGGAAAGAGGTGTATTTGCACATTTATTTTTCTTTAATTCAAGGTGAAAAGAAATACTGTCTTCTTAACCCCTGTCATTGTTTGGGTGACGGATATTATGTCTGTCATATTACAATCCCATTAAATCCTATGGGAATTGTAATATGGGGAACGGGATGTCCGCCACGTTTGTGACAGAGTAACCTGTCTGCCAAACTCGAAATCAGGCCCTAGGTGGTCAGATGGTTTTGAACTTTATTTTGTTTAAAAAATATTGTTGATCTTTAATATCATTTGTTACTTTGTGAATAAAATCTAAGGCCCTGATTACGAGTACGGCGGTCCTGCCACCATATTAAGAGGATGGCGGTTGGACCACCACAAGACTGCTGCAACCGCCAGGATCTTGGGTCCCGCGGCAGCAGGGAAAGTCGTGGTCAATCGTGGCCATGCCATTGTGGCACCACCATGCTGATCATGACCTGCCTTTCTGCAAAGCTTTTCTTGGCAGGGACCCTGCCATGAGAAGCTCAGCAAAAGGCACGGCAGGGGCCCCAAGCAGGGCCCCAGAGTGATTTTAAGCCCATTGGAAAGTGTGACTGGGGGCACATTGTGTCCCCTCTATGCCTGCATTGCTGGTGCACACTGTTGGCATGCACAGCATTGTGCATAGCAACAGCAGACCAAAGGTGCATCTGCAGCTGCACTGCGACGGCATGTCCTTCAGGCTCAGTTTCTGAGCCGAAGCATACGGCTCCTGTGACACCGCCACAGACACAATTGCCAGCCGGGCGGTGGAGTCATAATACAGCAGTGAGGAGGATGCCAGATTGGCGGCATCCTCTTGACTGCCATATTGACAGTTCGGCAGTCAGACCACTAAGATCACAATCAGGGCCCAAGTGTTTAATATCACTTTATTTAATATTGTTGTATGAAATATATTGATCTTTAAAAATGTTTTATTAGTTTAAGTGCTATACATTAGTATATTATAATTAATTATTCCCTATTAAATGTAGTAAGGTGTAGTGTTTTGGATTGGTAACATAATTCAAGAATTATATTTCATTTAATTTAAATTTTTTGAATTTGATGGAAAGTTGTTGGATTTATGGGAGAGTACTGTGAGCAATCAATGAATGTATCTCTTATGATATTTATTAAATTGCCAAATATTTTGTACTTTTAATTTGCTAACTGGATTAATTCCTGGTAAGTTACAAACCCATGCAGCTGTCGCAAATAAACACATAATGCAATGATCAATGCAAATCTCAGGGATTATCCAGTCCTTAAGAAATTTCAAACCTGCTATCCCGCGAAACCACACAACTCAGTACCCCATTTCTAAAATTTAAAAAACAAGTATGAAGTCAAACATTTCAATTATGTTCACTATCTATATAAAAAGATTGACAGGCTGTAAAAAAAATACATCAGCAGCCAAGTGGAATAACTAAACAAGCAACAACATATACCACCTGCACATAAGAAATCATTTTCATGATTTTTTATACTGTTTATATTTCTACAAAGTTCATTCAGTCTCAATATTCCAAAAAACCCTGCATGAAAATTAACTTTATTTATTGCTAAGGATTATACTTTCTCCTACCTTTCTGTTTAGAACCAATGTTTTTAATTGCACCCTATTCTATTCACATACCTGCTATCATACACTCTACTACACTCCATAGATTAACCATGCCACTTATTACAAATCATAAACTCTGCTTCTGAGCAACCATTCCTGCAATACCTAACCTTTTCTAACCTACCTGCTCATCCCACTTGCATAAATCACAATTGGGTGTGACCATCACATTATAAGGTTAGTGAGCAGCCCTGCCAACCTACCACTGTCTCCGCTGGATCAGAGTTCCTGACGGGCTAACGGCGGGTGCAGGTTGTAATCATCCAGGGTGGCGCTGACCTCAGCACCGCCCTACTGATTTCAACCGCGTTCTCTGGAAGCCTTTTCATGGTGGTTTCACCGCCATGAAAAGGCTGGTGGAAAACAGGTGTAGGTGGCCACAGGGAGGCTCCTGCACTGCCAATGCCCAGGGCATGGGCAGTTCAGGTGCCCCTGCCCAGCATCCTCATAATGCACACTGTCTGCTACACATTGCGAGGGTGCTGGTGCCCCATGCGTGTGGCAGCTTTGCCGCCAGCTCGATTACAAGCTTGCAACAATACTGCCGCCGCTTTCCCACTGGGCTGACCAAAATGGGGCCGTCAGGGAGGTCACCACTACAGGGGTTTGGAGTTTGGTGGACAGGTGTTCCCGTCTGCCAAACTGGTAATCGGGGCCAATGGCTCCTTCTGTGTAACTGCTAATTGTATTCTCACAATATCCAAACTCATCCATTTTATTTACATTTCCCATTTTTTCCACTTGGATAAAGGTAGTCAACCATTACTCCTAACTCTTGTTAACTTAATCCACCGCTAGAAACTAGAGGAAATGCTACAGACTGTTTCCTCATAGCATAATACTAACCCAATAACCAACAAATTTACAATGATAATTAATAACCACTAAGTTAACCACCAACTTTGAGGTATGCATTTGTGTGTATTTGTTTTTAATGTCTTAATTTTATATATTTTATTATTTTGTATTTTAACTGCAATGTTTGTGTGTTTTTCACAAATTGTAAATTAATAATGTTTTTGGGTTGTGGTTGAGGTTGAGGTTGAGAGGAGTAGAGTGGGAAATGTTTTAAATGTTAATTTTATTTTTTAATTGATAAATATAATTGGTTAATTTGATTCATAAATACACACATCGTTACATCATCATTTATTTAGAAATAACATCATTATTAGCTTTTTTTTTAAAGAAAAATCTATGGGGCATATTTATACTCCGTTTGCGCCGGAATTCCGTCGTTTTTTTTGACACAATTTCGTCGCAAAACTAACTCCATATTTATACTTTGGCGTTAGACGCGTCTAGCGCCAAAGTCCATGGAGTTAGCGTCATTTTTTAGCGTGGACACCTACTTTGCGTTAATTATATGCAAGGTAGGCGTTCCCGTCTAAAAAATCGACTCCGAGGCATGTGCGTCGGATTTATACTCCCGGGCAAAATTCACGCCCGGGAGTGGGCGGGTCAAAAAAAATGACGTACGGCCGCTTTTGCGCCGTTTTTTAGCGCCTGCAAAAGGCAGGCGTTAAGGGACCTGTGGGCTCTGAAGGAGCCCAGAGGTGCCCTCCCATGCCCCCAGGGACACCCCCTGTCACCCTTGCCCACCCCAGGAGGACACCAAAGGCTGGAGGGACCCATCCCAGGGACATTAAGGTAAGTTCAGGTAAGTGTTTAAAAAAAAAAAATTGTGGCATAGGGGGGCCTGATTTGTGCCCCCCTACATGCCACTATGCCCAATGACCATGCCCAGGGGACAGAAGTCCCCTGGGCATGGCCATTGGGCAAGGGGGCATGACTCCTGTCTTTGCTAAGGTCCCAGGATGCTTGTTTCCAGTCCAGGGAAGACCTGGCCTAGCAGTTCGGGCTGGACTGTTCCCATGGGGAACAGGGTCAAGACTGATTTGCATATGTCTGGGTCCAAACTGGAATGGCATGGGCAGCAAAAAAATGATGGATTAAACCCAGATCTGTGACTGGGGGTGAATGTTTGACAATGTTCAGCATTCCGTCCATCACTTGTTGTTTTTGCATTTGTCGCCCTAAGTTGGAAGGGTATGCCCAGATGTGGGTCCCGTGCTTCCCATGCCACTGGATTCAAGCTAGCCTGGCTGATGAGGGGTAAAACCCTGAAACCGGTCCCAGGATGCTTGTTTCCAGTCCAGTGAAGACCTGGCCTAGCAGTCTGGGCTGGACTGTTCCCATGGGAAACAGGGTCAAGACTGATTTGCATATGGCTGGGTCCAAACTGGAATGGCATGGGCAGCAAAAAAACGATGGATTAAACCCAGATCTGTGATTGGGGTTGAATGTTTGACAATGTTCAGCATTCCGTCCATCACTTGTTGTTTTTGCATTTGTCGCCCTAAGTGGGAAGGGTATGCCCAGATGTGGGTCCCGTGCTTCCCATGCCACTGGATTCAAGCTAGCCTGGCTGATGAGGGGTAAAACCCTGAAACCGGTCCCAGGATGCTTGTTTCCAGTCCAGGGAAGACCTGGCCTAGCAGTTCGGGCAGGACTGTTCCCATTGGGAACAGGGTCAAGACTGATTTGCATATGGCTGGGTTCAAACTGGTGTGGCATGGTCAGCAAAAAAACGATGGATTAAACCCAGATCTGTGACTGGGGGTGAATGTTTGACAATGTTCAGCCTTCGGTCCATCACTTGTTGTTTTTGCATTTAAAAGATGATGCACCTACATTGTGTTTTTAGGTTGTTTGTTTAGCTGAATATCTTGTATTAGTTTTCTTTTAAGGGATTTTATGAACGGTTGTTTTGATATGAATGTGACTCCAATAAACATATTTCTTGACTTTAACTATTTTCTTAGCTAAATAATATATGTATTTTGTGATTATTTGGTTGTGAAATGTTAATAATTATTATTATTTAATTGTTTTTGTATATTGTCTTGTTTGTATTCCTGTGAGGTTAGTGTTGTATGTAAAGGTATATTAAGTGTTAAATGTATTTATTAATTAATATCTGGTTGAATCATTTATTAATTTTGTTAATTATGTGGATATAGTTTTCCATTGAGTTTATGTATGTTTTCATTTCGTACTGTTTTTCGTTTATTGATATTTTTTAATTAGGGTATATTTCTAAATGTAACAGTTATTTTTATGTTTTACAAAATTATTTATTATTTCACATTTATTTCATTCATACAATAACATTTAATGGTATTTATTTGGTATTTGAGTATTCCTATGTTGTAAGCTTATAATTATAAATATATTTGTTATATTTGATTTAATGTATCAACATTTTTTCCAGTACTTAGGTTTGGGAGACAGTAACTGTGATTTAAAAAAATAAAATCCTACATTTTCCTACTGTTGTCTCAAGATAGATTGGGAAAAGTTAACCTGGCCTGTTTATAATCCAAAGCTTTCCCTATTAATGCTCAGTTTGGAGTGGGCATAGTAAATGTGACCATTCAAAGTCCAACACTTTCCTTACTGCTGCTCAGGTTGGAGTGAGACTAGTAAATCTAGCCCCTACAAAGTCCAACACTTTCTCTACTGCTGCTCAGGTTGGAATTGCAACAGTCAATTTGACCCCTCCAAAGTTCACCACTTTTCTTACTGTTCTTCAGGTTGGAGTTGGAACAGGAGATATTATTTTCTTTGACATATGTGTTTTTTCAATTTTTATTTAAATAGAATACTGTTGTTACATTTTTAAGTGCATATTAAATGTTTATTATATTGAAGTTAGAATAGTAAATATTGTGTCCTTGTTTACATTTTATGTATTTCTGTAATGTTTATTAGATTTTGATTATAGGTGCATTGTGAATATTGTTTATAACTTTTGTATTCAATTTATATTATTTTCTATTTTTTAGTATTTTAGAAACATATTTGTAATTTAATTTTAAAGTTTATATTTAATTTTACATTTCTATTTAAAATATTCATTTTCTGTGATTTATTTGATACATTTTGTTTTATTAATGGATTTTATTGTTTTGGTTTTAATGCTTTAATAATTATGTAATATTCTAATTTTGTTTAATTATTTAAAGAGTTTAAAAAAACAATTACATTGATACTTTAGTTTGTGTTTTTTTTTATTATAGGTTGATATGATAATTGTATTTTAATTTTGGAATTTTTATTGCTAAGTGATTAAATATATCTGTGCTTGTTTTTTATTATATTGTATCATTTATTATTTTAAAAATAATATATATTATTTGAAATGAATGTAATAGTAAATACTTTAAAAATATGTACTTACCTGTGTAATATTGACATTTTTGTCCACTAAATGTTTGTAATTGATATTTTTGTACTTTAATAGTAAGTCTGTCAAGTCAATAATTTTGTCTTCAACATTATTGTATGGCAAATTATTTTAGCGTGACATGATATCATAGAAGCAACTGAAGGTTTGTGAATATCCAGTCATATAAATGTATTACTTGTGAGTGTTCACTGCCTCTCCTCTGGTACAACATGCATTTCTACCACTAAACGTGGAAAGTCATCCATACATTAATAATTCATTTTTCCAGAAGAAAGTTTGATTTTTAATATTGAAATAGTTTTTGACCACATTATCTCAGTTTGTTGTTTTAGAAAATAGTTTTTTTTTACAGGAAGAAGAAGTAAATCTGTATAAGAATGGATTTTTAGTTTGTCTAACTAATGCACACATTTACAACTTTAATAACATATAATTTTTACATCTCTGAAAATGTTTATTTTATCTGTAGATTTCCCTCAATGTTATTTGTTTTTGCCCTGGGATAAAGTAGCAACTTCCACTTCATGAACATCTCATATAATAACAATCAAACTTTCTGTTGTGACCTGAAATTTACAGCCCCTGTACCATTTTCCCCATTCTCCTTTTCCTTTATTCCATCTCCCTTCTCATTCTTAAGATTTCCAGGAGACTCTTAACTAATTGTGTGCTTTCTGGATACATTTTGAAACTGTATATTCATCTTTAATTTGCTTTTCTGTAAAGAACGCAGTATGATTTATGTAAAATAACACTACAGAAATTAGCTGGTCTGGATAATAAAATGACTCTCCTCTTTGTATTCTGTTTCTTATACTTTCCATTTACTAATGAGTTCAAACACTTTCCTTTTGAAAGTGAGATAGTTCTAAATTATGGGTTCCCTGAAACAGCTTCCTAAACCTGGCATGGGTGAGCAGTTGAGTGGATATATTGATTGGTAGCTGAAGACGGAGAGAGAGAAACATATAGTTTCAGAAGTGAAAATAAGTAGTTCAGCAACTGACTTTTAAATAAGGAGTTTTTGTAGTAATTTACCTTTGCATGTTGTTGTTGGGAACATTAATATATTTCCCTTTAATTTACCTCCCTTTGCCTAGGAGGCTCTATAAACAGATGTAAAAAGTGCCCTCTCATGAAGATGAAGTAGTATTGTATGTATATGCAATAGATATGATGCACAAAGTCAGAATGGTATAAATTATGCCTGTAGTAACTCAAATTGGTGTTGCTCATGAGTTGTTCATTTATTTATTGATCCACTTACGTGTGACTATAATGCGAGGAATTTTGAAGGACTGCATGTTAGAAAGGATACAAGTATGAAAAAAGGAGACTGTGAATGAACTGTTCAAGGGCATGCAGCGCAGATGTTTTGACTCTCAACAACAAAGTAACCATAAGGGCCAATCATAAAGGTTTTGAAGTGCACTAGCTACAACTAAGAGAACACTTCATTTTCCTCTACATGGATATAATTTGGAGGATAGTGGGGTTAAATGTACCAATCAATTCTGTACATTCTCAAGAGCTCTTTAAGAATTGGAGCATGTGTTGATTTTTATTTTTTTATCATGGCAAAAAAACAGTAACGTGGTTTAGGAAAATATATTCTCAACCTATGTAAATTGAATTCATCCACAAACCTGGGTCATCTATGTTTGTGATTATAAAACATACTGAATTGGTATTCATATATCATGTGTGGTAGCCATAGTTGGATTCACGTACAATGGAAATGTATGTAAATAACTAAACATTTGATCTGAGCAGGCAAGACCTATGAACAGAGTAAGTTACAGGTTTTTGCAGTTCCTTTATTGAATCAAGCCAAAACAAACCCATCACATTCCTAATAATGCATGGCTTGGAAACTAGTGCACTGTTCTTATTTTTTAATGAACAGGAGCACTCCTAACTGGCACTTATCTTACTTCTGGAAATTAGGAGTAGAGAGGAACCAGTAGTGCTTGAAGTATTGGTGTGGGAGCAGGGGGGTGCTGAAATATACCCATAAATTCCTCAATGCAATTTAGATGGAGAAATAACAAAGAATATGGTTGCTTTCAACTGCAAGCTGTCTCATCACTGGCAACTCTGAAGTACAATGTGCTGCTAATTCTTTTAAATGGAAAGCTGTGTTTACTATTCCTTTCTCTTATAGCATGTTTAGGTTGTTTTGTAATTTTAACAGTGAGACTCTCACTGGGGTATGGATGAAAGCAAAATGCAATAATACTCCTGTGGGTGTTTCAAATACACACACAGAGTAGTTGTTTTACAAAATATAGTACCAATCAACAGTAGAAACACAAATCAAGGTATTTAAGTTGAGTGACAGTGAATATTCACAATCTAAAAACTGTTCCAGCACCACTGACAGGTGTACTACAAGTGTAAGTCATTGCAGTGTAATTTCCACATTTTCTCAAAGATTGACATTGTGGAAAAGCAGGATTTGTGCATTGATGGAGGCACTAATATGAACAAATGCCTAGGAAAATCATATATATTTGGCCATTCAAACTATTGATGTCTGTCCATAAACCTTAGCATGCAACACTGTGTGGCATGTTCACTGTTCATTGTTGATAGGAAGCATAGATTATGAATTTTGCCTGCCAAAGCAATGTCTAGTCTGCCTCAATTTGAATGTGCTCTTTACCGTGGATGTGGAAAGGTGGCATTCAGGATGAAAACAAAAAACGTTGACATGAAAATGTATTCATCATTTTTTGCAGTACATTTGCTCTCTTCTTTCATTCTTGATGGGAGTGGATGTTTGAGGTGGGCAGGAGGGGGCTTAGAGGATTTTGCATTTGTTTTTCTAATTGTTACATATGGTTGCCTTAAGTTGTTTACCTTTGTTGTTTCGGCTGTCTTTGATTTTGAAAATGTGAGACCTGTATTGAAAACATGTTGCAATTTCAAAAGAGATATTATAACACTGCAAACCATTTGCTTTCATGTCTGAGGGCATCCTGTTTTCTGCATATTACTGTAAAAGGAAAAAAAAGCCATCCAATTTTGTTCTAATTTTAATATTTTTATAAAAAGAAAATCATATTTGACTAATTGACATTCCATTCACATGCTAAAATTGTCATGTTAGCAGTACATAACGTATATTTTTTTGCTCAATTTGAAATTGTTGGATTTAATAGTGGTAATATTTAATGTAATATCAGTAGCAAAAATTCAAGGTGCACAGGAGAATTAGGACAGTACCGACAGCAGATTGAAATGGCTGCATATTATGGACAATGAGACAAGAAAACAATTGATATGATTTTAGTTGTCCAGTACTATAATTATTGTAAACTTGGTATTCGGTAGATTGAACTATTCAGGGTACTGAGCTAGTTTGTTTGTGTGGTCTGTGCTTCTTAACTTGCTGATGCATCTCTTTAGATGTTTTAAATGCCTTAAGAATGAGAGTCATTGTTTCAGGTTTTATAAGCAAACTTACAAACAAATCCTAAATCCCAAATGGATTCTTTTAGCTCTGCGACATATTCATAGTACTCGTGGACTCCCCAGGTCGCAAGACTGTATACTTAATTGCATAGCGGCTAATTAACAAAGGCGTTTTATGAAAATGTGAAATAGTACTGCTTTAGCCTTTCTTCACATAATGTTAAATGCCTCTCTGAACTGGGCCCAAAATTAGATGATTCTCAAATGAAATGGTTCAAGGTATGTTTATGTAGAATCAGTACAATAAAAAAGGGCTGTGCACTCTTTGCAATTTTACACTTAGGAAACTGGACATTTTGTGGGCAGATAACAAAGGCATTCATGAGTATGTGAAGAAGTGCTCATGTAGTTCTATCTCATGTACTCCTAAATGCTTTTGGTTTTAAGGAATCTGTGCGTATACATTTATTTTACAGTATGTTATGCTATTTCTTTTTGGAGGCTTTGTATATCACCCAGGACATGATCCTGGCACCTATGAAGAAGGGGAACTGGCTGGTCTAGGGCCTTTTTTATTGGAAGAGCCTGAGTTTTAGTTTTTTCCAAAATTATAGGATGGATTTGGCAGCTTTGATGAGTTAGGGGAGTTACTTCCAGGGTTTGAGGATGAGGTAGGAGAATGCAGGGCAAGAGCAAACTTTTGGAATGGTGGTGTTTTGCTTGGGAATCGAAGAAGGTGTGGTTTTTGAGGTATGCTGGTCCATGGTAGTGTGACTCTTTGTATGTGTGACACTTTGTATGTGTATGAGGATTTTTGCTCTTAGGTGACCATTGTTTAGGGAAATATTTGCCCTGATTGAAGATAGTCTTAAGTCAATTTTTAAACTCTCCTGGACTAAAACTGTTCAAAACTGCTTGAAGCTTAGAGGAAATCAGACCCATGTTGCCAGATTTTTATTAACTCTATGGCCTTCTTAATTGTGTGAACACTTCTGTAAATAAGACCTAGGATTTTCGGACTTCTCAACAAAGTTTGCTTATTGTGTGTAATTATTTTATTTATATAATGCAGCCATTTGCTAGTTAATGCCTGGTTCTGTTTTTGATGGTTCCTTGTACCAGACAAAGCAAGTTGCACTGCTCTTACTGGTGGAGTTATATGATCTAAAATCAATTCAGTACTCGGTAGTGGCCCATTCTTTCAAAGTTGCTGCATGGGGCAGCTGCTGCTTTACCATTCCCTATTATAAGATGTGGAGCAGGTGAGGTAGCGAGGAAGAGGCTGCTCTAGGAGTTGAACAACAGGACTTGCGACCAAATTAAATGCACTGCCTTAGTGACTGAGCAATTTTGCATTGCTGACTGGGAAATTTTGCATTAGGATTTACACTCATTGTCTAATGCAAAATGACATTTTCAGTCAGTTTAAAATGTTGTCCTTCCACTCTTTGGTACAAAAGCAGTGGTGAAGGAAGAGTGCTTATTGTCGTGATGCAGGCAAATAAAATGGAGCTCATGCATCTAGTCAAGCAGCAAGAGACATTCAAAGTTGAGGATCACTGGGACTTTCACATCTCTGTTCTCTGATGCCAATGCCCCTGCTACTGTAATAATAGCTACTTCTTTGTGCAAATGCCATTTTGTACTGGTCAGGTACTCCAGATGCTGGTGAACAACTGCGTGCTTATCAATGCATATTTGATCTGTTATTTATGACAGAGGGACTCAAGGTTGATGTCAAAGCGTGATAAAAGATGCAAAAGATACCAAGATCCATGATATATATTGTGCCCCAAGGGGCACAACTGGCATTCGAATGTGAATTTATGCGAACAGGACACTATGGTATTACAGAAGAGACTAACCACAATATGGATAATGCCAATGCTAAATGTGCACTGCAATAATGATATGTAAAGGGGTCATGCCCTTAGTTTCATTGGGATGTGGCCCTATGCAATGAAAGGATCCTTTGCCTTTGCTCTTGTTCCATATTACAGACAATAGGCATGGAAGAAAAAAAAATACATCAGTCTGCGGACTGAGTGCTCCAGAGAGAGGTTTTGAACAGTCAGTGCACCCTTCCTCTTAAGGGCACCTCTTGTGAGAAGGCAAGGAGGTCTGAGGCACCCCATCAGCATTCTTCTGCAGGTGGATGCAGTTCCTCACTGCACCTGCCTGCAGGAGGATTGCTTCCTCCCTTTCAAATTGAGGCTCGGTCCCTGTCTCCCATGAAACGCAGATAGGTGGCTTCAAACATCCAGTTTCCCTTTCTCTAATACACTCTTTTGGTGATTGCACTATGAGCAGCCTACTGACCTTAACAGAATGGACTGCCTTGGGCTGAGCCCAATTTAGGATTCTTAGCAGCACATAGTGGGTCAGTGCACCCTACATAAAATATATAATATGCTCCCAGGTACATTCTTAGTTCTGGAAAAAGAGATGGAATGTGAGTAAATTAGCAGGAAGTGGACATAGTCTCAATAGTTGTGTGCTACAAGTCTAAAAAGGTCAGCCTGTGCTCACCTTCCACATCAGCAGCACCCTATGGCCCACATTTATTAACAATGGTGCACAACTGCGCTAACGCAGTTGTGTGTCATTTTTTTTAACACTGGCTAACGCCATTCCTTAAAACGATCTGTGTGCCATAGTTATGAAATGACGCACAATGGCACTAAGAAATGGTTTGCATCACAAAAAAAAGATGCTAGCTGGTGGAGGATGGCATTAGGTGAAATGGCGGTAGTGGCTCAGAAATGACGTTAGGCTGCTTAGCGGCAAAGTTTCTGCCGCTAATCAGCCTAACGTCATTTGTTGACACACTAACAGCCAAAAAAGTAATCCTGTCTAAGTAGAGACAACAGTCATTACCACTAGCCCAATACCCACCACAGGAGACCAGTGTCCCCTGGGCAAGCCCTACATTCTCGATGCCAGCCAGAGAGCCCATGGAAGGGGCCCCCAGTGGCACACCACACACATACACAAACACTTACCTGTAACTTACCTGAGATGGGCTCCCTCCTCCTGTATTGTCCCTGTGGTGTGGGTGGTGGTGTTGCTGGGAGTTGGGGTGGGCATCTGTGTACCCATTCCATGGTGTTTCTAAATGGAAATGGGCCTACCTGCAATTTAACGCCTGGTCTGACCAGGCATTAGATAATGGCGCTAAAAGGACTTATCAACATTATTTTGGTGCGACTCCCACTTGTGCGTTGTTTCTCCGCTGAGAGTTAAGTATGGCACTGGGGGACTAGTGTCATTTTTAGGACGGGAACACCTACCTTGCATCTCATTGCATCCTACAAAATGATGCTAACTCCAATATTTTGATGCTAGACAGGTCTAGCGTCAAAATATAAATATGAAATTAAGTTAGCACCGCAATAGCCACAAATAAATGGTGCTAAGGTGCCACTAAGCTTCCATAAATATAGGCCTAAGTTAATTAAAAACCAGGGATGTTTGGCACTAATTCAATCATCAACAGGGATTACTTAGAAGGAATAATACATTTTGGTTCTTCATTAACTTATCCAAACTATAAAAACAGTTTAAACACTCATAAAGTGGAGTAGAAACTGCAATTTGTAAGCATTAAAGTGACGATGGGGCTGATACCTTTGCAAGGCCTTTAACAGGCTGTCATGTAATAGTGCTCATACGTGAATGATTTACAAGTGGGCTTTAGATGTTTCAGGGTGTGATTTATTCTGAGTATTCACCAGAGACAGGAGGGCGTGAAGTAACACAGAAGGATGTACACACCTGAAGAGCACATCCTCATCATGTACTGACTAAGGATCACTATGCTTGGAGCAGAGCTCACCGCACTAGTATTACGGGCCACACAGCGCAAGCACAGACAATTTACGCTTGCACTTTGTGGCCCATAAATGGACTGTACATTATTCTGCTCAGTTGGATTGGGGCTGCTGCTGACGAGGAGGGCTGCACCGACACCAGATCTGGATCTAGGCCTCCCTCCTTTCACTGTCATCAGCAGCCCGGGGACAGAGGGAGGTAGAGAGGCAGGCCACTGGCAATGGGGACCCTGAACCCAGGCAGCATTTGAGGCAGATAAGACCTTCCTTGTTTCGCTTTCTCTTCTGTGTGCACACGGAGGCTGGAAATCGCCTTGCACAGTATTTGTATATTGGTGGTGGGGTTTCTGTGGTTGAAAAAAGGAAACATACAGTCAGAGCTCCACTTGAAAATAAACTGTCTCCCCAGAGTCCATGGGAAAGGAAGTGGTGTTCTGGAGACTGGGGGAGCATCAGCTGCTGGGTGTAGTCTTTCAGTGCCCACCAGATGTGTGTGGCCTCAAAGAGTGCCTTAGAGCCCAGTGGCAAGCAAGGCTTTGCACTTTGTGAAGATATACAAGGCTGCTGGTGGTGAGCTGGTTTGCTGCTGACTAGTGCTGTCTGGGCCCTCAAGAAAGGGCGGTCTGATGATGTGTGTAAGTGCAGAGGAAGTGATTGAAAGGCTGGTGCAAGACAAGGGGTGTTCTTGGTCCTCTGTGGCAAGTTTGTGAAGGAGGGAACTTGGTGAAAGGAAGTGTGCAGTACAATTGGAGACGTGCTTGATTTCGGAAGTGCTAAGCAGGGTCTGGCTGCTTAGCACTTCTGTGATCAGGTGCATAATAAGCCATGGTGGTCTGATAGCCAGGTGGCACTACACTGCATGCGGAACTGCATAGAATTCCACAAAGATTTTAACCAACTCCATGGAATTCCACAGAGTAGAACTCCATGAGCTCTGTCCTGGCCTAGTACGGATTCAATATTTTAACAACATTTGACATAAAGAAGAATATAAATGACAATTTTGAACCACAAATTAACATACCATTCATGTGTTCAGTGCATTCATTTTATTACTATACCCTTTCAGAATATTTGTCATTGCAAAATATGAGTTTGCATTAGATGCAGGTGACCATGCATATACACAAAAATATGCATCAGAATCATGTATTTCATGTATTCATGCATGTAAGAGAAGCAATTCTCTATGCTTTGGCTCTTATAAGGCTGACTAGCCCAAAGCTCACCCAGCTGTCAGAGCTGAAAGGTTGTGCTCCTTGTAATCTATATGCAACACACAAACATGTGCTATTGAATCACAAACTCAAGTTTATTCTTCATACACCACAGCCAGTCTACCTTGCTTGTACAGTTCTCCATTTCTCAACTGCCCCTTTCTCTCCCCCATTTCTAGGGTCCCACAGCTCCTTATTCACCTTGTGACGTGCTGCATGCATGTTCGCGAGAACACCACACTTCACCCTCAAGATGTTAATTCCTTTTCAGTTGTAATCTTAGGGCCTGATTTAAGAGGCCCTGGCGCCACTTTAGTACTGCCATAGTGTCATTTCTTTAGGCTAAAATGATGGTAAAGTGGCTTTTCACACAAGCCATATTTACAAAGTGGCGCAATGAATGCATTGTGCCACTTTGTAAACCCTTGCACCACATTATGCCTGCGCCAGTCATAATGTATGCAAGGGGAGCGTGTTCCCCCATTAGGGGACAGGGAGCAAAAAATGGTGTAATGCATCATTTCTTTTGCCACTTTTAACGCCAGCTCAGAGCAAGCGTTAAAAGGGGGCATGCCATTGAATACATGGGCCCCTATGTACTCTGCAAGAGTAGCGCCAAATTTTGGCGCTACTCCTGCAAAGTACATCAATAGCATCAGGATTTCTGATGCTATTGCCCCCTACCCTGCACCATGGTGCGCCGTATTTTAAATATAGCGCACCCATAATAGTGGTGGGGGGTGCTGAGGAGCACAAGGTAGGTGGCACTGCACTGGGTGCAGTGCCACTTTTCTTAAATCAGCCCCTTAGTTCCGTCTCTCTCCACTCACTGAATCCATTATAATTCACCCATTTGTCCCATTCCATCCATCTAGGGCACAGTTTGGTACTCTGATATCTCCCTTTAAACAATTCAAACGGTGACCTTCCTGTGGATGAGTGAGGAGTAATATGAAAAGCAGTTATGCAATCGTGTAATACATCCTTCCAGTTTAAGTTATTTGTTTTGGTAACAAAATGATCTCTTTCAATGTCTTATTGAGCCTTTCCACAGCACCATTTGTTTCTCTGTGATACACTGAACACCTTTTGTGCTCAATCCCACACTTACTAAGGTAAATTTTGAAATCATTTGAACAAAATTGAGGACCATTATCTGTCAGTATTGATCTTGGAAATCTCTCTCTCTTTAAGAAACTTTACCCAAGAATGTCATCACGCTAGTGGATGATATATCATGTGCACTGCTTATTTCTTCCTAACTGGAATAAAGATCCAGTAGAACAATTAGATAGGAAAATTGATGTCCCCCTCAGTGAGCATACTATGTCCATGGCAACCCCATCCCAAGGATGTCCAGGTAATTTTCTACAAACCACAGAAAACCTGTTTTGTTGTGAGAATTTTATCACTGGTATAACACTCTACACAATCTCTCACATTTCTTTTCACCTCCTTATCGGGCCAAGCCACCAAAAATTAGAGTGTACCCTTTCTTTGGTCTTAACAATTTCCATGTGTTCTTCATGTGCTAAAGAAATGAGTATGTTCCTTAAACTTACTGATGGTACCAATCTTGTTCCCCTGAAAAGTAATCCTTTGTTCACCGATAGCTCACCTTTTAACATTGAAGAAGCTTTACCAATAGATCTATGCTTATTAACTTTGATAGCATCAATACCCTCCATAAAAGTACTATATTTTTCTACTTCATTCAGTCATTCACTCTCTGAAATGACTCCTGCAGTAATTTCACACACAGTAATTTCTTCTTCAGTTAGATTATCATGAACCTCTTCATCATCACCTGTTTAAATACTGTACTGTAGAACTAAAATCTTGCAGAGAAATTATCCACTTTCTTATCCTTGCAGAGATTGCATCCACACTCTTTAAAAAAAAAAAAAATTCTCTTAGAGGTTTGTGATCTGATCTGACTTTAAAGTCTGTGTACCACACAAAATTCGTGAATGTGTTCAATGGCAAGTAAATACCCAGAGCTTCACGCAAAGTGACTGACTAGTTTTTCTCAGCCTTCTTCATACCTCTTGATGTATAGACAATCAGTTCCTCCATCCAATTTCTTTTCTAAATTAAAATGGCTCATAGACCCTTTTGACTTGCTTCAGTGCCTATTACTGTTTTGTCTTCTGGAATAAATGCTTTTAAAGCAAGGTGCCGTCACTAAATCATTCTTTACTAATTCAAATTCTTTTTTGCATTCCTCACTCCAGGCAAACTCTACTTTTTTCCCAACAAGGCTCTCAAATTGACTGTCTTTCTTTCATAATTAGGGACACATGTATTATGACATTATGTCATGCCTAAAAAAAGCATCAACTCATCCCTGTTTTTTGGTTCAATCATTTTCAGAATAGTCTCCACTTATTAGTTTTTGGTAAGATTCTTGATCCTTTGATCAGATGGCAAAGATAGTTCACTCCATATAAATCAAACATACAGTTTTCTTCTTTTAGAGTTAATCCAGAACTCATTAACCTTTCCAAAACCATTCCTACACTTAAGTTAAGGCACGTTCTGGCTCATCACTTCCATATATAAGTAGATCATCTTGATAATGTCTGACTCCTTTCAGGTCTTTCAGAACTTCTAACTTTACCCTCTGAAACACTGATGGAGCAGCTACAAGTCCAAAGGGTAATCTCTTGAACTTGAATGCACCCATCCCTGTTATCAAGACCTTAAGATCTTGTGAGACTGAGGGGCTCATTACAAGTTTGGCAGTAGGACAAGCTGACTGCCAAACCCGTGGGGATGAGGTAGCCATCAACTCGACTGACTCACCTCCCCATCGTAGCAGCCTAAATTCAGTGCTGCCATGGCTGACCACAACCCGACTGCCTTCAGCCCATTGGGAACCATGTTCCTGGCAGGGATTGCGGTCTCCTGGCAGTCCTAATGTCAGGGTCGTAATGTGGTAGTTAGACCACCTGGAGTGCGGTGGTCTGACTGCCATAACAGCACTGGCGGTTCTAGGCCCACTAATGTTGGAATGAGGCCCTGAGTCTAATTTGATCTGGTGATATGCAGATGTCATATCTAGTGTAGTAAAAATATTTGCTCATGCAAGTGTGGCTACCAACACTTGAATGTTTGGAAGAGGGAATTTATGTACCTCAACTTCCTGATGCAGTGCTCTCAAAGCTACATATAGATGAATGTCCCTATTCTGCTTTTTGGGCACAACCACAGTTGTTAATCATTCTATGGCCTCTATTGACTCTATTACACCCAAATCAGCTAGTTTTTGCAACTCACTTCTCACCCAATCTTGTGCCCTCACAGGTATAAATCTTAATTTGGCCACCATGGGTACAGCATTTCTCTTCAAACTGATGTTCACATCCTTCAAGACAGCCACCCTTCTCTTGAAATAATTGAGGAAATTCATCAACAAACTTCACCAGTTGACTTTGGATACCTTGGACATTCACTTGAGGTACTGCATTTGGATCTAATTTCACTCCCAACTTTTTTTGATGAAGCCATCCAATTAAATTATCTCCCCTATTTGCAACATGCAATTATCCTACACACTTTATGCCTATAAATGATATATTAGCCATAAACCAATCAGCCATTTCAATCAGTGCCACTTGGATGAACAACTTTGCTAATGTTTCTTCATTTCCAAAATTCTCCTCATATACCTTTTCTGAGACTATTGTAGGAAGTGAGCAAGAGTCTAATTTCATGATAAACTCTTTGTTGTTAATTCTTAAAAATCCCAGAGGGGTGTTCATAAGCTTTATTTCCACAATTACTGTTTGAATCACTTATCTGAAGCACAATATTTTGTACCTCATCATCTGCTTTCTCTTTGTCATTCTTTCTATCTTTGCTTCTACAACATGTTCTAAAATATCCCCTTTTACCACATAGGTGACATGTTACTTTTATTGCCAGATGCTCCCTATCATTAGCTCTGTGGCCCTGTCTTCCACACCTGAAACATTCACCCATGATTTTACTTTTTCCATCTTTTTTCTGTACTACCCATTGTTATCACACTAAGAGATTCCTCTTTTGGTCTTGTCACACTCCCATGTTTTGCATTGTTTAACTCGTTTCAACTTTTGTTCAACACATTTTGCTATGAGAATAACTTCATCTAATGGAGTTCCTCTTTAAGCCATAGTTTCTTATAAAATGACTGCCGCCTTCTGCTATTACCAATGTTGGCGTTCTAACTGCTCTATGCTATCTATCTATCTATGGTGCAGAGGTGTGTGCTTGGCAGCAGGCAGCCTAATTGTGCATCAGTGCTAAGTACGATAGCAGGAGAACCTTACCGTAGTAGATCCCTTTCAAGCAGCACAGCACAGCAACCTTAACTGTGTGACAACTTTGTAAATCTGCCATGAGGAACTTCTTTCTTTTTAGCTCTGGCTTGACATTTTAACTGTCTGAAAGAACTGTTGTTACCAGTTCTCAAATGTAAAAAGAGCAAGATTTTACTCTGCCCTGTTTCTTATTTCTCTCTCACATCGTGTTATTGGCTGTTGTGTATATCATTCCAAACTCCTATGGAGAGTTTGCTTTGAAATGCATAAGGAACTACTTAACAGCTCAAAAGCATATTCAATCATAATACATGGGATTCTTTATCTCATGGATGCATTGCATACAGTAAGTATTTTTTCTTTATGTTTGATTTTGTACCGCAGCAGCCTTTTTAAATATTTTAGTTGGGACTTAAATTACAAGCCAGACCTTATTGGCTTTGCTTTTCAGAGTTGAAAATCTGAAGTTGCATGGTAAGCATGAAAGCGTAGTTGCACGTTTATATTTTTCCTCACTTCTCAGCACTTGGAAAACATTTGTCCTTGTGGACAATTAAACCCCAATAAGGGCTAAACCATCTTGTTTTAAAACCTGACTCGACAACTTTTATTTTGAGATAAATAGACACATACAGTTGGAAGAGGGAACGCTTTGTAAACGTTAGCAATCAGTTACCAGCAAAGGTCAAAACTAAGCATTGCAAACAGTTCCTCTGCCTAATACCCACGTCTCTCCCTCTAAGCTGCAGAAATGAGTTATGATCCTGGAAAAGTATGCATTTTAGTACAGCTTGCACTGCCTTGAGTGGACACTGCACGTGCAGATTTGCATCGACCCATATTTCCTAGTTGAGGATCTGTCATCTGCGAGCCAAGATCCACATTTTGTACCTCTAATTTGCATTTAGGGGAGCAAATGGTTGTTTAAACCAGACTCTCAGCTGTCACAAAAGCAGATGTATTTTACTTTCCATGTTTAGGTAGCTTCATAGTTGCTGACAGATTTTTCATTTAGCTGTGCTTATGCTTGAGCATTTCTTAAGGAAATTGTGCATAGTTTAGTCCTTGAAAAAAATACCAAGCCTCATAGTTAAATACATTTTTGGAACTCCACACACCCTTGAAATTTGCATATGTTAATAAATTCACTTTCGTTTTTGTAAATAAAAAATGATTAATTGTGAATTAATGTTGTATGCAATCCATTGTAAAGAATGGATTTCAGACTAGATTATGATCAGAATAATTTTCCATGCATTATGCAAGGTCGTGTGCAGGCAAATAGCACAGAAATACTGGAGGGAAATTCTGTTGCTTTTTTATTCTCAACCCAGGAATAGCCTAAGGGGTAATCAATCAGCTATTTATTTTTAAATTCTCTTAAAAATGTTTCACCAGCTCAATTTACTTGGCATTTTTATTGGTATTTGGCTCTCTAAAGTAGCGATATAATTAGCTGCGCTAATAATGTTTCTTATGCTTTGCCTTGCAAATGTTACAAATCTCTATAAATTTAGCCTGTGGCAATATAATAATAACAGTAAGGCCGTCAGGCATCTTTGTAAGTGCTGGACAGAAATAAGTAAAATAAATCAAACAACGGAATTCCTAAGGAATTGCAAAGGGGTGCTTAAACGCAAAAACATGTCCCTTAAATACTACCACGGGGTACTTAACATAAGTGAAAAAGCGAGAAATAATAATCTTTCCTTTTCAGTTGTTTCACAATTTGTTAAAAAGTTTTATTTTTAGGAACCAGATAATTATGGGAAGAACCAAATTGTCAGAATGTGGGTTAGGGTTCGGTGCATGAGGATGTGAGAGAATAACAAAAGGCAGTGGTGTAACAGACAAAAACCTCTAGAGGAGTAAGATCATTCTGGATAAAGAAGTGATTATGGTGGTCATTACAACCCTGGCGGACGGTGTTAAAGCAGCGGAAATACCGCAAACAGTCCGGAGGACAAAAAAAGGGAATTATGACCCTGGCGGAAACCGCCAACAAAGACGGCCACTTTAACACTTCGCCCACCACGGCGGTACAGACAAGCAGCACGGCGGTCACCGCCAACAGACAGGCGGAAGACAATGTACCGCCCACACTATTACAACCTGCCAATCCGCCACCTTTTCCGGGGCGGATTCACCGTGGATAAAAACACGGCGGAAACAGCTTTTGCTATGGGAAAACGCTCACCTGAACATATCCCACGAGGAACGACGACTCCATGGAGCCGGAACTCCAAATACTCCCTGCCCTTGTGTTTCTGCTCTTCTACGACCAACAGCTACGTAGGCGCCGCAGACAACGGTGAGTACTGCACCTACGACATGGGGGGGAGAGGCAAAAGTTAGGGGGACACACACCAAACACCCCCACAGTCGCATATTACAACATACACACCAATGCATTCCTAAAAATCACAGTAACAACCCACAATCCCCCCGGAAGAATGAATACACAAAGCGAAAATCGGTCAAACAATGTAATGTGCCAATATACATGTCATACAAAAATATACAGATATATATTTGAAAATCAGTCAGAATTATATACAAGACGAGAAGTAGTGCAGATATGTACATAACAATGTCCGTGCACCATCAGTCCAAAAATACATGGGCGAGGCCCACAATCGGAGAGAACACTGCCGGGGCATCAGATAGAAATTCTACAGGCACCTCAGGGGGAAGGGGGGGCACCTCAGCCGGATGACTGCAAAGCCAGATCCACGACGGGGCTCCATGCCCATTCATGCCCTCCTGGGGAGTGCAAAGCCACAGTCTCTCAAGTCTCTACAGTGGGTGGTTTGCCCACTGTGCCATCCTGGGGAGTGCAAAGCCACAGTCTCTCAAGTCTATACAGTGGGTGGTTTGCCCACTGTGCCATCCTGGGGAGTGCAAAGCCACAGTCTCTCAAGTTGCTGCAGGTCTCTACTGGTACTGGGGGGGACTGGTGCCCAGACTGGATGAGTCTCCCCGTGAAATGTCGTGTCCTGTCACTGTCCCAGCTGCACATGGGATAAGGATGCCTGATGTGGCGGGCCATTCATTCCTACCCGGTGCATTGGCCTGCTCAGCGGTGCTTTGCCATGGCGGTCTTTGCCCTGTTCAGCGGTGCTTTGACATGGCGGTCTGTGCCCTGTTCAGCGGTGCTTTGACATGGCGGTCTGTGCCCTGTTCAGCGGTGCTTTGCCATGGCGGTTCAGGACAGTTCAGCGGTGCTTTGACATGGCGGTTCAGGACAGTTCAGCGGTGCTTTGCCATGGCGGTCTGTGCCCTGTTCAGCGGTGCTTTGCCATGGTGGTCTGTGCCCTGTTCAGCGGTGCTTTGCCATGGCGGTCTGTGCCCTGTTCAGTGGTGCTTTGACATGGCGGTCTGTGCCCTGTTCAGCGGTGCATTGACATAGCGGTCTTTGCCCTGTTCAGCAGTGCTTTGACATGGCGGTCTGTGCCCTCTTCAGCGGTGCTTTGCCATGGCGGTTCAGGACAGTTCAGCGGTGCTTTGCCATGGCGGTTCAGGACAGTTCAGCGGTGCTTTGACATGGCGATTCAGGACAGTTCAGCGGTGCTTTGCCATGGCGGTCTGTGCCCTGTTCAGCGGTGCTTTGCCATGGCGGTTCTGATAAGGACATTGGTGTTTGGCATGACGTTTCATCATTGCCCAGCGGGCTGTGGCAGCCGGAGCCCTCCAGGGCACTGACTCCGGTGGTGGCGGTGGTCTCCTGACCAGTGACGATAGTGGGGCTCTCCTGGGCACTGACTCCGGCGGTGGCGGTGGTCTCCTGACCAGTAACGATAGTGGGGCTCTCCTGGGCACTGACTCCGGCGGTGGTCTCCTGACCAGTGACGATACTTGGGCCCTCCTGGGCTGTGACTCTGGCGGTGGTCTCTGGACAAATGACGATAGTGGGGCCCTCCTGGGCTGTGACTCTGGCGGTGGTCTCCTGACCAGTGACGATACTTGGGCCCTCCTGGGCTGTGACTCTGGCGGTGGTCTCCTGACCAGTGATGATAGTGGGGCCCTCCTGGGCAATGACTCTGTCGGTGGCGGTGGTCTCCGGACCAGTAACGATACCTGGGCCCTCCTGGGCTGTGACTCTGGCGGTGGTCTCCTGACAAGTGCTGATAGTGGGGCCCTCCTGGGCTGTGACTCTGGCGGTGGTCTCCGGACCAGTGACGATAGTGGGGCCCTCCTGGGCTGTGACTCTGGCGGTGGTCTCCGGACCAGTGACGATAGTGGGGCCCTCCTGGGCTGTGACTCTGGCGGTGGTCTCTGGACCAGTAACGACGGTGCTGGCGGTTGTGTCTCGACCGCCGGAAATGATGGCGCACTTCTCCGCCGTGACACTCACAACAGGCTGGGCAGACTTCCTCTGGCCCTTCCCCACCTTTGGTGGAGTCACAGCTGACTCTCCAATCCCCTTGGAACCCATGTCAGCTGTTTTCCCACCTGGAGTCTTAACACGGTCCCGTCGTCCACTCTCCAATTTTATTGCCTTTACAGGGGGTGGGCTGCCAGTGCCTTGGCTCCGGGTCCTACTGCCTGCCCTGGTGGCCGGTGCACTCCAAAAACCTTGAACAGGCACCACTGGTATTGGAGGCTTTTTGGCTGAGGCGCTACGACGGGACTGATGAATTGGAGGGGGTAGGGTGGGGCAAAAAGGTCAACTTTACAGAGGGACAGTTTCTGACGAACACTGGGATTGGTAGCTGGAGGGGGTCTGGGAGTGGAGGAAGAGGAGGAAGAGGAGGTGGTTGTCGGAGGTGTCACTTTAGGTGTTTTGGGTGCAGATGCAGGTAATGGAGGTTGTCGTGAGGTGATTGCCGGCGTTTGTGTACTTTGGGAGGGGGCGTCACAGACACACTTGGAGAGGACACAGGGGACGTGTAAATGGCAGTGGAGGTGGTGAGTGCAGGTGAGCGGGGTGTGGTGCTGGGTGTACTGGTGCGAGTCCTAGTGGCTGTAGATGTAGTGCATGCAGGTGAGAGTATAGACGACACTGGGAGGGAGGAGGGAGAAGAGGAGGAGGGGGACACAGTGGAGGCAGTGGATGTTGTTGTGTCTGTATGTGGGTGAGGCTTGCGTGAGTGCTTGTGGTGTGTGTGGTGCCTATGTTTGCTTGAGCTACTTGGGTGTGTTGACTTGTGTGCATGCTGGTCTGTAGGTGTGCTTGGGAGGGGCTGGGGTACAGGAGATTGGGTCTGGGTGGAGGAAGTTGGAGGGGGGAGGCTAGACACAGGAACAATTGCTGCCATCAGTGCTAAGGCCAAAGATTGCAGGGTTCGCTGAAGGACAGCCTGACCAGAATGAATGCCCTCCAGGAATGCATTACCGTGTTGCAACTCTCGTTCTACACCCTGGATGGCATTCACAATGGTAGACTGCCCAACAGTGAATGACCTGAGGAGGTCAATGGCCTCCTCACTGAGGGCAGCAGGGGTGACTGGGGCAGGGCCTGAGGTGCCTGGGGCGAAGGTGATGCCCACCCTCCTGGGTGAGCGGGCACGGGGCGAATGCTGAGGGGCTGCTGGGAGGGTGGTGCTGGTAGGGGAGGTGGCGGCTGTACCTGTAGAGGTGGGGGGCACAGATGGTGCCGCCACCACAAGGGAGCTCCCATCGTCGAATGAGTCTGTGTCGCTGCTTGGTGATCCGGTGGCCGACGTGAAGCTCCCCTCGCCCTCCATCCCACTGGTGCATTCAGAGTCTGTGGTGTGGCCCTCCATGGCCATGTGGGATGCAGCTCCCTCGTGCTCCGGTGCCACTGTACCTCCGCCTGTTGATGCTGATATACAAAAGGACAGGGAGAGCAGACAAAGGGGGGGGAGACAGAAGAAAGAGGGTTTTAGTGCATGGCATACCGCTACCGTTGGCGGACAAGACAAACGCAGATGCCCCCTGCATTACGCTGTGCTCCTGCCCTCTGCACATGCAATTTCTGGGATATGGCCTATATGGCAATGGTGGACATCGGCGCACATGGATGCCACAGGGGCAACTATACCTCGACTTGGCACTCTGCTGAGGTGGGGTAGAGTGCCACATGGGCTACATTACGGAGGGGACTTGCCTACCTAACTCACCCTGGCCTAGGGACACCCACAGCCCACCTCCCCCACTCAGACACCGCCACTGCACGCAAAGTCCGCAGAATGAGGTTGTACTCACCCCCTTGTGTCTGCTGTGATGCCCTCAAGCGCCCATCCAACTCCGGGTAGGCCACCACCAGGATCCGGAACATCAGGGGGGTCATGGTGCGACGGGCACCCCTCCCACGTTGGGAGGCCATCCCCAGCTGAGCCTCCGCCATCTTCTTGCTGCAGCGGCGAATGTCCTCCCATCTCTTACGGCAGTGGGTGCCCCGTCTCTGGTGGGCCCCCAGGGTCCGGACCTCTTTGGCGATGGCACGCCAAATGTCCCTCTTCTTGTGGACGCTGACCTACATGACATGCACAAGGAAAGAGGAACAGTCATTACCAACTGCACCGTCGTTGTGAGTGGCCCCCTCCCTACTCTGGCCATGTGGCCCATTCATTCCCATGCATTAATGTTCTATGGACTCTGCCCCCTTCCCTCTTCCAACCAGCCCTCTTCACCCAGGCCTAGCCCATACAACGTGCTCCCTGTGTACTAACCTGTTGGTCTGGAGGACCGTAGAGTAGCGTGTACTGGGGGAGGACCCTGTCTACCAGTTTCTCCAACTCCTGTGCAGTGAAGGCAGGGGCCCTTTCCCCAGACGCAGCAGCCATCGTCGCTTCCAGACCAAGGTCACAGCAGCACTTGCAGTGTAGGTCCTCTCCTGTCGAAGGTCAGGTATGTAGTGATTGAACAGATAGAAAATGGCGGTGACGTCCGCAGCGGTGACGTCCGCATCGGTGCGCATCATCACCGCCGGCGCACCTGTTCATTGGCTCCTGGGACCCATAGGGTCCAATGTCAACCAATGCAGCATTGCGCCGCGGTCTACGACCGCCTACCGCGACGGTGTGTAACGCCAGTGCAGTTACCCCACAATCCCATTGTCCCAGTTTAGAGGTCAGGCAGCCGCCATTTCAGGGGCCCACTTGGCTTCATTACATACTGCGTCACACATAGCTAGGCCTACACTCAACACACATACAGGAAGGGTTATGTGAGTGCTGTAGTCTTGTGTGTGACTGTGGGTACATACCTGGAGGACTAATGACTGGTTCTTCGCTGTTGTCCTTAGTAGGCACCGTCTGCTGGGACATATGAGAAGATGGCGGAATCCTCCGGTGTACCGACCGCTGGTGGACCTGTTGACAATGGAAGAGCGACATGTCATCGTAACCTACCGATTTGACCGTGCCACAATCCAGGAACTATGTACCCAGTTGGAGCCAGACCTGATGTCACCAATCCACCATCCGACTGGAATCCCCCCTGACGTGCAGGTGCTGTCAGTGCTCCATTTCCTTGCAAGTGGGTCATTTCAGACAACAGTGGCCATGGCATCAGGGATGTCCCAGCCTATGTTTTCCAACGTCTTGTCCAGAGTGTTGTCTGCCCTGCTGAAACACGTAAGGAGATACATCATTTTCCCTGAGGTGGAGCATTTGCCTACAGTGAAAGGTGACTTCTATGCCCTTGGACATATCCCTGTCATAGGTGCTATTGATGGGACCCATGTAGCTCTGGTCCCCCCCCACAGGAGTGAACAGGTGTACAGGAACAGGAAGAGTTATCATTCCATGAATGTCCAGATGGTCTGTTTGGCAGACCAGTACATCTCACAGGTAAATGCTATGTTCCCTGGCTCAGTGCATGACGCCTACATCCTGCGGAATAGCAGCATCCCTGATATGATGGCTCAACTCCAGAGGCACCGTGTATGGCTTTTGGGGGACTCTGGTTACCCCAACCTTTCGTGGCTACTGACCCCAGTGAGGAAGCCCAGGACCAGGACCAGGGCAGAGGAACGCTACAATGAGGCCCATGGGCAGACTAGGAGGGTGATCGAACGCACCTTCGGCCTCCTGAAGGCCAGGTTCAGGTGCCTCCATATGACAGGTGGATCCCTATTCTACTCACAGAAGAAGGTGTGCGACATCATCATCGCCTGCTCCATGCTCCATAATTTGGCATTGCGACGCCAGGTGCCTTTTCTGCAGGAGGCTGATCCAGATGACAGTGTTGTAGCAGCTGTGGAGCCTGTGGACAGTGATGAGGATGAAGCTGATGAAAAAGACGACAACAGGGAGTCAGTCATACAGCAATATTTCCAGTGAGACACAGGAGAGAACATTTTCATTTTTAGCATTACATTAACTTTCACACGTCTACCTCTATCCTGTTTTTCGATTTAAGTCAACATTTGGTAACTGAGTTGTACCCTTCCATTACAGTTTCACAGGTGTGGTTACCTACGTGTCAACTGCTTGTATCCTTCAAGGGCTTGTGATGTGTGACATAGGTATGTTAGCTTTAGAATGGTACACCCATTATGACACTGTCATTGATAATACATTTTTACTAAATCACAGACTGACTCCAGATTGTTTTGTGTTTCAAGGGTGTTTATTGAAGTGCTCAGATATGGGAGGGGGTTGTAAAATGAGGATGGGTGATGGTGGAGGAATGTCCATGGCAGAGTCCAGTCTATTAGTCTCACAGGTGCACTGCCCATCTGGGCATAGGAAGAGGAGCTGGGGCAGTTAAAGTATGGACAGGGTAACAAAGTGGGACAGTGGGAGGACAATCAGGGTGGTGTCATTTCCTGGCGGGGGTCTTGCCATCTTGCTCTGTCCTGTTCCTGGATCTCAGGGACCGCTTGCGTGGTGGTTGTCCATCTGCAGGGGGTGGGGTGCTGGTGTGTTGGTCCTGTGGCGGGGCGTCCTGTCCACTAGCGCCGGCGGAGGTGGTGGGCATTTCATCGTCCTGGCTAGTGTCAGGGGCCCCTTGGAGTGCCACGGTGTCCCTCAAGGTCTGCTGTATGTCCTTCAGCACCCCTACGATGGTGCCCAGGGCGGAGCTGATGGTCCTGAGCTCCTCCCTGAACCCCAAATACAGTTGGTCCTGCAGGCGCAGAGTCTCCTGCAACTTGTCCAGAACCGTTGCCATCGTCTCCTGGGAGTGGTGGTATGCTCCCATGATGGAGGATAGGGCCTCGTGGAGAGTGGGTTCCCTTGGCCTGTCCTCCCCCTGTCGCACAGCAGCCCTCCCAGTTCCTCTGTGTTCCTGTGCCTCCGTCCCCTGGACCGTGTGCCCACTACCACTGCCCCCAGGTCCCTGTTGTTGTTGGGGTGGTGGGTTAGCCTGGGTGCCCTGTAGTGGTGGACACACCGCTGATTGACCTGTTCTGGGTAGGGAGGTTTGGGCCCGCTGGGTGGGTGCTGTGCTGGTGTTACCGGAGGGTGGAAGGTCGGTGTTGGGCTGTGCCCGTGCAAGGGGAACCGACTGTCCCGAGGCCCACGATGGTCCGGGCTGGTCATCAGGATCCAGTAGGGCAGAGCTGCTCTCGTCACTGTGGGCCTCTTCTGGGGGTGGAGTGGTGTTGTCTGGACCCTCTGGTGTGGTGATGGTCCTTCGGGTTCCTGCAGGGGCATAAGAGCATGATTATTGCATGTGTGTGTAATGGTGTGCAATGGGTGGGTGTTTGTGTACCCCAGTGCATGCATTCCTGTGTGTGAGTTTGTGTGATGATGGTTGGGGGGGGTGTACTGGGTATGTGCAGTGGGCATGCTTTAGTGAGGGGTGTCCATGCTTAGTTGTGTCATGCAGGGCTTGGTGTTGGGATGGGTGGTTTGTGTCATGGGTAGATTAGTGAGGAGTTGTAGTGATAGGGGAGGGGGTGAGGGAGGGGGTGTGTGATAGCATGCAGGTAGGGTGGGGGATATGATAGTTAAGATTTGACTTACCAGTGTCCCATCCTCCACCGACTCCTGCGAGGCCCTCAGGATGCAAGATGGTCAAGACTTGCTCCTCCCATGTTGTTAGTTGTGGGGGAGGAGGTGGGGGTCCACCGCCAGTCCGCTGTACCGCGATGTTGTGCCTGGAGACCGTTGAACGCACCTTCCCCTGTAGGTCGTTTCACCTCTTCCTGATGTCCTCCCGATTTTTTGGGTGCTGTCCCACGGCGTTCACCCTGTCCACTATTCTGCGCCATAACTCCATCTTCCTGGCTATTGATGTGTGCTGTACCTGTGAGCCAAATAGCTGTGGCTCTACCCGGACGATTTCCTCCACCATGACCCTGAGCTCCTCCTCGGAGAAGCGGGGGTGTCTTTGGCGTGCCATGGGGTGGTGTGGGTGATGTGTGGGGTGGTGTATGTGGTGATGAGTGTGGTGAGTGTAGTGGTGTGTGGTGTTTTGTGCGTGGATGTTGTGTGGGTGATGTGTTGTGTGCCTCTGTGTAGTGGGGTTGTCTATTCTGTGCTCTCTCTCTGTCGCCTTCGTGTCTACTTTTTGGTCGTAGGGGTTTGTGGGTGAGGTGGGTGGGTGTTTTATATTGTGTTTGGTGTGTGGGAGTGTTATTTGTATGTGTGTCAGGTGTGTGTATTTTGAATTGTCCAATGTGGCGGTGTTTTGTAGATGTGTGTGTATTTTGAGCGCGGCGGTGTGTACCGCCAATGGAATACCGCGGTTGAAAGACCACCGCGTGGATTCGTGGGTGGTAATAGCATGGGCGTGTTTCTGTTGGCGTGGAGGTGGAAGATTTGTTTCCGCCAGTTTATCACTGACCTTTGGTGTGGCGGTGTTGTGTGGGTGTCTGAATTTCGGCAGATTCCAAGATGTGTGTCATAATAGCTGTGGCGGAATGCCGCCGCCGCCGCAGTGTATTGGCGGTCTTCTGCACGGCGGTAAGCGCCTTTTACCGCCAATGTTGTAATGACCCCCTATGTGTTTTGTCACCAAGTAGATTATTAAGAGTGTTTAATTACTCACTGGTGACATTACAATTATGTATGTCTGTATTGGTGAACGTTGATGTTGCTTCCAGTACGTGGTTTCTAGGGGTTCTGAGTAGAGGTTCGAGCTGAAGCGGATATGCATCAGATGCCAGCAAACCTAGAGGTGACCATCTTCATGTACTGGTGGAGGTTTGATAGGCAGGGAAGAAATCAGTGGATATAATTTCTGTTGAATCCTATACAAGACATCATGGTGCGAATTACAGTAGGCTGGTTGAATTTGTTGAAGGCAGTTGAGAGTACCAAAATTGTTAACATAAAGGGGTCAACTGTGTGTGGTCACGAAGGTGTTGTATACTACGTGTATGATGGCAGGTTGAGTGTTCTACATGATCTGAAAGGGATTGTCAAGGTATTCAAACGTAGAGTGAAATCTATATTTATGCATGTGCACTTGCCATAATGATATAATGGTGTCATGATACGTGGTCCTGGCTAACATTGATTAAAGGTAGGGGTTTATGGGGGTTGTGGCTGGATGCCCCAGTCTGAGGCCAAGGAACTCATCTAGTGGTCGGTGTTCCTGGGCTGCAACATCAAAGGGTGGTTGAAGTCCACATTTGGGTTCTCAGGCATCGCCACAGGGATCCTCTTTCCATGCATATTCTTCCACTTTTCTAGATGGGGTGAGGCCTTATTGTTTGATGATATTTGTCCTCTTCATGCTCTTGTGGGTTTTGGGACTTGGTGGTACTGAGGAGTGGCCTCATCTTGTGAGAAATTGAGAGAATGGTGAAAGCCAGTGACAGCATAGGTGGACGGCATCTTGGAATGATCCAAAGAAATTTTAATTTTCTGCACAAACCAAAATGGCTATGTTCACAACTTCTTTCAGCGGAGTGGAAGATGAATACTCAAACCAATACGGCAAATATACTTCCTGAGACTTTTTTTTCTGTTCTTATTTATCCCATATTCTGTATCCAACTATTTAAGGCTTTGATCATCTCTGCTCACTGCATTGTAATGCATTCAGAAATAGTTTAAGCAATTGATGTCCATTTTTGTCCATTAAGTATTCCTCTAGTTTTCTTTACTGTGGATTTTACAGTAATTATTTTGTTTATGTCCTGTTCCTGAGCCGTTCTATCAGCAAAGTCATCTAGTATCTAGATTTCTCCTGTTAACTTCTACTTCTACCTTTACACCACATCTTGCCCAGGAGAACGTTTATGACTAATATGCTTTCTCTTCTCAATGGCCCTTCTTAGGACATACCTGCTCCTTCATGCTTATTTTTATGGGTGAAGAGGCACAATGGCTAAAAGAGAGTATTTCCCACTCTGCAGACAACTGATGTACCAGTGCCTGACAAATTGGTTGATGGTAATCAATATTCTGCTGCGATATTACAATATTCATGTGGGCTTATAAACTCATTAGAGCACTGTACAGGGTCCAAGGCAAGGCTACAGCGAAAGAGTGAGTGGAGATGCACCTGGTTTCTAGGAGAAGTGTACTTTTCTGCTTTGCAACACAGTGTTCTATAAAGAGGCGCATCTTCAAATATTTCCTTAATTGAAGCAAAGTTGAGACCATCCTGATGTTGTTGAATATTGTTGTAGATCCAGAAGGTGCCCCTGCCTTTCTTTTTGTTTACTTTTTTGTGTACAGTGTGATGGTGCCCTAGCCTAGTTGTGAGCATGAGGAAAATCCACCAGACATGGTGCACTTCTTAGCTGTTTAAGCAGGGATACTGGTCATCAGAGTTTTGTAAATTAAGCTAATAGTCTTGAAGATGGTAGAAATGGGATTTCTGGTTGGCTAGGGTATGCACCTAAGACAGGCAAAACCCACCCACTATAGTTAGGGTAAGGGAGTTAACCCTGCTCACCGCCTTGGTAGCTTGGCACAAGCAGTCAGGCCTATCCCAAAGGAAATGTGTAAAGTGTTTTCACAACACCCACAACACATGTGACACACTATCCCCACCACAAAGAAAACACAACAACAAGTTATGTATAAATAAACAGTATTGTACACAACATAATTAGACCAAACACACCGTCAGTAATATCCTGCTACCCAAGCAGTTGTCAGAACGTTATACAATAGTTACTCTGCAGAAACCATCAGTAGTCACACATTACACACAGGTTACTTATTATTCTGCAACATAAGCAGTAGTTAGGAATCACATTACTGAAGAAATGCACTTGTCATAAAAATATCATAAATGCCCGTACCAGGAACATTAGAAAGCATATGACAAGTCATATAAACAGATCACCATAGAATGCCCATAAAAGGAACATTAGTAAAGATATGGTACCTCATTAAAAAACGGTTAGCGTAACATTCTCAGCAAGCCAATAGAAGGAACATCAGAGGAATACGTGGCAAGTCATTAGCAGAAAACGCACAGCTTAAATGCCCCAATGAGCATGTGCCGCCAAAAGTACCATTCCTATGCTGAAAAAGGCAGGTCTAGTGCTGTGAAGTACACAAGGGTGCCCACGCTACTCCTCGGAGCACAATGTTGTGGTATTAGGGGGAGGGGGATGGCACGCACCTCCTCCAGTTTTTATGTTGGGCCCCTCCTGAGGCCCGTGATCTCTGGGGCCACCCTGGACCACAACCGACCCTTCAAAAGGGGGGGAGGGGCAAAGCCATAACAACACTTGGGGGCCCTAGAAGGGACATGGTGGTGTGGGGGGCCTCCATCAGGGCTCTGATGGGGTAGGGGGAACCTCTGACGAGGCTTCCCCCCCCACCTGTTCCTCAAAGCACAGATGAGGAGCTCAGTGGGGCGGGGAGCCTCCGATGAGGCTTCCTTACCCGCCCAATCTCTCCCACAAAGGAAAAGGCCTCACCCAGGCCGCAGCGGTGATAGACCCTAAATTAGGGCCTTCTAGTGCCCCGGGGGTGCTCCTCAGAGCAGACCTTGCCCCGGGGGCACCGATAGGAGCATGCTCGCTCCAATGCCACTTTCCTCGTGCCCCGAGGGCACAGGACAGCACAAACCACTAACACTTGACGAGAGTTTCCTGCCTGGGCTGCGGTGGTGATTCTTGGTATCGGCAAATCGATTTCAAAGCGTGAAAGGATTCAAAACAAAAGCACTCTCTGGGTGTTTTTAGCAAATAAAGTGTGGTGCTCACCAGGCACTCGGACAGCAGGTAGAGTGCTTCTTAAGGCACTATGCCATAAACAGGGAAGCGCTCCTCGTGTGGTTCCGGAAGTTGCAGGGGTCAGGGGCCACAGCGCCCTGCCCCTGGGGGACACAACAGATGGAGCACAGGGCAGCAGGGCCCAGCAGCAGGCCATCACAAAGGGTTGCAGGCAGTTGACAGTTCCTCCAAGTGACCAAGCAGGACACAGGTCAGCACAGCAGCAGCAGTCCAAGGCAGTTCCTGGAGAGTCCCTCCAGCAGTATTCTGTGTCCAGGTACAGGTAAGTTTCAGTTTCAAAGTGTCTCCAAATTGTAGGGAAAATCCCCTGTACTTATACTCAGTTTTGCAAGAGTTTCACAAAGAAGGGTAGAGGAGGTTCCAACCAGTTACAACTGGTTCTGGGAGTGCTCTCTCTCTCCTCCAGCAAAGGCTCCAAACATCAATTGGGGGTAAACGACCCTTTTGTGTGAGGCCAGGGCTCAGCCTTTACTCATGCATGTGTGCCCCGCCTCCCCCTTCTCTCAGCCAAGGAAGACTATTCCAAATGCAGATGCACCTCTGTGACACCTCCACCCTCCCTGTGTACAGGCTGTCTGAAAAGTATGCACAAAGCACAACTGTCACTCTGCCCTAACGTGGATTGGAGTCAAGCTGCAAAACACAGAGTCATAAACACAGAGAAATGTTCACTTTCTAGAAGTGACATTTCTGTAATTGTAATAAAAAAATCCACTTACACCAGTAAGTAGCATTTCTCACTACCATCACAATCATGTCAAACATACCTACGCTACCCCTCTTAAATCAGACAATACCCCCTATACATAAAGCAGGGCATTTCCAATGCAATCCTATGAGAAGGCAGCACTCACAGCAATGCGAAACCAAACAGGCACATGTCCTGCCTTCTACATATAGCACCCTGCCCTTAGGTCTAGCTAGGGCCTCCCTTAGGGGTGACTTACATGTAGTAAAAGGGGGGTTCTGGGCCTGGCAAGTAAATTTAGATATCAGGTCCCTGTGGCAGAAAACTGTGCATGCAGGCCTGAGACAGGTTTGAAAGTCTACTTCAGTGGGTGGTGCAAGCAGCGCTGCATGCCCACTAGTATCATTTAATTTACATGCCCTGGGTATAGGAATACCACTGTACAAGGGACATACAGGTAAATTAAATATGCCAATTAGGTATAAGCCAATCATACCAACTTTAGAAGGGAGAGTACCTGCACCTTAGCAATGATAAAGTGCTCAGATTCCTAGAGCCAACAGTGAGAGGTCCGGAAAAATAGGAGGAAGGAGGCAAAAAGTCAGCGGATGAACCCGAAAAAAGGGCCAAGTCCAACAAGTTATCTCAGTGGCTAGCATGCTTCTCAGAGGATGCTTTGATGAAGGCTCAGGGTAGGATATGATTGGAAAAGGAGTGGCTTTGAGGGAGTTCAGTATGTTGGTGAGACCCATGAGTGATAGGAGTTTAAGAATATCCATTGCATGATGTTGCATAGTGCAGTGGTTCCCAACCTTTTGATTTCTGTGGACCCCCACTTTAACATTAATGGTACCCAGGGACCCCCACTGAATCATCATGGGAATCCGGGGACCCCCGCCTGAGTCATTACTGGAAGTTGGGGACCTAATTTGTCAATATTTATTAATATTTTTTAATTTTCTAGGCTCTCGCGGACCCCCTGAGAAGGCTTTGCGGACCCCCAGGGGTCCCCGGACCAAAGGTTGGGAACCACTGGCATAGTGGAATGAGTGCTGGGACAGATGTAGGCTTGGTACAGTCAAAACCATGTCACATTTTTTTTATCTTTTCAGGGGACAAGAGGTTGATATTGCTGCACTATTGTAGTTTGGGATAGATGGATATCAGAGGGTGTTTGTGAGGTGCTTGGTATTCTTAGAGATCCTTCTTTTCTTGGCTGCTTTGTAGATAATGTTAATATAGTTTCTGCCTTTGTTGTCTGTTTTTGAGCAGAGAGATTTCAGTTGTGTGAAGTCCTCAATAAATCTGATTTATTCTTGGTGTTGTTAATGACTTTTGTCAGACCCCCCCTACCATCTACATAAAGCCACTTCAGGTAGGTCAAAACACAATTTTAAAATACTCTTTGCTCATCCCCTGGTAGGTGAGAAACAAGCATCAGGCAATCCATCTCCAATGAAGCAAGTGATAAGTTTAAGCAGTTTCAATAATCTCAAAGTAAAGAACAGAACATGGTCAAAGTCCCAAAGGAGTTTAGTAAAATAAGGAAAAACACTAATGAGCAGAGAGACACTAAGATCATTAGACCATGTTGAGGGAAACTAGAAAAAATCATTTACTATGTAAAACCAATAGATAATACTGGACCAAAATCTAGATGTAGTATCGCGCAGACTGCAGTAGAGTGCAGATCAAATAGACTAAGCAGGTTGTCTCAGTGAAAGGTTTTACCTTCAAACTTAGGGCCTCATTATGGCTTTGGCAGTCTGACTGACGGACCCCCAAAGCTGCGGGGTGACGCTGCCATCATAACGGCAGCCTCACCCCGTTGCATTATCTACCAGGCTGACTGGTAGAAACGTCAAAATATGATGTTTCTGGCAATCAGCCCTGTGGAAACAGTGCCAGAGTATTGGCTCAAGCTTCCTTAAGGGATCTGAGGCACAGCACCCTTGGAGAGCAGACAGTGTGCATTCCACGGGTGCACCAGGAGTGCAGCAGTCTGACTACCACCGCGAGTTTGGCGGTCTTAAGACTGTCAGACTCCTAATGAGGGGCTAAATCTCCAACTTCAAATGTAGGGTCTGATTTACATCCTGGTGCAGGGGTTACTCTGTTACAAATGGGACGAATATCCCATCCCCATAGGCTATAAAAGGATCGTAATATGGCAGACAGGATATCCGTCACATTTGTGATGGAGTAAACCCCTCCCCCAGGATCTTAATCAGGCCCTTGACCTCCAACTTCAGAAAAGCTTCTTCTGGTCAATCATGAAGCCTCTGTCTCTTAAGGTCAGGCTTCTGGGGACACAGACTCTCTTCAGCTAAGTCTCCTTACGGATCTAGTCCTCTTTAATCAGCTAGGACCTGCTGGAGTCAGACGTCCTACTGCTTTTTGTGTACCTGAAGCAGATAAAGAGGAGGCCAACCACTTGACACTTGAAAAGAAGTTGCAGTCCCTGGCTGCCAGGAGGATTTATGGGTTCTTGTGTATTCATTTTCCAGAAGGAGCTAGGAGTCAAAAGGCATGACTCTTCTTCTAGCATGGCCCTCCTCTTCTTCAGATGGAGTCACAGGTCCAGGAATGTTCTGAGGAGAAGGTGGTGGAGATGCCAGATTTATCCTATGAACTAGCCAGTGATTGTCAACATTTTACCACCCAGTCCTAACACTTTTTTTCCAGTTATACCCCTGTCTTGTGCAGCATTCTCTCTTTGACTAACTGTAAAATTACTCAGGAAGCCTTGTTTCTAGATGCCAGAACCCAGTTGCCTCTCTACAGTCCTGTTCTCAGCTTGTTGGTCACTCTCCTCCTACCTGGCAGGGTCAAAAATTGTTTTGCCCCCCACTGGGGCTGGGGCCTTGTACTCTAGGAGGGTCCTGGGGATGAATGGGAAAATCCCTCGCTGACATTACCAAATCAAAACATTTGGAGTCAAAAGGAGTATTGTTAAAACCAAAGCTACCCTTTGTTTGGCTTCTGTCAACTGCTCCTGTCGACTACCAGCAAACTAATTCCTGCTAAGTAATAATCAGTTAGGACATATTGGCCTCAGTTGGGCCAAGATGTGAGTCATTGTTCTCTGAGCTAGATCATTAACTTACCCAATAAAGGTTGTGCATTTCAGCTTTAGACGTGTGATGGGTGGTAGAATTGAAGTTAAGCTCCTTCTGGCTCAGTCAGTCTAAACTACACTTTTATAAAGTTAATGTTTTTCAAAAATATGATTTCACCATTAAATCTGATTTTAAAAACCCAGCAGGAAATAACTTTGTGGACTATTTCTAGGCCTTTCCTAAGCAGGGGAGGATACCTATGACTGAAAGTACTTTTCTTGCGTACATACTGAAATAACTTTGGGTTTTAATTCACTGTGAGGTGTACTACCACAATATGAAATATGCTCTAATGTTATATATTAGTACCTTGCCCTTGCGGGTTATAAAGCACACAGCAGGGGTGACTAATGAAAATATAAAACTAGGCTTATCGTACATATTAATGGCATTTTCCACTGCCATCTATCACTGTAGTGCATGTACACTGCAGCCCATCAACAGAACGGTAGTACTTTTGTCATACATATGGGTGATTTAGATACACACTGCAGTCCACATGACGTTCAACTGTTCATGCTATAGGTGCATTTAAGGTACCATTTAACGTTGACTTGTTTGGAACTTAATTAGGCCAAATAGTGAGCTCCAATGCACAGTGAGTATTTTAGAAGGGAAGCATAGGTGTGTTACCACTGTTTAGTTGGGGTAAATTGCGCAGAGTTCTAAATTCAGCAAATCCAGACATGCAAAAATGAGGGACCATGAAAAAAGGGGTATTTATTACACAGATACTTTTGGCTTTCATTTTCATGTTTTCAGTGATACATGTAAGCTTATGGGGTTTTCTAGGGGTCTCTGAAGTTGTTGAATAGGCTACTGAAATAAAATGCCAGGGTGATGTCACAGCAGGAATTAAGTTAATGCTACAGAATGTCAATGGTTAAGTCATTAAATTATTGTTTTTCTCACTTTGGTGGACCTCTTTGCATTTATTGGGAATGAAATAGGGTGATAGGAAAAGAGTTGGTGCAGTCTAGGGGTGTGGGTAAATTGAGGTGGATGTTTGGGGAGGCTGAAATTACCAGTGTTATAGGCGTGGCATTTGTTTGTTGACACGTTGCACCAGTGTGAGATTATTGATGAATTTAAGATGTCTCTTCATGCTTGAGTTGCTTGGCAGGTTGAACTTTAAAAAAAGGGTAGCCTGTGTGCAGGTTTAGAATGAAGGAGGTGATGAGGAGTCAGAGATTACATCTCATATAAAGTGGTTATCTGGATCACAGGGGAGTGGGAAAAAACATGCACTCAAAAGCTTGCATGGAGTACAGTGTGGCTTTGAAAGAGGTGGCTAGAGCCACTACTGCTTTGTGCATTCTATTGGGTGTTTAATGCTGTGGCCTGTGGGCACAATTACATCTAGGATCTCTGTTAATTTATAGTTAAACTATATTGCTGCTTTTAAGAGTGCAGTTAAATTGTGAAGTGTTATGAGATCTGCTCTGTTTGAATCATGTTATGAGAATGAGGTGAAGGTGTCTCTTATCTTTTGTGTGTGAGTAGTAATAAGTGTCATGATAATGAAAATGAAGTTGTGTGTTGAAAGTGTGGGGTGGATAGTTTTGTATGTAGCATGAGGCACATGTTGGAGAGTAGCTTGAGAGTTGCTTGACACTATTACTTTGTTTTTTTTTTTGGCAAAGGCCCTGTGTAGTCCTACAAGGCCCAAGCTGTCAATGTTCTGTCTTTGTGCCTGTTTGGTGAATGGGTAGCTTGGTTGACTGTCAGAAAAGAAATATAGACCTTGCTCTGTCCCACTGGTTGCTGGTCTGATGTGGTGGTCCATAGGGGTCTAAAGTGTGAGGACTGACCAGAGTTAAGTTGACCTTAGGTGGGAAAGGATTGCTAGAGTTAGGTTGGTTGTCAGCAATTAGTCACTTAGCCTTGCTCTCTCACACTGGTTTCTTGAGTAATGCAGCAAACCTTTAATTCTACTTCCCTCTCCGAGTCCTCACATTACATAGAGGCACTACTCCTTACCTGGAAGAAAAGTAAGTATGTTCCTTCCTCTCCATGTATGCCTATATTGTATTGCCTATACCCAGAAATGTACTGAGAGTAATTTTAAAATCCCCCAACAGATTATTGTCAAAACTGGGAATATTGCACAGAAGATGTAGTCATAAGGACATGGACAAAGAACTAGAATTGGAGTAATGTAGCTATTGGTTAGTAATCAAAGTATTACCTCATGACTTCATCTCCTTACTTATAGCATGAGGATCTCTCAAAGTAATGGTAACTAGCATTGATTATTTACCAAGATAGCCAGGTAGAGAAGGCACGGTTCCAAAACAAATGAAGAAGGACTGAATGGAGAAGTCCCAAAAATCCCTAATCACCAGCATCAAGAAAGCCCAAATGAGAGAGGGCACAACCAGTGCATCCAAAAAACAGGTCCCAAGAGAAGGAACGCCTGCACTAGCCAAACCTTATGATGCCACAGTAGAGAAGAAGACCACATGGAGCTCACTGTGTGCAACACCAAGAAAAAAAGCAAGTTAGACCAGAAGGCAGCTGCAAGAACGCCTTCAGAAAAGAAGATGTACCGTAGCCAAAAACAGTTGAAGAGCAGAGAGGAGAGATCACTACTAACCAAACTAAGATGCCTCAATTCCCAAGCATTTTATGTATCACAGGAAGAGCACGACCAAAAGACACATCACTCAGTAGCGTTCCAGCAAAAACTAGGTAACAAAGTGGAAATGAGAAGCAGGGACAGCCATCACCCAGAAGGCAACAGAACAACCAATGCCCAATCCACAGAATGAAAAGACTTAAGTCCATAGCTTAAGCATACCAGGTGTAAAATGTCAAAGATACCCCATGCATGCCATGAAAGAAGACAAGTCCATATGGTGATAGATATGAAAAAATAGGTATGATTTCAACACCATAACACAGATAAGATCAATCAAATACAGGACTTCCAGACAACAAGCCCAGTAATGAACAGGAACATCAGAGACCCAGAAGCAAGAGATTAAACAGCTCTAGCCAAAAATCAGATCATCCACTGTTGATTGACAAACCTGGAGTGCATGGCTAAGTGCAGAATGACCACATCAAAGGAGAGTAGGAGAGAAGAAGCCCATAATTCCAAACATGAAGGCCTGTAACAATAAGCAATTCACGCCAAGGTCAGGCTAAGCACCAAGTCCACTGAGGAGACCACGGGACACCACCAGAACCCCCTAAAATAGGCAGCCAAGCCATGAGGCCTAAGGAGAAAATATTAACAAACCAAAAGAAACAGAATCACTGAATTCAATGTTCCAAACTTCAAGGCCCAACAGACATTCAGGATTAGAGTGACAAGTGGAGCTGGCAGAGAAGGGAGAGAACCAAAAGACGATCAGCATATAAGACCAGAAGAATAAGTTACCTCTTGTAACAAAGTCCTATCAAGAACCACATAGTGAAAAGGGGAAAACATTCAAAGAAGGTGCAATCAATACAAACTTAGCACACTGAAAGAGCAGAGTGGAACCTACATAGGTCAAAATTCTTAGGCAGGTTGTAACCAAAAACAAAGTCCTACATGCCCACTGAAAACTCGTAAATGCAAAAAGGGGTGCTGGAGACTCAGAAACAAAAATATAAAGGCCTCTCTTTTGAAACACAGCTCTTCCAAGCACCCTTTAGGAAAATTCAATGAGAGAAGGAGAATTACAGGAAGCAAGAATAAGCCAGGGAACTCCCATCAGAAATCCATAATTCAAAACCCATTATTTCAAGGAGTAAGAGAATTAGGCAAATGTTTCAAGCATCTAGTAACAGGAACAAAATGCCTCAGGTTCACAGATATCAAGGATGATCATGAATTAAGCCCAGACTAAGACCCAAACAGCAAAGAATAAAGCAAAATTGGTCATGTATGAATGCCTCAAAACCCCATGCAGGCTTGATAACAAACACATACTGAAGGGAAATATTGCTAAATGGAAAAAAAGGCCTTCCAATCCATCAGGGTAATGGCAAGGCAAATATGAAGAGCAAGGAACAACCAACCACCAGGCCACACTCCAAACAAACAAGGAGAGGGTAACACCTAAAAATTAATATATGTTACCTAATAGAAGGGTGAACTGGCAAAGAGTGGAATATCATGCCTCAGTAGTGACCCAGCCACCCCCAAGAAACAACAATAATCTGGGGAAGAGATAGTAAAGCACTCAGGGCTAGGAAACAAAAGTGTGAAGTGCAACATGGATTTCAAGAAGCACCTATAGGAGGGAAGAGTAAAAAGACACAAGAAAACATAAAGAACACAAGGCAGAGGTGCAGACCCAAAACAAAAGCACAAACCATGGTGTAGAAGAATCAATCTTAGGTGAGGAAGGACAAACCAGTCTAAAGTCCAAAGAGGGGTTAGAAATCCAAACACGAAAGCAGAGCTATCCCCCAGAGATAGCCCATGCATAATCCAGAAGGGGGGAAACCAGGCAGGCAACTCACAAGAATAAATAGGCAGGAGCCAGTGGAGATGCAACAAAATTCAAGCTGTACATTGGTTCATACCACAACACAATCATTCATCCCCAGGACTAAGTAAACTACAGCAGAGTGTACAAGTAGAAGCCCAATATCAAACATCACTCAAAGGAAACAATAGGAAAAGCAAAAATGCCTTGCTAGGAAGAAGTAACCCCACATAGACAAGGGGACTTCTGAAACAAATAATTGCTCAGCAGTCAAACACAGAGGCCCATATTTATACTTTTTGACGCTAAACTGCGCTAACGCAGTTTAGCGTCAAAAAATTTAGCGCCGTCTAACGCCATTCTGAAGCGCCATGCGGGCGCCGTATTTATGGAATGGCGTTAGCCGGCGCTAGCAGACCGGCGCTGCCTGGGGTGCGTGGAAAAAAACCACGTAGACCAGGCAGCGCCGGCGTAGGGGGAAAATGGCGTTAGGGCGTCTTAAAATGGGGCAAGTCAGGTTGAGGCAAAAAAATCGCCTCAACCCGATTTGCGCCATAATTTTCGATGCCCAGACGCCATTTAAATGACTCCTGTCTTAGTAAAGACAGGAGTCATGCCCCCTTGCCCAATGGCCATGCCCAGGGGACTTATGTCCCCTGGGCATGGTCATTGGGCATAGTGGCATGTAGGGGGGCACAAATAAGGCCCCCCTATGCCACCCAAAAAAAAAAAATATATATAAAAAATTATACTTACCTGAACTTACCTGAATGTCCCTGGGGTGGGTCCCTCCATCCTTGGGTGTCCTCCTGGGGTGGGCAGGGGTGGCAGGGGGGGTCCCTGGGGGCAGGGGAGGGCACCTGTGGGCTCATTTTGAGCCCACAGGCCCCTTAACGCCTACCCTGACCCAGGCGTTAAATAGTGGCGCAAATGCGGGGTTTTTTGACCCGCCACCTCCCGGGCGTGACTTTTGCCCGGGAGTATAAATACGACGCATTTGCGTCGCCGTCATTTTTTTCGACGGGAACGCCTTCCTTGCATCTCATTAACGCAAGGAAGGCGTTCACGCACAAAAATGACGCTATTTGCCCATACTTTGGCGCTAGACGTGTCTAACGCCAAAGTATAAATATGGCGTTAGTTTTGCGCCGAATTTGCGTCGAAAAAAACGACGCTAATTCGGCGCAAACGGAGTATAAATACGGGCCCGAGTATCTAGACAGATGTGTAGCAAGCTCAGATCAGTCTCATAACCAAGTATGCCATAGAATAGGGCACAGGGCTAGTCCACTAATAATCTTCACATCAAACAAAAGATGGAGAAAGCACAACGAACTGCAGAGTACCCAGGGAGACAAAAGTTCCCTCGCATAAACACCCACCGCAGAATGCACATAAGAACAAACCCATGAGTAAAAATAAAAATGGGGGTAGGATACAATAGCAATTGCCAACACAGAAAAGGACAAATTTTGCCCTAGGTGCACCAGGAGTACAGGAGGGAGTCTACCAAATACTTCCCATACTAAATAAAAAGGGCAAAAAAGGCTAAGCAGGAAATGGCTGGTGAAGGGAGCCAGTATGTCTTATCTCATGAGCTCTGTGTCAGCCAGAAATGTGCAAGCAGGCAAGGACAACACCTTAAGGGCACCACAGGCAACACCTTATCAATGCCCAAACCTTAAAAAAGAAAAATGGTGAGGGGAAGGCCCGACAACCTGACCAGTCAGAGATGGAGCCAGGTAGCCCATCTCTCTAGACCCAGCTGAACAGGGAGCGCAGTCAGAAGCCCAAATCTAGAAATCTTCCCAGTTATTGGAGCATAATCACTACAATCACAGAGAGCCAGGCAAGACAGACCAAAAATTTAAACCAGCACTACACACAAAGACGCCTGGCAGGAGCTCATGGGGAACCCCAAGATAAGCCAAGACCCCATGAAACAAGGACCGGAACACACCAGTACTTAAAGACAGGAGGGTGCCAGGGAACAGCAGGCAAAGCTAGTACCACATAGCTAACATCCAACCCATTAGGAAAGCAACATCACACACACTCCAAACAAGAGGTTTGGAGAATGGGAGAAAACAGACATATCTTTCAAGCTGGGGAGGAAGCACAGTGAGATGATCAATGTTAGAAACTGGGTCTGTAGTTGACAGGGATGTGCACCCTGTCTAAGTAGGGACCACAATCCTAGTCAAAGTAAATCAGATACACAACCTAAATTAACCTGTGCTCACCCTCCGTTAGCTTGGCATAGAGCAGTCAGGCTTAACTTAGGAAGCAATATGTAAAGCATTTGTGCCACACTCAAATTACAGTAATCCAATAAAAAACACCACAAAAAGTCTCCAATTTAGAAAAATAAAGGATCTTTTTCTGAGTGAAACAAGATAACAATGACAACAATCCAATAAGTAGAACTCACAATCTGAATTTTAATGAATAAACTGTGGTATAGTGGTTTAGAGTCAATAGCACCCAAAGGTTATTTGAAGTTGCACTAGATGGGGGTAAATCCAAAGTTTAGGTTAAACGCCATGGAGGGCAGACCAGCTACAGGCCTCACCAAGAGCCTGCTGAAAAAATACCTGGAGGAGGTCTTTTAAGCAGACCCCTGAAGCCACTGCAGTCAACAGACTGCCAGTGCTGACGGTCTCAACAGAATAAATGCAACAATGACTCCCTCTGCATCACATTCCTCTAAATTTATTAGATCCTATTATGAACAAATAAGGTGCTCAGACAACATAACACATCTGCTGCCAAGTTGTGTGAACCGAAAACCAGAAAAATCAGACCAGTAAATATTTTACCAATATTATAGTGGAGCACACACATACAAATTTCTATGGATCCAATTATTAACTTGGTACGTTTAAATCAATTTGTATGTTTCCATTAAGTATATAAACTTCAAAATAACACAAAAATAATCACCACAAATTTTTGGTCATCCAGGTGTATATCACTTTTCCTTTTACTATATCACCATTGCATAAAACCTTGTTTACAAATGCTCTTAGCCTTCGTCTTTACAACTTCATATGAACTATGACTTCATAGAACTTCAGTACCACTACTTTTTAAAGAACAAATTTTTGGTACTATTACGATTTCTTATATCATGCATTTTGAATTTTCATTAGTCTTCCCGGCCTTTTTCTTCATTATGATTTCAGTTATCCAGGCCCATTTCTTATTTTTAAATGGTTTTAGCCAATTATTGAACATTTCAGCCCAATTATTGAAGATTTCAGCCGACATGTGTTCCGTCAGATTACAGGACTTTCTCAGTGATGATTAGATGTCAACATAAGAGACAATATTAGAACATGTTCTTTATTCCTATTTAATTTAAAACTTTAAAAAGTTAAATCCCAACCGTTAAATCCACCTCTGATAAAAGCTTTTTAAAATATACATCAGAAGCTCTGTGTACCTAAAATCAGCACACCAAAATGTGCATCGGAAGTTCATTACCATAGCATATTCATTGTGATCCCTCAAGTGGATCCAAATGAATAAATAAATAGATAAAGAGAATACAAGGATAAGCCTATAAATATCAAGCACCTGAATATCTACTCAGAAAAGAGAAAAGAAAAAGGAAAGAAATATAATTCAGGAAGAACACGCTGTGAGCCCAAGTGTTTAAGTACAATAGACCATAAGTGAAGGTTCATTTTAATTAAAACAACTCCTCAAAAAAATTTGATTGTATCACTATTTTGCCTTGCTCCTGGTATTAAATACTTCTTACTAGAGAAAATAACCATTAAAGAAGAAAAAACACCAAATAAGGACTCCACATTTAAGACTATTTGCACAACTAACAAGACCCAAGATACCACATTTAATTTAACCTATTGTCCAACTCCACAGATGTCCAACAACTTAAATATATATAAGGATCCACATTCATATTAGTGTAAATGTTAGAATATATAGCATATCTAACCTCCATAGATGTCCCATAACATATATAAAATGTTAAGGGAATGCTATACATTCATTTTAATTCACTCATTTTAACAACTCTATAATTGTCCACACCATAACAAGTCTCTTACAGATATATAAGTTCCTGTACCATTTTGTCCCAAACTTTCGACCCGCCACAAGCTCCCCCTACATATCCACATAAAAGGGAAAAATAAGTGTTCTACTTTCATCCAATCTCACTGTGTAGTCCTTCCCAACTCATTTCTCCAGAGTATAGAACAAAATCCCAAGATTCATACTGCAGAACCCAAGTTGCTTTTGTAGCAACATATCAATTTTTTTATATACCATTTTACGATTAAGAAGGAAGACTGTTACGTGCCCACACATTCCATGTCTAAGATCATGGATGTTTTAATGTCTAGTTGCATGCAGTCCTAAAAAAGAAATATCACACATATTTTGCTGGCACATATTCGCAGTGATATGGAAGTCTTCTTCATTCCACCAGACGAAAACGCAAGTACTCAGCCCAGGTAAAAGGTCCCATGGGCCCACATTAACCTTATATTCATCCGTGTTTTATCGGCATCGGCCCGAAGCAGCATCCACAATGAAAGCCAATCAACCCTTCTGTATCACTTAAGAAGGCGAAAAAGATTTTAAATAAAAAAACATGTTGCAGTCTGTCCTGTACTCCCACAATCCATAATAACGATCCCACTGTTGGAAAGGCAGCCTATGGCCCTTCGTAGAGATAAGCTTACCTGCAGTTTGTCAGCAACATGAGAAATAGCCCCATATTGGAGTCCACAATGTACGCTGGTAAAACAGAAATATCTCCGTCAATCACAATTTGAGGAATGGAATAGCAAATTACATCCAGGTTCTCTGAAACGTAAAAATGTAACAAGGAAGGCGCCCCAACATCAAATCGGTCGCCATGTTGTAATGGGTTTATGTACTTATGTTGCCATTACATGATACATATGTACTGAGAACCTTCCCCAAACAATCTCAAACGGTATTACCACCACACGTACATACACTTATTAGAAGCTATTAGGTAAACTATTTAAGTAACACCACGAGTACCTCTAAAAAACGCGGCACCTACGTCCACATAAACGTTAGCTTTCCGTCATCAATCAACGTTTAAAAGTCACCAGACTCAATGTCATCACCATGTATTTAACATTAGGCAACCTTCCACAGACCTCAATATAAAACAAAAAACACCAAATTGAGACAAGGCTCGCTGGGGAATAGGATTAGACCAGGTAACATAATCACAGCGTTGAATAGTTGTCTTACTGGAGAGGTCTTGCTAATCTATACCACTACCGGAATCAGTGGTCTTCCTAATCTACACCACTACCGTAATCAAGGATCATTTGTATTTTGAATAATTTGTATTGAAATAAGTACAAAACTCCAACCATAGTGAAAACAGCCTGACTCAAAGTCAAAAACATGTGTTAAAAAATACACATAGCCTTCTGTAGTCCTCAATTTAAAACACAACCCTCAATTAAAACAGGGCTTACTAAGGAGTTGGAGCCAACCAGGTAACCTAATCACAACATTAAAATAGTCACCATATTACAGTGGTCTCCCTAATCAGATCAATCTGTACTCTCAAGAGCCATTTCCCAAAATCTAGAGGACGTGTATAGTAATCAATTATCCATTCATATGATAAGCCACATCTGTAGTCTGTTGACCGCGATATTAGGAGTCCTGTTTGGAGTTCCGCCCATGGACGGAAGTCTGGCTCAGTTGGCCGTGCCGACGGAGTTGAAGAGGTGGTTTTACCACCAGCACCACCACGGCAACAAGACACTGCCCCCCTTATTATAATATGTAATACGGTGTGGCGGTGATATGCTGGCGGTGGAAGACGCCAGGGCCCACCACCTCCGGGACGACCACTTTGCTGGAAAAGGTAAGGTGATCGAATGGGTGTGTGCATGTATGTGTGCGTGGAGGCTGTGTGTCTGCATGTATGCAGAAGGGAGGGGTGTGAGTGCGTATGTGTTTGTATACAGAGGGTTTGGGGTATCTGTCTGAGTGCGTGTATGTGTGTGAATGGGGGTGTCTGAGTGCATGTTTGTGAGCAAGTGAGTGGGGGTGTCTGGATGTATGGGTGCGATTGGCGGGGTGCGACTGCATGTATGCACAGGGGAGGGGGGGTGTTGGGGAGTGAGTGAGTAGGTGTGTGTAGTGGGATACATGTGAGTGGGGGTGCATGTGCAAGTGTGCCCATGCAGAGGGGGAGTGTATGAATGTATGAATGTCTGCATGTGTGGAGGGGTGAGGGTGTGCGTGAATGCGGAGGGGGAGGGGGTGTGAATGATTGCAGAGGGGGGTGCATATGTGGGAGTGCGAGTGGGGGTGTGTGTATGTCAGTATGAGAGCAGGTGGGGGTGTTTGTATGGATATGTGCGGTTGGGTGGGGTGCGTTTGCAAGTGTGTGGAGGAGGGTGAATGGGTAGGAGGGTGAATGGAGGTGTGTGGACGGGTGGGGTGGTGCATGGAGGTGTGGGGACATGTGTGCTTGTGTGTGCTGGAGACAGGAATGGGGATTCCTGTCGCTGGGTGCGTGACTGCCAGGGTTTTGTGGCGGGATGACTGCCAAGGAAAGCCTGGCTGTCTGCTGCCTTGTAATCCAGCCGGGAGACAGAGGCCTGGGGCCGGCCCAGTGGAGCTCATTAACAACTGCGTTGGTGCAACTGCACCGGTGGGCCAGGCAGCGTTGTGGTGGTTTGGCTTTGGCAAAACCCCACAACTTGTAATGCGGTGGTCTTTACCTTCGTAATGAGGGCCCAAGTGTCCAAATAATTGTGGAAGTATGGAAGTAACAGAACATCAATGATGAACCCTGAAAATCCCATCAGTATTGAGGAATTACCAAAATAATCTGTTAGCTTCGACTTGCTCTCCCAGCATGTCCTCATCTCCAGGGCAAAACATTCCCACCCCCTGAAGTCTTTTTCTGCTTTCAGCAAACAAGATCTTTGTGACTTAACAGATGTCTCTCAGTCACTCCTGACACAATGCCTCTGTCTTTGGCAGTCACTTGAAAACCATTGTAACCTTGCACTGCATTTCAGTTGATGACACTTAAGATTTTAATTCTCTCAATACACTATGTAAAATGAAGTCCAAGAGCCGGAACACTGTACAATTCATGTGTTAACCATGTAGTTAGTAAGTGTTGTATTGTTTCTCTTTTGCTTCTTAAGACCCACAGTACAAGAACACAACACATGCCAATTAAAAGTAGCTAATAAGTATTCTTTGCACTCTGTTCACAGATTAGCCTTCTCACCCTAACAATAATTCAGAAGTAGTAAAAAAATCTGTTTTTGGAAGTTAGATTTTGTGGGACTATGATTACAGGAACGATTACAGGACCTCTCTCAAAATATTTTATAGGGTCAATTTCAACTCTGCTCCTGGCTCTTTTTTACAGTAGGTCATTTAATGTGAATCTCTACTTCGAACTACCCAAACGGCCAATACAAAAAGGCATTCGATGGACAGTGACAGAAAATCGTAAAAGCATTATTGTAAACGAAGATTGAGCGACGTTGTATATTGCATAATTTAAACAAATACATCATCACCCCTCTTGAGACTGAAATAAAGGGACGCAGAAATGACAAAAATATGTATTCATGTGTATATCTGCTAACAACAAGACTATTTAGTAAATTGGTGACCTATCTTTAAATCCCGAGAGAAAAAATATAATCATAAAACCCATGCTGCAAGGGTGCTGATGGTGGTTACTTATGTAGTGATAGAAAGCCTTAGGAAACGATGCAGCTTATTACACAACTGTTTACGTATATTTGTAAACTACCAGTTGTCTAAAGCCACTTTATGTCATGTAAAAATGTGAGCACGTCATTTAATAATGTTATTTAAGAGCAGAATAGTTCCGCAGAAGTGTTGCTAACAGTTCGTTTTACATTGTGAATGCATGATAATCCTCTGAACAGACGGGTTTGTCCTTACTTTTCAGTGGCTGGAAATTCCACCGGATTGAAAACTTTTTACCGGTGTGCTACGTGGGAGTGAGAACAGGAAATACTTTTCTCCAGAAATAAATAATCTGCCAAATTCAAGTCAGAAAGTAACACTAGAATAAGACCCTGGGCTTCTTTTATCGAAAAGATGTTGGACATCCGTGAGTTTCTGAACTAGAAAGTTTTAAATGAGGTTTTAGCCTCTGATGCTGACAGAATTGAAGACTCATTGCCATGAAGGGGAAAAAAGGACCCAGCAACACCAGCCCAGCTTCTGATTGTCGCCTCTTCTGCTGGCAGCCGAAGAGCCTCCATGACCTTGTGCTACAGAGCCAGTCACATGGATCTGAAGTTATCGAGAATCACCTGTCTGGACGGTTTCTTCTGACTTTTGTCTGCATTTCTATTACACAAGTGCCACAAATTCTGCCATCGCGAGATTGAGATGAAGATTGAGCTGCGGCAAGGCCAGACCATGGAATGTTTCTTTCTACAGTCCCTAGTGCCACTGTGCAACTTTAGAACATACTTGCGATGCACCGGCTTTCCTTTGAGACTGCAGCATTTCGTGGCTACCAAAGATGCCTAATACACCAAGGTGCAGATTTACTACACTTTCACAAAACTCAACAAAGCAAGTTGTGGTCTGTGCGAAAGGGAGGCAGCAGAAATGTGCCATGTTTACAAATATCTCTGCTCTCTCCTTGTGCCTGCACACTTGTAGCAGGCTAGCCGCAATGCAGGGACTCGGCTCAGTAAATTCCAAAGTATATTTTGCATCAGGCTGTATCAAAAAGTGATGCAACTCTGATGCAAAATGGTAATATATTTGGGCCCTGATTTATGTCCGTGACTTATGGTGCACTGACCACATTGCGGGAGCACCTCTAAAGGTTCAATGTTGTTCTCTTGCTTAATCAGGTAAAACTCTGTTTAATAGGGGAAGCTCCTTCACACTGGTGAAGGAGAGTCGCCCCCCTGGCTGAGCCAGCAGCAGAAAAATAAAATGATAGTTCACTATAATTTTTTTTTCCCTGTTTTTCTGCTGCTGGCTCAGCCAGTGCATGTGAAGGGAGGGATGGGTCTGGGCCATTGGAGGGAGATGAGGAGAGAGTGCACCTATGTGTGCATGTGTGTTTGGCCTGCTGTCTTAGTCCGGCCAAACACACATGCACACTTAGGTTTCCCCAGCCCGGCTGTGTTGAACAGCCGAGCTGGAGAAACTGCACAGGCCAAAGGGTTGTGTCTTAGTGGCAGTTGAAGCTGCTCAGACCAATCCTGGTGCTGCTATCATGCTAATTTTAGCATGAAAGCAGCACCAGGGTTGCTGGGGAGCCTGTTCTGGTGTCACAGTGTATGCTGGGGCACCACATTGAAGGAAGAGGAGCGTGAGGCGGCAGGAGATGGTGGCGTCCATGAAGGTAAGTTTATTTTTTTAATATTTTTTTTATTTTCACCTCCCCGTCTCTGTCCTCCCCCTCCCCTTGAGATTTGTGGCAGCCGCTGCTGCTGTTTAAAGGAAAACACTAGTGTAATGACTTTATAGTAGGGGCTTTCAAAATTGATGAAAATTCTTTTTAAGTAGTTATGCTAAATTCTACAAACATTACATGAAATTTCATGCAGCATTTAGTACTACATTTTACTGTGAAACGCAGACTTGTGTGCCACACACAATAGTCACTTGTGTTCTGGTTATTCGAGTTGTCTCGTGCCCTTGTGCAAATTTTTTGCTACAAGTTGTGAATAATTATGGGATGTGGCATAAGAGCCTAATTTTCAGGAATTTTGTGTAACAAGCGTGATGCAAAACTAACCAAATTATGCAAGGCTGTGCCACCATTAAAAACTTTCACCTGGGCCTATATTAGAGAAGCACAACCGCCCCGTACTTATTCCTCATTAAATACGGCGCAGAACACTGTTTTAACAAGGTTTTGCCAAAAGAGGTGGGCGTCATTCCTTCTTCTTCTCAGCACCGAGAGAAAAAGCTTGCATGCAAGGAAACACCACCCTAGGTTTTCAGCCTGGATCTATCCTCTGAATAAACAAGATTGTGGTTTTGTCTGTAATTAGGTGGAAACGTTTAAAATATATTTTAAAGCATCTTGGAAGGAGAGACCAGTGGAGAAAGGGTTCCAGTAACAGCCCTCGCGTTACTACGTGGGGTGATGTTTAAATACCTTTTTGACTGTGGAACTAAGGCTACACGAAGCTTGGTGAAAGATAAGTTAACGTACTTCTCGCTGAAAGATAACGGTGATACCTTTCCAGGACACTTGACACGTGCAATATTACTGCTCTCCTGAACGCTTTTTCTTAATCATATGACTTCGTTAGTAGTTTTCCCTCTGCACTGCCATGGCTTGAGGTTTTTACACAAAAAGGTAATGTCTGCATTTTGTCATAGACGCCATCTTTAGTGCGACCTTCACAGCATTGTCTTCTTTTTCCAGAGCACAGTAAGGTATTCTCTCGCGTGGTGTGCTATAACCATATTTAGCCATAGGTTCTCGTCTGTATACTCAAATGGTTTATGATTGGAAACTATTGGTAATGAGAAATGTGCACAATATTGACAGAGAAAATTCTGGACAGCATTAGCGAAGACTAACTTTTATCTCAGAGTTTTATACAGTAAAGTATGACTTTCTGTTCACTTTGCACTGCTTGAAAAGAAAGTCTTAAATTCGAATTCGTTAATCGCGCCTGTTATAACATTGCTGTACGATCCTTAGGAATTAGTAGTGAAGCCACGACTTTTGCAACTGGATAGTAAGGGGAACATTTACTAACACAATGCACTAAGCATGTTTCTCAAACGTTATGCAGACCAGCGCGCAGTGTTGTTTTGGGATTTAGGGGTAGATTTATGAGCCCCTAGCACCTACTTGTGTCACATTAGCGTAATTTTTTTTTACGCCTATGTGGCCCAACGTAGCCAAAATCGCTGCACCAAATTTACAAAGTGGCACAATGCATGCATTGCACCACTTTATAACCCTTTGCACTACATTATGTCTGTGTCTGGCATAATGTATGCAAAGGGGGCGTTCCCTGTTAGGGGGGACGAAAAAATGGCACAAAGAAATCTAGGAGATTTCTTAGCTTCATTTTTTTTGGCACTTTTAATGCCTGTTCAGAACAGGCGTTAAAAGGAGGCATGGCATTGTTTACAATGGGCCCCAATAGCTTTTGCAGGATTAGCGTCAACATTTTTTACGCTAATCCTGCGAAGCTCTGAACTAGCGTCAAACATTTTGAGGCTAGTTCCCTAACTACCGCCATGGTGTGACGTACCTTGGATACGCCACACATGGTGGTGTTTGGCGGTGCTACGGGGCGCAAATAAAGTGGCGCTGCACTGGGTGCAGCACCATGTTTCTTAAATCTGGCCCTTAGTTTCTAGAGCAAATCCTGATATACATTGAAAAATACTCCTAACATGATGAAACCGCCCTCATCGCATACACTGACGACATCAGGACCAAAGTCGACAAAGGCGAGACCGTCGCACTCATCCTCCTAGACCTCTCCGCAGCCTTTGACACCGTCTGCCACCACACACTCCCCACACGCCTCCACAACATAGGAATTCACCACAAAGCCTTAGACTGGTTCACCTCCTTCCTCACCGACCGGACCCAGAGATTCCGCCTCCCACCTTTCCACTCCACCACTTCCAAGATCATCTGCGGAGTCCCCCAAGGGTCATCCCTCAGCCCCACACTCTTCAACATCTACATGATCCCCCTAGCCAACATCCTCCGAGCACACGGAATCACTATCCTCTCCTACGCAGATGACACCCAACTCATCCTCTCCCTCACTCGCAACCCCACCACCGCCAAAACCAACCTACACGCTGCTCTCCTTGACACCGCCAACTGGATGACTACTAACCACCTCAAGCTTAACTCCAACAAAACCAAGATCATCATCTTCGGCCCCAACAAAACCACATGGGACGACTCCTGGTGGCCCACCGCCCTAGGCCCCACACCCACCCCCGCAAACCACGCACGCAACCTCGGCATCATCCTAGACCCCTCCCTCTCCATGACACTGCAAATCAATGCCCTAACCTCCTCCTGCTTCCACACACTCTGCACTCTAAAAAAATCCTTCAAATGGATTCCTCCAGAGACCAGGAAGACAGTCACCCATGCACTCATCAGCAGCAGACTAGACTACGGTAACGCCCTCTACGCCGGCACCACACTCAAACTCAAACGCAAACTCCAAAGAATCCAGAACACAGCCGCACGCCTCGTCCTTGGCCTCCCCCGCCACAAACATATCTCACCACACCTCAAATCCCTTCACTGGCTCCCCATAGACAAGAGAATCACATTCAAGATCCTCATCCACGCTCACAAATCCCTCCACAACACCGGCCCAACCTACCTCAACGGAAGAGTGAACTTCCACACTCCCACATGCACCCTCCGATCAGCCGACCTCGCCCTAGCCACAGTCCCCTGCATCCAACGCACCACCACAGGAGGCAGGTCCTTCTCCTACCTCGTCCCCAAAACCTGGAACTCCCTCCCCACCAACCATCGCAAAACCAAAGACCTCCTGCTCTTCAGAAAGAGCCTCAAAACATGGCTGTTCGAACAGTGACCCTCCCTGCCCCCTCCCCCTCCTACTTTGATCCTCCCCTCCCAGCACCTTGAGACCCTCACGGGTGAGTAGCGCGCTCTATAAATTTTTTTGATTGATTGATTGATGCTAAGTAGCACTTTGTGCGACTTTGCACTACTTTGCTTTAATGGGGTGTTTCATATCAAGAACAAAGGCTTTCCCAAGCCACCACCAGTGGATTTTGATGCAAAGCTATGCCTTCTAAAGAAGGTAGACAGGGACTTGCACCAAAAATTAATGGCTTCTCAAGGCAGGCGTAGAGGTTGAGAAAAAGTTTTCTTTTCTCAAAACCTTTCCAATTTTGCATGAGTATGGCACTGTACGACATACCTACAATGTGGGAATGTATTAAACTATCTCTAAGCATAGTACTTTTTATTCAAAGGGCACCCTTCCAGTACAAAACCTGTGTTTGAGTTCATTCATACACTCTTGCACTTTGGTACATGAGGGTGTGTGCTTTGGTGCAGGGCAGCCTAAACTGTGTCAGCGCAGGGAGAGAAAAAAACAGCAATGTATCTTGGTATTTATCACAATGTTTTGCTGTCCCCCTTCCATGCAACGCAGCTTACCCACTTTGTTTGCTATGCTGCATTGTGTAAGAAATGAGTCCATCTGCTCCCATTCCATTGTGAGCCAAAGTGATGACATGCATAGAACAAATGTTCTACATGGAAACACATGTAAAATGAAAACCCAGCTTTGCTGTGACCAGGCTGCCATTTATAACCATATTATCAATCCAAGATCAACACGTTCCTTCTCATAATTGTCAGAACTTTTTGCCATATGCCTTCACAACATATAATCACACATATCTTTTAAATATACTTCATATATGGAACAACATTTACCTAACCAGTAAAAGTAGTTAATCATGATTGTATGAAAGGGTTCCTTTATGTATGGTCACCTCCAACTTTCTGCCCACAATGCTGATGTATATGCCTCTGTTAGTAAACTGGAAGTCTGCTAACCAGATCCCAGTACCTGTCTCTCTTCCTAATTTATTATCTTGACTTGATAATTACTTGATTGGCAAAAATGTACCCACTTACCCTCTTATAAGATTCTAGTAGATGGTACCCAAGGAGCCTAAGGCATAGGTGCTGAAGGGATCCCAAGGGTTGCAGCACAAGTTTGAGTCACCCTGGTGACCCTCCCAAAGTAATGGTGGCAGGCCTGCCATTGCAGACTGTGAGAACAATTCAAACTGCTCAAATTCACCTCTACCCTCACCAGGAGTAGCACAGTCCCATGCACTGCCTTATATGTATGTCAAACATCCCCAAGGCAGGCTTCTGCAGCTCAGGATGCAGGGACAAGTATGTTTAAGGTGCAGACATATAAGCACAAGTTCCTATGTTTTCTTAGTGTCCTTTCAATTAAGGTAAACTGTAAGTGCAAGTTGGTCCATAGGATAACATGGGACTTGATTCCCGATGACAAGGGCTTCTAGTTCCATTGTGGTATAACCTAGATATGTTGAGTTTGATGTCAAACAACTTGCTTTCCCTCCCCCAACATGAATCTCATGTCAAGGAACTGCTGGCATGTACCCAGGTGGCACACTAGAGGTTGCCCACCTGTCTTCCACCCTTCTTTGTATTCTGGACAAGCTGAATGTACTTTTCCCACACTTGCTGCCACCAAGTCAGCTTTCTGATCTCCTGCCAGGCAGTCTGGGCACTCCCAGATGTCAGAAACAAAAGTTTGAGGCAGGAAGGAGGTCACACATCCCACCCTCCAACCGGGCTACTGAATAAAGCCTTCAGGGGGGTGAGCTTCAAACCTTCATCACCTTGATAGCATAATCACTGTCCTCTAGTGAAAAAACAGCCCTCTCCTTGCCCCTGGTACATTTGCTCATGTACAGATGGGAAATCATGTATTCAGGTATTATGCACACCACCAGCAGACTGACCACACCTATATAGTGAGCGTCCTGGTCTGTGCGTTAAATTTTGATTTCTGCCATCTTAGGGGTGTCAGAATAGAGGGTTCTGGGTAGCTATCGCCGGATGTGGTCATCACAGGGGCAGATTAGATGTAGAAGCTAGCTGCCTATTGGCCACTAGTCTCCATACCCATAGTTCCCCTAAATCCATGATTTGAGGGACACCGCTGAACCTCAGAACTGATCGAACAACTTCAAACAAGGACCAAGAGAAGCTTTGCATCACCAACAACTAGGCACTGCCCACTGCTCCAAAGCAAAAGAGCAAAAGTCTGTCCTTGGGACAACAGACTGGGAACTACATGATCAACCTTCTTCCATGGCTGAAACTCAGCACTCCCGACCAGGGGGACACCTGTGGAAGCCAGAAGCGCCTTCAGTCTCACTTTAGCTAATGGTACTAGTGCCCTGCAAACTACAAGTAAAAGCACCTGCAGATACTACATTTTCATTGACCATCGGGCCTGCCATGGGATCATTCAAAAACAGGTGGTCTAGTGTCTTCTATGCCTCGAAGTTTCAGGCCAATACACCCCTCCCTCAGACCCTGGGAAGTTCCTAAAGGAATCCTGCACCTTTGCCACTGTCAAGGCTTGTTGGTTGCCAGTCCAGTAACTAACCCCCACACTCGACGCTGTAGGTGCAGGGCACAGCGTGCAGTCTACTCTGACATCTGCAACCCAGTCCCAGCTGAGATTTTGCATCCCTTTGTCAACTACATCATATAAGCGGTGAAATTAGCACCAGTGCAAGTTTCAGTCAGCACCGCAGACAGCCAGGACAACTTTGCACCCAGCCCCACAGACCAGGGCAAAGTGCACTGGCTGATAAGGCCTAGTCCCAGGGATCGTACAACCTTAACCCTGCATGTGTTCCTCGCAAGCCCTTCCCCCGAGTGGTTGATTTTCACCAATGCCTCCCTGCCATTGACTTCAACATGAGTCATGTTCAGCACCATGGGCAGCCAGGACAACTTTGCACCCGGACGCCACGGGCCAGGTAAAACTGCACTGACTGATATGATCTGGTCCTAGGGACTCAACAGTCATAACCCCAAAAGGGTTTCAAGCAAGTTGCTTTCTAAGTGTGTTTTTGCAACTAGTGACATTTCTCCCATAGACTTCTTTGCAACATTTAAATGTCAGTTCTGCTGTTATTTAATATTGTTTGTAAAATCTGTAACTCCTGATATACTTATTCAATTCTGTTTGTCTTTGTGTCTAAATTTATATAAAAATAAGCTCTATTTTTGTAAATTGGTGTTGAATTTCTTTTGAGTTGTGTCAATTACTTATTGTCTATATTGGTGCTATGAAATGCTGAACACTTGTTCCTCCAAGGAAAGCCTGACTGCTCTTTGCCACACTACCAGGATTGAGCTAAGGATTTACTGGTGTGAATCCAAGGACCGTCTCTGGGGTATTGTGAGAGTATTACATTGTGAGTACTAACTCAACACCATTTAATACTCCACTTTCCTACAGTGATAGATACAAGAAGAGGACTGTTCAACATTCCATTAAATAATATTGGGCCTAATTGCACACCAACTTTTGTGACCTATCTCTAATTTTGTGATGCAAGCTTTCTACTAATAGGTTGCGTTGCATAAACCCCAGTGATGGCAGGATCAGAGAACAACATGCATTAGGCAGGTGGCTGTTTGTGAGCCTATGTGATTGTCTACAAACACAGGGAAGGTGGCCCACAAGAAACAGAAGAAACCATCCCTCTATTTGCATTCCCAACTGAGAATCCTTTTGCATGCATCATGTGTTCCTGAGAGGAATTAATGTTGCATGTTTTCTAATAAATTTTCTCTTTTAGAATACTCCAGGGGGAGCAGGTAGGTAGTCCCCTGGACCTCTGCTCCCCCAAAATGCCTGATATAATTCACAAAGTGAAAGGTGTCCTAAAGGGCACCTTCCCCTTGGGGAACCAGTTATCTCTCCCCTTGATGTTTTCTGACTCACAACATGGGCTTAGTACATTGTGAATAACACTTTCATTTTCAAGCCCCATTAATTTTTGATTTGTAGAGTTACCAGACGCAAGATTGTTAAGTTCATCATGCCACTAAATAACTATGTAACTTGGCAGCTTAGTACTTTTTTCAAGTCTTGAGTCCTAAACTTGCATGAAACAAATAGGGTCCACAATCCAGGGTGCTCTTTGGGATGGAAAAGACGTATTAATTCTTAAGGATCCTTCTAGAGCAAGTCAAATTGACTTAAAAATGCTAAAAGTGCAGAAAATGGTTTTCCATTGATTAAGCATTGGTATGAGAGCATAAAAAAACAGGCACCAATTTTCATTTAGAAGAACTTGGTACCAGTGCATAAAAACAGATGTAAATTGTGCACTGATACTTGTGTAAAAACTAAAGGTTCTCCATGATATTTTGGTCGTACATCTAACCACAGAGATGTTGTCCTAACATGTATAGCACAAGTGTGCAAATAGCAGCATGATAAAAGTCAGCAACAAACATGGCGCTGAGAACATATCATACAAAACACAGACAGCCCTGTTGTTTGCATTACTATCAACATTTGTTCTATTGTAGGTGGTGTGAAACATTTGGGCCCTCATTATGAGTTTGGCGGTCTGAGGACTGCTGTGGTGAGGTGGCCATCACACCGCCATAGGCCTGCCGGAGTAGACCGCCATGTTATGACCATGGCTGTGTTCCGACCGGAACACAGACAAGTCACCGCCAGTCCCGCCAGTGGGGGGGACACTCACCTTCAGGAACACAGGCACGTCCGCAGCCACCACTTATCCCGAACTGGAAGTCTTCCCAATGCTCCCGTTGGCCATACAACTCCAGAAACAGCAATGGCAACGTAGACACCAACCGTAAGTACACCCGCCTAGCACACACTGGAAGGAAGGCCATTAGTACACTCCCACACAACACACACACCCGGCATAGCTAGCAAAGGCCACACACACATGCAAACAAACACCTGTAGCGGTACATACACATAATCACACACAAACCATACACAACAAATCGCACATATGCAACACATACATGTGGAAGGAAAGCCAGGACAAGTTTGTTACCCTTAACATCAACAGGTCTCTGGTGCAGATATATTAGATGAAAATGTGAATAACATAAATAACTATATAGCACATAGGCCTACTGGCCAGCCTAACTGTATTGTGTGGCCCGGGCACACAGGGCACTGTCCATGGCCCCAACTTGACTCCTGACTGCAAAGTGGCCTCCACTTGGCTGGGGCATCAATGGGGCAAGCAGGCAAATTAGGGGTGAGGGTGCCAAGGTGGGGGTTCAGGTTTTGCTGGAGGGTCCTTAGCTTTTGTTTTTGAGGGGGATCCTTTGGTTTGGGGCGTTAGGTTTGGGCTTTGATTTTAGGGGAGGGGGCTTGGTTTTGGGTTTGGGAGGGGTAACCTTGGACTTTGTGGGGGTAGAAGTCTTAGATGGGGAGGGGCATGGCTTGTACCAGGGGTACCATGGAAGGAATGGGAGGTGGAAGGAAGGGGCTTGGGGAGGGTAACAGGGCGCTTGGGGGGAACAGGAACTGGGACAGTGGGAGGGAACAGTGAAATTTCTTGCAGTAAACGTTTTTTTGGGGCACAAGGTTGGTCATGGAATAAACCTTTTGGAGTGGAGGGTGAGGTAGTGGTTGGGAGGTGTGTACGGTTTGGTGCCTTGGGTGCAGGTGCAAGCGTGGATGCCATGTGTGTGGTGTGTGACTGTTGGGTGGGTGAGTGTGGGCGTTTAGGAGAAGTGGGTGGAGAGGGGAGGAGATGCAGGGAGATGGCAGGGTGGATATGTGAATGTATGTTGCTGTCGTGTATGCAAGTAGGGTGGATGTGCTGCCTGTAGGGTGTTGATAGTTGTCCTGAGTGCGCATGTGGTGTATGGGGTGTATGTAGGGGTGTCTGCTGTTGTGGGGACTGTGGGAATGAGGGCACTTGTGGCAGGATCTAGTACTGATGATGTTGTGACTGCAGGTATGAGTAGTGTGGTGTCTGTGAGGGGGAGGTGGTGGGGGATTCCGTGTAGGGTGTAGAAGTTGTGTTTGCATGTGTCTGTTGTGTGTATGCATGGCGGTGGTGTTCTTTGTGGTGCTTGTGTTTTTCCTTGCAAACCGTGTCTCTTGATGAGGATGCATGTTGGTATGAAAGTGGATGGCTAAGGGGAGGGGGGTGTGGGTTTGGGAACAGGTATTTGGAAGGGGGACGGAAGAAGAAGGGATACTGGCTGCTATCAATAAGGAGGCCAGAGCCTGAAAGGATCTCTGCAGGGCAGCCAGGGCACCATAAATACTTTCCACGTAGGCATTGGACTGTTGCATCTGTGATGAAAGTCCCCTGGATGACACTCACAATGGTTGACTGCCCCACCAAGATGGACCTTAGGATGTCAATAGCCTGCTCATTGATGGCAGCAGGGTTGAATGGGGCAGGGGCAGAGGTGGCTGCAGTGAAGGAATTGCTCTCCCTCCTGGGTGAGCCAGCACAGTCAACTGGGTGGGAGCTACAGGGAGGGAGGTGTTGATAAGGGGGGTGGTGGGCAAGGATGGTGCTGGGATGGTCCCAGATGGGTCCGCCACTGCCAGGGAGCGTCCATCAGAGAAGGAAACCGAAGATGTTGGTGCCAATCCTGTCTCCCCCATGGCACGCCCCTCGCCCTTCGTCCCACTGGTCCCGTCAGCTCAGTTGGTGTCAGCCTCCTGGGTGCCATGGGCTGCAGCTTCCCCACTTGCCGGTACCTCTTATCCTTTGCCTGATGATGCTGATGCACACAGAGACAAAGGAGGAGAGGGAGGGCGGGTGGCAGAGAAAGAAAGGGTGCTATGGGTCAATACCAATCCAACATTCACACAGAGTAACAACATCATTATATACTGCTATGCCATGGCAGGCCATGCAGTCACCTATACATGCTACAACAGTATGACACCATGGCGAAGTCTACAGCAATGCTGATGTAAACTGCTGATGGTAGAACAATAGCACACATGACTTGATGAGGGTCATACTAATCACACTTGCCCAGTGCTTGGCACATTCTCATGGTTGTTTATGGAGCCATATCCTGTACTCCTTACTCAACAGAAACGTGCATGGGTAGGTAGTATGCCCACTATTTCATTGACAATTAGCACAGTGACATCTGGGCCCCATGTACCTATCTTCACATACAGTACATGGCAGCTGATTTGCGGACTCACTAATTACCTCTGTCACAGTGGTAGACTGATACTGAAGGCAATGCCCTAACACCTCAGGTGTACTGATGCTGATGGTAGGAGCTGGGCTCTTAAACTTTGTTGAGGGTGACCACACAAATCCCAATTTGGAAGTAAATGCCCTCTTCCACTGTCACTGTCTGCATCGTATGGGCACACATCCTTGAAACCAATCCTGCCAGGTGGGCTGATACCCAGAGTCGACGTACATTTACGAATGACCTACGCTACATCTTCTGACTAGTAATCAACCCAAAGCCACACAAGCATTATAATATCGAGGTGTGAGTGTGTATTCACCCTCTTGTGGCTGCTGTGCTGCCCTCAAGCACCCATCCACCTCAGGGTAGGCCACAGCCAAAATGCTGGCCCCTAGGGCGGTCAGCATCCAACGGGCACCCCTTCCTCATTGGGAGGACATCCCCAGCTGGCCCTCTGCTGTCTTACATGCCCAGTGTCTCAGATCCTCCCACCGCTTTCTGCAGTGGGTGCTTCGCTGGCTATTGACCCCCAGGGTCCGCACTTGCTTGGTAATGGCATGCCAAATCCCCTTTTTCTGATGGGAGCTGACATGCTTGGGCGACACAGACAGAAGGACAAAGTCATGTAGAGTGGCATCACAGAGACAACAGTGGACATCATACATCAGAAGCATCACATGACCACACTCATGTGTCATCACACCACTACCGATCAGACTCCTTACCCATCTCTATGCATCCACTCCATCTGCCTCATCCTAATGCCTTTCATCCTCACATACATCACTATCAGACAGGACAGTGACATAAGAGTCACCTGCTGCTCTGGTGCCCCATATAACTATCCTTACAGGGGTAGGACCCCATCCATAAGCTTCTCCAATTCCTCGTGGGTGAAGGATGGGGCCCTATCTCCTGCAGGGCGTGGCATATTGGCTTTCAGAGTCAGAACACATCAGCACACACAGTCGAGGACTTGCTTGCACAAGTGTCAAAAGTCAAGTGAGCTATGCCGCAGTAAATGATGGTCACGCCCACCGTGTACATGACAGTAACCGCTGGCGGTGATCATCATTGGCCCCAGTTTCCCATAGGCAACAATGTTATCCAATGAGGAGTTGCGCTGCGGATGAGACCGCCTAACGCCATGACAACTAAAGCCGGTAGAATGAGGTCACTTCCATCTGTCCTATGCATGCAGGACAGGTGGCTGCCATTTTACATGTAATTAGAGATTAGTAGTTTAATTTTAGGTGCGTCATGGATGAAATATAGTGACTACTGCGTAGATTGACTATGTCCACACATTGAATACATCAACTTTTGACTTCTCCTCTCCCCTATTCCCAGATGCGGTGCAATGATGATAATGAGACATGCCCCTGTGTACCGGCCCCTAGTGGACCTTGCTACCCCAGAAGAGAGACACATCATACCGACAGTTAGAAATGGGGTCTTTGGTTGGCAGTCAGGTTACCCCCTGTCCAAGCAAGGACCTTCACTCTAGTCAGGGTAAGTCACACACAATCCAAATTATTCTGTGCCCACCCTCTGGTAGCTTGGCACTGAGCAGTCAGGCTTACCTTAGAAGGCAATGTGTAAATTATTTGTGCAATAAATCATGCAATCCCACAATATAGCACCACAAAAATACACCACACAGTGTTTAGAAAAATATGTAATATTTATCTGGATAAATGCAGGTCAAAACGATCAAAGATGCAATAAGTAAATGTAGAGATATCACTAACAAGTGATATCAAGTGCCTTAAGTGTTTTAAAAGTAAACAAAGTCTCTTTCAAGCACAAAGTACCTGGTTTGCGTGAAAAATCTCCGCAAAGGGCCACAGAGGAGGAGATGTGTGGAAACAAAAGGGCGTGCATTGATTTCTCGGCCGCACACGGTGATGTCTCATTTAGTTTTCATGCAGAGATGGCTGTACGTTGATTTCCGGTGCTCAGTCATGGATCCTCTTCGGGTTGCGGGGTTTTCAGATGCCCCGGGGACGATGTGTGGATTTCCGGCACTGCTAAGACAAAGTCACAGGAGCTGTGTCGATCCGGTAGGCATTGCGTAAAATTTTCTACCACACGACATGCGCTGCGTCGATTCATCTCTGGAAGTCAGGCTGCGTCGTTCCGGGTCGGCTGTGTGTCGATCCGGTGAGGTTGTGCATCGAATTTCAAGGTGCTACGCTAGCGCTGCATCGATCTTCTCATTGCGAAGTCGGGCTGCATCGTTCCGGTTTGGGATGCAGTGAAATGTTTACTGTGGTGCAGGCTGTGCATCGTTTCCGGCAGGTTGAGTGGCGAGTTTCGCCACACAAGGAGTCCTTCTTTCAGAGATGAAGTCTTTTTGGTCCTGAAACCTCAGGGAACAGGAGGCAAGCTCTATCCAAGCCCTTGGAGAGCACTTCTTCACCACAGCCAGAAAGCAGCAGAGCAACAGCAAGACAGCAGTCCTTCACACAAAGCGGACAGGTGAGTCCTTTGAACAGCCAGGCAGGTCTTCTTGGCAGGATGCAGGTTCTGGTTCAGGTTCTCTTCTCCAGGAAGTGTCTGAGTTGGTAGGGGCAGAGGCCCTGTTTTTATACCCAAATGTGCCTTTGAAGTGGGGGAGACTTCAAAGAGTGGCTTAGAAGTGCACAGGTCCCCTTTCAGTTCAATCCTGTCTGCCAGGGTCCCAGTAGGGGGGTGTGGCAGTCCTTTGTGTGAGGGCAGGATACTGTCCTTTGACATGCAAGAGTCAGGCCCTCCACCCTCCCAGCCAGGGAAGACCCATTCAAAATGCAGATGTATGCAAGTGAGTATCCTGTGTTTGAAGTGTGTCTGAGTGAATGCACAAGGGAGCTGTCAACTAAGCCCAGCCAGGCCTGGATTGTAAGGCACAGAAAGATTTAGGCCCTCATTACAACCCTGGCGGACAAAGACCGCCAGGGCTGTTTTGTTGATTGCACCGCCAACAGGCTGGCGGTGCAATCCTTGGTATTACGACCGCGGTGTAAGCGCCGCAGTCGCAACACTGGGACTGGCGGTTTACCGCCACGTTGGTCCCGGCGGTTGTAATCCTCCAGGGCAGCGCTGCTTATAGCACTGCCCAGGGGATTATGAGTCCCCCTCCCACCAGCCTTTTCATGGCGGTAGGAACGGGGCCCCCTGCCACAGCCCAATGAAGCTTTTCACTGTCTGCATAGTAGACAGTGAAAAGCGCGACGGGTGCAACTGCATCCGTCGCACCGCCGCAACACCGCCGGCTCCATTTGGAGCCGGCTCCCGTGTTGTGCCAGATATCCCCGCTGGGCTGGCGGGCGGAAACTCGGAAACTCGTAATGGCCACCGCAGGAGTGCGGCCGCACAGCAATTACAACTTGGCATGCAGTGGTTGCTGCCCGCTAATGTTGTAATGACGGCCTTAGTGCAGAGAAATGCTCACTTTCTAAAAGTGGCATTTCTAAAATGGTAATATTAAATCCAACTTCGCCAGTCAGCAGGATCTTGTATTACCATTCTGGACATACTAAATATGACCTTCCTACTCCTTTCAGATCAGCAGCTACCACTTAAACAATGGATGAAGGCAGCCCTAATGTTAGCCTATGAAGGAAGCAGGCCTCACAGTAATGTAAAAACAAATTTTGGGGTTTTACTACATAGGTACATGTCCTGTCTTTTGCCTACACAGCACTTTGCTCTAGAGGTTACCCAGGGCTCACCTTAGGGGTGACTTTTATGTAGAAAAGGGGGAGTTTTATGCTTGACAAGTACTTTTAAATGCCAAGTTCAATTGGCAGTGAAACTGCACACACAGGCCTTGCAATGGCAGGCCTGAGACAAGGTTAAGTGGCTACTGAAGTGGGTGGCACAATCAGTGCTGCAGGCCCACCAGTAGCATTTAATCAACAGGCCCTGGGCACATATAGTGACCTCTACTGGGGACTTATAAGTAAATTAAATAGCCCAATTGGGTATGATCCAATGTTACCATGTTTAAAGGGAGACAGCATATGCACTTTAGCACTGGTTAGCAGTGGTAAAGTATGCAGAGTCTTAAAACCAGCAAAAACAGTATCTAAAAAGTGAAGGGAGGCAGGCAAAAAGTTCGGGGTGACCATCCAAGGCTGTCAGGTCTAACAATGATGTAATGTCAGACCATCATGGAGCTGTGTACCCAGTTGGAGCTGGATCTGTTGCCTGCCCTATGTCATCCCTATGCCTTCCCTCCCACAGTTCAGGTGTTGTCAGTTCTTCACTTCCTTGCTTCAGGGTCTTTTCAGATTTCAGTGGGCTTGGCAGCAGGGACGTCACAGCTGATGTTCAGTAATGTGTTGAAGGATGTACTGTGTGCTTTGCTCAAACATCTGCCCTACTACATCAGGTTCCCCCAATGTGCGGATTTGACCACAGTTAAAGCTGCCTTCTATGAATTGGCACATGTCCCTCATATGATAGAGGCCATACATGGAACCCACATTGCCTTGGTTCTGCCCAGGATAAATGAACAAGTGTACAGGAACCGGAAAAACGTTTATTCCATTAATGTCCAGGTGGTGTGTCTCGCTGACGAATATATCTCCCAGGTTATGGCCAAGCTCCCTGGTTCTGTGCATGACTCATACATTCTACGGAACAGCAACATCCCCACACAACTACAGAGGGACTGGGTCTGGATCATCAGTATGTATCCAATAGTATGTGTGTCCCTGTAATCTTACCTCTCTTCACAATCTGCTCTGTGTCTCCACCGGTATTGAGATGGGTCCAACCTTTGTGCACACAGGTGACTCTGGCTAACCCTAACCTTCCCTGGCTTCTGACACCTGTGAGATATCCAACTACAGATGCTGAAAACCATTTCAATGAGGCCCATGGCAGGATGAGGTGTGTCATCGAGTGGACCTTTGGGCTACTGAAGGCCAAATTCCGGTGTCTACACGTATCTGGACATGTCCGACTCTACAAAGCACTTAAAGTCTGCCTGCCTGATGTATGTTACACAATCTGGCCCTGAGACATCACATCTCAGTGCTGGATGTAGAGGAGGTAACAGCTGGACCAGTGGCGGATGAAGGGGTGAGTGATGATAGTGAGTGATGAGGATGCAGCTGATTGTAGAGCAGAGTTAATTCAACAATACTTCCCAAGAGAAACGGGTACGTGTCAACTGTTTTGTATTGACCTGTACTCCTGTCTGCCTTGTGACACAGCTCCTCCTGGTGTCTGTCATCAGAGGAAGTGTTGAATGCAGCTCTCCCTCTGGGTGGGTTTGGGGGAGAACATATTGCCCACCAGAGGAGGTATTACTGTTCAAATGTCAGTGCTATTTTCACTCTACTGTTGTTTTGCAACACTCATGCAATTTATTGTCCATGTTCTATGTTTCCTGTTCTGTTATGTCAATTGCAATTGTTGTGCCAAACATATTGGTGTCATCAGTATTGCTACTTATCATCACAGTCCACAATGGGTGAATGTGTAACCTAACAGTAACTGACTGTGGGACATGCCTTTAGTTGAGATTTGTCAGCTGTGAGGGAAGTACCATTGGGTATGTATGTCTAGGAAAATTGGATCTGACATGGGCACATGGTTTGAGGTCCCACCTGTCAAATCACACTATGGCTTTCAACATTGTATTGCATGAGTATTGTTTGGCCAACAATGAATCCTAATGTGATAGTTATCCCTGTCTTGGTCTATTTGCAGGGCATTTGTGTGGTTGCTGCCTTGCCTGTTGGCTTGTTTGATACATGTATCTAGAAAATGTCTGCTCGACTATCATCCTTGCTGCATATTGCTCCCCCTTCTGTCTATCTCGCAGACTTTTGCAGGACAATGGTGTGACTGTAATGACATGTCATACATCAGAACATTTTACTTATTACAATAAAGACACATAGGCACTAGCTGTGCTCAAAGGTGTTTACTGTGATTCACAAGTGCAATGGGTAAAGAGTGGGGTCATGGTGGGTGAAATCATCAGAGTAGTTGGCCCAGCTGTAGGTAGTCCAGGTCCAGTATCCAAGGGGGCATGGGAAAATGGGGACATGACAGTGGACAGTCAACAGGTTGTGTCAGGGGCAGACGAGGGAGAATGTTCAGGGGAGGGTCACTTCCTGGCAGTGGTCTTGCTGTTGGTATCAGGTCCTGCAGGATGTCCGGATGGATGTTCTCGCGTGTGTGGGGGTTCCTCAGCTACAGAGGAAGGGTGCTGGTAGTCTCTGGGTCCTCTGGCAGGGCCTTCATTCCACTCGCTGCCACAGAAGTGGAGGGTTCTTTTGGAATGTGGCTAGTGGAAGGGGTCTACTGGTGGGCGGAGGACGCATGCAGGATGGTGGTCAGTTTCTTCAGCACCCCTACAATGGAGGCTTGGTGGCATTGAGGGTCTGCCACTGCTGCATGGCCTCCTGGTGGTATTCTCTCTGCGGCCTCTGGGTCCTCGGTTGCGAGGATCTGGCCCATAGTGTCCTGGAAATGGTGGAATGCTCCCCAGACTTGGGAGATGGCCTCCTGGACAGTCGTTTGGTGTGGGTGTCTTATCCCTTGGCCCACAGGTGTCCTCCCACTGACCCTGGCCATTGTGCCCCAGGCACAGTGTGCCCAATCCCAGTTGCACCAGGTCCTTCATCGTCTTGGATGTATGGCCTTGACTCTGGTCCCTGTACTGTGGAGCACATTGCTGATTGACCTGTCCTTGGGACACAGGTTTGGGGATGAAGGGTTTGCTGTACTGTAGTAGCAACATGGGTGGAAGACTCCGGTGTGTCCAGTGTGGGGCTGGGTATGGTGAAGTTATTAGTTGTCTCAGATAGGCTAGGCAAAATATCAATATCCAGACATTCACTGGGGCCTTCATCCTGGGAAGGGCTGTCTGTCTCTGGCATCTCCTGCCGGGTGGCAGCGGCAGCGGGACCTGTGGATGGAAAGGGAGCGAGTTACATTGTGGAGATGTACTTGTTTGTATCATCGTCTGATGCATAGAGTAGCTTGACTTGCTTCTCAGTGATAGTAATGACAGATGCAGCACTGCAGACATTGCTTGCAGATGACAGATTGTGCCATTGTTTCCATTTTCCATTGAGGGTTGAGGATAGTGAATAGCATTGCTGTCATTGGCATGTGTTGGAATCCACTCGAGGCATCCAGTTGGTGTGGAATGTGCTATGGTTTTCTGTGCAAGTGTTCTACTGTGAAGTGGTACTGTGATCTTTTGATGTGTAGGGGGAGTGATGCATTGTGGGAGTTGTGGTACTTGGCATTGTGATTGGTATCCGTGCATTAGGGAGGGCCTGTGTGGGGATAGTGGCAGTGGGGTTGGGTGGCATGTAGGGGAGGGGTGTGCGGTGATTGGGGTGATTGGGGGATGCAGAAGTGTGAGATGGGGTGGATTAGGTAGTGATGGGTGGTGGGGACGCATGCTGGACTGCAGTGGTTGGTGCCCTGGGGAGTGTCGTTCACTTACCAGAATCGAGTCCACCGATGATTCCAGTCAGGGCCTCAGGATGCATAATTTCCAAGACCTTCTCCTCCATGATGTAAACTCAGGGGGGAAGGGGGAACCACCTCCAGTCTTGTTGATGGCAATCTGGTGATGTGATGCCATGGAACGCACCTTCATCCGTAGGTCATTCCACCTCTTTCTGATGTCTGACTTTGTGTGTGGATGGGTGCCCACTGAGTTGACCCTGTCAACGATCCTCCGCCACAACTCAGTTTTCCCGGCTATCAAGGTTTTCTGGACCTCAGCTCCAAACAGTTGCGGCTCTACCTTGACACTTTCATCTACTATGACCCTGAACTCATCATCTGTGAAACATGCATGTTTTTGATGGAACATAGTGGTTGGGTTGTGGGTGGGGGGTGTGTTGTGTGTGTAGGGTGCCTAGTGGGGTGGGGGTATTTGGTTGTGTGGGCTGGTGTTATCTGGTGTTTGTGTGCAGTAGTGATGTGTGTATTGTGTTGCTGGTGCAGTTGTGTGGTGTTTGATGTGTTGGAAGTGTACTGGTGCCTATGGTATCGATGTACAGTGTTCTCAGTTGTTTTTTTTTCTCGATGTCTCTGTTATTAGTTGTAGTTGCAAAGGGTTGTGGGTGTGTGTGAGAGTGTGTTATATAGTGCAGTGAGCAGGTGTGTGTGGTGTGTCAGGTGTGGGGTATTCAGACTGTCCAATGTGGTGTTGGGTTCTGGTGGAGGTGATTTTTAGACCGCGGCGATTCACATCGCAAATGGTTTTCCGACGTGCAATGACCACTGTGCTGATTTCTGGGTCATAATATGGAGGGTGGGATGTTGTTGGTTTGGAGGTGTTGGTAGTCGGACTATCTCTCTCCTGCCTTCAGTCGGCCTGGCGGCATAGGATTTGGGATATCAGTTGTAACTCGTAATACTGCAGTCACTGTACCGCCATCACTGTTGGTCTTTTGGCAGCTGCCAGCACAGCAGTCTTGCCAAATGACCGCCAAACTCATAATGAGAGCCTTCGTGTGAATTGAGAAAGAGATGCAATTTGGACCTTTGGCAAAAGACAATGGCAATGTAGAAGTGAAGGGAAATTAGAGTCAATTTATTTTTATACAGTGTTCACAACAACAGATGTTCGCAAACAGGTAAGAGAAAGACCTCCAAGGAGCCCTTTACTTCTCCTTTTGGTAGCTTGGCAGTACATAATTGCTTAATCCTGCACAACTCTGCATGCTTCACATAACGAATATTGCTAAATCCAACTGTAAATCTAAAAAATTAATACAATGTCCTAAAAATGGAATGCAAGGTCAGTGGTCTGTAGATATGCATATTGATTTGAATGAACACAATAATTTATTTCATGAAATTGGGGTAAACATTCCCTATTCTTTTACTCTAGGAACTAAAGACTTCTGCTCTATGTCATTTCCTTCAATCCAGGTCCTGGAGAAAGCAAAAATGTTGAGAAATTAAATTGAAACTGAGGGATAAATAAATATGTTATCTGTTGATGAGTTTTGTTCCTTTCTTCATTGTACTGCTCTTAACACATATTGCTATTCAGAATTAAGAATGCAATCTATTTTTGGCTTGTAAAATGTTAAAAAAACATAAATTGAATATAGTTGTCTAATTTGTTTTCTCTGTTGTACAAACAATTTCGAGTATTTACGTATGCCCAGTTACATATTTACATTTCAAGATTTTCTATGGAATTGCTATCTAAATTATAATTCCACATTTGACTCCATATCGAAAGCTTGTAATGTTTGTTTTGTGTAGTGAGGACCTGATTTACATAAGTAACTTACCCTTTAGAGTAAGTTTATACTTTTGAGTGTGTTTATTACTTTTTGGTGTTCACAAACGGCACTTTTGTAGTTACTTACAATTTTGTAGTATCATCATTATCAAGTAGTCTTTATTTGGTTAAAAATTCAGCCTTAGAGGGCCAAAGTATTACAACATTATACAAAACATTTTATAAAGTCACAATACATAAAAACAAATTAAGCATTAAAAACAAATATTACTAGACCATTACTCATGACAAAATATGACATGTTAATGTCTTCTCTTAAAAAATGTGCAAGTACCTCGATTGTAAGGTGCAATGGTATCATGCAAAACCAAAACAATGCAGCTACTGATGAGGTACTAAAAGTACATGGCATAAACATTTGAATGAAATCAAAGTATTTCTCAACTTAATTGCTAGCTGGATGTATTTAGCCACAGCCAAGCAGATGGGTATGGAAGACATTGATTGCAAAAAAATAATTGCAGATCTACATCGCCTAAGTTCAACACACTTTAAAATGGGAAGTAATTATTCATTTCTAAGAGCTATGGAAAATGTACAAAATACCATAAAATGGAAGCTTTTCAAAATACTGACCTGTGCCGGAAACACATCCAAGTAACATATGATCTGAAGCATGAATCTTGTTAGTAAGTATCTTTGCTGTATGTTTGTGACCGAAATTAGATATGGTATTATTACTAGAGATGATTAGATTAACAGATAATCTTTCAAATCCACAACAATCTCTAGCACTGTTACATAAATCTTAAAGGTGGGCTTAACCTTGCCCTTGCAATGCAGAGATATTTTGTGTGGCTTGCTAAACAAATCAGGCATGGCTAAACTTATGCAGACCTTCTTTATATCTGCCAACCAGAGAATGTTTAGTGACTTGTCTAATTTGAGGTAGTCATAAAAAAAACAGTCTGATTTCCTGTTTTGTCCAGATAGACATTCACTGCAGCAATGGGTGCAGTTTATTGTAGTCCGTGATATAGCCTAGCCCCAGACCTGCATGGCAAACGTAGACTGAGGTGTTGTTGGGAACAGCAAGCACCCACCCCAGGAACATATTCTATAGTTTCTAGAAGTTAGGGTAGTCCCTCACTTCCTAGAGCTGTGTGCCATAAGCACTGCTACCAACTAATTGGATGGTTAATCCCCATCTTGGAGGCAAAGCTGTAAAGTGCCTCGATACTCCTAGTGAACTCAGAGGTCCTAGTCTACCCCAGTGTTTTCCAACTGAAGGCTTCATAAAATAAAACTAGCAAGAAGGAAAGGTGAGTCCTGAGTCAGTTTTGGAGTTGTTCAGAGTCTAATCCTTGTGCTTCATTCTGCTGGCATCAGAGGCTATGATGTTTTTATTTTGTTTGAAGGAAAGATTTGAATCAGCCATAAACTTAGAGAATTGGTCTATCAACCTTCAGAGCCCTCCTGGAGTTCTAGTGATGAGCACCACGTCATTGACATAGAGTAGCATTGGTATAGGAAGGGTGTCTACTCAAGGTGACCCAATGTCCAAGCTGGCTAGATGTTTCTCAAGACTATTAATGTAAAGTGAGAACAAGAAGGGCGTGAGTACACAGCTATGTCTTTACTCCCCTCACAAGCTTAATTGTCTTGGTGATGTCCCTTTTAGGGCTGTACCTCACACTTTCAGTTACATCACTATGCAGTTTCCTGACGAAACAAACTATATGATCTTCCACCACCAATGCTGGACATAATGTGCATCAATTGAGATCTATTTACATGCTAAAATTCAGAACTCAGATCTATACCCCCAAATGTAAGTTACCCTGCTCAGTTAATGTGTGCTTAATAATTAGCAAATAAAGATTGAGGTATTGGTATATTGATAGTCCCAAGACCTGGGTGAAAGCCAAACTGTAAATCTGAGAGGACATTTCAAGCTGATGTGGTGCAATGATGTAGATTCATTTTAACATGCAATCAATTAAAGATATGAGCCAGTAGCACTAGGGGTCAGTTTTATCCCCTTCTTAAAAATTGGTATGATCATAGCATGAGAAAAATATTGTGGTGGGCTTGCTTAGTGATTGCCTTTTTGTACATTGGTCAGCAAAGTGGCTTGGAGAGCCATGTCACCCTTAAATAGGTCCACCAGAACTCAATCCAGGCCTGGTGCCTTGCCCAAAGAGAACCTGTTTAGGGGAGCAATCGCATCTGCTAATTCCATAACCAGGCTTCCAGGATCCCACTAATGTATTCCCCATTGGCATTAAGATATCTGTATTGGCGGGTAAGTCAGAATATAAATTAGAATACTGGGTGTTACAAAAGGGGTTTCTGGTTGGCTAGGGTATGCACCTCAGCCAGGCAGAACTTACCCACTCTAGTCAGGGCAAGGGAGTTACACGTCCAAGATAACCCCTGCTCACCCCCTTGGTAGCATGGCACGAGCAGTCAGACTTAACCCGGAGGCAATGTGTAAAGCGCTTGCACAACACACACACACATGTGACGCAATATCCCCACCACAAAGGAAACACAACACCAGATTATATGAAAATATACTGTATTGTACACAACGTAATTATCAGACCAACATCACATAACAGTACTATCCTGCTACCTTAGTAGTTGTCAGAACGTTACACATTAGTTACTCTGCCGCCGATGTCACATCTCCCCTCACCTGAAGGACCTCCACTGGCTCCCCGTGGACAAGAGGATCACCTTTAAGCTCCTCACCCACACTCACAAGGCTCTACACAACACCGGACCTACCTACCTCAACTCCAGACTCAACTTTTACGCCCCCACTCGTCAACTCCGCTCTGCCAATCTCGCCCTCGCCATCGTCCCCAGGATCCAGCGCAAGACCTCCGGCGGCAGATCCTTCTCCTTCCTCGCCGCCAAGACCTGGAACTCTCTCCCCACCTCTCTACGCCAGACCCAGGACCTCCTCACCTTCAGGAGACTCCTCAAGACCTGGCTCTTCGACCGCTAACAGCTCACACCCCCCCCCCAGCACCTCGAAACCCTGACAGGTACATAGTGCGCTTTACAAATGTAATGATTGATTGATTGATTGATCTGCAAACTAGCAGTAGTCACACATAACACACAGGTTACTCAGTATTCTGCAACATAAGCAGTAGTCAGGAAACACGTTATCACATTAGCACACTTGTCATAAGAATATCATAAAACGCCCATAGTAGGAACATTAGAAAATCTATGGCAAGTTAAAGAAACATATTAGCAAGTCATGCCCATAAAAGGAACATGTGCACACATATGTAAAAGCATCATAGGACAGGCAGGCAATATAACACAATTAATAAAGTCTGTAGCAAGAACTTCAATTACGGTTATACTGGTCCTTTTACGAGTACCTGGCTTGATGAAGAGGCACCTCCAGTGCCTAAAACGAATAATGGGGCCCCCAGCGCTCCTCTGCGCAAAACGGGGGCCTCCCTGATCTCCTGGGGTTAGGGGAGGGCGGCACACACCTCCTCTAGACGAAAAACGGGCCCCTCTGGGGGCCTTCAACACTGGGGGCCCCCCTAGGCCTCCACCAGCCCTCTCGAGGGGGGCCCAGGTCAGGGAAACCTTTGAAGGGGGAGGGGGGCGCCTCGCACCCCCTCCTGGGTGAAACAGGGGCCCCTCTGGGGACCCTCTAGCTCCTGGGGTCTCCCTGGGCCTATACTGTCCCTCACACCGGGGAGACTCCCCATTGACATACTACTGGCCCGCGAGGGGGCCAACAAGAGAGCCGGTGGCCACGGCGAGCCTCCGGTGAGGCTGCCGCCCGGCTCGTAGTGGCAGGAGAGTCCTCCGGGACTCCTGCAAGGGAGGGAGAGGCGTCCTCCTCTCCCTCTGCCTCCGGGACTCCTGTAAGGGAGGGAGAGGCGTCCTCCTCTCCCTCGGATGACGTTGCGGCCCCAGGTGGGGCCTGCTGGTGCCCCGGGGGCGCTCCAAAAAGCGCGCATCCCCCGGGAGCACGATAGGAGCGTGATAGCTCCTTCCTTTACTTCAGAGAGTGCCCCGGGGGCACTAGGGACAGTGCGAACCTCGCGCTCGAACTCAAATGCTCTGCCCGGGCTGCGGCGGTGATTCCATCAAAGTAAAGGTGCCGCGGAGAGCGCGAGGGCACTTTTAGGTTCTCGGGCTGCGGCGGTGTTCTTGTGGGCCAGGAATAAAGCGCTTCCCAAAGCGCTAAAGCCACCTAAACTCGGGCTGAGGCGGTGATCTTTCCTAGCTCTTTGAGAGAGAGCGCTTTTGTTAAGCGCTTCAGCAAAGCTGAGGGGATCATGGCAGGGGCCAGGGGCCACAGCACCCTGCCCCTGGGCACGAATAAGCAAGGAAGAGGCACAGGGCTGGTGGGCCCAGCTACAGGCCAGCACAAGGGGTGCAGATGGTGGCAGTTCCTCCTAGTGACCAGGCAGGTCACAGGTCAGCACAGCAGCAGCAGTCCATGGCGGTTTCCTGGTGAGTCCATTCATCAGCGTTCTGTGTCCAGTTTCAAGTTCCAAGAATGTTCAAATTGTGGGGAAAATTCCCCTGTACTTATAGTCCATTTTTACAGTGTTTTACAATGATAGGGAGAGGAGGTTCCAGCCAGTTACAACTGGTTCTGGGAGTGCCCCCTCTCTCCTTTCAGCACAGGCTCCAAACATCAGTGGGGGGTTAACGACCCTATTGTGCGAGGCCAGGGCACAGCCTTTACAAATGTAGGTGTGCCCCGCCTCTCCCTTCTCTCAGCCCAGGAAGACTATTCAGTATGTAGATGCACCTCGGTGACACCTCCACCCTCCCTGTGTACAGGCTGTCTGAAAAGTATGCTCAAAGCCCCAACTGTCACTCTGCCCAGACGTGGATTGGAGTCAAGCTGCAAAACACCAGAGTCATAAGCACAGATAAATGCGCACTGTCTAGAAGTGGCATTTCTGTGATAGTAATAAAAAATACACCCACACCAGTAAGCAGTATTTATCATCACCATCACAACCATACCAAACACGCCTACACTACCCCTCATAAATCAGACAATACCCCTTACACCTAAGGCAGGGCATTTCTAATGCAATCCTATGAGAAGGCAGCACTCACAGCAGTGAGACACCAAGTTAGGCTGTTTGTCACTACCAGGACAGGCCATGCAATATGGCACATGTCCTGCCTTTCTACATACATGGCACCCTGCCCATAGGGCTAGCTAGGGCGTACTTTTAGGGGTGATTTACATGTAGTAAAAGGGGAGTTCTGGGCCTGGCAAGTAAATTTAGATGCCAGGTCCCTGTGGCAGAAAACTGCGCACACAGGCCCTGCGCTAGCAGGCCTGAGACAGGTTTGAAAGTCTACTTCAGTGGGTGGCGCAAGCAGCGCTGCAGGCCCACTAGTAGTACTTAATTTACAGGCCCTGGGTATAGAGATACCACTGTACAAGGGACTTATAGGTAAATTAAATATGCCAATTAGGTATAAGCCAATCATACCAACTTTAGATGGGAGAGCACCTGCACTTTAGCACTGGTCAGCAGTGATACAGTGCTCAGAGTCCTAGAGCCAACAGCGAAAGGTCAGAAAAACCAGGAGGAAGGAGGCAAAAAGACTAGGGATGACCATGCGTATGGCCAAAAGTCCAACACTGGGTTACTCACTTATATGGAGGAATCAGGGTATCAATATCCAAGGACGGTTAACAACCTTTTATAAGGCATGATCATCTCTGTGACTATTGGCTACTAATAAAACTTCACATGCGTCCATTCTAATTGCTTTCTTCAGGCATCCATTAACTTGCATTGACGCACATCATCGTTACTCACGTGTACTACTTTCAATGCTCTAAGCATAGCGTACCTTTATATGCCTTAGAAGACTGTAAATCAAGCTGCCAATTTGGCTTTCCCCTATCTCAGCATAAAACCAACATCAGGAGCTTCATAATGGACCTATAAAGTCTAGCATAAGAGTTAACAATAGCCTCAGAATCTTCAGCCAAGCAATCAAGGAACCCATTTGAGTTATTTGACATCAATCCAGCAAGCAATCCTGTTTTATCAACAGATTCCAACCACAGCAAAATTCCCTTATTCCCCTCAGTCACTAAGTGGAGTAAACTCTACTAAGCTGCATGACCTTTGGGACACCATTCAGGGAAATGGTAGCTTCTGATCACAAAACACAAAACAGAATTCCAAGAACTGCATAATTAGTGAAACACCCATGTAGATTGTGTGAAAATACTATTAAATCATTAATGCTGAAATTGGCACTAAAAGTAAAGGTTAGCTTCAGAGCTGGAGTATTTGAAAACGAGTCAGAAGGAAATAGTAAATGGTGTGTGACCAACAGTGAATTTCAAGTTTCACCATGGGTAGTGAGCTGGAAGTAAGTAAGTTGCTCCCTTGTGGTGTCTACAACACTACATGCTTTACTGCTAGAGAAGTGGCAGCGTGGAATGTAAAAATCACCTATTCAAAGTATTGGAAGTGGGTTGTTCCAAGTATCAGCAAGAATCTCATTCTCACACCTCAAAGAAAGGATAAGATCAGTATTTTGTAGATCAACATTATTATTATAAAATGTAATTATTAAAAATACTTTGTTCTGCAACCAAGCTTCAAGAATTGGAAATAAGGTGAGGCTGGATTAGACCAGGAAATGTGTCCTTGGAAACAGAGCCCAACCAGGGTAAGCAGCCACCCCTTAGTTCTGCCCAAGTTAGAGGGAAACGCAGGGGTGAAATATAAAGAAAACCATCAAAGTGTATAGTGGCATTAGCCCAGGTTTCTGAGCAACACATTACATTAAAATTATTCAGGAGACTCAACCAGTCAAGATTGATCCACCTGGTCCCCACACCTGCCACACTCTATGAAGCAGGTTTGTGTGTGACAAGAAGTAAATTTTACAAGGAAGAATTAATACTTAGTGCCAGTATCAAGCTCATATCATCCATAAGATACTTTCGGGGGGAACAACTGATCTACAACAGGGCCAATAGAATACTTTTCACAAATGGCTGTAAGGGTGGAGCCTATTAGATTATTCCTTACATGTCAATTGATGGCATTATCCTCTAGAAAGGTGGCATAGTTGTTTATAACCGGAACAGAGCAGGACAACAATGAGAGCCCCTGGCTTGGGAAATGTCAATTAACAACAGAAGTGGTGGAACAAATTGGGTCCAATAAAAGTTACCCAGGGACACCATCTCGATCTTGCTGGGTCCTAATAAAACAGAATCAAAGCTCTTGAAAAGATGATGTACAGCACCAATATCCAAAAATTAACTACAACACAATCATTAGCATCAGGTTTGGTCTATTCCAGACCCAAGGCACCTGTCGGACCACAATAATCTGATTGTGCTTTATCACCTGTTCTCCCTTTCAACCAATAGGCTACTTTGGTCATAATTTGCTGTTGATTCACTGACTGGGTTGGCCTTAGCAGTGGGACACCTTTCAGAAAAATTACTTGGCATTGCATTTACTGGTGCAGATGTAATATTAGCACATGGAGCAATGCATGAGTGATCTTTCAAGATACAGGAGAGTGTGCACTTGCATTGAGGCCCACAATGCTGCCCTCTATAGTTTTCTGGCACCCAATAACCAAATCCATAAACTTTTATATCTGTCCCTACACACTATGCAGTTTCTCGTGACTCAAATTGAGTGCAGGTTCTCCACTGCCCCCAGCGCCTAAATTAATGGAGTCTATAACAGCAGTGGCTGTGTGTTTGGGTGTGGATTTCCCCTTTCCATGCAGTACACATGCAGAATCTTTTCCATTTTAGAGAGCGGCCACTAACAAACAGAAACATTACTCCCTTTGGTCACAGCTTCATCTACTGAATAGTTGTAAAGTAATGCCTCCGGGACACAGGGATTAGCCTTTCTGATATTGGCCGTGGAACTATCAGCAGTGGGATGTATTGTAGAAGTGATAAAAGGGTTAGGATTGGCATCGCTTCCAGAAACCTCGAGCCTTAGTCTTCCGGTAGTACCTTTTCTTTCTTCCACAGAGTCAATCTTTTAGTTAATTGCTCCTCACTTTTGTAGTAACTTACATTTTTGTAGTGAGTCCAGACCTACATATGGCCAACCACTGGTATTGGAACACCATTCCTTAGAAAAGAATGGCGGTAGGACTTAAAATAAAATCCATGAGGAAATATTGTTACATTAAATAAATGATTTGAAATAGTTAACCATACAAATCACTATAAATTAATATTGAATAATATATAATTAGTACATATTTATTATTTAATTATAAAAAATATTTCACAACCCAAATAAATGTTGTAAAATGAAATAATTAATATGCTCTACTTCAGACCTATATTAACACTAAATGGTATTTATTTATTTTTTTAACTACTGAAACTGTAAGTTGCTTGAACACTATTTGCTGTGGGGATTCACTTAAAGTATCCACCTGTATTATTTTGTACGGGTGGATGTTGCAATACCAGTGGTTTGCCCTGTGTAGTGCTGGATTTACTGAAAAAGTATAAGTTACTATAAAAGTGAAGTTTGATATTGAAATGTTGTATATAGTGCACAAATGCCAAAGGCGTGTTGGCGCTGGTGTCTACTAACATTAAAAAAGAAAGGACAGAACCAAAAATTTGCCTCTGAATGGGGAAAAAATAGGTTTTTAGATATTTTCTTGAACTGTAAAGGTTAGAGTGGGCTATGAGTTGGTAAGGTAAGGTATTCAATAGTTGACATGAGATGTTGACAAATCTCCTTCCACGCCATCTCTCTTTTCTGAATTTAGAAACATTGACTGTCCTAGCAGTTGCGGAGCGAAGGGTTCTACTGGGGTTGTACAAGGAAATATTTCTTTTTGGGTATGCAGGACCTTTGCCATACAGAGATTAATGTGCCAGACAAAGGGCCTTAAACATCACTCTTTTTCTCACAGGGAGCCAATAGAGTTCAGCTAAAACTTCAGCGACAGACTTAAAATTTTGAATTTTCTTCAGCAGTTGTGCTGCCGCATTTTGGAAGCCTTCAAGTTTCTTGAAAGAACGCTGATGAATGCCTAAATATAGGGCATTACAATAGTCAGTCTGGACAGGACTAAAGCAGTGATCACTGATTGCTGCAGTTCATATGGAAGAAAAGGGCAAACTTTCTTTAAAATATGCATCAGAAAGTATCAAGAGGAAGTAAGTTTATTGATTTGTGCAGATACCAGGTCGGGTGGAGGGACGAGCATCTGAAGCCACCAGTATTGGTCCCAGAAAGTTCTGCCCATACCAAAAAGGAGGACCTCAGTTTTGTCCGAGGTCAACATAAGACAGTTATTACTCATCCATTCTGTGACTGCCCCCATGCATTTGTTAAAGCTATGTGCAACTTCGTCCATCCCTTAAGGTAGCCGAGGCCAATACCATAGCACCGTTCCCCCTGGGCTGACCGGTGGGAACATCATAATACAATGTTTCCACCAGTCAGCCCAGCCAGGACATTGTAATGAAATGGGAAGGGACGCCACTGACATGGCATTGGCGGACTTCCCACGGCTTTGGTGGTCTTGTGGTGGAATCACCAAAGTTGTAATCAAGCCCTCAGTCTACATGTATTTGCTACTTCTGTTTCTATTTGATATGAGAAATCGAAACCAAGGAGAAATGCTTCTGGACAAACACTAAGGGCCATATTTATGACCTGGTTTGCATCACTGTTGCACCATGGAACTTGGTGTAAGAGCGACACAAACCTTAAGCCTGATTTCTGAAGCCACACAAAGCCACTCTAAGTAGATTAGGAGTCTGGCGGTCCGAGGACCACCGGACTCACGGTGATGGTCGGACCTCCGCACTCCAGGAGGTCTGGCGCCACCTTGTGACCCTGGCCAGACCACCAGAGTTTTTCTGTCTCTTCCAGGAACATGGTTGCAGACTGGCTGACGGCTGTCAGGGATGTGTTCAGCCATGGCTGTGCTGCACTCAGCACCGGCTGGCTGATTACAACCCCACTTTCTGCCGGTCTTTCCATGGTGGGAACCCTGCCATGGAAAGGCTAGCGGAAAGCCAGTGCTAGGGGCCCCCTACCCAGCACCATAGGAATGCTCGCCGTCTGCTTTGCAAACAGTGTGCATTCCGAAATATGGTATTGGCCTTAGCTCCCTTAAGGTAGCCGAGGCTAATACCATAGCACTTTTCCCCCTGGGCTGACTGGCGGGAACATCATAATACAATGTTTCCACCAATCATCCCCGCTTGAACATTGTAATGCAATGGGAGTGGATGCCACTGGCATGGCGGTGTCAGCCTTCCCACAACTTTGGTGGTCTTGTGGTGCAATCACCGAAGCCATAATCAAGCCCTCACTCTACATGTATTTGCTACTTCTGTTTCTATTTGTTATGAGAAATCAAAACCAAGGAGAAATGCTTCTGGACAAACACTAAGGGGCCATATTTATAACCTGGTTTGCATCGCTCTTGCACCATGCAACTTGGTGTAAGAGCAACACAAACCTTAAGTCTGATTTTTGAAGCCATGCAAAGCCATTCTGAGTAGCTTAAAAAATCGGGAGTGAGGCAACACAGCGCAAATCACTGCACTGCCTTGTTGTGCTTTAGGGTGGTGTTCCAAGGGTGTTTCATAGGTGTCCCTATGTATCTTTCATTGATTTTAACACATCTCCAGATTTACAGGAACTTGAAAACCTGGTGATGCACCAAAATCGTATGCTTCCCAGGGAAGGTGTAATGAGGAGAAATATCTCTATTTCTCCTCATTTCTTTCTCTTTGTATGTGTGCTGCACAATGCAGCACACATAGAAAGAGGAATATGCCTCCCATTATTGTTTTTGTGCGGGAAGGTGCCTCTTCCTGCACAAAAGCAATCCTGCATGCAATATAGGGCCCCTTGCACCATGATGCCAGGGTGCCTGTGTTGGCGCTAGGCAACCCAATGTGCACCAGAGCAGGTGGAAAAGTCACAAATGCACCTCATGCCTTAAATACAGTACAGCACATTCCTGCCCTTTCCCTGTCATGCAGTGCAGCAAGGTTACTGCAGTTAATGCAGTTGTGCTGCATTGAAGGACAAACTGATAAATATGACCCTAGCTATATATTTCCTAAACTTTGAAAGACAGACAATACCCACCAGCCCATAGGCTTTTGTAACCAATGCTATGTGTATCTGAGGTATACATCCGACTAAATAGAACAGCAATAGTTAATATTATCACTTAGAGGTTTTAATGTTTGGAGTTGCCAGTTTACAGTTGCTCTTTGGCCAGTGATGCTAACCTGGTTATGGTTCTGCAGAAAAGGAGCACTGTAAACAATGCTGTTATCTTTATGACCTTTTAGCACAAGCAGATGGTCTTTTAAGATTGCCTATTACAGAAAAAGGTCATTCTTAACGGCCACAACAAGCTGTCAGTGTCTTTCATATGGTTGAATGTTAATGCTTTAAATCACTAAAGTAAAGCAAATGATATTCCTTTTATCTGGCCTCATGTTAGTATTTATTTTTGATGCATTACTAATGAGAGCCACTTAGCCCATGAGTTTTATTTGTTTAATAATCGAAAAGGAAATTCTTCTCCCCCTGCTCATAGTTTTGCTTTCTGTCTTATGATGTAGGTTTTTTAGGAGTAGTGGCTGCAATGTTTTAGTGTACCTGCTTTTCCTCTCATGCTGCCTGCCACAAGTGCTTAAGTGTGAAGACTCTCATGCGACTTGTGGTTCCCCTGAATTGAGACCTGCACCTATTTTTCAAAGAAAGTAGGGTTTTGACACCCTCCTTCCATCTGCTCATGCTCTGTCCTTGATCTTTCCTACATAAGCATGCTACCTACTGTTGCTGCCATACCCAGGACAAACACTGCTTTCTCTGAGGTATGGTGGAGCTGGGACCTCAGGGGGCTTCAACACAGTATTGGCATTTTATGATGATTAAACACTGTATGGATTGCTTTATTTGATAGGGTGAGCAATGAAGCAGAAAACTGATTGAAGGCAGCATCAAACTTAAGGTCTCATTACCAGTTTGGCAGTCAGATCGCCAGACCGCCAGACCGCCATGTTGGCCGTACTGAAAAGACCACCAACCAAAGATGCCAGACCAGCAGTGGTGCAGAGTCCTGGAAATAGGCAGTCTGAACTCCAGCTCTGACAGCTCAGTGACCGACCACTGACCGTATTACAAGCCCAAAGTCGCAGTTGCGGGCACCCATGGCTGTCAGAACCATGGTGTTTCACGGTCAACAAGGTAATACACAACAGCACATTAGATGGATTTGAAAGCAACTCAGCTGACACACATTACCACAGTGGACACACTTGCAACGGTCACTATAAAACATCCTTTCACAGACCACAATTCTTTGCATTTATACTGCAAGACCCAGCAAGACAGAGCAACTCTTTTCCCATACTGCACAGACACTAGGCACACCCTTTTGCACTGCCCCCGTTTGTAAGTCTCTGTCACTCTTCTAAATTTCAATTTTGCTCTTTTTTTCCACCATGTCACGTTCCAAAAATCCTTGTTTCACATGTGAAGAGTTAAGAGTCATGGTGGAGTAAATCGTAACAGTAGAGCCACAACTGTTTTGGAGCACAAGTCCAGCAGACTCCTCTCAGTATGAAAATAGAAATGTTGGACAGGATAGTCAACAGAGTGAATGTTGTAGGCACCACCCTGCACACAAAGGAAGACATTAGGAAGAGGTAGAACAACTTCAGGGGCAAGGTCCTTTTCCTGTTCTTCAGGCACCAGCTAAAGGTCAAGAAGACTGGCAGTGGCCCTCCCACTGCCCCATTACAACTCTATCTCTGGGAGGAGAAGGTCTTGATCATTCTGCATTCGGATGGCTCAACAGGAATACAGGGGGGAGTGGAGTTTGGTAAGTCATAACCCACAAAAAAGTCACCAAAGTGCTATGTCATGCATGCTCACTGCTCACCTTTTGCCACCTTCGCTGTCACTCCACTCACCAGCCCAGTGCCCACCTGTCCAAAGGCCCCTGTCTAGCATCTCACAATTTAAGTATACTCACAAGGAGCGAGAACATCTGTGTATAATATGTGTATTATAGGTATTTACATGACCACAACTCCCAACAGGCACTCTTCTACAACTCCCAACACCAGACCATTGTATCCTTTACCAAATACCCTTGTTTGTTTACTCCCAACGGTAGTATACTCACCTGAGAGGATAACATGGGGATAGTGTGTGTATGTATAGGGACTGACATGTCTGCCAAAGCCAGGAGGCACTGTTACTTTTACTCCACTCAGTCATCCCCGTGTCCTCTTCAACAAATACCCTTGTTTGTTAACTCCCAATTGTAGTGCACTCACCTGGGAGGATAACCTTTGTATAGTGTGTGTACTACAAAGAGTGAGATGACTGTAACTCCAAGCAGGCCCAGTTTCTATAACTCCAACCACCAGCATAGTGTTCTCTTGTCCAAAGACCCCTGCGTCTTAACTCTCCATTGATGTATTCACCTGGGAGGCTACCATTTTTATAGTGTGCGTACTGCAGGGGGTTAAATAACTTCAAATCACAGGAAGCTCTCTTACTGTCATTCCAACCACCAGTCCAGGGGACTCTTATCCAAAATACATGTTTTGAAACTAACACATGAAGTGTACTCCCCTGGGGGGGATTACATTTCACAGGTGTATTAAGTAGAGGGAGTGACAAGACTGCCAAGGCCTGGAGGCTCTGTTTTTCCTACTCCGAACACAAGCCCAGTGTTTAATTGTCCAAATACCCTTGTTTGTCAACTCTCAATGGAAATGTACTCACCTGGGAGGATACCATTTGTATACTCTGTGTGTTACAGGGAGTAACATTATTGCAACTTCCAGGAGGGCCTGTTCCTGTAACTCCAATCACCAGACCAGCACACTCACACGTAGTTTACTCACCTGGGAGGTTACTAATTGTCAAGTGTTGGGAAGCAGAGGGAGTGACTTGACTGCAAAGCCCAATGGGACCTGTTTTGCTAGCAGCAATCACCAGCCCAGTGGCCACTTGTCACAATGCATCTATCAGTGAACTCTCAAATGACGTTTTGTTACCTGGGAGAATACCTACTGTCAAGTGTTGGGAAGTATTGATAGTGACTTGACTGCGACTCTCAGAAGGTACAGTTCAAGTGACTCCAAACAGCAGAACAGTGGTCATTTGTCCAAAAACCTTTGCCTGCCAGCTCCCAATTGACGTTTACTCACCTAAGAGGGACCAAGGTACAGATCATGCTCAACTCAGAGATGTGTCTGGCTACCTAGCTCCTTCTTGAACACCTAACCTAAGATTAAACTATTGAGGACAGGATGGACAGCTTCCTCAGTGTGCCACAAAATGATCCCAAAGGCCTCAAGATGCATCACGAGAAAGGTATTGGCAGCAGGTGCATTCACACTGCACTGACCACATGATGACTCCAATCACATATACAACAAACTCTTGGGACTATCTACATGACAATCAACTAGGCCCCAAAATGGCCAAAGCCACATCCTGCCCAGCCACTGTTCTGCTTGCACTGGTGACAAGATGTCATTCTCAGCCCATCCTCCCAAGTGCTAATGACCTGCACAATTTAGCAGCTGCTCAACTTAAATGGAATTGGCATGCTTCACAAAAATCAGGTCAATATAACCAATAGCAACGGTATCTGTCACAATAGGATAACCTGCAAATCAACTAAGGGCTTTGCAAAATGTCACTGTTAACCTTTGGAGGTAGATGTCACTATACAACCAGTAACATTGTTTGTTTCACATCAGCAGGTCGATCTGCTACTGCTACCCATTTGGACTACCTGATCAGACCCCAGCAGTGAGTCTCACTGTGGCCACATGAACACCTCCCAACCTGGTTGACTCCAGTCCACAGGCAGCCATTTGTCCCCCCCAACCTGTGTTCCTAGGACAGTGTCAACCATCTTGTGTCCCTCAATCCAGGATCCTGAGTCTCAGCACCAGACCTTGGACAATGATGGTCCTGGAACCAGTGGGAGGGGCACCCTGTGGCAAGGGCACAGGCCAGTGGGGTCAGGGTGTGTGGGAGGGATGCTGTGGGCCAGTGGAGTGAGGCTCCTCGGGATGCTCCTGGCCAGGACCCCACCAGCCTCGCCATGTGGGGGTCTATCAGGAGTCCCAAGGTGTGATGGGCCTGGTACTTGCGGAACTCTAGGAGATCAAGCAGCTGCAGAGGGACATGCATAAGGACATGCAGCAACAGTGGGAGGCCCAAAATACCAAGATGGCCTTCCAAACAGGGGTGTTGAAGGACATTAACAGTACTCTGATCAGGGATTGTCAACAACAATCTACCCCTTACTTTGGCGTAGCAAACCCAGGCCCTTCATCAGTGCCAGGCACTGAAATGGAGGCCCTGTCATGGGAAGAACCTACCCCGAACACCCCTGCCGGTATAGCAGCATATCCCCCGCACCACACAAGCAGGGATGTCCAGCAAAGACTCCATGAGGTGCTGATGGCAAGACACCCACCACTGCCAGCAAGTGACCTCTTCCTGAAGAACCTCCTTAGTGTGCCACTTATTCACTCTGTTGACTGTTCTTAAACCACCTTCCTTTTGCAATGGGACGCGTGCACTGGACTTTGGACTTACAGTTGTTTGGCATCTACTACAATGATTTCATCAACCATGACTGAACCCTTCACTGTCCTTTTCAACCATTCCCCAATTCAATGTTAAAGCACAAACTGTCAATAAATCCACCTATCCCAGTCATTGTTTGCTTGCTTCTCTTCCACATTTTGCTATATTGAGATACAAGACCATGTGAAGCACAAGATACTAATGCAAGGAGGGATATGTTCGAGATACAGTGTCCTGCAAGGATTACTAATAACACACACAAACACATTGCTATGTGTATGGTCACACCAAACATTTTATTTAATTGTATAGCACATAGGCTGTCCATATATCTGGACTGCCAGAGACATGAAGGGCTGGCTCGTATTGTGTAAAGGTACATATACCAAGGTACAGCCCCCCCAGACCACGAAAGCAAGGGCCTTGTCAGACATTGGCAGTCATTCTGACCGCGGCGGGCGGCGAATGACCGCACCGCGGTCAAAAGCCTGCGGCGGTCATTCCAACTTTCCCGCTGGACCGGCGGGCGACCGCCAAAAGGCCGTCCGCCGGCCCAGCGGGAAAGCCCCTGCAACGAGGAAGCCGGCTCCGAATGGAGCCGGCGGAGTTGCAGGGGTGCGACGGGTGCAGTGGCACCCGTCGCGATTTTCACTGTCTGCAAAGCAGACAGTGAAAATCTTTGTGGGGCCCTGTTAGGGGGCCCCTGCACTGCCCATGCCAGTGGCATGGGCAGTGCAGGGGCCCCCAGGGGCCCCACGGCACCCGTTCCCGCCATCCTGGTTCTGGCGGTGGACACCGCCAGAAACAGGCTGGCGGGAAGGGGGTCGGAATCCCCATGGTGGTGCTGGAAGCAGCGCCGCCATGGCGGATTCCCTGGGCCAGGGGAAAACCGGCGGGAAACTGCTGGTTCCCCTTTTCTGACCGCGGCTTTACCGCCACGGTCAGAATAGTCCAGGAAGCACCTCCAGCCTGTTGGCGGTGCTTCCGCCGCCCTCCGCCATGGCGGTCATGGACCGCCAGGGTCGGAATGACCCCCATTGTCTTGTAGAATAGTCTAACAGAATAGGGAATGGTGTCACCAGCTTGAGCCTTATCACATACTAAACCAATCTAATCCAACATGACATAAACCAAGGTACAGACAGAGGGCAGTACAACAGTCCCTGATTGCAGGTCCATCATGATCCAATGACCTTGCATCTGGTGGTATGACATAAACATATGTCAGTGTTGTGGCACAGGCATTGTGGCTTGCCATGATGAAACACATCTACAGTTACATACAGGTCACACAAGAATAGTATTTAGCCTATGTGTAGGGTGAATGCCATGCTTGCACTTGATGACAACATATTTCATGCCCACATGATGACACACAATGAAATTGTCCCAACACTAAACAATAAGCAAGTACAATGTGCACTTCCGACCTTCCACCCAAGCACAGTTCAGGCTGCCTTGGCACAGGGCTCATACACCCCAGATCTGTGACCTACATTACCTGAAACAACCCGTGTCCACTTTCTATGTTGGAACAGCATCAGATACCTGTCAATGTCACAACTCTGAAATGCCCACATGAGGATTTCATGATAAAGGTGCCTGCACAAAGCCAAAACAAGGAGTATAGGCTTGAAAAACCTCCTATTACACAATTCATATGGCGAGCATCTGGAAAGGAAATTACATTACAATGAGACTGACACAAACAATGTAGTTACATTAAGGTGGGGATACGTCAAAGGCTAACCCTTCAAGTGCCCTTTGGCTGAATATTGTGCAATATAACCTCCCCGTTTTTAGCCAAAACACTCTACTCCACACATTCTAACACCTACAATTTTTCGTACAGTCCTAGTCATTACATCACATGACATACTTGCACTCAAGAAAACAGCTATTCTCGTAAGTCAGCTCCTTCTTCTTCACCACTGTCATCATCACTTGGCATTTCTGGAATCTCATCTGGTGGCACTGCAGGCTGCCCCTCCTCTGAGATATATGGGATATTCCTCCGCAAGGCAATGTTGTGGAGCATGCAGCATGCCACAGTGATCTGACACACTTTTCCAGGTGAGTAGAGGAGGGCTCCACCTGTCCAGTCCAGACACCTAAATCCGGCTTTCAGGAGCCCAAAATCCTGCTGCACTAACTGCCATGTTCTTACATGGGCCTCATTGAAGTGGACTTCCTCTGGCTTAGTTGGATTCCTTATGGCATCAACAACCAAGGACGTTTTGGATATGTCTCCTGTAAAGGAATGGGACATATGTACAACAATGAGTCCCTCTTATTTGGCACCAGACATTGCACACACACAAACAGGACAGATGTGTCTTACCAATCAGCCAGGCCTTCTCTGGGTACAGTTGGGACATCAGCTGGGAGTTAGTGCTGTTCTGCATAATGAAGGAATCATGGACTGAGCCCTGATAATGGGCACAGACCTGTGAAATGTACAGATCTGCCAAGCAGACAACTTGCACATTGATGGAATGGGAGGTCTTTCTGTTGCGGTACGCTTTTTCATTGACATGCGAAGGGAACATGCCAAAATGTGTACCATCTATAGCCCACACCAAATGTGGGAGACTTGCAAAACCATAAAAGTCAGCCTTCCCATAGGCTAAATCCTCATGTCTGGGAAACTGGATGTAGCTGTCCAGGTGTTTCAACATTGCTGAGAGGATATCCTTCAAAACCAGGGTGAACAATAGTTGTGTTTGCTGGAGGTGGCATGACCGCTATGTTCTGCAGAATCACTCAGTTGACTCTTGACACTGCTGCCAGCAAGACCCCCACTACAGAGCTGCTGTGTACTTCCTCTGGGAGCAATCCTGCCACGTACAGCAGGTGCCAGGGCCCATGCCTTCTCTCCAATGGTGCTGGAGAGGCTAGTGGACAAGGTCCTGTATGGACAGCTCTATGGTGCACCAGAGGAGCAGGTAAGTACCTCATGTGCACAGTTTTCTCTGTACTTCATCATCCTTTTCCTCCTCAGAGGCTAGATTGTGGCCATGTGTGCCAGTTTGACTGTTTATGTGCCTGTAGGTGCAGTCTGTGTGGCATCAATGGGAAGGTCAATGTGCAGGTGTTGGTGGCCGTTGCCATATGATGAGTTCATTCACATTGTGTTGTGTGGGTTTTTGGGGTTCCTAGATTCTCCTTGTGTTGGGTGTACATAACTAGGTGAGGAGACATTACTTCCATCCACTTACATCTCTTTCCTCGTGATTGTTGCATGTGTCTGATAACATGCATGTGCATGACAGCATGAACTGAGTATACACGTTGTATGAGTCAGTTGTAAGTAATGTGAGCATTGTGTATTGTGTCACAGAGATTTCTTCACACATCTGCCCTTGCTAGACTGTTGTCTGGAAGGTATATCATGACTCTCTCTGCCCTTCAGGTTGCCACACACACCAAATGCAAATTTGCAGCTGGCTACATAATGTACTGTCATGCATGGACGTTATGGGAGTTTAGTGTCATGTAGTTCTGTCTGCTCAGCCTGCAGAGACCAGGGCCTGTTACATGTATCTCCCAGTGTGGGTCCTAGTCTAGACTGGGGTGGAGTCACTGTGGCATGCTGGCTACTTCCAGTACCCCAGCAAATCCTGTTATGTGGGCAATATGAGGCTCTGGTGTAATATCCTGCCCAGAATGCCTCATTCCTTTGATTAAATTACGAACGGGTCCAGAGGGAAGTTACTAATCTAGTGCACATGTGCACTTAGCATCATCATCAACATGTGTCTTTGACTCATGGCAGGACCCTTACTCCCACAGCCCTGTTGTCACCTTCACATTTGTCCTGTGCAGGCTTATTACATAAATTATATTCCCACAGTGCAGACAGTGTTTAGATTCCTGGGAAGCCATGATATTTCAATTGCAATTGTGTTTAAATAGCGCTTACTACCCCTGACGAGGCATCAAAGTGCTTTTCAGCGTGTAGAACGCCACTCCGGAACCAAAAAGGATTAGTGGTGGATTAGTAGTGGGAAATATGAGTGCAGTAATAGTATTAGCATAGGGAGGTATGAGTTAATTTGAGCAGAGGACACATGAGTCTGTTAGTTGTATAGAATAGAATGATGGAGGGACAGAGGAGGGAAGAATCTACAAGTGTTAAATGGGAGTTCATAGTAGTAAGATGAGGTCTGAATGAGTAAAGGCGAGAGGAGTCTGTAGAAAGGGAGTAGGGAGACCATTGTAGTAAAATGGGGTTTAGTTTGAGTCAAAGGACAGATAAATGAGGAAGAATTTACTAGGGTTGTTTGGGAGATCATAGTAGTAAACTGAGGTTTGGGATGAGCCAGGAGTGGCAGAGGAGTGAAGAGTCTAGGAAGGGTTATTTTGGAGATCATAGTATTATAATCAGTTTGGGATGAGTAGCCCTCACATAGCAGAAACTAAACAATGCATGCTTTGATTGTTGGATGCCATCCCTGTAGGATGGAAACATATGTCCAAAAGCTTGTTCTGTGGTACAGGTACATGATACAGAATCCCACCCCCTGAAGTGGCATAAGTCTGCATTTGTTAGGCCACATGTCCACACATGGACAGGGTAGACACTTTCTGTGCCCACCATGCCAGTCCCTTCATTGATACCCATGTGTGATGTTTGAGTGTGTTCTCTAGCATTAGCCTCTAGGGACTGTATAGAGAGTCATTCTGACAAAGTGTCAATAAGTTGGTTCATTCATGCCTAAGGACAATTACCCTTCAGAAGCCACATAGGTGTGGTGTGTCTCATAGTGGCTCACATCTCAGTTAGGTTGCTAGAGCCTTGCCCACATGATGTCAGTAAGCTTGCTTAGTCATTGTAGGGCATGGACAGGGGGATGGGTTGGTCTTCACATTGGGAAATTTAAGTCTGAAGTCATGGCCCTGTACTTACTAGCTTGGATGTGTCACACTTGGGGAGTATTAACAAAAAGTATAGTTCTAGCTTGATGCTACTGATATGTATGTGACTCAACCATTTGTGATGAGACTTGTGAACATGATCTCTTAATTTGTCTTTTGCAACCATGTGGATCAACGGCCATCTAAAGAAGAGAATATGGCAAACCATCGCCACAAAGGTGCAGACTCTGGGGGTCCACAGCCGGAGGAGTGCCCCCTGCAAAAAAAGGTGAGAGGACCTGAGACACTTGGTCTGGAAGATCGCAGAGGACCAGCTGGGGCTGTCCTCTCAACGTGGGCGGGGTGCCCATCGGACCATGAATCCCTAACGGCCCACATTCTAGCAGTGGCCTATCTGGAGCTTGATGGGCATTTGAGGGTCCCACAGCAGCCACAAGGGGGTGAGTATAGGGCTTATTCCTGGCTGTCCCATTGTCAAGTGATTGAGTCAAGCTCTGACAGCTCCGTCTGACAATTAGGGATGAGCCATGTGTCACACTGTAGATGTATGATTGTTTGTGTTGCGATCTCATGTGTTGTTTACTGAAGCACCTTGCCTATTGCCCCAGGGACCTAGGACACAACTGGGTGGAATCCACAAACCCCTGCTCTGCAGGGATGACATGGCTGTGTACATTGATCAATCAAGTACTGTTTGTTGCAGCTGGTGTAATTTCTATGCAACAGACCGCTACTCCTAAATGTTTGAGTCCAGAGGTAAATAGGTGATGCATCACCCTCCTCTGCCATGTGTCTGGGAAAATGAGTATGTAGGCATCTGCCACCTAGAGGCAAGTTGTCTTCAGTGTATGATGGGTGCTGGCGCCTCACTGCAGTCTGTAATATGAAGAAGTTCAACATGCATGTGACAGGGCTTACAGTGCTCTTTGGATGCAGCTATAGATAACTACTGTTGGAAAATGGGCTACTGGTAAGGGCAGGTAGGTACCTACACTTAGGCAATAGGCCACTAACCTCCACTTAGGTCCAGTTAGGTCTCAGTAAATTAAACCCAGCTCAACCCTTGATAGCTTGGCAACGAATGACAAGGCTTAACTTAGGAGATAGAGTGTAAAGCATTCAAATATCACAAAACAGTAATTGAATAAAACACAGGAAACAGTTTAAAAATCCAAAACCAATTTATAAAAATAGATTATATTTTATCTTTAAAATGACACAAAAACGAATAAAATCGGATAAGGGGAACCGGAGATATGAATTTTTAAAGAATTTTTGTTTTCTAGCGCCTAGAAACAAAAAGCACCAATCTGATCATATGGTCGCACCTTGACTGAGGCAAAGTCAAAGTTTAAGGCCAACCGCGATGGAGCCTGGCTCGGCTACAGCCCACGGGAGGCCCTGGTCAAAAGTTTACCTTCGCACTTAGTCGTTTTTCTGAAGATTTTCTTCAGCGAGACGAACCTGCCAGTCCAATCCGAACTCTCCTCCGGAAAAGCATCGCGGGAGCCCTCATTGGAGATTTTTACCTTTGGACTTAGTCGTTTTTTCGAGGTGAAAATCCTTCGACCGGGGTAAACCTGGATCTTGATCTGACGTCCTTGGAGCCCTCCTCGGATACGCTGGCTGGGAGGTCCCGGTCAACTTTTTACCTTCGGACTTAGTCTCTTTTTCTGAGATTTTCTTTACCGGGACGAACCTGGAAGTCAGGCCGGGTCACGGTTGAGGCAAGCCAGCTAGAGTTGCCGTGGCGGGTCGGTCCCTCTATGGAGCTTTTTTTCAAAAGTTCTCCAAAGTTCTCCAAACTTCTGGATCTTCTTCCAGATGTTCCTTTAAGGTTCTTTTGGGGTCCACAGCTCACCCCAAGGTTCCAGAAGCTCTGAGATGATCCTTGGGGGTGTGGACTGCAACTCCCAGAATGCACCTGGTGCAAACTCCTTTTGGCCACTGGGCAGTGGTCAGCTGGTTGATTTCTTCAGGAGTTGATGCAGGGGACTCTGGTTAGCAATTTTTCACCTGTAGCAAACAGGGAGTCCCTCCTTGAACCAGTTGAAGCCAGGCTAAGTCCTTCGTGTGGTGGAGCCCGAGTGTGCAGCTGGTGCAGTCCTTCAGAGTGCAGGGTCCAGGTGCAGGCCAGGGGTCCAGCTGGGCAGTCCTTCTTCTCCTGTGGTTTTTCCTTGTTGGAATCTGATGGGGATCTGAGGTGTGGGTGCAGGTCTGCCAGTTTTATCCTTGCTCCTGGGTGAAAAACAAGGGGGTCCTGGTTCTCCAATCTGGTGCAGGGTCCTTCCCCCTGTGATGACTACTTCCTGGGAAGTGTGGCAAAAATCAATCCCAGGAGGCAACATTCCTCTAAAATCCATCATGGCTGAAAGTAATTTTTGGAGGTTACAGCTGGCTGAGCCCACCCACTGGTGTGGCTAAAAATCCTAAACACACCCCTCTCCTGCCCTCTCCTAATCTAATTAAGGGGGCACCTAACTGTCTGGGTTTGAAGGATGTGGGGGTGTTGCTGGGTTGCTCCAAATGTCCTTCTCTGCCTTTGAAGACCAGTTTGGCAGCCCTCCCCCTTCCTGCCTCACCATCTCCTGAGGGGTGATCTCCTCCCACAGGCACATCTCTTTTTGTGAAGCCAGGCCACTTCACACCTCATCAAGACAGCCTGGCCAGGCTGCCAGAGGCTGGCCAATCAGAGCACAGCAGCAAAAGAACTGCAGGGCTGACGTTGGCAACTTTTTAGGTAAAGTTTAAAACTCTTTACCTGAAAAAGTTATATCAAATCCAACAACTGGAAGTTGTGGGATTTATTATAACAATTAATTTGATACCAAACTCTTGGTATCTGTCATTTAAGGGGACTTTTAAAATTAAAATATAGTCTCCCCATTCTAGCCTATGGAGGCCATTCACTACAATGAGGGAAACATGAATTTGGCTGTTTTACCTCACCAGGGCTTATAAAACTATTTGTATAAGGTCCCTGCTTATAGTTACATGCCACCCAGCCCTAGGGCACATAGGGCAGACCTTAGGGGTGACCTATATGTAAAAATAAGGTAGTTTAAAACTTTGGAACTACTTTTAATTCCAAAGTCGAATTTGCATGTAACTTTAATTTAAAAGCAGCCTGCAAGGCAGGCCTGCCTTTAAAATGACACTGGGCACCTCAGCAGTGCACCTATGGGGGCACTACCTATGCTGGGGTCCCTAAGCCTCCATGCCCTACCATATACTAGGGACTTATGGGTAGGTTAACTTTGCCAATTATAATTAGCCTAATTTGCATATCCACTTTACATAGAGCACTGGCCTTGAGACTTGCAAGCAGTACCCAGGGCACAGCCAAGAGTCAGTAACCACCAGTTCCTGTCCAAAAAGTGGGGGGTGACCAGGGCAAAAAGGAGGACTTTCCCACAACTACTTTCCTTTAGTAAGTGGAGAATGTCCTATTGACATGATTTATGTGCCATCACTGTTGCCATCACTGTTGCCAACATTCCTTGTGTCTACTTGCCAGCATGTGTCCCTTTCTCTGTATTAAACATTTGTGAGCTGCAGTTTCATGCAAGGTCTACCTATGCTGAGGCTATGATGTCTGTATTCCCTCACGTATATGTGCACGAAACACTGTTTGTGGAATAGGACATTTACAAGGGGGCTACATTTCATGTTGGACCACATACAGGAGTGTGTCTCCATTATTTATTGACTGACACATATCCTCACCCATCATAGCATGTCATTTGGCATGTACAACTGCAGTACCAATGATGGACATGACAGGTAGGCCTAGAGTTTGCCAAAATGTGTATATCAATGCCCTTGGTGTGGCATCAGATGGAAAGATGCACTGCACATGTGTAATGGGTAAGGTTTGTGTCCTGACTGCTGTCATGCATCATGGAGTGAGATATGTAAATATCACATGTATTTGGGTACAGGCATTCTTCCACAGACAGACATCTGAATTTGCATGGCCAAAATGTGTAGAGTGATGTAGCTTCCAATTCGGCAACATGTTGATGGCCTTCAACAAGTACTTGCAAATCTCTGGGCCTCTCCAACATTCAAGGGTCTAATGGCTTCTGCTGATGCACTCAGTCTATGTCATACCAGGCATGAGTGATGATTACCCTGGGGATTGCTGATTCATTGTGTTGTGAATTGTGGGGACATCGCTCACTGACATATTGCACATGATGTCTACAGTGTTCATTTCCATGTCACATGTGTGGCCTATATGAGCAACATTAATACTACCTCCATGACTCAATTGGGACGAATGTCACTTGGTGAAGTGTACATTGTTAATATGTTTTCATTGTGACATGGGTATTTCCATGTCACCTTCTCCAGGATATTGTACTATTGTCATCAACATGGCATGATATTGTATCATCAGTTTTCATTGTTGGGTCTTTATGTATATGACAAATAAATGTGTGCATGACCTTCTGTGGGATGTGTGGAAATACATTTTGTATTGGCCTACTATTGTATGCCAACAGGTGAATGTGTTCTGCTCAATGTGGCAAAGCTTTGAGGCTGATGTTGTCTCCTAATGGTTGTAATATCATTATGTTTGCACAACTTTTGCCATGCAATTGTAGTTGTTTGTGTTCCTGTTTTTCCTGTGGGCAACTGTTGACAGTTCAGATGGCATGCATGCATACGGAATGGCCCATGTATGGGTAACTTGGGTAGAGTTTGTTGCTAGGGCCTACTTGACATCATGGTACTGTATGCTAATCAGAGCTGTTATTCAAGTGTGATCATGGACATGTGATTACCTTATTTCTCTTTGTATTTGCAGCATCAGCACCGGCAAGAAAAGGATGTGGGACACAGCCGAGTGGGGAAGATTCTTCCTCCAGTGAACACTCCCTAGTGGTGGCGGACCCATTGGGGCAGCCCGTGTATAATCCTTGTCTGCCACCCCCAGTCTATTACCTCTGTCCCTGTTGCTCCCCACCCAGTTGGCCATGCCCGCTCACCCAAGAGGATTGGCATCTGCTTCGCCACAGGTGCCTTTGCGCCAGCCCCTGGTACCCCTGCTGCCCTCAGTGAGGAGGCTACTGATCTATTTTTGTGTGTCAGACAGCCGTTGTGAATGCCATCCAGGGATTGGCAATTCAGCTACAAGAGACTAATTCATTCTTGGAAGGCATTCATTGTGCAATGTCTGGCCTACAGAGATCTTTCCAGGCATTGGCCTCCATACTGAGGACAGCCAGTCACCCTTGCTCCTCCTGTCCTTCCTCCACCTCCCTCTTCCCACTCCAAATCCCCCTTTCCTCTGCCTAGCCAAAGCACACAGAGAGATCCGCATGTATCCACATCAACCAAAAGAGGAGCACACACAAACACAAGCACCTCAAAACACACTGGTACGTAAGCAAACAACAGGCAAAAAACAACAGTCACAACTTCTTTAGACACCCCCACCATCCCCAGTATCACGCACACAACATTCAGCATACAAACAAGAACACACCAACATTCAGTAACAGGCCCACCATACCCATCATACCTGAGGACACCACCCCAATAGACCCCCACACATCCACCACAAGCACCACACCCAGAGAAACCACAACTACAGATACACAGATATCCACCACATCCAGCATACCCACAGTTACCACCCCAAAAGACACACACACATCCACCACTCCATCACCGAGCACCTCTACCTCCTAGATGCCAAAGACACACAAACCCACTCACTCACCCAACCAACAGACACCCACCAAACATAAGCATGCCTCCAAGAAGCACGCACCCATGACATCCACATCAACAAAGCAGACAACCACTCCCTCCACCTCCAAATCCCAACCCCCTTCTAATATCCACCCCCTTGTCCCTAAGAAAGGTTTTATGTTTGACCTTGCCCTATCCCCTGTTCCCTCCACTTCCCATCCCAAACACAAGAGGCCGCCACCCACCTTCCAGCCTCTCCCTTGCACTCCCAAGATCTCTCCTGCCCTCTGCAAGCACCCATACCTCCTACCCCTAAAAGACGCCTACCCCTCCCAAAAAGAAGACCAAGTCTAACCCCCGCTCCCAAATGTGACCTCCCCAGGATGATCCCTGAGGTGCCTGCCTGCCCCCTTTGATGCCCCTTCCTGTGGAGGTTCCCTGGCAGTTGGGAGTCAGGTTGTGGCATAACACTGTGCTATTGTTTGAGGTCACATGGACTGGTCAAAGGCCTTGGACTTTCAACTCTTTCCAATTAATAAACCCTAACATTTGTTTTTTTTGGGTATACCTATGTCCTGCAATTCCTTTTCTACCTTTATGTTTCTCCTGAGTAACCTCTGTTGTATGCTTACACTTGTGTGTGTTTCCGCCTGCTTGCTGATGCATTTGCTGTTGTTTGCAGTATCTGACTTTGTGGACAGTGATGGTGTCCCCCAAGACAAAGGTGTATGTTGAGTGTATGGATATGTGGATGTAAGTGCAATGGTGGTTTCATAGCATTGTGGTATGTTTGTTATGGTAAGTATTTTATCTTGTGTTGTCCAATGTAAGCATGTGTGTGTTAGGTTTGTCCCCCTGATAAGGGTTATGGATTCCTCTAATGGGTGTCAGCTCAATATGTGTTTGTGCAGACATGGAGTGTGTTTAATTTTGCTAGCTTTGTTTGATTTGAATGTGCATGTGTCCATATGGCTGTGTGTCTTTTGCAGCTACTTCCTGCAGGTGTATGTACCATACATTTGCAGTTGTATGTGGTTCGTTGACTTGCACTTCCACATTGTGCAGATGGGCATGTCATTTGTGTCTAGTACTCTTTGTCCTTGTGACACTTGTAGGGTCATTTCCTGTGTGGATGTTGTTTAAGGGGCATGTGCAGTGATATGTATCCCAGTGCAGCCTTCTTCACTGAGTGCTCCAGATGCCCCATCCCTATTTTGCAGGTATTGTCAGCATGGTGCTCTATTTGTCTCTCTGTCTATTGTGCATGCCATTGTCCAACTGTGCTGTGGTGTGGGTGATGTGTGTGTCCATTGCAGGACTTTTTAATGGTAGTGGTGTTTGTGTTCCATGCCACATCCATACGTATGTGTGTTGTATGTGACGACAGTCCGTGGCCTGTGAGGAATGTGAGTATGGGAGTTGTATTTGTATATTTGATGTTGGTATGTGGTTGGTGATGTGTGAGACAATGCTGTGTAGCCTTCATTATACCTGTTCCTGAGATGTGTGGCTATGTATTTTTGTGTAGTGCTCAGTGCAGTAAACACAACTGGGAGTACGGGGTTCTTGTAACGGGGCGGATTAGTAGTGTATCAATTAAAACACTAGGCCCTTCGTAAATCGTCAACTAGAGGTGAGACATGGGTGGACTGAGGTGTATGGTGTGGAAGGGGAAATTTCCTTTACGGACTAGGTGGTCTCACACACTCAATGGTGTCATGCTTCATCATATGACCACCTAGCCCCACCCAGGTAGGACAATGCCACCTGGGCGGACTCAACCTCACTGTTAAAGGAACAGGAGGGAGTGGGTAAATCAATTCTGGTTCTGGAAAAGGGATCCAGCTAGACTAAGAAATAAAAACACCTAAACAGATACCCGTGAAAGTTTTTAATAGGAGGTTCCGTTTGATGTGATTAAAACGAGGACTGGGACACCAATGTGAGAGCAATGACTCACTGGGTCTCCTATCTAAAAAGAAGAAGAAGCCAACATGTTTCTGCCCTCAAAAATGAGCTCTGGAAGGTCTCGGGGCATTCATCAGGGCGAAGGATCCCTGCTATTCATGCTCAGTGAACGTTGAATCAAATAACAACCATACAGTGGGAATAATAGGTGAGTGATGCCCGAGTGGGCGGTGAGGCCTACCTTGCCAAGGAACTACCTGGGGAGGACCCTATCACAAGAGGCTACTAGCCTCCGTTGTCCAGGAGAGGGAGCGTCCCCTTATAGTCAGACTTTCATCAAAGGCGGGCGCTCTCTATGTGCCTAAACCGACCTCTCTCAGGACCGCTTGGATGAGTGCTCAGTGCAGTGTCATTGACCTGCCCAAAGGAGGCATATTCTGATTGTGAATGTATCAATCTTTGTGGATGATTTCTACTGTGTACATGGTGAGATGTATACTTGGTGCCCATAGCGGGACTCCCATATGATGTGAACGACGGTGCAACGAGCTGTTGTTACAGTTAATGACCTCAGTATGTGTGTGTACCTATGGTCAGCTGGACCCTCAGCAGCTTGGATAATCAACAACAGCGGCAGAACATACATGATGGGATCCATGGTGGCAGCAGGAGACATGCAAGGCAGCCTGCAGGTGAGTGTCTCCCTTTCTAGTCCCTGTTTCCGCCTTCTGAAATGTGGTGGTTGAACAGCCATGGTCCCATTGGCGGTGTGCAACCTCGTAATGTGTCTGGCAGTAACACAGGCTACGCCAGCCTGGTTATGCTGCCTTGTGATGGCGGTGGTCTGTGGTCTGTGCTGCCTGACGTGGCCTGCGGGACCGCAGCAGTCTTTGCTCCAAGGGCCACCATAATTTGTAATATAGCAGTCCAACTGCCATCTCGATGGCGGCCAGACCGCTGCTATGGCAGTCGGTGGACCGCCCAACTCATAATGAGGCCCTTAGATATTAAACACACTGAACTGTGTAAAACACATGGGGCTCTTCACACTTCACTGGACCATAAGCAATGGGGGATTCTTGCATTATGATGGCAGTGCAACAGAGAATGTACATCTTTACACTCTCCCTTGGCGTTCCCCTTCGTGAAAGGCTTGGCCTTCCTGATCTCACTCGAGTCTTAGTCAATACTTTATGCTCCAGCAATTCATCCTTCTTCTGTCAGACCTTGATGAATGGATCTTAAAGCTTTACAGTGTTCCTCTGTGGAGAAAATGCTTTGTAGAGCATCAGCTCTTGAGGAATAACCAGGTTTGAGCTCTGCCACAAATTCTTTCCATGGGTGTCCTACCTTAATTTTGACTCAAGAATATTGTCTGTCCTTAATATTGTTAAAAAATATTGTGGTATTTAGAATAATGTGGCGTACAACATTGAAGATCAGAATATTGTATTTTTACTTTGTAAAAATATCAAAGAATTTAAGATCTTTTTGTTTATTATCATTTTACATAATCTTGAATTGTGTTTTTATTATATTGTTTAATTTGTTTGTGTGTTGTATGTTTTAATTTTATTGTAATTATTTTTGGAAGTTTTTGTTGTTTGGTATTATAGTTTAATTATTTGTTAAATTATTATCGCTTTAACACCGACCGCCAGGGTTGCAATGACCCCCATAATGTCTAAAAGTGATAACGTTTTTATTTGCAGCAGTATTATTATTGTATATAAATGATTGTTTATAATTTTTTGTAATGGGATATTAAGTTGATAGAGCATAATGGTGGAGAGATGTTTAAAAAGTGTATATCTAAAAAAAGTGGCACTGCACACAGTGCAGCACCACTTTTATTGCACCCTTTAGTGCCACTAATACGCCACCATGTGTGCTCCGTATCATGGCAGTAGTTAGGGGACTAGCATCAGAATGTTTGACACTAGTCTGGAGATTTTCAGGATTAGCATCAACAATATTGACGCTAATCCTGCAAAGCTCATTGTGGCCCATTGTAATGAATGGTGTGCCTACTTTAACGCCTACTTTGAGCAGGCATTAAAAGAGCCAAAAAAAATGATGCAAAGAAATCTCTTAGATTTCTTTGCCATTTATTCCGCCCCCCTAACGGGGGAATGCCCCCTATGCATACCTTATGCCTGGCACAGGCATAATGTAGTGCAAAGTGGTACAAAGTGGTGCAATGCATGCATTGGGCCACTTTGTAAATATGGCGTTGGGATTTTGGCCTCGTTGGGCAACATTAGCATAAAAAAAAATGCTAATGTGGCACAAGGAGGAGCTAGGGGTTTTTAAATATGCCTTTTTGAACTTAATTTGTATGGTAATAATGTTAATGATATCCAAATGAATAATTACAAATTGAAAATGTATTTTGTTACATTAATATTTAGACTATATTTTATTTTATTATTGATTAAAATCTATTTTATTGGTATTACATTTAAAAATTGTGTTTAAGATAATTATTTAAAAATGAAAAATATTTGAACCTGTTTCATAAAGTAAAATAATGAGCCTTTTTCATAATATTTTTTTTTTGTGAATGACCTTTAAATTATATATATATATATATATTTTATTTACTAATGTTTAATGCCTTTAACTAAAATATTGATTCTATATAATGCTTTAATTCATTATTGTTACATTGTAGATTATGATTTTGGTTGCTTTAAAGTATAGGAATGGTAGTAAATATTGTCCAAATTATTTTAATTATTAATAGTACTGTTTATTTTATACTTCAGTATTTATTCAGTATAAGTTTGTAGTTTTGGTTAGTGTGTTTTTAGATTACATTTTATTGTATTTTGTTGTAAAAAGCTGTGTGAGTATGGAGCACTGGTTGTGTATGTAAATATTTGATTTATATTACCTTGTTCAAAATTTGTTAGATTAAAGGGGTTATTATAAATTTCACCTCTTTTGTGTCCAGCACATTCAAATAGATTTATGGCCTGGTTTAGATCTCAGGGGAGGGGAATAATCTGGCACAAACATGACAGATGTCTTGTTCACTATATTACAAACCCATTGTCCTATGGGGATCATAATCTGGCCAATAGGATATCCCTCAGGTTCGTGACAGAGTATTCCCTCCCCCTTGATCTAAAGCAGGCCCTTAGTTTGGAGGGAGGAATAATAAATGTCATCCCTTTAATGTCCAACACCTTTCCAAGACTGCTTCATATTGGAGTGGAAATAATAAATGTCACCCTTTTAGTGCCCAACACCTTCCCAAATTCATTTAGATTGAAGTGGGAATAGTGATTTTCATCCCTTTACTGTCCCAACCTTCCCTTAATATGGTTACATTGAGTAGGAATAGTAAATGTCACCCCTTTAGTTCCAACACCTTACCCCAAAATGGTTAGTTTGGAGTGGAAATAGTTATTTGCCTTTATTGTCCAATGCCTTCCCCAAATTGGTTTATATTGGAGGGGAAATAGTGATTGTCATCCCTTTACTGTGCAGCACTTTCCCCTAATATGGTTAGATTGCAGTGGAAATAGTGAGTATCACCCCTTTAGTGTTTAACACTTTTCTTAATTATTTATGTTTGAGTATAGTTATTTAATTTGATAAGTTTAGCAAGAAATCATTTAATATCATTGTATTTGCATGTGGTAGAAATAGTTTGTGTTATTTTATTAGCATTGTTGGTGTTTAGACATATAAAATAAAATAAATAATTAGCTGTATATTTGCAACTAATAATATTATTAATAACTTGTTTTATATAATAAAGACATGTCACACGTTTTCAAGTTTATTTTACTGTACATTTTTACATTTTTAAACGTATATATTTCAACTTAAAAATAAAAACAAAGATCAGTAACAAAAATATCTTGTATGGTTTTGAATTATGAAGTAAAAAATATAAATTAGATTTATATTCTATTGTATGTTGGACAGTCACAACTTTACTTTTATTTTCCACTGTTACATTTTTGTATAAATCTTTTTTATATGTGTATATATATATATACATATATATATATAGATAGATTTGCCAGTTCCCACTAGGTAGTTATAGTTAGGACCATGCTTCCATAGAAAAGCACTTTTTGACTTGCCTATATCTTCTGCACCGTTTGACGAATTGTTGCTCACTGAAAGTATCAGGATGATTCTTCAAGCGGGGGCTGGGAAAAAGGGGGGAAGTCAAATGTTAGACATGACTACAGCCCGAACCACTGGACGGAATTACACCAAATTTGGCAGAAGGCTAGCTTTCGGTACGCAGATTGTGCTTTTGCTTGTTTGGTGTGAATCAGTTCAGTAGTTTTTGAGATATTAAAGGGAAAATAAATGTATAACTCTCTGGCCATGATGACTTCACAAAAAAAGACGAGCTTGTGCAGGGAAATGCACAGCTCTGATTGGCTGCCAACACTGCAAACCAGGAAGTGTTGGCAGCCATCTTGGGACTAGGCTTTAGCCGAGACCTACAGAAAAGCTAAAAAAAAAACAAGGGGTCAGGATAGAGTCACCCTGACCCCTTAGCTTTGAAGCTAAGGTCCCAGAGCTAGAAAGCATTTGTTTTTTACATTTTCACTGCGATTTGTGGCAGGTCTGGTGAAAATTTAAAAAAATAACAAAGCTCTGGCTCCTGTGCTTCTTTATTCTGAAGCCCCCGGGTGGTCAACTCCCAGGGGCATTATAATTTAATGTGGAGGGCACCTGGCCACCCCTGTAGCCTTTGGAACAGCCACCTTCCCAAGCCTTTTATCATATTGAGTGCTGAGGTTCACGTGGCCCACCCTGTTGCCCCAGGGAGGTGGTGCTCCATATTTACTGAAATATTGTGTGGGGGAGCTGACAGCCCCAATGGCTACCACTTCCCTGGGGCTTTATTGAAAAAATGGTGTGGGGGGTGTGTCCCCCCTGCTGCCTCGGGGACCACTACCGCCGTGGGGCTTTACTGACCTATGATGGGGTGGCCATGCGGCCCCCCCTGCAACCCTGGGGACCATCACCCTCCTGGGGTTTTACTGAAATATGGTGTGTGGGGCTGTGCCCCCCCTGCAGCCCTGGGGACAACTGCCTCCCTGGGGATAAAAAAAATATATAGGGGTTCTTGGACCCCCAAGCCTTGATCTCTGCAGGCCTGTGTAACATTGGCTTCTGCTATATCTCTGGTTTCCATCCCCATGACATAGCTGTTTGGTTTTGCTTGGTGGGAGCTGACACTGTCAGAAAGCAGAGTTTTCATCTGTCATCTCAGCATGCAAATATGCGTGCAGGTAAGACAGATGAAAACATTGTGCCCACAATTAAAAGCAGCTCCCTGCTTCTGGGAGCAATGCCAACTCCTGCAGGATGCGGGTAGCCAGCTAGGACTGGGGGCCTTTGAGGCTCCCCTGCGGTCCGGTCATTCTCTCTCCCTCTCTTCCATCCCATAATGTGACGGGAGAGAGATTGTCATTGCATGGTCTCTCCATGCAATGACTTCCAAGAGTTAGACTAGCAAGATGTGTCGTTCAAATATTATAGTTTTGATGCAAAGCAGAACAAAGATTGTTTTGACCTACTGATAAAGCTTTTGGAATGCCACTCAGTAGGTTGATGGTACAAAGCCTAGTATCTCAAGGCAGAGGGTCCATTTATTTACTAGCGTTTATACTGCTAAACCTTCCTAGTAATGGAACAGCCATGTCTCTTTCCTCTCTAAGTGTGTGAGATGAATGTCATACTTATGCCTGGAGAAAGCACAGTAAAGAGTCACCTATTACAGTGGTTACAGTCTAAGACCCTCACACTGACAGTTGAGGGTTCTATTCCAGGTGTATCCATGATTATTTCCTTCCTTTAATTTATTTTAAACTTCAAAAATGTAAGGTTCATACGGAAAGGTGATCTCACTCTTTTTAATTGGCAAATACTTTTCTCTTTTCACTTTGTCCAGACATATCTCATTCTAAGTATATCATTCATCTGAGCCTAGAAAACTCTCTCTCTCTCTCTGTCTCCCTCTCCCTCTCTTTCTCTCTCCCTCTCTTTCTCTCTCTCTCTTTCAATCTCTTTCTCCCACTCACACATCCACTCAGACCCTTGCGCACCCACTCACAGCTCCATTCAGAGCGTCATGCAGCTACTCCCAGACCCACTCAGACACTCATGCACACATCCAGAGACCCACTCAGACTCTCACACACCTACTCACAGACCCACTGACACCCTCATGCACCCAGAGACCTGTGCAGACATTGACACACCCACTAAGGGACTGATGCATGCACTCTCACACCCATACAGAGACTCTCACGGCCACTCTCATCCCCAGATACACCCTCTCACACCTATTCTCACACCAAGAGAGACAGGCTGCAGCCAACTCCCACTGTGCATGGTCAAAGGCCTATGCGCAGTGTAGGGTTGGGTGGTTATGGGGGTTAGCTGCAGAGTCTGGCTGCAGTCCAGGCCTTGCGGGCAACCCCTTCAACGCACGGGCAAAGGCTGTGCATGATGCAAGGTTCGGTGCTTATAGAGGGTTGGCCTCACCCTTGCCATGCACTGCTAGTTACCCCACAAATAACGGCACTCATGACATCTTTGGTAACATCATCAGTGATATCAATGTAATATTTGCAGTAAATTTTTTGATGAAACAACTGTGCATGGCGGGGGCGCAAGTTACTGTTACCTTAGGGCACGAGTTATAGTTAGTTGAGATAAATCTAACTATAACAAGTGAATTTCTTTGGTTTTATACATTTAAAATGTGAGCCTAACTATAACAACCTTTGTTTTGTTTAGTGAATATATATATATATATATATATATATATATATATATATATATATATATATATATGCAAAAAACAAAGAAGAACTCAGGGAAGTTCCCAATTTTAGGTGGAGAGCTGCTCTGGTAAGGAGCACCCTGCAACACCAGCGACACTCTAAATTTGCTCACCTCAAATGTCTTTTTATCTAGCAAAGTTTTTAAGCATAGGATTAGCACAGTGCTATCCTCGCTGAGCTAGATAGTGACAAAGTCTTTTGCCATTTGTACAGCAAAATCTTTAAGCATAGGATTGACATAGTGTCATCCTCGCCGAGCTGTAAAATGACAAAAGCCATTTACCACTCCAGGCACAGTATTACAGCTTTGGACTGGTCAAATACCGTCCAAGCCAACCTGGAATGAGTGAAGCCATACATGGGACCGCCAAACTCAAGGGGAGGACACCACCGCCAGACCGCCATACTTGTAATGAGGCCCTTATTGAGGGTGTTAAGGGTGTAGGGGTTGGGGAGGTCTTGAAGTTAGTTGTAGTGTTGCTTGTGGGTTTATTGTGTATTTAGATGTATTAGCAGTAGTTTTTTTACTAGTTTGTAGTTATGGGTTTCATACACTATTTTACTAATGTACCATTACATTACAATAGATTGTGTATTGTTACTTACATTTTGATGATTAAGGGCCTCATTACAAGTTTGGCGGTCCGTGGACTACCATAGTAGTGGTAGCGGTTGGACTGCCGCAACTTTGGCGGTCGGACTGCCGGATTACCAATTTGGCAGTTGGACCGCCAGAAGACTGCCAGTGCACCACCATAGTCGGTACTATGGGGACCACGGCAGTACTGACCGCAGTGGCCAATGTTGAAGATTCAATGGCCAGTGTGACCTGCAAGACTGACAAGCTTTCAATGGTTATTCTGCCACCACGGAAAGCTTTGTTGTCAGGCAGGTAAAGGGCCCAAAACAGGAGAGGGATCACAGGTGGTACAGTCCATTGGAGGGTCAATGTGAGCCCCCCAAAAAATATGGAGTTTGGGTGCTCACTGTGTCTCATGCATGACATGGTGCATGGGCACAATCAACCTGTAGGAATGCATGGCCAGCAGTAACTTAATTATACTGCCCACGCCTTCCCAAGCACACCAGCCCCGTAGGGAACATTCCAAAGACCGCCACCATACTCGCAATGAGGCCCTAAGTATGATGTATTTGTGTGATGCATTTTTTTGCAGATGTAGTTTTCCAGGGGGTTTTCTTATTTACTTTACCGGTTTTGGCCTGCAATTGTGTTCTATGGGCTTTGCGATTTTCTTGTGTTTTTCTCAAAGAAAATAATTTTTGGTTTATAGTAAACCAATGTTTTTTAGTTCAAGTTCCTTTTTCTGGGCTATCCAGAGGATTTTTTTTTAAAACACTTTTTTTTGCTTTTGATTGTTCCTATATATTTTGGATTGCTTTGAGGAATTAACTGAATTTGGGTTTTTTTTGGTGGCTTTTTGAATACAGTTCCACATTTTACATGTGTTTGATGGATTACTATTTCCGACCATGTGGATACAGAGGGAGATCTGCTGCTACAGACAGTATGTTTTATTAATTTTAAATTTCTTTAGGGCAGGAAATGTGATATTATATTATTTGTGTAAATATCATGCAATTGTTATTTGGAATTGAGTGGATTCTCTGTTGCAATGAACATATGCGATTGATTGAACTTGTTTTTTAGTTTCTTGGTTTGAAACGGTTAAATTGTTGTTTAAATAATTTATATATATAATATTATTATATCAGTGTTCGTTAACATTTTATTTTATTTTTTGAATGATGTAATAAAATATAACATTTATTATTAAAAAACAGGATTTGTTATGTTGGTTTACATTTTATGATAACTTTGAGCCCTGCTATTTATTTTATAATATGCTTTTGGATGTCATCTTTAGGTAATGTACTCTTTAGTTATTTATAAAAAGTTAGACCTTAAATTGTAGCATGTTGTACATTCTTTTGATTTGTCTGCTATGTTTAGGTGCAATTTGTTCCATTTGTAGTTCTTTGTCACTTTGTCCTTTTTGTAATGCTTTTATAAATATATAGTGTAGATTGGGTTCTTCCTAGTGTGGATTGAAAGGCATTGTGCCATCCCTCTACTGTGCTGTTTGTTTTGGCTTCCTGTGCAAAGGTGCTGTTGTAGGTATTCCAACATGGTATTTGGAGTTTGGGTTGGCGTCTGTGTCAAGGTTGATACATTCTGTGGGCCCGGTGTTTTTTAAAATATTCAATTAGGGGGCTTAGTTCAACTTCATTATTTTGATGGAATGGACTTTTTACTGGTAAATTGTAGCGGCTACCTATTTCTCCAATGGGACATAGGCTAGTGCTTTAATACTTTTTAATTTCAAAGGCAAATTGATTGTTTGTAGAATATTCCACCCTTAGGGTCTCATTACAAGTTCAATCAACGGACTATCAAACTCTCAATGGCGGTCGGACCACCAGACTTCTTGCTGTCTGACCACCATGTTATGATCCTGGCGGTCAGACCTCCAGGGGGCCACCGTCTTCGCCGAGATCAGGGATCCTGATGGGTCAAAGTCGTGGTCAGCCATGGCGGTGCTGATCATGACTGCACATTCTGCTAGCGTTTTCATGGCAGGGTCCCCACCATGAAAGAGTTGAGAGAAAGCCAGTGCTGGGGGCCACAGGAGCCACCTTTCGAGGGTGCTTGTGTGCGACGAGGGGGGAGAGGCCAGTGTTGCTGACCTGTTTCCACCAGGCTGACCATCCAAAAAGTCATAACACGACATTTCCACCCGTCAGCCCAATGGAAAGATCGTAACAAGGTGGGGGTGAGGCTGCCGGCTTGACATCAGCCTCACCCCGCAGTATTGTCTGCTGAGATCGTAATCAGGCCCTTAGTGCCGGTTGTTGGAGGTGTCTCCATATACTTAGATTGAAATGATAGTAACAGCCTTGTATAGATGTGTTGGGGTGAATTTTTTAAATGATTTGAATTGTGACTTCTTCAAAATCTATGAATGGGGTAGTAGTTATTTTTAATGTAGTTTAAGAGATCATAGTAAGTGCTGTTTTGCTTATTTTGTACTAGAGCATATATAAAAGGGATATTTATGTTTGTATATTCACCTTGTCTGGTGCATATCTGAGTGAATGGTTTGGAACACATTCTGAGGGTTCCTTCTATCATCCAGGTTTGGCATTGGCTAGGTTTGCATAAGTTATTTGCTGTAAAGAATATAAGGATTCTTTTTCATTATTTGGGTTGACATGTAAAAAGAAGAGATTCCTCATTATGTGTTATTGTTAAACGTTCAGGTTTTTGTATGTCTTGGTACCTTCTAGGGGCAGGAGGAGTATCTCTGGTGTTTTTTTAGTTTGTACAATTAAACTTTTTAAAGTGGATGCAGATGGTAAGTGGCCTGCTACGTGTTGAGGGACAGTACAGAGTATGACCCATATGTATTAACGGTCTCATTATACCAGTTTCACGGTCGGATGAGCTGACCACCAAACTTGCAGGAATGAGGTGGCCATCACTCCGCCTGCCTCAATCCTCACCATATTATGATATTCCCGCCAAGGAAAGGCTGCTGGAAATAGGAGTCATGATCAGTACAGTGGCGCTGAGTTCAGCGCTTTTGTGGTTAACCATGAGTCTGACTACCGCCAGCCCATTGGAAACCATGTTCACGGTGACGTCGGTCCCCTGGTGGTCTGACAGCTAGTGTTGTAAAGTGGCATTCCTACTGCCCGGAGTTCGGCGGTCCAACAGCCACCGCAAATCTGATGGTCCATGGACCGCCAGACTTATAATAAGGCCTAAAATCTTTTTTGCATAGAAACAAAATGGGTAAAACCCTTTCATATATCTGGCCCTACATCTTTAAGGATTTTGGTTGTGGGTTCCTGGGAGCTAGTGCTTGCTCTCTTATAGCCAGCAATATCTCTCTTATTTTTATGTATGTCACATTGTTGGGTGGTTCTGCTCTCTTACATGAATTGCAATATCTTTAGTAATTGCCCTCCCATGGCATACATTAGAATACTATTTGCTACGTTCCCAATGTATCTGTTCTGCTGATGTACTTTCTTGAGTGCAGGTTTAGCACATGTGATTTAGTAACTGCTTTCCTTTCAGTCAGGTTATATACTTTGCTGCCTCTGTCATTGTAGCTGAAAGTAGTGTATTTGTATAAATATATATATTAATTTAATGTCTTCACATTTCTTATTTACATGTAAAATGATGCAACTACTTTTGTTTTGTGTACTTACATGTATGTTCTGTTTAGATTTTCCACATGGTTCTGCAGCTTTTCTGTTGAGCATGTGTTAATGTTAAGCAGGCACTTTTTTTTCTGTTAGTTGAATTTAAATTTGTTTATTCATTTATGTATACTTACTTTCTTATATGCTTTTGCTGGTTTGTGTAAGTTGTTGTTTTCGGGCACAGATTTTTGTTTTCGTTTTTTATGTAAAGAGACAGAAGTTGGAGAGAGTTTTATTCATTATTTGTTATTTTACTTTTTAAAGTTTAAAACATTTACCTAATTGCTTAGGTAGTACTTAAGATGTATATATGGGATGGTCATAGAATCTAGCTGAGTTTCATCACCTTGCAGAATTTGTAGTTTTTGAAGCATTTAGGGGCTTATTTATAAGCCCCCGTGGTGCAGGCGGTGCAGCAAGTGACTTGCTGTGCCAACCTGAGCCATCGGAAAGAGCAGAAATGCACTACATCTACAAGATACAGTGCATTTCTGTTCACTCCCCCTGCGCTGGCACTAAAATTAGCTGCCTTGCACCAACTCAGGCACCCTTGCACTGTAGTGCAAGGGTGCCTGCGTTGCAGTGAACAATTGTTTATGTGCAGGATGGTGTCCCTTCCTGCACATAAACAATCACTAATGGCAGTTTGGTTTTTCTATGTTTGCTGCAGAATGCAAAAACAAGGAGAAAGTATATTGCCTTGCTCTGCCACTTTTAGTTCTTGATGCTGCCTCAGATTTCTCGTAAATCTGGGGCAGTGACAAAAGCGATGAGTGTTGCATGGAAATGCCCACAGAAACAACCATTGCCTGCCCTCTGCCTCAGAAAACTGTGTTGGGCCATATTATAAGTCAGAGTTAAGCCACGCAAAGTGGCTTAGCACCCCCAAGTAAATGCGGAAATGGGCACAGCACCACCAGCGCTTTGCTAAAAGTGACACTTGTGTTGCTTGTAAATAAGCCCCTTAATCGTTTACATTTGTCTGATTTTATTGGTTAAAGTGGTTTATACTTTTATTGTTTAGTTTAGTTTAAGTTTGATGTTTTTCATCAGGTATATCTTTATATTTGAAATTGCTAATTTGGAAGTTTTTTAATGTATGATCTATAGTTTTGAATTGAATATAATTGTTTTACATATTTATTTATTAATATTTGTTTATTGTCATTAACCTTAACATTATTTGCGGTTGTATTATTATTTTGGTGATAACATTTATTAGGGTGAATGGTAAAGAATTTGTTGATGTAATATATTTATATTTTATTTAGACATGTGCAGAAAATATTTTAGGTTTATTTGAAATATATATTTTTTTTAAAGTGCTTTTTTCAGTTAATAATCATTATTTATTTATGTTGTCGATAATATTGTAGTCAATATTGTGTGAATTGACATTTTGGCATGATATAAGTTTAATGATGGTAATGATATTTTTGTTTCCCAATTAGGTAAAAATAGATATTTTTAACAGTGATATTTATGTTCTCGATATTTGTAGTTTTACTAGTTAAGTATAGGAAGTCCATAACTTTGTTGCCGATATTTAATATCTGATATTTTCGTGGTTAAATATTGTCTCATTGATAATATATCAGTGATCCTTAGATTATTATGTAATTGGGTTAACTAATTTATTTATATATATATATCCACGCCAAAAACAAATCAAAATCTGGCACTCCTTGCAAAACAATGGCCTTCATTTATTTCAAAAATGCATAAAACAGAACATAGGGCAACGCGTTTCAACCTTCACGGTCTTCTTCCTTGGCCCTTCTTACAAGAGATATACAACAGAAAAAATATGGCCCCTCCCATCTGCTATACATACCATCATCCATAGACATAGAAGATATATAGTTTTTTTTTCTTCTTTTTTTAATATATATATTTATATATGTACATAGGAATATACATTCTAATATTATCATTTTAAATGTCCATTTTTGTATACTCTTCCCATTTTGGTATAATACTCCTATTTAACCAAAAATCATATCTCTAATCGGATGAGCCACTATTGTAACACAATGAATCATCAAATTAATATTTTTGTAGGCCTTTCAACAGAAAAATAAAAGGTAACCTGACCTAACATTGTTATAATAAGACCCTGCCTTGACATCATCATATTAACCAATATGAACAGAAAGTTCCTCGTCCTTGTTCAATCCCCAAGGATAACGGCTATAAAGCTGAATGATATATTCAGACTCCAATCTCCTCAATTGTTTTTCACTGTCCCCTCCTCTCGGAGTGGCCAGGACCCTGTCTATACCAAAAAATGTCATCTTCTCAACTTTCCCCTCATGCTCAAGAGTGCAATGTCACGCTACTGGATACACAGCATCCTTGTTCGATATCGCTCTCCAGTGCTCAAGAATACGTTTCTTCAGAGGAAAAATTGTGCTGCCGACATATTGTAATCCACATGGGCATTCTATTACATAGATAGCAAAATCTGAGTTACAATTAATATACTTTTTAATATTCGCTTGCCTACCCGTGGGTAACTCATATTGCTTACGATTTGAACTGTATCTGCATGCTTTACACTTGGCACATTTATAAAAGCCTTGATATTTATCTAAGAAAGTTTCTTTATTCTTCCTTGTATAATTATGTACCAAAATGTCCCTTAAAGAACTACTTCTTTTGTAAGTTATCAAAGGAGTACGGCTGACTAGCTGCCCAATTATTCTGTCAGCATTGATAAGATGCCAATATTTTATGAGGATCTTTTTGACTTCTGACGAATATGCATTAAAGACTGTCACAAATCTCGGGGTATTGGTGCCTTCTCCTCTCTTTTTGGGAATCAATAGTTCCGCCCTTTGAACTGCTGCTGTCTTTTGGCATGCCTTCTTTACTACTCTGTATGGATATCCCCTAGATCTGAATCTCTGTGTCATTGTTGATCGTTCTTTCTCAAAACTTTGTGGGGTACTGCAATTTCTCTTAGCTCTTAATAATTCCCCATAGGGTATACTCCATTTCATATTCGGAGGGTGATGACTCGTGGCGTGTAGAATGCTGTTCCCTGATGTGCTTTTTCTGAACAGTTTTGTATGTAATGTGCCTTCTTTTACACAGACCTCTATGTCTAAAAATTCCATCCCGTGTTTATGTGTTTTAAATTAAAATGTTAAATTAAGGTCCCTATTCGGTAGCGAATTCAAAAAATCATATAACACTGATTCTGGGCCTTCCCATATCATACAAATATCATCGATATATCGTGTCCCGAATATGATATGTCGCAACCATTCCATCCTTTCATCTGCCATCACCCATTGTGTTTCCCACCATCCCATAAATAAACAGGTATAACTGGGAGCAAAGCAACTTCCCATCGCAGTCCCAGTTGTTTGTCTATACCATTGATCCTCATATATAAAAAAAATGTTTTCCAAACAAAATTTTAACATGTTCAGAAGTAGTTCAGAGTGTTGCAACAATCTGATTGGTTTGTCCCTAAAGAAATGTCGACACGCCTGAATTCCCTTCTCATGTGGGATACAGGTGTACAACGATACTACATCTATAGTTACCATAATGTAGTTAGTTTGCCAAGGAATATCTTGTATTTTTGTTAAAAAATCTATAGTGTCTCTGCAATATGAGTTTAAATTCAATACATATATTTTAAATATTTGTTTGTTTTGGTAATAAATTGCATTTTCAATTATAACCTTTAATTTCTTTAGTGTAATGTTTGTCTATGTTATACAATGTTAACAATTAAAATTGCTCAATTGATTTATTATTCTGTGGCATTACTTCAGTTCCAAAACTAACAAAGCAAACCTCCAATTGGCCGACAATATGAAATGCTATAGGTTAGCACCTGCCCTATTAACCTCAGCTCAATATTCAACATGGAATTAAAGACATCAGGTAGAGACACACACCCAGCTACATTCCTTTGGTGAGGCAGGAGTCTACAGAGTTCCATAAATCAAAACTGAACAAATGTCCTCATTTTGTAATCTCACTTGAAATTTGGGAAAATTAGTTTCTAAATTACAGCTGTATGTTAAATTATTGATTACAGTAATACTGTGTGACATACATATTGTTGCTCGATATTGCACAGATTTCCTATTATTGACTGCAATGGGGAAATATTTTTGTAAACAATAGTTAGAATAAAATATTTATGTTAGATGATATTCTGGCAACGATAATCTTGTACCATATCATAAGTCACAGAGAAGAAAAAAAAATACAGCAAATAGATAATGCTGCTAAGAAAGTACAAAAGTCACTCAACTTGTAAGTGAAGAATAAGCAAAAGCAAGTGCAAGCAAATGCAAAGAAAAATATGCCAAGCTCAACAGTGTAGTGCTTGTTTAACACATGTTTTCTAGGTGCATGTTAAAAAGGAATGTGTGTCTAGATGCGTTGGCAGAAAAGGTTGAGAATAAGTCTTAACCTTCTCACATCTAGAGAAAGAAATGTTTAACAATTGCAAATGTTTAGGTCGAGCAATAGAACAAAAATGAAACACATTAAAAAGGTGAATATTCACATTTTGCAACAGATACCTTGATTTAGACTATCACCTCTGCCCCGGCCATACCTATGCCAACATAACAACATTCCCCAGCAAAAGATCAAAAAACAGGGGCAGGTCGGATGAGTTAAATGGCAGTGGGATAGTGATGGACATCTGCATGACAATGCAACCACTGCCTTGCTGATTCATAAAGACAACCGCTACTATGCTGATACTTACATGACATGACTAAAAGCTCTGAGTGGAAGAAGTCTGAACTGCACTGATATCTGGTTTAGCAAAGAGAAAACGATCCGAAAGAAAAAAATACTTCTTATGCCTACTGCTGCCTTCCCTGGGCAAGAAAAGTGCCGTTACTGGTACTCCCAAGTTGGAAAAAAATGGCTAATTACCTCTTTTCTCCCTCTTCTGGAAAATATCTATTTGGTCACTCCTGCAGCACTCACATCCTTAGAGCAGGCTTCTAGGCACCATATATGGCTCCAGCCTGAACTCCTGAAGGCTCCAAATCTCAATGGTCAAGTGGATCCACCAGGGTTCAGAGATTTTCTGTTTTCATTTGTCCTTAAAGAAGAGAAAAGGTAGTTTAGCCACCCAAGCAATCCCAGTCCCTTGGTGCCAGCAGGAGTCAGGAGTCCCTGAGTCCTCTTCTTCTAGCAGGACTTTCTTTCTTCAGCTGTTGTCTTTCCAGAATCAGGAGTGTTCTGAGGCTGTGCTAGTAATTTGTCAGTCTTATCCTGAACACTAGCCAGTGATTGGTGAATTTTTCACTTCTACTTTTTCACTCTATGACACTTTTGTTTGCAACACCCTGTCTTCACCCTCACATGCCCTAAACCCAAAATGGCTACCCCCTTCTTCCACCTAAAGTAGCTCTGACTCTGTCTTTGATACTCCATTAATTAAATTAGGTAGCCACCCCGACAGTGCTTTTGCTTGCATCAAACGTTCTAGAACGGCAATGAAAATAAATATGAGCATATCATGCCAGCCACATTAGGCATCTCTAAGTCAAACGAGGAAATGTAAAATCTGTCTTTTGTTCTACCGTTTGTTTCTGACCCACTCCCGGATAGCTTATTCCTGTTAAGACGTCAGTTGTTGACAACAACAGTACCTTCCTCAGCCGTGAAGCCACATTGTTGTACTCTAGGAGGAGAGTCAGTAACTTCCAGCTGCGATTGTGAATTGAGCCTCTGGAGTGGGACTGAGTGGAAATCTGGTTCAAAATCAATTTTGGCATATGCAGCATAAAGTATATTTCTATAAAGATACTTTTGCACTAAGCAGGCAGTAATTAGAATTTTAAACCATGTGTTTATTATCTTTTTTCATTTTTCTAGCATTTTCCCAGATGGAATGATAAAATAAGATTTAGGGCCTGATTATGGCTTTGGAAGTCCGACAGGCGTATTATGAGGTTTCTGCCGGTCAGCTCAGTGTAAACAGGAAGCCGAGGCCAATGCAATGCAGAAAGTGAAGTTGTGATCAGCACGGCGGTGCCACCATGGGCTCCGCCGTAGCTGACCACAACTTCAACTGCTGCTAACCCATCAGGATCTATAATCATGGCAGTGGGAGCGGTCTCCTGGCTGTCCAACCACCAGGATCATAAACTGGTGGTCAGACCACCAGGAGTGCAGCGTTCCGACTGCCAGTTTGGCAGTCTGTAGAGTGCCAAACTCCTAATGAGGTCCTGAGTCACACCTAAATCTGTTCATGAAAAACCTATCCTAAACTAAACCAAGTAAACATCTTTCTGGAATTTAATTTTAGAAAGGGCACACTATTCCCAGTAGGTAGGATGCCAGGTTTTTATATGTTAAGCACCAGGGCCTGTGGGCTTACAAAACATACTACAGGGGTGTCATTTTAAGACGTTTAACATAGCTTTTATTACATGGCAAAAGTGCTTTTCCCTGCCATGCATCACTGAAATCTTTTGAAACTGCAAATCAGCCAGTTTACATCTACGACAGTGTTACAGGAAAGTCAAATAAGACAATTGGGAAAGCCAATTTGATCAGTTCAATTTCGGTGGCACAGCATGTGTGCTGCAGCACTGAGTATCAGTGTCCTAGTATACAGAGGCCTTATACCAGAAAAAATAAGGTGCAGAAATGGATGCAAAACTGTAAGTGACCAATCATAAAATTCAGGTTTCCTACAGACATGATCACAAATTTGCAATGCAGTGTGGAAATCAGGATGGAAAAACAAGCAAGGCATAACAAAGGTGGTGAGAACGTATTTCATTTTAGTGAACACCACCTTGTACTGTATTATTTGGAACTAAAGTGGGCATCACTTCCATGCCAGGATATGTTTTTGACAAATAAATGAGTTGAACATTAGAATAATATCAAGGATGGAAGCCACCAGTAAAACAGTGTACACTTATGTTTCTAAACATTTGAGCAGAGATCTGCTTAGGTTACAGAGTTTAGATGTTTGAATCTGTCAATGACGGGCTGATCAGAGTTTGCACTGGGTTTGTTATTATCTGACTCCGTCCACTAGAAGTTCACTCCTTTAGGCTTCTCTCGCTGGAGTGAGGACATGCTCATCAAGGCATTAGATGGTATAGCGAACAGCAACGTTTCTGCTCGTCAGAAGCCCCATGTTCTATTGGGTAAAAACTACCACCCATTCACATAGCGATGCCCTGATTATTCTTTTTCACCCGTGCTACTTAATCATTTTGATGACATCATCAATTTCTACATTATTGCTACTTTTTTAGTAAGGCCATTTAGAAATAATACCCCAAATACTTTAACCAACATATGCTTTCACACACAGTCTAGTTCATCCGGGATTTCTAAGCCTCATGACAGGGACAGAAGCGTATGTATCCTTATCTTTTCGTATCCTGGTTATAATGGACCCTTACCTTACAATAACGGTTCCAGGTAGTAGGCAAAAGGAACATCAAGAAAAAAAAAGCTCTTATTCTCATTGTATTTTTAGTTCTACATACCTTGCCTCGTAAGTGTATCTTTAATTTTTTTAATGCCTGTCTTTAGGTCTTATTGTATTGAATGTATTTGTTTTACCCTTTAATGTCCATGGCAGTAAGACATGGTTGTTATAGTATATTCAATCTACATTGATGAAGCAGAAAAAAGAAGGACCTACATATATTCATATATCATGTAACCAAAATCGTATAATGCAGTGTGATTTTAGTAAAGAAAATAATGTACGTGGGGAAATTGTGCCCTCGGAGTAGTTCGCCAATACTATAAACGGGCTTTATTAATCACGAAGAATTGAAAATTGTAGTAATCCGTTATAATTGCAAAAGTGTGCCATGATTTTTTTATTGAAATTGTGTGTGTTTAGCTTAAATTTAGTAGAGGCTTTGGCCTAGTTGCCTGGTATCAAATTCTAACTGCGTGGCTTTTCCTTGAACTCATAAAATGAATATTTTACTTTAAGGTTGTATTTTTCCAGTAGGGATGACTAACATACTTATCTCCAAGGTTTCGTGCTAGGCAAGTTTCATCCCCTTTGAAGCAAGGTCAGTCTCTGCAGGTGCGGACAATAAGAGTACTGATATCGAAATAATTGGCAAACCTTGTTGCAACTTGTGTTCCAAGGCTCCAAGGACAATGTATGCATAAATGAGTACTAGGAGAAAGACACTATTCATTGGTCAAATTGAAGCCACCCTATGAATCCTCCAATGGAAGACCCTGAAGTATTAGGAATGTTTCTTACTTAAACCCAGTGGACAAAGAGAAGTCAGCCATTTTCCTTGATGCCATCTTTGAAGCTAAATGCCAGACGCCATCTTGGACGACATCTTGATGCCCTTTTCTCTATTCCAGAGAAGGAGACTTTGAGAATTCTCACCCTAGAGACTTTAACTTTAAATTGCCCTGTCTTGCCCATGCAGTAACTTTGCCCCATTCTCCTTGCTGCTGCAAGGAAACTTGCCCTTAATTCTGCCCCGTTGATATCTGCCCCATGCTGATCGAACCGGTACCTGAAGAACGAAGACTTTCCTTGTATGCTGATTGTATTTGGCAATTATGAAAGGATAACTGTATTATGCATTGTGTTTTTCCTTCTAGGTACCAACTGCTATTTTTATAGGGCTCAAGCTAGAAGTTTTCCAAATTTGTGTTGATTAAATTCGTTTTGCATGAAGCCCCACATGCCAATGCTAATTAGAGGTTAGTCAAGGTATGCACTTGACGCACCATGTTGAATTGAAATCTTGTCATGCTGACCGATGTATGCAATTAGTCAAATTCAATTACTCATATTAGTGATTTGTATTGCTATAACTGAATGCATTATAATTCAGATTTTGCGAAGATTGCGTTTCTTCTGCCGCTATGGACAGCTAGTAATGTTCATATACATATATCATTTGGTTTCGAGACTTATATACATTGTGCTAGCTTTGTTAATATAGAGAAATAAATTCACTAACTTTTAATAAACTGGTGTGGTTATTCATGACTGAAAGGTCATGTTGCGTCGAAATACCAAATGTTATTGATTCCTAATGTGTTATTCTGACCTAGAAATAAAGTATTGTATATCGATTACAATGGTTACCGATTATTGATTTGATTGATCCGACTATTCTAGGATGAGGAGAGCCCAACTCGGTTAAAAGGTTCACCGACCTCCAACGTGTCCAGGCACAGATAATTTATAAGGGCTGGACTCGTTATCAGTAGATGGTAGCAGAGATTGATGGTTTGGCCCTTTGGTACCCCATCCGAACAATAGACGGAGTCAAGTTAGAATTTTCTTTGATAAAACAAGTTGGAGAAATGATGATGCCCTAAATCCCCAATGACTTTCCCGGAATCTCGGAGCTTGCGAATGGAGGGAATGGAGGTGTGAAAATGTTTCCGCCGTTTCAAGTGATGGTATGAGAGAAGTTAGGGTTTTGCGCTTGCACAGCTTATTGCCGCAGATTAATTGAGTAGTTTGTGAGGATTTTTGGGGGTTACGAACTCCAATTAAAATAGATTAGAGGAGTGTTACTCCAAAGTGTGAGAGTAGGGAAGTCGTCGAACTTCACATGTGTGTAGCGCTTTGTGCAGGAAAAATTGTCCACGTGGTTGTTGATGTTGAGACGGGCCCTGCGAGGTCAAGAGACTCCGGAGTATGTTGAAAAGTGTATGAGACACTTGACTGATGTTGTAATTTGTTCGGTTTAATAGGTTGATTGAGCGTGGGCAACAAGTCAGTATGAATATTGAGGAATGAAAGGACATTTTTCGACTTTGAGAGTTGACGAATTCTAAGGTGCATTAGAATAGTTCATTGATCAGTTGAGAGTAAAATTTGCGGGTCAAATTTTGCTTGCGAAAGTGGGAGACCGAGAAAGATGGAATAACTGCAGAGGCTAGTGAAAAATCCCTAAGGTTTCTGAAGCGATTGTATTACCCTTCCTGTAGTAAACCGACAGATTTGTTTTCTTCTTTTTGGTTAGTTCTCGTGATATATTGTGGAAATTAGTTTTGAGTGAAGCTGAATGAAGGAGGACAAGCCGCAGGACTTTGTCAGCCACAGTGTGTGAGTGTGACGTCACTAGGAGACGCGCTGGGATAGGTTGGTTGGTGAGAAGAGTCGCGCACGGATTGGACGCAGTCCGTGAAGCGCAATTGGTGGGGAAAGGCAAGCGAAGAGTATTCCGGGAATTAAAGTCACTTATTGATTACATATTTTAGAAAAATAAAAGACGGAAAGATGAAATTTTTCAAAGCATTTAAGAGTGCTTTGAGGGGAGATGTATATATTAAAGCAAATGTAGGAGAAGAAACACCTCCTGAAGGTACACCAGCTTACATTGTGATTGAAGAAAAGGGTGTCGCTCCATGTCTTTGGCTAAAGCAATGGTGCAAATTGACAGAAAAACATGGAAGTGTAGCGTTCCCTATCCATGAGTCGTTTAATCTAAGAGTTTTGGAGAACCTAAGGTTCACGCTGTACGACATGAAAGTACCTCCAAGACCAGCACAGTTTGAAGCATTAGCAATTTGGGAGCTAATAGCTAGAAACCAACAACAAAAGAAATTTGAGACAAGAATAAGAAAAGTAGAAAAGACACTAGCGGATGCTAGATGGGATAGCACACAAAAGGTTTGGAGATCAGACGTACTGCAGGGAATTAAATTGTTTCCAGCAATTACTGATGAAGCAGAGACAGAAGGAAGGAAAGCTACCTATAAAACAAACAGGAGTCAGTCCAGAGATAGAGAGAACAACAGTAATTTGAAAAGATCAGATGAGTTGGACGATGAGGAGTTCATTATACAATTGCTAAATGATCGACTGCCACCATATGTGGAAAGCGAAAAAGGCTCAAACATTAGTACTGCCCCTCCAGAACCAATACAAGGTAATGTGACACCGAATTTGAGAATATCACAAAGACAGAGCAGTTCCGATATGCCCTTTGCACAACAAATACGGCAAATTCAGAGAATATATCCTGACGTGCCCAAATTGAATCCTGTTGATAATTATCAGCCGCAGGTTCAAAGGCGCTGCTCTGATGAGCACAATCTGGGAATGACTTCTGATTTACTGGCACAGGGAGGACAGAATTATCAAAGACCAACATTGATTCAAGCTGAATCAACACAGATTTTGATGCCCCAAAAGCAGGTACAAGAAGTGCCGAGGTACACTCGAGTAACAGAGAGTCAGTTAGGTATGCCAGCAATGATGAACCATAATGTGGGGATTAACATGCCACAGAATTCGGGGAACAGACAGAATCCAGATGCAATATCTCTGCCTATCACTGTAGGTCCACCAGTACCATTGTATATACAGGCAAACCCAAAAGTATGTGATCAGGGGGTGATGACACAAAGTGAGACAGGGAGAAGATGCATAGAAAACACTCCATATACGACTCCGATAGCAACACTGCCAAATGGATCTGGGTCCTTGTCGGAATTTAGTCCAATTCCAATTTGTGCTCCGTCGACTGTGGTAAGGTCAAATCCACCACTATTAGTACCGTTAACTTCAAAGACTGAAACGTTGCAGCAACCATCAGTGGCAGTTGACGTAAGTGCTACACTGATGGGACTGAACGCACAACAGCTAACACAATGGTTCAACAGTCTGAACTCCCCACAGAGTACATCCAGCGGGAAGGGAGAAGAATACCTGAATAAAATAAGATTGGGCATGGAAGCAGATGAACTAGTAAAGGGAACGATGGGTTTGAACAGGTTAGAATCATACACAGAAGAAGAGCTGAGATACATGTGCCCTAGGATTACAAGAGAAGTGAGCAGCATACATAAGAAGTTACAAGAAATTGCAGACAGAAACGAGATCGATATAGGTAACACTAAACACTTGAGCAGAAGTTATAGGCTAGACTTTGAGACAAAAGACTTTGAACACATGAGATCTGCAGGGATGTAAACACACCTCAAGGAGATACTGCAGAGCGCGCAGGTCTGGAGATGTCTAGATAAGTGAGAAAGTAGATGGGTTAAGAAAAAGGACAAAAAGGAAGAAAATACCCCAGATCGGAATGAAAAAGCACAACAGAATGACAATCTGATAACCATGTTGCCGATGAGAGAAACAGCAGGGGGGAAACTTGTACATGTACCGTGGCACAGGTGCGATATTCAATCCTTTACGGACGATTTCCCTAAATTAAGAGAGAAGCCGATTGAATGGTATCAACAAACAGATAGATTTGTGAAACTCGCAAAATGTCTTTGGGAAGACCTGAACACCTTATTCGAAATTGTGGTTCTGGCAGATTTGTGGGAAGATTGTAAGAGGGCTGTAGGTTGGCCAACGAGTGAACCAGAGAGAGATATGGACACTGGTGCACCATCACCTAGGGTAATGAGTTTATACCATAAGGTGATTGAGCACTTGAAAACAAAGGTTGTGTCGAAAAATGTGGATTGGCAAAGGATTGACAGATCGGCACAAGAAGTTAAAGAGTCAGTACATGCATACTATGAAAGATTGTTGAAAGCGTTTAAAAATTACAGTGGCACGGAAACGATCGAGGCAAAGGACATGCTCCATTTTGTGTTCAGATTTGTGGAAGGGTTGAAACCCGAGATTAGTCAGATGATTAAAATGCATTTGATTTGTTGGCAGTCAAAGTCGATTGATGAGGTGTTGAACTATGCAAAATACTGCAGTGATGAGATTGAGACAAAGCAGAAAAGGTTGAAAGAAAAGGTGATGGTGATGTAGCTTAGAGCAGCTCAGACAGGTTTGCAAGGTTTTCAACAACAGTTGCCGCAGCAGGAAAAGCAGGGAAATGCTATGTTTCAGCCACAGATGAGAGGCAGAGGCCGAGGAGGTTTTGTGAATAATGGTCCTGATTTAAATACTGTTATGATTCCGAATGGTATACAGGCAATGAAGAAGGTGATGCCATGTCACACGTGGGGAATCGTCGGGCATTGGAAACGGGAGTGCCCAATGATGGTGCAGGAAGGTGTAGGTCAGCAAAACAATGATGTCAATGCATTTCAGAATATGAGAGGACCGAAATTGAGAGGTCCAAATCCAAATTTTAAAAATAATGTAAATCAAATGCAGGGTTTACAACCCATACAACCGCAGCAGGTGCAAATGCCCCGTGCACAAATGGCACAATTGCAGCCAATGCAACAGCAGTTTCCTATGGTACCTAATCAGCAAATGCAAATACCCTTAGCACCAATGAATCAGCAACAAGTAATGCTTCCTCAACAGGTCACGGGTCAAGGGATGAACCAAAGTGACACAGTACACCAATTCCCGTTACACAGTGAGAATGGAATAAACGATGCATGGGAGAATGAAAGTTCAGATGAGGAGGGAAATTGTATGCTTGCAGCATCCTTGGAAGTTGATCAAAAGGGTCCGTATGTGGAAGGAAGAGTTATGGGTCACCGTGTTTCGTTCTTGGTTGACACCGGAGCTACACGCTCTACAGTTAGAAGCATCGAAGTACCAAATTTGCCACTTTCAGGGAGAACAGTTCAAGTAGTGGGAGTAGCAAATAGGTACCTGACAAACCCAATCACAGATCCAGTGCAAGTCAGAATTGGTAACTATCAAGGGTCACATAGATTTGTGGTGTGTGACTCGAGCCCGATATCACTATTAGGGAGAGATCTATTGTGTAAATTGGGATGCTCGATTATGTGTTCAAATGATGGAATTAAAATTCAGACAAACAGTGACGGGGAAGAAGAGGACAGTGTAGAAGGGGACGAAATGGAAACTGGCGATGAAGAGTATCCCTTGATTACTCTTTATCCAATGCTCACTGAAGCAGATATTCCTGCTGAGTTACAGGAAACAGTTGGAAAGGAAGTGTGGGATATGACAGGGAAAGAAGTAGGATTGGTCAAAGGAGTAGAACCAGTGAAAGTGACTGTAAAACCCAATGTAAATTTTCCCCAGACCCCACAATACCATATGGCACAAGACACCCTCATGGAAGTCGCCCAACTCATTGATGAGTTTGTAAAACAGGGAGTACTAAAAGAAGTATTAAGTAGTCCATGTAATTCACCAATCATGGGACTAATAAAACCGAGTGGAAAGGTCCGGATTGTTCAGGATTTGAGGAAAATAAATGACATAATAGTCAAATGTTGTCCCGTGGTACCAAATCCAGCTGTGATAATGTTTCAAGTTCCCTGTGATGCTGAGTGGTTCTCAGGCATCGACTTGTCACAAGCATTCTTTTCTGTGCCTCTTCATGAGGACAGCCAATTTCTCTTTTGTTTCAAATTCTTAGACAGAGTCTACAGTTGGTGTCGAATTCCTCAAGGGTTTTCGGAGTCACCATCAATTTTCAATCAGATTCTAAAGAAAGATTTGGAATCATTGGAATTACCATTTGAATCAACCTTGGTACAGTACATTGACGATTTGCAGATTGCATCCAAGACAGAAAGTGACTGTACATCCGATACCATTGCCCTATTGAACCATTTGGGAAGGAACGGACACAAAGTGTCCCCTTCAAAATTACAGTTCTGCCAGAAGAAAGTGAAATATTTGGGTCGCCAAATAGAGAAAGGGTCGAGAAGAATTATAAAAGAGAGAATAACAAGTGTACTTCAAATGAGTCCACCGAAAACAAGAAGAGAGGTGAGAAAGTTTTTGGGAATGGTGAGCTACTGTCGCCAATGGATTCCCAATTTCTCAACTCTAGCCAAACCTTTGTTGAAACTGACCCAGAAAGATGCGCTGGATGAAATAGAGCTGAAAAGAGATGAGATGGATGCTTTTATTGAATTGAAGGAATGCATGTGCAGGGCTCCAGCTTTAGGTATGCCTGATTACACAAAGCCTTTTACATCGTTTTTTGTCATGAACGTGATGCATGTTCCTTGTCTGTCTTGACTCAAGCCCATGGTGGCGTAAACAGACCAGTAGCATATTTTTCAGCTACTTTGGATCCGGTCGCAGCAGCACTGCCAGGGTGCTTGCGTGCCGTAGCAGCAGTTGGTATCAGCCTAAATCAGAGTGAAGGAATAGTGATGGGACATCCTTTAACAGTCATGGTCCCTCACTCAGTCAAGATACTTTTGACACGTTCCCGAACACAGCACATGACCGGTGCTAGGCTTACAAGGTACGAGACAATAATTTTGGGTTCACCTAATGTGCAGCTGAAAAGGTGCACTACGTTGAATCCAGCAACCTTGTTTCCCTGTGAAAATGTCGAAATTGAGAACGTTGAAGACATCGAGCACAACTGTCTTCAGGTGACTGAATTTTGCACAAAACCAAGACCTGACATCAAAGACACCCGATTGGAAGAAAACGATCAAGTTATTTTTGTTGATGGTTCATGTTTAAGAGATGCATTAGACATATTGAAAGGAGGATATGCTGTATGTAAAATAACAGGTGTTCTGGAAGCATTTGGCTTCAAGGAGTTTACTCTGCACAGGTAGCAGAACTGGTAGCACTTACTAGGGCTTGTCAGCTTTCCGCATTAATGAAAGTCACCATTTACACTGACAGTCAGTACGGATTTGGAATAGTGCATGACTTTGGACAGTTGTGGTCACAAAGAGGCTTCATGACCTCTTCAGGATCACCAGTGAAAAATGGTGAAAGAATAAGAGAATTGTTACATGCCATCCAGTTACCAGGAGAAGTAGCAGTGGTAAAATGCAGTGCACACTCAAAATCACAAGACTATGGGCCTGATTCTAAGCTTGGCGGGCGGCGGGAGCCGCCTGCCAAGTGGGAACCGCCAGAAGACCGTACCGCGGTCAAAAGACTGCGGCGGTCATTCTGGGTTTCCCACTGGGCTGGCGGGCGACCGCCAAAAGTCCGCCCGCCAGCCCAGTGGGAAACACCCTTCCCACGAGGAAGCCGGCTCCGAATGGAGCCGGCGGAGTAGGAAGGTGCGACGGGTGCAGACACTGAAATTCTTTGTGGGGCCCTCTTACGGGGGCCCCTGCAGTTCCCATGCCATTGGCATGGGCACTGCAGGGGCCCCCAGGGGCCCCACAACACCCCATACCGCCATCCTGTTCCTGGCGGTGACCCGCCAGGAACAGGATGGCGGTATGGGGTGTCAGAATCCCCATGGCGGCGCAGCAAGCTGCGCCGCCATGGCGGATTCCCACGGGCAGCGGAAAGTCGGCTGTACCGCCGCGGTCAGAATGCCTGGCGGAGCACCGCCAGCCTGTTGGCGGTGCTACCGCCGACCCCGGCCCTGGCGGTATTTACCGCCAGGGTCAGAATGACCCCCTATGTTTCTTTGGGAAATGGATATGCAGATCAAGTCGTAAGGTTTTGCGCATTGAACTGTATATTGCTCAGAGATTAATGGAATTTGATAAATGAGCCAGAACTTGAACCAAGTGAAGCTTTTGCTCTAAAGGTTGTAGATACAATCGATGAATTGAAATCGTTACAGAACGATGTTAGTAAAGACGAGAAACTCTCATGGAGCAAATTACAATGTGTAAAGAAACCAGATGATTTGTGGGTTTCAAGTGAAGGGAGATTGGTTATGCTAAACAGTCTTTTGACACAGCTAGCCAGATTGTACCATGGACAAGCCCATCTTGGAAGGGATGCCATGGTTAGGCTATTCAAAATTGATTGGTTTAATCCCAAATTCCGTCAAGTTGCTTAAGCAGTTTGCCATCGTTGCGTCATTTGCCAACAAATGAACGCAGGGAAGGGGACAGTAGTAAATTTGAGCCACATTGGAAGAGCCGGAGGTCCATTCAGTAGGATGCAAATGGATTTTATTGAAATGCCTTTGCATGGGGGCTTGAAGTATGTGTTGGTGATTGTGTGCATTTTTAGTCACTGAAGCATACCCCACACGTAGAAATGATAGCCTTACAGTTGCAAAACTACTCTTGAGAGAACTAATACCACGTTTCGGATTCCCGATCTCCTTAGAATCAGATAGGGGAAGTCACTTCAATAACGAAGTAATAAAATTACTGTGTGCAGCGCTGAACATTGAGCAAAAGTTGCATTGTAGCTACCGCCCTGTAGAATCAGGACTAGTGGAGCAAATGAATGGCACATTGAAATCGAGGATGGCGAAAATATGTGCATCAACAAACTTGAAATGGCCTGACGCATTGCCCTTGGTGTTAATGTCAATGAGAAACACCCCTGATAGAAAGACTGGACTGTCCCCGCATGAGATCCTCATGGGCAGAGCCATGAGGCTTCCAGCAGTTCCTGCAAATGCTCTTTTGAATATTACAGATGATATGGTGTTGGACTACTGCAAAGGTCTAGCTGATGTGGTGCGCTCTTTTTCTCACCAGGTGGAGGCAACCACCTTGCCACCGATCCAAGGTCCAGGACACGCCCTGAAAGCAGGTGACTGGGTCGTGATAAAGAAGCACCTGAGGAAGTCGTGTCTGGAACCCCGTTGGAAAGGACCTTTTCAAGTGATTCTGACAACTACCACTGCTGTGAAGTGTGCGGGAGTTCCCAACTGGATTCACGCCAGTCACACGAAAAGTGTGACGTGCCCCACAGAAGAGGAAGTTGAAGCGCTGAAATCGCCAGTGACTGACAAGAAAGTACCAGGCACCGAGACAGAACAAAGAGAACCTGGAGGTGAACAAGCAGAAATAGAGGAGGGAGGGATATTTTCTGAGGAAGAAATAGCTGATCCATTTGAGGAAAACGGAGGAGAAACATCAGAAAGTGACGAAGATCCTGAGGGTGACAAAGAGCGTATGACAGGTGAAGAAGGAGGGTTTTCCCAGAATCAGACGATACAGGAAAAGAAAAAGAAAACCTGATTGACCTCCTAGGGGAAGAAAAGGAGGCGGGACAGGGTGAAATCGTTCAACCTCGTCCAGAACCGGTTGCAGGTCCCTCAGGTGAAAACAGTGCGAAACGGAGGCAAAGCATATCGCCAGTGAAACTAAGGACTAAAGAAATATCAAATGAAAATGAAGGGCCAAAGTTGAAAGAGAAAAGAAAAGAAATGTCTGTCGCAATAACAACACCAAGTGAAGAGAAATACCCGGCCAAGGAAGAAAGTACCAGCGAGAGAGAATCAAAGAGAGATGCAAAATTGAAAAGGAAAAGAATACCGAGCAGAAGATTTTCTGGTCTGGAATGGGCATACATAGCCACTAACGACTGGTCAGACAAATTCCTATCTCTCAGTCTTGAGAACGAAGAAGAAGAACTTCACTTTGGCACTTGAGAAGTGAAAAATTCCATGAACATTACCGAATAAGACATTAATTACCTGATTGACTTTTGAACCGGCTAAGACATTGCTAACCTGATTGACTTTGAAACCGATTTTGAGACAAAGCTGCTAAACCGATGAGAGACTAAGCTGCTAAAAAGAACCGTGTGAACATTGAACTTGTTCAGCTTTATATATATCTGCAAATCTGATTTGATAAAGTGTCTTCAACTTTCTGATTCTATATAGATCATGACAGGCTACACTACACAGGGAAATAAGATGAAGTGTTGTATATACGTGTGTATAGGTCTAATAACTGCATGTGTACTAATCATTGTAGCAATAGTTCTTGAAATACATGGAAAGAATGAGAGAGAGACGAATGATGCTTCTACTTCTAAACCTATTACTGAACTAACACCTTTGAAGAAACTCGAACAAGACGAAAGGCATTTGCATGATTAGAAGGAACTTTCGTCCAACGTTTTCTATCGCTTGTTGACTGAGTATGTTGAGACAATGGATGCGAAAGATTGTTATGTGTGCACACAAATACCTACCTCAGTAGTGGAAGGGGTGACATATCATAGCATGCCTCTTACGTACGGGATTACATGTAGTTTAATAATGACCAGATTTTATGGCCAGCAGTATATTCACTATTTTTATTCCACTCAGGATGTTATTTTGCATATATCCCCATAATCGAGTACCTGAGTAAAGTAGCAAGAGATTATTATATAAAATTGATGAGGGGTTTCTTTGAGCCATTGTCACCTTTTCACACAGCTCACGCACATAGAGAGAACCTTACATGCTTGCTTTCACCGATGGAGATAAGTTTCTTAGATCGCACTGACGATAGGAGAAAAGAGGTGAAGGAGAAATTAGAAAGGGAATTACACAAGAGGACATCTGTAGATAACTATGCTTTTGCTGCAATAAAGACACAAGGGAAAATAGCTTTAGATACATTACACGTAGGGAGGTTCTGTGTACATAGACATAAATCATATTATGATACAGTTTTTGTGGGAACGAGTGAATGTAAACATACGTTTTTGTTTCAACCTAAATGGACGTTCATGCTGAATGGACAAGCCCCAGTTATTCCAGGGGTATATTACTGTATATTTGTTGACTTAACGCCTATTATTGTCTTCCTAAGGGATGGTATGGGAGATGCTATTTGGGAATAGTATTCCCAAAGGTTTATCAACTGGACGACTTAAAGAAATTTCCAAAGCTGTCTGAATCACATCATGTTCAGAAAAGGGAGACAGCTTCTGGTGTGGTAGGAGATATATTTGAAGCAGTGATTCCGTCAGTAGGAGTCATATTGAATTCAATTAAAATACGAAAGTTGTCTACTATTGTGGATAACATGCTGACAAAATTCTCAGGAGCTATAATCCTGATGGATGCTGAACTTGCTGCAGAAAGAGCTATGACTCTTCAAAATCGGCTTGCCTTAGACATTCTTTTAGCAAAGGGTGGCGGCGTTTGCAAAATGCTTGGTACACGTCACTGTTGTACTTATATTCCGGACAACAGCGGGCAAATTAGAAAAATGCTTACAAATTTAACTAACGAAAGTACGGATTTGAAGGAATTGAAAGAACCGGGAGTATGGGAAAAGGTTGGAAAAGGATTTGCTTCTGTGGGAAATTGGCTCAGCAACATTTGGAATGGATTATTACTGAAAATAGTAAAAGGAATATTAATAGTATTAATTTGTTTATTAGGCATTTGGGGAATATGGAAAGCTATTAAAATATTGAAAACAAGAAACAAGAGGAAAAGGGAAGAGAAAGAGCAAAATAAAATGATAGAATTATACAGAGAAAAATCAAAGGGAACAAAAAGGAAGAGGGAGTTTACTGAAGTGTCAAGTTACTAAAACAGAATTTTAATGGAATAAAATTTGTGGCAAGATTTGTTGTGATGACATAATTAGTCATCAATGGAGGGATTGATGACGCAGAAAAAAGAAGGACCTACATATATTCATATATCATGTAACCAAAATCGTATAATGCAGTGTGATTTTAGTAAAGAAAATAATGTACGTGGGAAATTGTGCCCTCGGAGTAGTTCGCCAATACTATAAATGGGCTTTATTAATCATGAAGAATTGAAAATTGTAGTAATCCGTTATAATTGCAAAAGTGTGCCATGATTTTTTTATTGAAACTGTGTGTGTTTAGCTTAAATTTAGTAGAGGCTTTGGCCTAGTTGTCTGGTCTCAAATTCTAACTGCGTGGCTTTTCCTTGAACTCATAAAATGAATATTTTACTTTAAGGTTGTATTTTTCCAGTAGGGATGACTAACATACTTATCTCCAAGGTTTCGTGCTAGGCAAGTTTCATCCCCTTTGAAGCAAGGTCAGTCTCTGCAGGTGCGGACAATAAGAGTACTGATATCGAAATAATTGGCAAACCTTGTTGCAACTTGTGTTCCAAGGCTCCAAGGACAATGTATGTATAAATGAGTACTAGGAGAAAGACACTATTCATTGGTCAAATTGAAGCCACCCTATGAACCCTCCAATGGAAGACCCTGAAGTATTTGGAATGTTTCTTACTTAAACCCACTGGACAAAGAGAAGTCAGCCATTTTCCTTGATGCCATCTTTGAAGCTAAATGCCAGACGCCATCTTGGACGACATCTTGATGCCCTTTTCTCTATTCCAGAGAAGGAGACTTTGAGAATTCTCACCCTAGAGACTTTAACTTTAAATTGCCCCGTCTTGCCCATGCAGTAACTTTGCCCCATTCTCCTTGCTGCTGCAAGGAAACTTGCCCTTAATTCTGCCCGTTGCTATCTGCCCTATGCTGATCGAACCGGTACCTGAAGGACGAAGACTTTCCTTGCATGCTGATTGTATTTGGTAATTATGAAAGGATAACTGTATTATGCATTGTCTTTTTCCTTCTAGGTACCAACTGCTATTTTTATAGGGCCCAAGCTAGAAGTTTTCCAAATTTGTGTTGACTAAATTCGTTTTGCATGAAGCCCCACATGCCAATACTTATTAGAGGTTAGTCGAGGTATGCTCTTGACGAACCATGTTGAATTGAAATCTTGTCATGCTGACCGATGAATGCAATTAGTCAAATTCAATTACTCATATTAGTGATTTGTATTGCTATAACTGAATGCATTATAATTCAGATTTTGCGTAGATTGCGTTTCTTCCGCCGCTATGGACAGCTAGTAATGTTCGTATACATATATCATTTGGTTTTGAGACTTAAATACATTGTGCTAGCTTTGTTAATATAGGGAAATAAATTCACTAACTTTTAATAAACTGGTGTGGTTATTCATAACTGAAAGGTCATGTTGCGTCGAAATACCAACTGTTATTGATTCCTAATGTGTTATTCTGACCTAGAAATACAGTATTGGATATCGATTACAATGGTTATCGATTATTGATTTGATTGATTCGACTATTCTAGGATGAGGAGAGCCCAACTCGGTTCAAAGGTTCACCGACCTCCAACGTGTCCAGGTACAGATAATTTATAAGGGCTGCACGCATTATCAACATCCACTCCGGCCTCTGAAGTTTGGGGTTCCATTTATAGCCTTAAAAAGACAGAAGTATCTGATTTACAAAGTACATTCCTGCATTCATCATGCAAAGCTCGTAAATAAATACATGCCAAGGTTTTCACACAATAGCTGCATTCTCATGTATCTGACACTAGATGCATGTGATGATAAGAACTCTGCCATGTACAGTGATGTATTGTATGAATGTTTTGTTTAATTGAATGTCCTTCTGTTTAAGGAAACGGCGTAGTATTAAAACAACTGGTTTTATGTTTCAGCCTCTTTGCCTTGTGATACTGGTTTAGAAAAGCACAAATATTGTACAGCCAGGGGCACAAAATATTTATTCCAAAGACATGCACAATAATTCAGATTGATGCACGAAGGGGTGTACAGTCTGCGCTGAATATGTTGATAGCCAAGTGGAAATAATTGCACGTGATTTTGAGAATAACCTGAAACTCAATTGAAGGAATTATAGCACAAAACTAAAGCACCGGGTTAGAAGAAGACATATTTATAGGAAATGAGAATAGCGTAGAACGTTATGTAATATGATTTAAAAAATCGAATTCACCAATGTATTCTAGCAGAATAGGTTCAGAGAAAACTGTTAATTAGGGAGCCTCTCGCATATAGATGTTACATAAGCACTGAAGGACTAAAGACTATACTCCTCAGTCCTGTTCTGCCAATAACCTATCAAGAAGGGTGCAGCTGGTATCGCCTGAAATTGTCTTACGAGAGCTGTGGGCCATATCATTAAATCTGGCACGAATTCTATTGTCAGATTTTGAGATTGTCTGTTAGACGCAGCAATGTGCAGGACTGAAGAGGCCCGATGAACATTGAATATGTTATGATGTATATCATCCTCCCAAATTACAAATCTGGTCGAAGCTCAAAACTCGTCGATACACAAAACGGGTAACACATCGTTCTATAAAAATTGATCAAGTGAATATTGACATGCCCACTTTGTCAGCTTTAAAAGACCCACAAAGCGTAAAAAAAATTGCAGAAAGCTGCTCATGTTGGAAATTTGGCCAGTGTCAGTGCAGGAGAGCTGGAAAAATGCAAAATATTCAGAGTAACCCTAGAGTGAATCACAATTAGATATAATGTAAATAATTGTATGTAATGCTGATGTCTGGAAAATGAGTCATGGCTTAGGTCCTTTTTGATAAACCATAGACACCCGTTTTCAAGAGAAATGGAGTCAAGACCCAGAAAAAGAGCATTGCTCTATTCTAATGTATTCAAGCTTTGCACCTAGTAAAGTTGTAAGTGATGAAGAATAACTAGAGCTCAAATTCAGAATGAGAGTGATTGTAAACAGTTTTGAAGAGTGTCACAGACTGACAGCAGTAGGAGATTTTTTTCAAATGTTATACATATGTCTAAAACAGCACTTTTTTATGTGATGTTTCTTACGGGTCCCACTCAGTATTCTAAATAACATTTTATTTTCACTTGTTTGTTCACTAGAATGTTTTTCAGGGTGCAAAACAAGAGCAGATGGCTGCATTTCCTGACACTGTGTTAGAAATTGGATTTCTGATTGGCAGAGGTATGCACCCTGTCTAAGCAGGAGCCATAGTCCTAGTCAGGGTAAGTCAGATACACACTAAAAGTTAACCTGTGCTCACTCTCTGGTAACTTGGCACAGAGCAATAAGGCTTAATGTAAGAGGCAATGTGTAAAGTATTTGTGCAACACCATAAAAAAAGACACCACACCTGAATAGAAAAATAGAGCTTAATTTTATGAGCAAAACAAGAAAAAACAATAAATATTCAGAAAATAGAAGTCGACATATGAATTCTTAAAGATTAAAATGCAGTGTAGTGCTTAGAAGCATAAAGTGCCAACCAAGGCTCTCTGATCACACTAGACCGGATGAAATCCAAAAGTTCCGGTCAAATGTAATGGAGCATGGGTCGGATACAGTCCCAGGTAAGTCCTGCTGAAGTTTTACCTTCTCAAAGTTGAGCCAAGAGTCCCACTCAATGGGAAGAAGTTCTCCAGATGCAAGGAGAGTGTTGCTGGCAGTGGTCCGTGGGTGTGAGGTGTCAGCTGGGTTTTGCAGACGGGTAGAGAGGAGCCTCGTGGTTTTGTGATTGATGCTGGCAGTGCGAAGCGATAAACTTGAGCCGGCTCACTCTGATTCTTCGTGTAAGTGGTGTGGTTATGGTGTTAGTGGGCCAGTTTGCTAGAGCCTAAAAGCTTCATTTCAGGAGCCACAAAACCACTTTTAAGGTCCCAAGAATGGTAGGGTGCATCTCTTGGGGATCTGGTTGAAGATGGGTCCAGGAACTGTAGCAGAAGCATTGGAAGTCTTTTGTGTCCCTGAGACTTCAGAAAACAAAAGACAAGCCAGCAAGCCCTTGGAGTCACTTTGGTTCTCTAATGGAGAAATGCACGTCCAGTCCTTCTGCCCTAAAGTAGGAGGGCAGCAGGCCAGCTCAGCACAGCAGGAGTCCACCAGAGTAGCAGCTCAGCAGGGTAGCTGTCGTTGTAGCAGCACAGCAGTCCTTGTTCTTGGCAGAGTATCCACAGGTCCAGAAGTGTACTCAGTCGGTGGTGTCAGCAGTCCAGCACTCATACTCAGTTTTGCCTTTGAAGTGGGGGAGGCTTCAAAGGAACGTTTTGAAGTGTGCAAGGTCCCTGCCCTTCCTGCCTTGGCTACAGACTCACTACAGGGTGGTATGCAGCTCTTTGTGTGGGGAAAGACCAGCACCTTCTCCCATCCATCAGCCTGGTGATGGGCCATTAGGAAGAGAACGGCCCATCAGGTACAACTAAGCTCCCTTTGTGTGTGCCTGTCTGGAGGGGGTGCACAAAGCCCAGCTTTTACCCACCCCAGACACGTATGGGAGACAGGCAGAAGCCACAGAATGCTTTGGGTAAATAAAATGCCCACTTTTTTAAAGTTGCATTTTTAGAATTGCAACTTAACATCCAACTTCATCATAAGTTGTGATTTTAAATTGTGAGTCCAGGGATACCAAACTCAACAAACCTATCTCTCCCAGATTGGGAATTACATGTATAAACTGTAATAAGGTAATCCGAATGCTAAATTATGGAAGAGATGGGCCTTGTAGTAGTAAAAAATGAATGTGAGAGTTTTTCACTACCATGTAAAACATAAAAGCATATGTCCTGCCTTTTAATACATTACACCCTGCCCAGTGAGTTATATAGGGCTTACCTTAAGGGTGACATCTGTATAAGAAAGGAAGTTTTAGGCATGGCAAGAGGCTTTGCAATGGCAGGCCTGAGATATGGTTAGAGGGATACTCATGTGGGTGGCACAATTGGTGCTGCAGCCCTACAAGTAGCAGGCTCTGGGCACAGGTAGTACACTTTACTAGGGACTTTTAATAAATTAAATATGCCGATTGGGATAAAGCCAATGTTTTTAAAGGGGGGTTCACAAGCACTTTAGCACTGGTTAGCAGTGGTAAAGTGCATCAAACCCTAAAACCAGCAAAAAAGGGGCCAGAAAATGGAGGGAGGCAGGCAAAAAGTTGGGGGAAGACCACCCTTAGGCTGTCAGGCCTAACACTCTGCATGGTAGGTTGGAAACATAATATGGGAAGGTAAATTGGGTGAGGAATTATGAGAGTTACTATGGTAGGAGCTGTAGGAGACAACTTATTTGAGGCAATGTATTAGTTCATATTCTTTACTGTGTAACTTATTTAAAAAGTACAATACAGAAATAAAAACAATGTACATTATTCCACACTTTAAAATCTGTTGCAATACATAAATCCATTTTCATTGACAGCTATTTTCAAACAGTTATAAATGCACGGGAAGTCATCCCTAACTAGATACATTATACAATAAAAGCTTAAGTAAAAAGGGAGCAGACAAATACATTAGAAGCACCCCAGTGATAGTCAAAATTATAAAGTGATTTTGTGTAGGAAATTATATAAAAATAGTAAAAAATCATCTTTGATCCTAAAACTGCCAGTGTCCTATCTCTGATGCTTGGAAAATCAGAACAAAGAGATTAGTAAAAGTATGCTAATTTTAATAAAAACAATTACATAAAAAGTCATTAAGACAAATAAAGAATCCAAAACATATCCCTGAGTCACAACTGTGTTCTCATAAATAGATTACTATTTTGAATACATTTACCCTAAAGTAAATGGTGAGCCTGGTACCATAATAACAAATCTCAGCTGGATGATTCACTGTATGAATACCATATAATCTATCTTAGTTCAAGGAAATAAGAACTGAAGAACATTTATGCAGCACAGTTTCAAGACACTCTTGTGGTGTGATATTACCCAATCTCCCGTCAAGCACCCATGAATTCCAAGATCGGCCAAGAGAACCAATTAAATGTTTTTTTTAAATAGTTTTCTTTTCAAGGTTTGAAATTGCCTGCAGTCCTCAGCATTTCATATAAATACATGGGGCCTCATTACGAGTTTGGCGGTCCCATGACACCCTTGTTGGCAGTGGCGGTCATATAGCCAACAGGCTAGTGGAGAAGATCACCACATTATGACCTTTGCCGTTTTCCCAACGGAATACAGCCAAAGCGGCACCATCACTGTGGTCAGACTGCAACGGACGACTGAAGGCACCAGCAGGCTGGCGGAAATCATGTTTCTGCTGGACATTTTACAAGGCTGCACGCTGCCAAGATATCTGCTGCTGTCGCACCACCACGGAAACCCAGACAGAAATCAACTGGATAAAAGGAGACACCCACCTCCAGAAAGCCATACTTGTCCGGAGCCACCATGGACCTAAAGCTTGACGTCATACCGCTCTACTCCTGCCCACTGAAAAACCAAGGAATCTCTGCCGCCGCAGCTGACAACAAACGTAAGTACACACACTCACCTGCTAATGTTGTTAATTTTTCTACACTTACATAACATACCATAGGAATGGTGGTGTGAAGGTCACACACACAGGTAACTGTACACTGACACACACTCACATACAGCCACAGAGACACCCACACATATACAGCACACACACTACAGCCACTACACATCCCACATGTCAAAAACGCACACCTATGCACAGAAACACAACACAGGCCCAGTCTCACACAATACCATTCGACACAACAACTCGTCACAACAACACAACAATTGCACAATCATAAACACATTCGCAAACACGCACAATAGACACTCCCCAAGCATACATCACTCATACAACACAAGGTACAACCAACATGGAATGAACACACTTATTCATACAACTTACACATCGACACACACACACACATCACAAATCACACAGCATATCTTGCCTATCATGATATGCAAAATACACACATACGCACACAGTCAAAGCACACAAAGCCACACACCATTGCACTAAATTTGACTAGATCTTGGTCCACAGATTATGCTTTGGTGAGATTTGGTATAAATATGTTCAGTGTTTTTTTGAGAAATTAAGGTTGGAAATATTTCTATATCTGGAAGATTGGGTTTGAGGGACTCTCACTAGAGTCATTCAAACCCAATTTAAAGAAATAGAGTGCTCTGATTGGCCCAGGCAGCTTTTTTTGCCATGAGCTATCTCGCTCCCATGGGAATCAGGCTCCCCCTGGAGGGAGGGCTGTGATTGGCTGCCAGCAACATCTGAAAAATGTTGTTGGCAACCACTAAAGGACTCAGGAACTTGTATCCTGAAGTTACAAAACAAATATAAGGGTGCAGGTTAGGGATACCCTGCCAGCTCCAGGTGCCATGGGGTGAATGGTGGGGACTCTCCTGGGGCCACTATTGAAAACAAAACATAATTTTTTGCAGTGATCCCACAGGACACCCGCAGGGTTGAAAAAAAATATGGCGGCAGGGAGGCCTGGCGTTGAATTCTTTAATTAAATAGAGAGGGACACTGCCACGGGCTGTTTTTGGCCTTGGGGACACCAACCTCCAGGCCCACTTTAAATACTTAGCGAAGGGGTCTTGTGACCCCCCTACCTAAACCATGTTCAACTCTGGGGACCCCATTCCTTGGGCCCCACAGCATTTTAAAAGGGAAGAGGGGTCATTCCCCAGGGCTGCTCTCAAGACCACTCACCTGAAAAGCAGCATGTCTACAGGGGCAATCAATAGCCACCTGACCTCCCAAAAGGGAAGGAGGGTTGAAGAAGAGCAAGAAGGGAGAGACACTGCTCGCCTTGCCGTCTGGTCCAGCTGGGCACCCGGTTCTTGGTTTGGCAATGGGTCTCTGACTGCTCTCTGTCAGGCTGTGTCTTCTGCAGTTTCTGGTATGAAGGAAATAAAATCTGTATCAGTGACACTTACAGAGCGGCCCAATGAGTATGCATAAAGCACAGTGTAAAGAACAGTTTGCAGTCACTTGACGCTTAAGTAGAGACCTTTCTCATGCAATCGTTCTCCTTACTTTTAGGGTCATTCACACTGGGATAGGTTGATCTCTTTCAGAGTAGGTAGGATACATTATCAATGGTTTATATAAATAGGATTAACTAGCCTTAGTTTGAGGCTTTAGGAAACAACCACTCACATATGTCAACGTCAGACAACACTCAAAAGGGAACTATAATCATAACAGGAAGTCAGCTTAAACACAATGACACTAAGCATATGACTGCCCATGCATAATGTCTACAATTGTCTTAAGCGTGATGCACCTGTGTCTGAAAATGTTACACACTCACACAAAAAGTTTGATTTTAGTTGAGTTGGTTTCTGAAGTATAAGGATTGTTCAATCAACAAAGTTTCAAATAGCTTTAACTTGTTCTCCAGGCTCGCTTCACTTATCTATTTTCAAAAAGCAACACACAGTGTAGTAGATTTACAAGGCAAGTGCTCCACTTAGCTTTCAGGTAGGACCAGAAGAATCTGTAAACTGGATGTGTGAGGGCTAAGTAGCAGGAGAGCTTCCTTCCAGATAATTGGCAGGAAATCCATCCAAGCAAAATCAAGCAGAGCTCTCCGATGGGTGTGGTTATTTAAAGCCTTGCCAGGAGAAGTTTGTAAACACACGGCCTCAAGTGCAGCTGACAGGAATGGCCTAGCAATGTGTAGACAGCTGTGGCAGGCAACATGTGCTGGCACGAGGGAAGACACGGTCCTAGGGATTAAACAAGCATTGAAAGGTGTTAGCCCCCCAAATACAACAAGCACTGATCAGTGCAAAATGATTTCCACGCTAGTATTACAAACAGTGACTATAATATGGTGATGTGACAACAAGCATTAGTCCATATAAGTATTGGCTAGGCAAAACAATCATTGGTAAATACAAGAGTCTACACAGGCATAGTTAGTGCGAGAGCTGAATCAAACATGGTTGACTAAGGATCCTAGGGCATGGTGACAAATAATGCAGGCCATGGCCCGGGAATCCCTGACAGTCCTCCCCACCAGGGACCCCCTTAATGGGCATGGGTTGGCTGGGTGTCATAAATGAAACTGTCTGATCAAGTGGGGAGCACGGGCAGTAGTGGTAGTTTCCCATGAACTATCCTCAGCGCCGTAACCTTTCCATGGAAGCAAATAATGTAAGAGCAACCCCGAACAAGTTTGGAGTCTAAGACTTTGTCCACCTCAAATTTCCAGTAATCATTCAACCTTACTGGAGGTGGTGGAGTAGCTCTATGGGTGTTTGAGGCAAAGAGATGAAGAAGGGAAACGTGGAACACTGGATGAACTTTGAAGTCATCAGGGAAAGCTAATTCATGGCAACAGGATTTATGATTTTGGTGATTGGAAAGGGTTCAAGGAAATGGGGATTTAGTTTCCTAGATCCATTCAGGTGAAGGTTCTTGAAGGATAACCTCACTTGGTCTCCCACCTGGTACACTGCAGAGGGTTTCCTATGCTTGTCTGCCTGGGTTTTAGTTTTCTGTTGATAGTGTGCTAAATGTTGTTAAACTTGCTGTTGAATAACCTGCAGTCTTTTATGATGTTCGTGTACTGCTGGGACTTTAACTGGTATCCGGTGATTAATCATTGGGAGCATTTTGGGGTGCATTCCAAATAAAAAATAAAAGGGGAAGTCCCTGTGGCTGAATGAGTCCTATTATTGTATACAAATTCAATGAAGGTTAAGGCTTTGCCACTTTCGGTGGACCCCATGGATATGAAACATTGCAGTATTTGCTCCAAAGATTGGTGTTGGTGCTCTGTCTGTCCGTCCGTTTTTGGGTGTTATGTGGAAGACAAATGAACATCTATTTTGACAGAGGAACAGAACTGTTGCCAGAGGTGTGACACAAACTATGAGCTATAATCAGAGATGATTGTAGTGGGTAATCTCTGTAATCTCACAACATGGTGTATGAATAAGTCAGTGAGAACTGGCTCAGTAGGTAAACCATTAGGGGGAATAAAGCGAGCCATTTTTGTGAGGCAGTCCACAACAACCCAAATGACCATGTGCCCATTGGAAATTGGAAGGTCCGTGACAAAGTCCATACTTATATTGTGCCATGGTGTTTGTGGAGTAGGCAAGAGATGCAAAAAACTGAAGGTGGGAACATGTGGGATTTTGGCTTGTGTATACATGGCACAGGGTTGGCAGTGTTTGCCAAAGAAATGAGACCGCATGTGGAGGAGTGCTTGATAAGGCAGTCTCTGACTTTTTCAAGTGGGGCAGTTTTCTGCCTCTTCAGAACTGGTGGAGTCAAGTCCTGAAACTACCCCCACAGCTTTTCTAGGGATTTGAGATTTGCTAGGGCAATCCCGAGCAAAATGCCCACCCTTGCCACAATATTGGCAAAGGTTAAATCTCTGCCTTACCCCTTGTGCTACAAACCACAACCAAATATGAGAAATCCTGGGTCAAAGTGACAAGTTGACCTTGAAAAGATAAACTCCACGACTTGAGTTGCCTAAGATTACAAGCCATGATGAAAGTTTTGGTTCAGTTGGGGACAAGACCAAGTGACCTCATAAAAGAGACAAATTCTAAAAATAAAATATTGACTCCACTGGGTATTCTAGAGAGTAAAACAGTGTCATTCATGTAGAATAAAACTGGGACCTTTTTCCTGCCATACGAGGGGGACTCCAAACCTTTATCGGGCAGGACTGTGCCTAAACCATTGATATATAACAGAAACAGTAACAGAGCTAAAGCACATCCTGGCACACTCCTCTCCCCAGTTTAAAGCTGTCTGAGCACTCATTTGAAGGACCGTACCTAACTGAGGCAGACAAATCATAATGCAGTTCTTGCAAAATCTTCAAAAGTTTCCATCCACTCATAGGTAAATGCGGATCTCCCACAATTTAGACATTACCATGCTGTGGAAGGTGCAGGAAGGGTCCATGAAGGCCGGGAAGATGCAGCAATGCTTTACAACAGTATACTTGCTATTTAGCAGATGCAAATGTAGGCATTGCTCCACCATGTCTAACCCCTCAAGAAACCCGTACTGCCTATATTTGTTTCCCTGACCCAAGTTAAAAGGTGCTCCAGGGCCACTCTCCCCACCAACTTCACTGCTGAATCCAACAGGGATATCGGCCGGAGGTTACCATTTTAAAGATCTGCACAATAACAGCAGTGTGCCATGACTGTGAGTGACCTGACTTTGCTAATGGCTTTAAGGTCAAAAAGAAATATCTAAAAATTACAATTAAATCATTAAAAACTGTCATAAATTTCAGCATGTAACTTTCACAGGAATAGTAGTATGCATTGAAGCTTGTTTGTATAACCGACTCTCTGCTGCTTGGTATGAAGTTGTCTATCCTGAAAAGTGAAATCCTACTATAAATATGTAATCACATAAACACATGTAACCCTTTCTCCCTGGAAGTAAGACATCTACCTATAACGTCACACATATACACCTCCTCATATAGTTCTGTTTGAAGTTCTGAACTGTTACTGGTGCAACTACAAATAATTCACATTTAATAACTCATTGTAATTTCTACTTTTCAAAACATGCATCACCTGTAGTCCCTTAAATGTTCATCGCTTATATATATCATTCATAGCCATAAAAGCTTGATGACAGAATTTCCTCTGTTATTTCACAAAATAATTGAAGTTGAGTAATGAAGACAGCATTTCCAACACCTTTGAACACTAAAGAATATGTTCAAATAATAGTTCCAAGTTCGTTTTACAATACTTCTCTGGAAACCCAGAATGTCTCTCATCATCTTTAAGCAAATCAAAGTTCATCGAAGATCTCAAACTTCAAATCCACTAATAAAGATCATGGCTGCAGTAACTTTAAAGCTCAATTGTCAGGCAAGGACACTGTGAGACATAAAGAGAGTTAAACTTGAATAGAAAGATGGGCGAAATAATCTTGAGTTACCTAGGTTTCTGGATAGTTTAATTCTTTGCCAGGGGTCACATAAACTTATGTCCATGTGTGTGCACCCTTCCAATGGGCTGTATTGACTTGATATGCACTACCAGGCTCTAGTCCAGTGACAGCAGTCAAAGTGGGGGGTCCCAGCACATGACACCCTAAAGTATGTCTCACAGCTACCTAGATGTGCAGAGCAGCAGAGCAGCAGGGCAGCAGTCCTTCTCAGCAAAGCAGTCCACATGCATCCTGTGGGCACCCAGGCAGTTCCTTTTGACAGGTTGCAGGTTCAGGTCTAGAGGTATCTGATTAGGTGGGGTTAGAGACAACGTTTTTATACCCAAAAATGCCTTTAACGTGAGGGAGATTTCAAAGAGTGGTTTGAAGTGCACAAGTTCCCCTTTCAGTACAGGTCTGTCTGCCAGGGTCCCAGTAGAGGGTTTGGCAGTCCATTTTGTGAGGGAAGGCCACTTGCCTTTGAAATGTAATGTCAGGCCCAATACCCTCCCATCCCAGGAACACCGATTCAGTATGCAGATGAGTGCAGGTGTAACTGAGTCTCCTGTGTTTGTGGTTGTCTGGGTGAAATGCACAAGGGAGCTGTCAAACAGCCCAGCCCAGCCCAGATGTTGATTGGAGACAGGCTGTAAGGCACAGATGGATTTTAAGTGCAGAGAAATGCTCACTTTCTAAAAGTGGCATTTCTAAAACATTAATATACAATCCACGCTCACCAATAATCAGGTTTTTCTATTACCATTCTGGCCATACTAAATATGAACTGGTTACCCCTATCTGATCAGAATCTACCACTGAAACAGTATATGAGGGTAACTCTAATGATATCCTACCAAAGGAGCAGGCCTCACAGTAGTGGAAATTAATTTAGGAGTTTTCCACTACCAGGACATATAAAGCACACATGTACATGTCCTGCCTTTTACCTACATAGCGCCCTGCCCTATGGGTTACTTAGGGCCTACATTAGGGGTGACTTATATGTAGAGAAAGGGGAGTTTAAGGATTGGCAAGTACTTTTAAACGCCAAGTCGCAGTGGCAGAGAAACTGCACACACAGGCCTTGCAATGGCAGGCCTGAGACTTTGTTAAGGGGCTACTTATGTGGGTTGTCACAATCAGTGCCTCAGGCCCACTACTAGCATTTAATGTACAGGCCATGAGCACATGTAGTGCACTTTACTGGGGACTTACAAGTAAATTAAATTTGCCAATTGGGTGTGAGCCAATGTTACCATGGTTTTTAGGGAGAGAGCACATGCACTTTATCAGTGGTAAAGTGTCCGGAGTCCTAAAGGCAGTTAAAATGAGGTCAGAAAAAGAAGAGGAGGAAGGTAAAACATTTGGGGGTGACCCTGCAGAGAGGCCATTTCCAACAAATGGAATTTGTATTAAATGAGCTCTGGGTCTGTGGCATTGTGCAAAAAAACCTAATAAATTGCCCCTATTCAAATTATCACCTGGCCACTCGGCCTTAAAGTGTTGTGAACAAGAGTGGCTTAAGCACTAAGGTTAAGCCTTATACTATTATTTTTCTGGCACATAGGGAATCAAAATACATAATATAGGGGGTCATTTTGACCCTGGCGGTACGGGCCCGCCAGGGCTAAAACGACAGAAGCACCGCCAACAGGCTGGCTGTGCTTCCGGGCCCGGCGCTATTCCGCCACTTTTGCCCCAGCGGTGATAATCCGCCGGGGCAGCGCTGCTTGCAGCGCTGCCCAGGGGATTACGAGTCCCCAACCGCCAGCCTTTTTCTGGCGGTATGAACCGCCAGGAAAAGGCTGGCTGTACGGGGAGTTGTAGGGCCCCTGGGGCCCCTGCACTTCCCATGCCACAGGCATGGGCAGTGCAGGGGCCCCCTGACAGGGCCCCGTGCAACTTTTCACTGTCTGCATAGCAGACAGTGAAAAGCGCGACGGGTGCAACTGCACCCGTCGCACGGCCGCAACACCGCCGGCTCCATTTGGAGCCGGCTTCCATGTTGCGGCCCACATCCCCGATGGGCCAAGTTTCCACCCGCCGGCCCAGCGGGGATGTCCAAATGGGTACCGCGGGAGTGCGGCCACATTGTCGGCCGCCCGCCGGTTACCGCCGCCTGCCAAAGTTGTATTGACCCCCATAGTGTTTTTCACACTAGGGTTTTCTTCAATCTTGTAGATTTTGCCATGAAGTGATTCCCATTGTTCCTGTGTGGGTTCTCTACTGAAAATGAAAAGGGTACATTTTGCTCAGTGTTCTATACTGTTGATTACTAGTGGTGTACCGAATTCTGGTTAAAAGGGCCAGCTCCAGCATGCCAAAAATGGGACTCCTTAGATCAGCTGACGATCATAAATACAAGGATCTTTTCATCCAAACACACACATAAACTGGAAGTGGAATATGATGTGAAATGTCTCTTACAAATCAGTAGAGAGAAACATTTGAAGAACAAACTAATAAGTGAAGCTACACTACATTTTACAGGAGATCATGTTTTTAGAAAAGTAAAAGGAAAAAAGATAAATGAATGTAAAATACATGCAGGGGTCTTTGCATTATTACATGTACCTTTCAAATAAGTCGTAAAAACGAAATACATTTGCTTCGTTTCCTATAGCTGTTATAATCAAAAAGGTGAAAATGTGTTTTTGTTAACTTTGATAAACACGTTTTTGTGGCTATAATGCAGACAGGTATACTGAAAATACTTAGCACTGACAAGGTTAAGACAAAATCACTGGGAAATAATCACATTATTCTGATGAGGTATTTCACACGCATCACATTCTCGAAATTTACATTCAAAAATTTTCATTTAAGACATTTTATTAAAATAAAATACACCTGAAAGCACTATTCCCATTATTTCATCACAAAAATCCCTTTAGATGGCTTTCTTTTTCGAATAATGAGACAATTATGCATAAACTAAAATGGATACAGTTTTACTAAATAGCATTAACGCATTGAAACAAACACTCTTAGCTGAAGTCAAACTGTCAAACATACCTTTCTTCATTGTGATGATAAAAAATATGTCCCCCTGTGGTGGTTTGAAATATCTTTTTTTCATTTGTATTGGATACTTTTGTGAGATATGTACAAAATAATTTTAATTTACCTGCCCTTTGGTGTAAAGTGAAATGTCATATAAACATCAATCATTCACGCGGACCACATCTAATTAAATGCATTTGAGTGCTTACAACATTTAGCACAAAATTAAACAAACACATGGAAAGTCAATAGGTTGCAAAATTTGAAGGCGATTTCAGAGATAATGGGGGTCATTCTGACCTCGGCGGTAAAAGGCCCTTACTGCCGGTCAGAAGTCTGCCATTCTACCGCCGCGGCCGCGGTAAACCGCCACAGTCATTCTGACCTCCAACTGGCAAACCGCCAAAAACCCGACATCCACGGAAGGCCGCCTCATCAGCGGGCAGCGATAAACTGGAGATGACCAAACCTCCACCATCACGCCAACACAAATACGCCCATGCCATTCTGACCCACGAATCCACGCGGCGGTCTTTCAACCGCGGTATTCTATTGGCGGTACACACCGCCGCGGTCAAAATACACACACATATACAAAACACAGCCACATTGGACAATTTGAAATACACACACCTGATACACATCCAAACAACACTCCCACACACCCAATCCAATATAAAACACACACCCACATCACCCACAAACCCCTACGACCACAAATATCTGAGAGAAGGCGCAATACACTGAGAGAGAGCACAGGGAACGCAAAGCACAACACACACAGGAACCCAACATCATCACCCACACTACATCTACGCACACATCACCACGCACATAACCACAAACACCGCCCCACACCTCATCCACACCACCCCATGGCACCCCAAAGACACCCCAGGTTCTCGGACCAAGAACTCAGGGTCATGGTGGAGGAAATAATTAGGGTAGAGCCCCAGCTCTTCGGCACACAGGTGCAACACACCACAATAGCCAGGAAGGCAGAGCTATGGCAAAGGATCGTAGACAGGGTCAACGCTGTGGGACAGCATCCCAGAAATCGGGAAGACATCAGAAAGCGATGGAACGACCTACGGGGGAAGGTGCGCTCGATGGTGTCAAGGCACAACATCGCTGTGCAGAAGACTGGCGGCGGACCCCCACCCACTCCACCCCAATTCACAGCATGGGAGCAAGAGGTAGTAAACATCCTGCATCCTGATGGCCTCGCTGGAGTAGGCGGAGGAATGGACTCTGGTAAGTCGATTCTCAACTACTTCACCCCCCCCAGCATGCCAAACCACACCCCCACCCTCACCCCCAATCTCAACCCCCAGCACACATCCTCCCTGCCAATGTCTCACCATCACAACCCACCCTAAACAAAACCAACCCCTGAATGCCAACACAAACCATAGACACCCATCACCTATGCATGACCACTGCACATACCCATCCCCCCCCCAACCACCCTCACAACACCTCCCACAAGGGAATGCCAGCACTGGGGGACAAGGGCACTCACAAAATGCACGCCATGGCACACACATAAGCAATAACCATACTCTTTTACCCCTGCAGGGCCCGAACGCCAACACACCGCCACGGAGGGTCCAGATTTGTCCATCCCACCCCCAGAACAGGCCCCCAGTGAGGACAGCAGCTCTGTCGACCTAGAACCTGATGACCAGCCCGGACCATCGGGGACCTCTGGACAGTCGGTTCCCCACACACAGATACAGGCCACAGCAGACCCAACCCCCTCTGGGAATATCAGCACAGCACCCACCCAGTGGGCCCATGCCTCTGTCTCTAGGACGCGTCAATCAGCGGTGTGTCCGCCGCTACAGGGCACCCAGGCTGACCCAACACCCCAACAACAACAGGGACCTGGGGGCAGTGGTAGTGGGCACACCGTCCAGGGGACAGAGGCCTGGGGAAATAGGGCAACTGGGAGGGCTGCAGTGCAACAGGGGGGGGAGGACAGGCCCAGGGAACCGACTCTCCAAGAGGCCCTCACCACCATCATGGGAGCATACCACCACTCCCAGGAGACGATGGCGACGGTACTGGCCAGGTTCACGGAGATCCAGGCACAGCAGGAGGAACAGTACATGGGGTTCAGCAATGAACTCAGGAACATCGTTACCGCTATGGGGACCATAGTCCAGGCCCTCAACCGGATAGAAAACACATTGCGGGACCATGTGGCACCCCAAAGGGCTCCTGTCACTAGCCAGGACCAGGAACAGCCTACCACCTCTGCCGGCGCTAGTGGACAGGAGGCCCCACCACAACGACAGGCCACCAGAACCCCACCTCCTGCTGAAGAACAACCACCCCGCAAGCGGAACCTGAGATCTCACAGGAAGACAGAGTAGGATGCCAAGACCGCTGCCAGCATAAGATCCCCCCTGATGTCATCCCACTGTCCCACATTGTCACCCTGTCCAACCTTGAACTGCCCCTGCTCCACCTTCCACAGGCATATGGACAATGCACCTGTGCGACTGAGAACTGGACTCTGCCATGGACATTCCTCCACCCCCACCCATCACCGTTTTAATATCATGTACCAATATCTAGCACTATAAATAAATCACTCATTGCACTGAAATCATTCAGGAGTTAGCCTGTATTTTTTACAAATGTATTACACATTACTGTTCAATAATGTTCAGTCAATTTGTGATGACAACATACCGATGTCAATAAGCTTTAGTCCATGGGCTAACCAAGCAGAAGTCACGCAGTGGGTCATACAGCACTGAAAAGGGAAGGGAACATCAAAAATCAGTTAAAATGAACTGTGGGGAAATACACAAAGTAGAGATGCAGGAGGCTTTAAGTAAATGTTAAATGGCGTGGGTGATTCTTACCTGTGTGCTACTGAAAATACTGTTGGATAACTGTGTCCCTGTTGTCTGTGTCGTCCCTGTCGTCTTCCTCCTCTTCACTCTCCACAGGCTCCACAGCTGCTACAACACCACCATCTGGACCATCCTCCTGCAGGAAAGGCACCTGCCGTCGCAATGCTAGATTGTGAAGCATACAGCAGGCCACGATGATCTGGCACACCTTCTTTGGTGAGTACATCAGGGATCCCCCTGTCATGTGCGGGCACCTAAACCTGGCCTTCAGAAGGCCGAAGGTTCTTTCTATGATCCTCCTAGTTCGACCATGGGCCTCATTGTACCGTTCCTCTGCCCTGGTCCGGGGATTCCTCACTGGGGTCAATAGCCAAGGCAGGTTGGGGTAACCAGAGTCACCAATTAGCCACACACGTTGTCTCTGTAGCAGTTCCATCACATAGGGGATGCTGCTATTACGCATAACATACGCGTCATGCACTGACCCAGGGAACTTGGCATTTACATGGGAGATGTACTGGTCAGCCAAACAGACCACCTGGACATTCATCGAATGGTAATTTTTCCTGTTTCTGAACACCTGCTCATCGTCTTTTGGGGGTACTAAAGCCACATGGGTCCCATCAATGGCACCAATGATGTTGGGGATTTGTCCAAGGGCATAGAAATCACCCTTCACAGTGGGCAAATTAGCCTCCTCAGGGAAAACAATGTAGCTCTGCATGTGTTTCATCAGGGCAGACAACACTCTGGACAAAATCTTTGAAAACATAGGCTGAGACATGCCAGATGACATGGCCACTGTTGTCTGGAATGAGCCACTTGCCAAAAAATGGAGGACTGACAGAACCTGCACTAGAGGGGGAATTCCTGTGGGTTGGCGGATGGGGGACATCAGGGCTGGCTCCAGCTGGGCACACAGTTCATGTATAGTGGCACGGTCAAGTCGGTAACGTAGTATGATATGGCGTTCTTCCATTGTCGACAGGTCCACCAGCGGTCGGTACACGCGAGGATTCATCCTTCTCCTCGCAAGTCCCAGCGGACGGTGCCTAGGAAGGACAACATGGAGTATGGAGTCAAGCAAATCACAGGTACGTTCACCACAGCTTGCATAGCACACGGTTATCTATGTATTGAAAAGCGTGTATGTGTGGCAATGCAAGGCCTAGGCCTGTGTGACGCAGTTGAAATTAAGCCATGTGGGCCCTTGAAATGGCGGCTGCCTGACCTGTGAAGTGGGACAATGGGATGTGAGGTCAATGTGCTGGCGTGGCACACAGTGCCGGTAGGCGGTCGAAGACCGCTGTACGAAGACGCATTGGTTAACATTGAAGCCTATGGGTTTCAGGAGCCAATGAGGATGTGCGCCGGCAGTCGCGGTACGCACCGCCGCGGTACGCACCGCCGCGGGCGTGACCGCCATTTTCTATCTGCTTAATCACTCGAGACCTGATCATCCATAGGAGAGGACCTATACTGCAAGTGCTGCTGTGACCTCGGTCTGGAAGAGACAATGGCTGCTGCGACTGGGGAAAGGGCCCCTGCCTTCAGGTCTGAAGAGTTGGAGAAACTTGTGGATGGGGTCCTCCCCCAGTATGCGTTACTCTACGGTCCTCCAGACCAACAGGTAAGTACACTGGGTGCACATTGAATGGGCTATGCCTGTGTTGAGTGGGGTGGATGTAAGATGGTGGGGTGGGGAGCGAATGAGGAGTGCAACGCACGACAGATGTGAGCATGTGCCACATGGCAAAGTTGGGGAGGGGGGGCAATCACATCTAACATGCAGATAAATGATGATATTTCTTTTCCCACCCTATACATGTCAAATAGGTCAGCGCCCATCAGAAAGTCGACATTTGGCGTGCCATCGCCAAGGAAGTCCGGGCCCTGGGGGTCCACATCAGACGGGGCACCCACTGCCGCAAGAGGTGGGAGGACATCCGCCGCGGGACCAGGAAGACCGCCGAGTCACTGCTGGGGATGGCCTCCCAACCTAGGAGGGGTGCCAGTCGTACCCTGACCCCCCCTGATGTCCCGGATCCTGGCGGTGGCCTACCCTGATTTGGATGGGCGCTTGAGGACATCACAGCAGACACAAGGGGGTGAGTATCAGCACATTCTGCTATCTATATGCGCAGTGGAGGCGTCTGGGTGGGGGAGGAGGCTTGTGGGTGACATTAGGCCAGGGCGCTTTCTGTAGTGTAGTCCTCTCCTTTAGGCATGGCCCTGTGCCCCCGCCCCCCACCTCTGTAGGGTGCCAAGTACAGCTATCCATGGTCCTGCATCATCCATGTGTGCATTTGTTGTGCATAGACCTGTAGGCCTGGTCACAAGTACTGAGTAGTATACCCCGATTGCGCAGCGTAGTGCATGAGGCTCCTGTGTCTGTCCTCTCCGCCAACGGTGTTGACATTGCATGCACTCAACCTGTTTCTTTTTTTCTCCCCCCACCCTTTTTCTTACTCTTCTTGTGCATGTGTGCATTAGCATCATCAGGCGGAGGAGAATTGGCATCGGAGCACGAGGGAGCTGCAACTCACAAGGCCCCGGTGGGCCGTGGTATAGACACCGAGGGCACCAGTGATACGGAGGGCGAGGGGAGCACCACAACGGGGACCGGTGGTGACACCAGCGACACTGACACGTCCTCGGATGGGAGCTCCCTAGCGGTGGCGGCAACATCCGGGCCCCCCGCCTCTAAAGGTACAGCCGCCACCCAGCGCACCAGCCCCGCCCTCCCAGCAGCCCCTCAGCCTACGCTCCGTGCCCGCTCGCCCAAGAAGGCGGGCGTCTCCTTCGCCCCAGGCACCTCAGACCAGCCTGCACACACCTCAACACCCAAGGGCAGCTCATCCAGACACAAGCACCACAGATCACAAAAGCAGTCACCCAAGCAACACCCAGATGCAGACATGGCAACAGTCACTACCACCTCTGTGTCCCCCTCCTCCTCGTCTCCCTCCTCCCTCCCTGTGACGTCTACACTCACACCTGCATTCACACCACCATCAGCCAGTGCTTCCATCCCCAGCACACCCTCCACACCAGTCCGCACACGTGCAGTCACCACCCCCACTGCCATTTACACGTCCCCTGTGTCCTCTCCCACTGTGTCTGTCACCCCCTCTTCCAAGACACACAAACGCAGGCAGCCACCCACCCAACAGCCATCCACCTCACGACAGCCTACGTCACAATCACCTGCACCCAAACACAGCACACCTGACTCTCCTACAACCACATCCTCTTCCTCCACTCCCATCACCACTACTCCCACCCTTTACCTTGGTCCTAAAAAACTTTACCTCTCCAATCTTAACCTCTTTCCCTCCCCTGACCCACCCCCTCCATCTGCTAAGAGTCCCAAGAGCACCTCAGCCACCACCAGCCCAGCTACAAGTGTGACTGTAGTGCATGGGTTCTGGAGTCCACCCTTTGGCAGCAGTGACACATCTGTCAGCAGCAAGGGGACAGCCAGCCCCCCCCCTGGCAAGAGGACCCGGAAACTCAAGGGCCGCCGTGAGAAGATTGACACGGCTGCCCCCAAGGACCAAAGTTCGCCCACTTCACCTGCCACAACATCCAGGGGAGGCAAGGCCCAGAGAGCCTCATCTAAGGAGCGAAAGGGCAGCAGGGCGGAGAAGTCAGCCAGCAGGAGCGCGGAGCAGGAGGGCCCCACAACCCCAATCCCGGGTGTAAGGGAGGACACCCAAGGGCCCAGGACTCCGTCACCAAAGGGTCCAGCAACTGGACGGTCGGAGGGCGAGTGAGCAGGGAGTCCAGGCCAGGTCTGGCTCCTTTGAATTACTGGACAAGCACCGCTGAACAGGGCCCGCCGTGCAGAAGAGCCCCGCTGAACAGGGCCCCGCCGTGGAGAAGAGCACCGCTGAACAGGGCCCCGCCGTGCAGAAGAGCACCGCTGAACAGGGCCCCGCCGTGCAGAAGAGCACCGCTGAACAGGGCCCCGCCGTGGAGAAGAGCACCGCTGAACAGGGCCCCGCCGTGCAGAAGAGCACCGCTGAACAGGGCCCCGCCATGGAGAAGAGCACCGCTGAACAGGGCCCCGCCGTGCGTCTCAAGCACCGCTGAACAGGGCCCCGCCGTGCAGAAGAGCACCGCTGAACAGGGCCCCGCCGTGGAGAAGAGCACCGCTGAACAGGGCCCCGCCGTGCGTCTCAAGCACCGCTGAACAGGGCCCCGCCGTGCAGAAGAGCACCGCTGAACAGGGCCCCGCCGTGGAGAAGAGCACCGCTGAACATGGCCCCACCGTGCGTCTCAAGCACCGCTGAACAGGGCCCCGCCGTGCGTCTCAAGCACCGCTGAACAGGGCCCGCCGTGGAGAAGAGCACCGCTGAACAGGGCCCCGCCGTGCGTCTCAAGCCCCGCTCCGCTGGGCCCTTCCTGTCAAGCCCCGCTCCGCTGGGCCCTTCCTGTCGAGCACCGCTCCGCTGGGCCCTTCCTGTCAAGCACCGCTCCGCTGGGCCCCGCCGTCTCAAGCACCGCTCCGCTGGGCCCTTCCTGTCAAGCACCGCTCCGCTGGGCCCTTCCTGTCAAGCACCGCTCCGCTGGGCCCCGCCGTCTCAAGCACCGCCCCGCTGGGCCCTTCCTGTCAAGCACCGCTCCGTTGGGCCCTTCCTGTCAAGCACCGCTCCGCTGGGCCCTTCCTGTCAAGCACCGCTCCGCTGGGCCCCACCGTCTCAAGCACCGCTCCGCTGGGCCCTTCCTGTCAAGCACCGCTCCGCTGGGCCCTTCCTGTCAAGCACTGCTCCGCTGGGCCCGCCGTCTCAAGCACCGCTCCGCTGGGCCCTTCCTGTCAAGCACCGCTCTGCTGGGCCCTTCCTGTCAAGCACCGCTCCACTGGGCCCTTCCTGTCAAGCACCGCTCCGCTGGGCCCTTCCTGTCAAGCATCGCTCCGCTGGGCCCCGCCGTCTCAAGCACCGCTCCGCTGGGCCCCGCCTGTCAAGCACCGCTCCGCTGGGCCCCGCCGTCTCAAGCACCGCTCCGCTGGGCCCTTCCTGTCAAGCACCGCTCCGCTGGGCCCCGCCGTCTCAAGCACCGCTGGCACAATGACAGTGCCGGTTCTGTGTCGAGCTACTGGTCACGGTTCACTCTGCCCACCTTGCCTCCTCCATGACCAGTGATCTCTGTAATCCACCTGATGGACTGTGGCTTTGCACTCCCCAGGATTGTACAGTGGGCAAACCACCCACTGTAGAGACATTGAGAGACTGTGGCTTTGCACTCCCCAGGATGTAACAGTGGGCAAACCAGCCACTGTAGAGACATTGAGAGACTGTGGCTTTGCACTCCCCAGGATGGCACAGTGGGCATGGTGGCCCCTTCGTGGATCTGGCGTCGTGGACTCATGTGGCTGTGGTGCCCCCCCTTCCCTTCTCCCTGAGGTGCCTGTAGTTTTATCATCAGATGCCCCAGCAGTGTTCTCTCCAACGGACTCAGGTCTCCTGTGTGGGCTTTGCCCTTGAGTTGATACACTTTGGCCCACGGACACTTGGCATTTCCTTACATGTGCAGGACTAATTGCCTCGGTTTATCGATTGCACAAAATATTTATTTTCTTTTGTATTATTTTTATTGCTATTTGACCATGACTTACCAGAGGCTATTTTTTACATAAATTTTGTTTCTCTATTTAATTATGTCTTTGAATTTTTCCGGGGGGTTTGGGTGGTGTCACTGTGACTTGTTGCTCTGCATTGGTGTGTACATAGTTTGGGGGGGTGGGGGTCGCATATGTGTGTGCGCGTAAGCTTTCCTCCTCCCCCCTCCCCTGTGTCGTAGGTGCAGTGCTCACTGTTGTCGTCTGCGCCAGCGTTCGTACTCGTGGTAGATGAGCAGGTAGACGAGAGCAGGTAGGATGTTCAATTCGGGTTCCATGCTGTCCTCCTTCCTCGTGGAGTGCGTAGAGGTGAGCGTTTTCCCATTCGTAGTCTGTTTCCGCCGTGTTTTTATCGGCGGTGCTCCCGCCCCGGAAAAGGTGGCGGATTGGTGAGTTGTGATAGTGTGGGCGGTACATTGTCTGTCGCCTGGCTGTTGGCGGTGACCGCCGCGCTGTTTGTCTGTCCCGCCGTGGCGGTCAGAGTGTTAAAGTGGCGGGCTGTGTTGGCGGTTCCCGCCAGGGTCAGAATTCCATTTTTTGGACCGCCGGCCTGTTGGCGGGTTGGCCGCCGCTTTATCACCGACCGCCAGGGTTAGAATCACCCCCAATATCTTTTCAAATGCTTTTTTTGCAAAAATCCAAAATGGTCATTTTGCATTTTGACACATGCATGTGCATACAAGGGCACTCGTCTGTGAACGACTTTTCTTCTTCTTTATGAGAAAAATGATTCTGAAGTTGTCCCAGGTATATCACAATGCGGGCATAAACAAAAAGGCTAGAATGCTTTTTGTGAGATGGTCACCCCATGCACATCTGTTGTGATGCACCTCCAGCCATTTTGGCATTTTTTAAACATTAATTTGCTTTTCCAAGATGCCCATCGGCTGTTTTAGAACTGTTGTTTAAAAGAAAACTGGGGGCTTATTTATGGGGCATTGGTGCACAGGTGGTTGCCTATCTGTAACATGGGGATCCTTGCACCATGGTGCAAGGGTGTCTGTGTTGCATGCAGGATTGTTTTTGTGAAGGAAGAGATAATGACAAGAGATGTTTTCCTCTTATAATGTGTGCTCCAGAATGCAACACAAATAGAGAAAAAACCGAGGAGAAATAAAAATATCTCTCCTTGCTATACCTGTCCTGGGGAGTCATAAGGTTTTGGTGCTTCCCCAAGTTTACGTGATTGAGTACATCTGGGGCAGCGTCAAAATCCATGGAATGCTTCCTTGGCACAGAGTAAGACAATGCAGTGACTTGCGCTGCTTTGTCATACTCCATATCTATGATGTCATTCAAAGCCACAAAAGTGGGTTTGCGTGGCCTCATAGATATGGTTGAGAGGTTTGTGCCGCCAGAGTGTGAGAAAAAGTAATTTTCCGGTGGCACAAGCCTCTCATAAATATGCCCATAAGTGTACATTGGTTATAAGGCTCAAAAGAGAGAGTGGGGATATGAGGGGGGCTAAGCAGATTGAGACGAAAGCTATGCAATCTCATTGAGTGCTAAAAGGAAAATGAGAAGGAAGTTCTGTCATGTCATCATTGGAGTGATACAACTCATTCAACTGAGAGGATGTTAAAAAAAGCTATACTTCTAGGGTGACACAAAAACAAGACTTGGGTGGAAAAACATCTGAGGACTGAGTTAAACAAGAATGGCATCCAATTATGAACAAAGAGGCTGACCCAAAGCCCAGGTAATGTAATGTGTTGTCACGGTAGGTCTTCAACCAAAATAAGCTGTCTGTAGGTGAGACCTTAAAATGGCTGCATTGTGATCAAACCACACTGTAAGTGGTGCCAAGTACCTAAATAAGAACTTGGCCTGTAAAGAAACTGTCTGATTGTGTGCTATCTGTTAACACTTACAGAAATAAACATATGAAGCAATGCTGAGCAACCATTGCTATTTAGTGGATTTTCATTGGCACATATTACTCTTATGTAAAAAAATACAGACTTCAGTGTTGGAACCAGAAAATTGGTATTCCAATAGGAGGTCAATGGCAGGTGGCAAACCCATGATGGTTAAACCTCACAAAGTCTGATCTTTGTTGGCATTAACTAATAATCATTGCACATCTAAGAGTATACATTCACACCCACTTCAGAAAGCTGTAAGTGGAGTAAGCTGAGTGGGAAGTTTTCCAAACACACCTAATTTTCCATTAGCTTCAAAGAACATTATTTAATTACATGTAAAAGTATTTTCTGCATAAATAATGGCAGAAAAAATGCAATTTCACACCACGGTAATCCTACAACTACGATTTTGTCTTTGAACCAATCAATCAAGGATTTGTAAAACGCGACTATTCACCCATAGGGTCTCTAGTCGCTGCTCAGTCGAACAGCCAAGTCCTGAGGTCCTACCTAACTGCATTAGTGATGCAGTCTGCCTGAGCTTGCAGGGAAGTGGGTTTCATGTCCGGGCTGCTAGGTAGGAGAAGGACTAGCCTCCTTATGTACTTTTCCGGATCTTGGGGACAGCTGCAGGGGCGAGCTGGGAAGAACGGAGACGTCTGTTGGGTATGTAGAAGGTGAGGCAGTGGTTGAGGTATGCTGGTCCTATGTTGTGCAGTGCCTTGAAGGTGTGGATTGGGGGTTTGTATGTGATGTGCTTGTGGCTGGGAGCCAGTGTAGGTCTCTGAGGTGGGAGGAGATTTAGCTGTGTCTGGGATGTCCAGGATGAGTCTGGCTGCTGCATTCTGGACTTGTTGTAGTCTTGATTGAAGTTTCTTGGTAATGCTGGCATATAGTGCATTGCCATAGTCCAGTTTGCTGGTGATGAGTGCGTGGGTGACTGTCTTCCTCATGTCGGAGAGGAATCCATTTGAAAATCTTCCTCAGGAGACGGAGGGTGTGGAAGTTTGATGAGGAGACGGCGTTAACTTGGTGGGTCATCGATAGAGTGAAGTCCAGGATGATGCCCAGGTTGTGTGCATGATCTGTGGGATTGGGGGCGTTACCCAGAGTGGTGGGCCTCCAGGAGTCGATCCTGGCAGAAGGGCTGGAGCTGATCACGAGCATCTCTGTCTTGTCTGAGTTGAGCTTGAGGCAGCTGGCCTCCATGCAGGTAGCGACTGCTCTCATCCCATTGTGGAAATTCCTCTTGGCTTGCACAGAGTGCTTAGACAGGGAGAGGATCAGTCGGGTGTCATCAGCATAGGAGTCTTTGAACTCTATTAAATTACAGCCTCGCTTGACAGGTACACTTGCATAGTTTTAATAATATTTTGTGCGTTAATCCCAAAGCTCTCTTATGTTATCTTAAGCTCTCTTATGATAGCATGAGCATCTGCAGTTTTCTGATCTTTAAATAAGGAGGCTCTCATTATGACCCCGGCGGATGGCGTTAATATGGAGGAAAATACTGCCAACAGGCTGGCGGTACTTTCCTCCATATTAAGACATTGGCGATTTGGCTAAAGCCAACCCGCCAATGTACCACACCGACCGCCATGGCGGTAACAACCACCAGGCTTGAGACTTCACTCTCCAGCCAGGCAGCCATCACTGGCCTGCCTGCAGGATTATGACCCCGCCTACGGCCGTGGTTTTCATGGCAACCTTACCACCACGAAAACCATGGCAGTAGGCACTATCAGTGACAGGGAATCCTTTCCCTGTCACTGATAGGGGTCTTCCTCCCCCCCTCCACAGCTTTTCCCCAACCCCACCCTTCCTCTCCAGAACCCCCTTCATACACGCACTTCATTCACATACGCACACACGCATACTCCCACCCATTCTCACATTCAACCATGCATGCATCCATTCACACACACATCCACACACACTTACATACATACACGCAGACACGCATTCACACTACTCAACATACACGCACTCACACATCCTTACATGCACACACATACAACACACAACACACACCCGCATACACGCATGCACAGACATACACACACACCCCACACACACAACACCCCCCACCACCCTCCCCTATCGGAGCATTCGACTTACCTGTTGTCAGGGGGTCCTCTGGCAGGAGACGGGATGGGCACTGCTGCCAGCAGCAGCGTCCGCCAACAAAGCACCGCCAGGCCATATCATGTGTCATGATATGGTTGGCGGTGGTCTACTGGCTGGCACTACTACTGGCAGCAGCGCCACCTTACCGACATCCGCTGGCATGGGACAGCTGGATTTCCGCCATCCTTCTGGCAGAAATACGGCTGTGGTCATAATTCGGCGGACAGCTGGTAGCCGCGCCAATGGTCTTTTGGCAGCTGTCGCCACGGCAGTAGGTGGTAATTACCTCCATTGTTGTAATGAGGGCCATAATTTCCAAGCCAACTGTATTTCCCCTATCCAAAATATGTAAATTATGCTCTCTTTTAGGAGAAAATTAGCACATTGGTGACTCCTTGTTCAAATATATATTTAATCTATATTTTTTGACTATTCCGTTTTGCCATGTTTGCTACGTGAGGAACAACAGGATGTATAAAATCACACCCCACACCTCTGTCTCTTGAGAAGGGCCTAAGGGTCCCCGGGAGATCTGAAAGAGTGCAGCGTAGCCCTGTACTCATAGTTAGGTGGCCTTCAACCTCCATCAAAGAGTTAGAGAAGCCCGAAGCAATAGTAATGAAGCAAAGGCGTGTCATGCTACCTCATTGTGCTATGTTTATCATTGGTACAAATGATCACAGTGGTTGTATGACATGGTGCAGGAGAATGTGAAATACTTTCAATAATTAGGCATGAGTCACTGCTGTGGGCATGATGAGAATGCATAGCATGACGTGTCATGCATCTCTTTGGCAATATGCCCCCAGGTGCACTCAGGAGTTCCAAATAGGGTCAAATGTATTGGAGACATTTGCCTTTTGATAATAAAAAGTCAGGTTTAAAGTGACTTAACAGTTTAAAATGCCTTTCATATCATTGCCTTGAAATCAATGGTTTCAAAGCAGGTATTCTGCATTGGAAATTGGCAAACAATATCATTAGCTTGGACATTTAATATAAAGGGACATGACATAATAATTATTTAGCATACCCACAAGCCCCTCCAACTGCTGACTTCAGGCTTGGTGCACAATCTGGGTATGGTGTGCCACTGAATTCCGATCAGTCATTCATTTCATTTGTAAACAAAAGCAGCATCCGTGCTTCACCAACCTCTCCTGAAGTACAGCCTCCATTGCTGCTTCTTCATTACAGAACCCGGGTCTCCCTCTCCACAATATGATATATCCATTGTGACCAGAAGTGTTTAAGGCCTGCACGCCGATCCCTTTAGAGATGCTATGTTCTCCTGCATGGACCATGCATCGAATTACTCCTAGACTACAAATGCTTGTAAACATATATTATCATTCTCTCTGAAAAAGTATGCTTTGCTGGTAGTAACCAGAGGTTTATCTGATGATCGTTATGCATCTATGATCGTTTAAAGACTGTTCCATTTCTGCATTGCAACGTCTTGCCATCCATATGCTTCAGGGACCTAGGGGCATATTTATACTCTGTTTGCACTGGATTTGCGTCATTTTTTTTTAAAGCAAATCCGGTGCAAACTTAACTTCATATATATATTTTTATGCTAGACCCGTCTAGCGTCAAAATATTGCAGTTAAAGTCATTTTTCGACTGCAGAAAACGACCTTGCGTCAATGAGATGGAAGGTAGGCATTCCCAGGCAAAAAATGACTCTAGGCCCTTTGGGCCATATTTATACTTTTTGACGCAAAACTGCGCTAACGCAGTTTTGCGTCAAAAAAATTAGCGCCGGCTAACGCCATTCTGAAGCGCCATGCGGGCTCCGTATTTAATCAATGACGTTAGCCGGCGTTAGCCGCCGGCGCTGCCTGGTGTGCGTGGAAAAAAACGACGTACACCAGGCAGCGCCAGCGTAGGGGGATATGGAGCTTGGGCGTCAAAAAAGGGGGCAAGTCAGGCTGAAGCAAATTTTTCGCCTCAACCAGATTTGCGCCATTTTTTTCGACTCCCAACCCCCATAGAAATGACTCCTGTCTTAGCAAAGACAGGAGTCATGCCCCCATGCCCAATGGCCATGCCCAGGGGACTTATGTCCCCTGGGCATGGTCATTGGGGATAGTGGCATGTAGGGGGGCACAAATCAGGCCCCCCTATGCCACAACAAAAAAAATAATAATAATACTTACCGGAACTTACCTTAATGTCCCTGGGATGGGTCCCTCCAGCCTTGGGTGTCCTCCTGGGGTGGGCAAGGGTGACAGGGGGTGTCCCTTGGGGCATGGGAGGGCACCTCTGGGCTCCTTCAGAGCCCACAGGTCCCTTAACGCCTGCCTTTTCCAGGCGCAAAAAAAACGGCGCAAAAGCGGCCGTAAGTCATTTTTTTGACCCGCCCACTCCCGGGCGTGAATTTTGCCCGGGAGTGTAAATACGGCGCACATGCCTCAGAGTCAATTGTTTAGACGGGAACACCTACCTTGCATATCATTAACGCAAAGTAGGTGTCCACGCTAAAAAATGACGCAAACTCTATGGACTTTGGCGCTAGACGCGTCTAACACCAAAGTATAAATATGGAGTTAGTTTTGCGTCGGAATTGCGTAAAAAAAAACGACGCAATTCCGGCGCAAACGGAGTATAAATATGCCCCTTTGTGCCTTATTTATCCCCCGTGCAAAAATCACACACGGGAGGAGGAGGGCCTTAAATAATGGCGCTATGCCTGCTTAGCGCCATTATTTAATGGCTGGGTCAGGGCAGGCGTTAGGGGACCTGTGGGCCATTCTCCTTTTGTCCTTCCCTGCAACCAGGGACACCCCCGGGATGGTGGACCTATTCCTGGTAAGTCCAGTTAAGTTGTTTTTTTAAGTGCCTTAGGGGTCCTAACTTGGGCCCCCCTATATGGCACTGTGCCCAATAAGTCCCCTGGGCATGGCCATTGGGCAGGGAGTCATGTCCTTGGGGGTTGTGTGTAAAAAAATGACGCTAGTCAGGTTAGAGTCATTTTTCTGAGTCTAACCTGACTAGTGCCATTCATTGACACACAACCTCCGGTTTCCCCCTACGCCTCCCCCATCCGGTTAGCGGAATTTATTTTGACGCTAATCGGGCCTTACCACCGGCTAGCGTCATTTCTTAAATATGTCCAGGAATGGCGTTAGCTGGCGGTAAACTTTTTGACACAAACCTGCACTAACGCAGGTTTGCGTAAAAAATGGTCAAATCAGGGCTATAATGTCTACACTAACAACAATAATGGGACCTGTAAATAGTAATGGAAAGTTTTACTTTTGGTAGCCTTCGCCCTCTTCCCCTTCTAAATCTCCGATACAACGGGGAAAAGCTGTGCTCTAAAGAAATGGTAAATATTATGTTAACATTTTATTTAAATGTAATATGAGAGATGTAATGCAAAGGTAAGAACCTTTAATAAAAATAGTTAAATAAATAGAGAAATGATGTGGATATGTGAAGATCGGTGTAAGAAAAGTTGAATAGTCTCTTCAATGGTGTTGTGCATAATTATGACCCCCCACCCTGTAGAATGTGATTAGAAGCCTCTGAGTCTCGGATATCTCCACAATAGACATAGGCTTTGAGCTGAATGGTCCACCCTGAAGGGCTGGTATCCTCTGAAGTGTTTGTGCCCCCACCCCGTGCAACACGAACTGTCTGTGTTATGCCCCCATTTTTCTCCTGGACGCTAGCATGGATGATTTTTCTAGGGTTTAACATTTGCTTGTAGAAGGTCGAAAACAGCGTTCTGGAGTACTGTGGGTTAGGGGCTGAATGTGCATGGCTGGTGGGGGTGCTAGCAGGCCAGGGCAATACTAGAGGAAGTGATAATCTGACTTCGGACACACTGGACCGCTTGTAGTTGCCCAGAGTGGTACCCCATCAGAATCTCACTTGAGGCAATTTGGAAGGAGGCCCAGGGAGTTTGTGCACAGCTTCTGCAGACTGATAAATACAGTGTGGGCTTTCACTGAATATAAAACAAACATTGTGAATGGAAAAGGTGTTTTGTTATTTTTATTTCCACTTCCTATTTAATTTATTAATGTTTGCTTTTAAGCCCAAACTTAGGTCAATCATTTGCTCCAAGTTTGGCCCACTTCACACTTCACTTTAAGAGCACCACAATGGTAATTTATGAATCTACAACTATTTACTGAGAAAAATCTTCTAGAGGCAAATGCAATATAAAGGGCTTGTTTTCGGTCAGGCAGACCAGCAGTATAGCTGCTGAAGTAACGGGGTCACAAGAGAGTTGCCAGACTTAACAAAATTTACTGGAGTGTGTCATTTTCTCTTAAAGAGACTCCCTCCTTCACGGATGAAGTAGCCCTGGGGAAAACATTCCTTGCAGTTTGTTTGGTATGTAATGGCTAAAAGAAGGAATTGTTGCTGTAAATCTGGGTCTTGTAAAAGAACCATTTTCAAGGTCCACATACAAAATGTTTGTGATGCTCTAAGAGATTTCTCCCAGATTTGTGGGAAACATTTGAAAAAATGTCTGCCAGGACTGTCATTGTTTCAATGGCAGTCAGGCACAGAAAGGAGACTTGCAGAAATGGGTTCAAATTGGCTACTCACTATAAGTTGTGTGGTCTGTCCAATGCCATTTCTATCAGCCTCAGGTGCACCCAATGGGTGTTTGTGGGTTCAACATTGGAAATATTTTCTCCTGACGCAGACTTTGTTATCCGGTGTCTTTATGCTGTCATTTGGTCTTTTTATTTTCTGGAGCTACGATTTTATAAGATATTTCATCATAGAGTAAACTGATAATGTTAGTTATAAATATACCTGGGTTTACTCCAAAGTGACAGAGTTTTGTGGTTCTAAATCGGTAAATAACTTGTGAGTAAAATCCATATAATTTATATAATAAGCGTTCCTTCTCAAGTTGCTTACTTATTGGCCTTTTTATTGTTCTGGTGTTATACTGTAACATATCACTCTGATCTTGGAAACTATTGAAAGGATTAGCAGCGGGTTTGAAGTCCAAATGCACCTATCCCTATCCCCTGCTACAATATAGTCCTTGTAATGGAACAAGAGGCAAATATTTATGAATCAATGTGTGCACAAATCACAGCACCTGCCGTCAAGGTGCTAACTCAAGAGAGATGCGATAGTAGATATTTTGATAGTGCACCACTTGAGGTAGGGCAATAAAGTCCAGTTAGTCCATATCACTACGAGATCATCCTCTTTTGATTGTTATTAAGTTTTCCATGCACATATAGACAAACCAGCCAACGCGCTTTGTCCTTCACAAAGGACTTCTTCAGGGCTCAAATATGACAGAAAGAATATACTAAATATATTTACAAAAATACATATGTAATATGCAAACTACTTCCGAATATAAAGTGCATATTACAAACATATAAAAACATGACCAGCACATTTAATTAATTATTAAGATTTAAGGACAAGGGACACCAATAAGGATATATCCAAAATGTAAAAAGAAACAGGAGAATATGAATATAAAAATAAAAAAAGGAATAAAAAAAAGAATAAAAAAGTAGTAGCAAAATAATACTATTGACACAATGTTATTTCAAATATTGCTGACATAAAGTCAATAAATACAGAATAGCACTACATACATATGTAATATCCACAAAAGAAAAGAGAAAAGAAAACAAGAACAAAGTGAACAAACATGAAAACCCAGCGATGCTTTGTCAAAAAGTGGTGCCCAGCAATGAAGTAGAACAGAAAGGATAAATGCTTGCTTTTAAACAAAAATTGGTAACAAACGTACACAATCCCAACCATAAAAACAAGAACACGATATGTAGATACCTCCAAAATATAGCAGAAAACATTAGTAGAGTTAGGTGTTATTGAAGCCTAGTATAAAAAGGAAAGATCAATTAATCCTATATTTAATTTATCCAAATAGAGTATGAATCAACAAGGTCCTACCTTGTGTGTGGTTGTTAATCAATATCCTCTCTCATGCTGATTGTCAAGGTCGTATATACTAAAAAATGTGAAATAAACTAACAATTAAAAATAGAAATGACACAAGTCATGCATAGCAAATCACAGCGAAAGATATAATAAATAAAGTAAGGGAGAGAATGTAGAGGACAAAGAAAAGAATATGTACTAATAGTAATGAGGCAAAGATAAAGTGGAGTGCCCCAAACAAAGCGCGGTAGCGAGTTCAGATTGTTTAGGTAAAATTAAACGAAAAATAAATACAAAAACAGTTACAGAAAATAGCCTAACCAATAGGTTAATTCTAATAAAAACAAAGAAAAAGTAAATAGTCAAATATATATATAAAGATAGATGCTGGAACGCTATAAACAAACATATAGGTGAGTACCAAGATATGAAATGAGTCTCTATGACACGTCCCTCCAGAAGAGAAATGGGGATGGCAAAGTGTGAAATAGCAATGGCCAGTGTGCAAAGATATCACACATGTAAAAGGAGAGGCCAAGGAACGACTGTGTGGATGTCGTAGCACTTACCAAATAGATAGCGAGGCGATGACACCTCATGTAGCCACAGCACTGCCAATTCCGAGATACGTGTAAGCTGAGGTGCGTGAAATGCGCACTTATAAAGGCCAGTGAACCTGACCTTTTTCCCATGCTGGTATGGGAAAAAGCGTTGCTAAGGAAACCGATCGACACAAGAGATGTCGATTGAAAAAGTGGAGGCGGCCATCTTGGGCTATCCCCCTTAATACTAGGAAGTAATAAGAAAGAGACAGGTGCAACAGAAAACGAGCAAAAGGGGAAATGGACTGAAAAAGTGGGGGAAATAAATAGAAATTATAAATGGATCGGGAATCAATAAGAATATAGTATTATAACGAGATAGCACATTTACCAAAAAGATCATAAAAAATAATTGCTAAGCAATGACATTACTCGAGAAAAGAAGAAAATGTTGATCGTGGAAGCGCAGGTGGCCATCTTGAACTACCACACTAAATACTGGGGAGAAATACAAGAGAAACGAGTAAAACAGGAGTCAGAAATAGACTAAAAAAAGGGAAATTAATGGAAAGTACGAAAAAATGGAAAAAAACTGAAAAAAAAAGAATATAGAAAAAATATAAACAAATAAAATTAAAATATAATGTTGTGTAACGAAAAAGCACATATAAAAAACGGTCATAAACAAAAGAGAATTGCTAAATCCTGACATTACTCGAAAAGAGAAAAAAGGAACCTTTCACCATAAACAGCAATAAAGGATAGTAAAAAAGGAGGGATAGAGAGTCATTGAGAGAATAAATGGGCTCATGAAATAAAAAATATATAAAAACTGTGAGCTACATGCAAGGGGATGAAGAACAATAAAAAGATGATGAAAAGGAGAAAGGAGTGAGAAAGTAAAACAAAAACTAAAAATAAAATAGCCAATAAATGAAACCACTGACATCAGCATGAGTGAGGACATGGACTAAAAACTGGTCCTTATAGCAAGGTGACAAATTAGGACATTAGCAATGATAAGGATGCCAACCCATGAGTAGTGACAGTATAAGATACCTAGAGGAAGTAATGAAATTCTTCATCGGTATTGAGACCCATTCCAACAGCCCGTAAGCGGCGTATCCATGCTGCCTCCTTGCGACGTAGGGCCAGTTCTCTGTCGCCTCCTCTCCGATTCGGTAAAACCTGATCTACCCCATGGAACCAGATTTTGCTGTCATTAGAATGTTGCTCCATCATATGGAGCGCCAACGGATATCTTATATCTTTGTTTTTAATGGCACAAATATGTTCCTGTGTATGGAGTTTAACTTGTTGGGTGCCTTAAACGAGGTGATCTCGTCGAAGGCACCAGTTCCCGGGTGCCTTGGACGAGATCACCTCGTCCTGCACCCGGGAACCGCTCCCCCCATAGCCCCACCACCCACACACCCTGGTCGTGGATGGAAGGGGTATCCCTTCCCCTTCCACCCCAGAACCCCCCACCCCTCCCTGTGACGTCAGCGTGCTGACAATCACAGAGGCCTCCTCCTATTGCGCTGGAAGCTCAGCTTCCAGCGAGATCGGAAGAGAAATGCAAAGCTTTTCTCTTCCGATCACGTGGAGGAGGCCGGAGAGGCTTCAAAGGGAAGGAAATTCATTTCCTTCCCTTTGAAGTCTCTCTGGGCGTTTTAGCAGCCGGATTGCAAGCAATCCGGTTGCTAAAACGCCCACTAGACACCAGGGATTTATTTTTTATTTGGAAATTGGCATAAGGGAGCGACCCCTTGGGCAAGGGTTGCTCCCAGGGGGGGGCATTTTTTTTAAGGCCTTTTCTGCACCTACTGGGGGCAGAAACCTCTAGGCACCAGGGATCTTTTTTTTGTTTTTTTTTTTTTTGTTTGTTTATTTAGAGGTGGGGAGCGACCCCTTAGGCAAGGGTCGCTCCCCTAGGGGGCAAATTATATTTAGGCCATTTCTGCCCCCCCTTGGGGGCAGACTGGCCTATTTTTATGAGGCCAATCTGCCCCCATGGGGGACAGAAACCACTAGACACCAGGGAGTTTTTTTTTTCTTCGTGAATTTCATGCAAGGGGAGCGACCCTTTAGGCAAGGGTCGTTCCCCTGGTGGGCAAATTTATTTTAGGCCATTTCTACCCCCCTGGGGGGCAGATCAGCCTATTTTAATTAGGCCGATCTGCCCCTAAGGGGGGCAGAAACCACTAGGCACCGGGGATTTTTGTTGTTGTTGTTGTTTTACAGATGGTGAGCGACCCCTTAGGCAAGGGTTGCTCCCCTGGAGGGGCAAATTGTATTTAGGCCATTTCTGACGCCTTTGGGGGCAGATCGGCCGATTTTAGGTCAATCTAGAAACAACTAGGTTTGCAAAGGATTCTGGGAAACAGAACCTGGTCAGAGCCCCACAAGTCACCCCATCTTGGATTCCCCTAGGTGTCTTGTTTTAAAAAATCTGCTGGTTTGCTAGGTTTCCCCAGGTGCCGGCTGAGCTAGAGGCCAAAATCCACAGGTGGGCACTTTGTAAAAAACACCTCTGTTTTCTGTGAAAAAACGTGATGTGTCCACGTTGTGTTTAGGGCCATTTCCTTTTGTGGGCGCTAGGCCTACCCACACAAAGGAGGTACCATTTTTATCGGGAGACTTGGGGGAACGCTGGGTGGAAGGAAATTTGTGGCTCCTCTCAGATTCCAGAACTTTATGTCACCGAAATGAGAGGAAAAGGTGTTTCTTTGGTCACATTTTGAGATTTGCAAAGGATTCTGGGTAACAGAACCTGGTCAGAGCCCCACAAGTCATCCCATCTTGGATTCCCCCATGTGTCTAGTTTTCAAAAATGCGCTGGTTTGCTAGGTTTCCCCAGGTGCCAGCAGAGCTAGAGGCCAAAATCCACAGGTAGGCCCTTTGTAAAAAACACCTCTGTTTTCTGTGAAAAAATTTGATGTGTCCACGTTGTGTTTTGGGCCATTTCCTTTCACGGGTGCTAGGCCTACCCACACAAGGGATGTACCATTTTTATCAGGAGACTTGGGGGAACGCTGGGTGTAAGGAACTTTGTGGCTCCTCTCAGATTCCAGAACTTTATGTCACCGACATGAGAGGAAAAGGTGTTTCTTTGGTCACATTTTGAGGTTTGCAAAGTATTCTGGGTAACAGAACCTGGTCAGAGCCCCACAAGTCACCCAATCTTGGATTCCCCTAGGTGTCTAGTTTTCAAAAATGCACTGGTTTGCTAGGTTTCCCGAGGTGCTGGCTGAGCTAGAGGCCAAAATCCACAGGTAGGCACTTTGTAAAAAACACCTCTGTTTTCTGTGAAAAAATGTGTTGTGTTTTTGGCCATTTCCTTTCATGGGCGCTAGGCCTACCCACACAAGGGAGGTACCATTTTTATCAGGAGACTTGGGGGAACACTGGGTGTAAGGAAACTTGTGGCTCCTCTCAGATTCCAGAACTTTATGTCACCGAAATGAGAGGAAAAGGTGTTTTTTTGGTCCAATTTTGAGTTTTGCAAAGGATTCTGGGTAACATAACCTGGTCAGATCCCCACAAGTTACCCCATCTTGGATTCCCCTAGGTGTCTAGTTTTCAAAAATGCACTGGTTTGCTAGGTTTCCCGAGGTAGGTGCCGGCTGAGCTAGAGGCCAAAATCCACAGGTAGGCACTTTGTAAAAAACACCTCTGTTTTCTGTGCAAAAATGTGATGTGTCCACGTTGTGTTTTGGGCCATTTCCTTTTGTGGGCGCTAGGCCTACCCACACAAGTGAGGTACCATTTTTATCGGGAGACTTGGGGAAACGCTGGGTGGAAGGAACTTTGTGGCTCCTCTCAGATTCCAGAACTTTATGTCACCGACATGAGAGGAAAAGGTGTTTCTTTGGTCACATTTTGAGGTTTGCAAAGTATTCTGGGTAACAGAACCTGGTCAGAGCCCCACAAGTCACCCAATCTTGGATTCCCCTAGGTGTCTAGTTTTCAGAAATGCACTGGTTTGCTAGGTTTCCCCAGGTGCCGGCTGAGCTAGAGGCCAAAATCCACAGGTAGGCACTTTGTAAAAAACACCTCTGTATTCTGTGAAAAAATGTGTTGTGTTTTTGGCCATTTCCTTTCATGGGCGCTAGGCCTACCCACACAAGGGAGGTACCATTTTTATCGGGAGGCTTGGGGGAACACTGGGTGTAAGGAAACTTGTGGCTCCTCTCAGATTCCAGAACTTTATGTCACTGAAATGAGAGGAAAAGGTGTTTCTTTGGTCAAATTTTGAGTTTTGCAAGGATTCTGGGTAACAGAACCTGGTCAGAGCCCCACAAGTCACGCCATCTTGGATTCCCCTAGGTGTCTAGTTTTCAAAAATGTGCTGGTTTGCTAGGTTTCCCCAGGTGCCGGCTGAGCTAGAGGCCAAAATCCACAGGTAGGCACTTTGAAAAAACACCTCTGTTTTCTGTGAACAAAATGTGATGTGTCCACGTTGTGTTGGGCCATTTCCTTTCATGGGCGCTAGGCCTACCCACACAAGTGAGGTACCATTTTTATCGGGAGACTTGGGGAAACGCTGGGTGGAAGGAACTTTGTGGCTCCTCTCAGATTCCAGAACTCTCTGTCACCGAAATGAGAGGAAAAGGTGTTTTTTTGGTCAAATTCTGAGTTTTGCAAAGCATTCTGGGTAACATAACCTGGTCAGATCCCCACAAGTCACCCCATCTTGGATTCCCCTAGGTGTCTAGTTTTCAAAAATGCACTGGTTTACTAGGTTTCCCCTGGTGCCGGCTGAGCTAGAGGCCAAAATCCACAGGTAGGCACTTTGTAAAAAACACCTCTGTTTTCTGTGAAAAAATGTGATGTGCCCACGTTGTGTTTTGGGCCATTTCCTTTTGTGGGCGCTAGGCCTACCCACACAAGTGAGGTACCATTTTTATTGGGAGACTTGGGGAAACGCTGGGTGTAAGGAACTTGGGGCTCCTCTCAGATTCCAGAACTCTCTGTCACCGAAATGAGAGGAAAAGGTGTTTTTTTGGTCAAATTTTGAGATTTGCAAAGGATTCTGGGTAACAGAACCTGGTCAGAGCCCCACAAGTCACCCCATCTTGGATTCCACTAGGTGTCTAGTTTTCAAAAATGCGCTGGTTTGCTAGGTTTCCCCAGGTGCCGGCAGAGCTCGAGGTCAAAATCCACAGGTAGGCACTTTGTAAAAAACACCTCTGTTTTCTGTGAAAAAATGTGATGTGTCCACGTTGTGTTTTGGGCCATTTCCTTTTGTGGGCACTAGGCCTACCCACACAAGTGAGGTACCATTTTTATTGTGAGACTTGGGGAAATGCTGGGTGGAAGGAAATTTGTGGCTCCTCTCAGATTCCAGAACTTTATGTCACCGACATGAGAGGAAAAGGTGTTTCTTTGGTCACATTTTGAGGTTTGCAAAGGATTCTGGGTAACAGAACCAGGTCAGAGCCCCACAAGTCACCCCATCTTGGATTCTCCTAGGTGTCTAGTTTTCAAAAATGCACTGGTTTACTAGGTTTCCCGAGGTGCCGGCTGAGCTAGAGGCCAAAATCCACAGGTAGGCACTTTGTAAAAAACACCTCTGTTTTCTGTGAAAAAATGTGATGTGTCCACGTTGTGGGCCATTTCCTTTTGTGGGCGCTAGGCCTACCCACACAAGTGAGGTACCATTTTTATCGGGAGACTTGGGGAAACGCTGGGTGGAAGGAACCTTGTGGCTCCTCTCAGATTCCAGAACTCTCTGTCACCGAAATGAGAGGAAAAGGTGTTTTTTTGGTCAAATTTTGAGATTTACAAAGGATTCTGGGTAACAGAACCTGGTCAGAGCCCCACAAGTCACCCCATCTTGGATTCCCCTAGGTGTCTAGTTTTCAAAAATGCACTGGTTTGCTAGGTTTCCCGAGGTGCCGGCTGAGCTAGAGGCCAAAATCCACAGGTAGGCACTTTGTAAAAAACACCTCTGTTTTCTGTGAAAAAATGTGATGTGTCCACGTTGTGTTTTGGGCCATTTCCTTTCATGGGCGCTAGGCCTACCCACACAAGGGATGTACCATTTTTATCGGGAGACTTGGGGGAACGCTGGGTGTAAGGAAATTTGTGTCTCCTCTCAGATTCCAGTACTTTATGTCACCGAAACGAGAGGAAAAGGTGTTTCTTTGGTCACATTTTGAGATTTGCAAAGGATTCTGGGTAACAGAACCTGGTCAGAGCCCCACAAGTCACCCCATCTTGGATTCCCCTAGGTGTCTAGTTTTCAGAAATGCACTGGTTTGCTAGGTTTCCCGAGGTGCCGGCTGAGCTAAAGGCCAAAATCCACAGGTAGGCACTTTGTAAAAAACACCTCTGTTTTCTATGAAAAAATGTGATGTGTCCACGTGGTGTTTTGGGCCATTTCGTTTTGTGGGCGCTAGGCCTACCCACACAAGTGAGGTACACAGTATAGCAAAACAAGAGTTATTACCCCTTGTCTTTCTCTACATTTTTTCCTTCCAAATAGAAGGCAGTGTGTAAAAAAGACGTCTATTTGAGAAATGCCCTGTAATTCACATGCTAGTATGGCACCCTGGATTTCAGAGATGTGCAAATAACCACTACTTCTCAACACCTTATCTTGTGGCCATTTTGGAAATACAAAGGTTTTCTTGATACCTATTTTTCACTTTTTATATTTCAGCAAATGAATTGCTGTAGACCCGGTATAGAAAAAAAAACCATTGCAAGGTGCAGCTCATTTATTGGCTCTGGGTACCTAGAGTTCTTGATGAACCTACAAGCCCTATATATCCCCGCAACCAAGATAGTCCAGCTAACGTAACGGTATATTGCTTTAAAAAATCTGACATCGCAGGAAAAAGTTACAGAGTAAAACGTGGAGAAGAATTGCTGTTTTTTCACCTCAATTTCAATATATTTTGATTTCAGCTGTTATTTTCTGTAGGAAACACTTGTAGGATCTACACAAATGACCCCTTGCTGAATTCAGAATTGTTTCTACTTTTCAGAAATGTTTAGCTTTTTGGGGTCCAGCATTGGTTTCTCACCCATTTTTGTCACTAACTGGAAGGAGGCTGAAAGCGCACAAAATAGTAAAAATGGGGTATGTCCCAGTAAAATGTCAAAATTGTATTGACAAATGGGGTTTTCCAATTCAAGTCTGCCTTTTCCTGAAAGCTGGGAAGATGGTGATCTTGCCACCACAAACCCTTTGTTTATGCCATTTTCAGGGAAAAAAACACAAGCTGCCTTCTGCAGTCTTTTTTTCCCATTTAAAAAAAAACAAAAAAACAAAAATTCACTGTATTTTGGCTAATTTCTTGGTCTCCTTCAGGGGAACCCACAAAGTCTGGGTACCTCTAAAATCCCTAAGATGTTGGAAAAAAAGGACGCAAATTTGGCGTAGTTAGCTTATCTGAACAAAAAGTTATGAGGGCCTAAGCGCAAACTGCCCCAAATAGCCCAAAAAAGGCTCTGCACAGGAGGGGGAAAATGCCTGGCAGCGAAGGGGTTAAGGGGTCTGATGGTACTGCCTACATAGATTTTGTCGCAACTGCAGCCTAAAATGTAAACAAACATATTTTGTTTTGCAGTTAGTGAAGTATCTGATCTCATACCGTTTTCCAGTGTTATAGCAGCTGAAACTTCTGATTTTATCAACACCCAAATTGCATATATTACATTCATGGCAAATAAAGAAACCTTTGGGATCCGTGGGTAGCCATGTACATGCAATTACAATTACTAGCAATTGGTAAGATGTTCTGTTTGGGAACATAGGGGGTCATTCTGACCCTGGCGGTCACCGACCGCCAGGGCCAACGACCGCGGAAGCACCGCCAACAGGCTGGCGGTGCTTCCCTGGGCATTCTGACCGCAGCGGTACCGCCGCGGTCAGAAACGGGTAACCGGCGGTGTCCTGCCGGTTTCCCGCTGTCCCAGGGAATCCTCCACGGCGGCGCTGCTTGCAGCGCTGCCATGGGGATTACGACCCCCTTACCGCCATCCTGTTCCTGGCGGTTTTCACCGCCAGGAACAGGATGGCGGTAACGGGTGTCGTAGGGGCCCCCTAACAGGGCCCCACTATGATTTTCAGTGTCTGCCACGCAGACCCTGAAAATCGCAACGGGTGCAACTGCACCCGTCGCACCCCTTCCACTCCGCCGGCTCCATTCGGAGCCGGCATCCTCATGGAATGGGGTTTCCCGCTGGGCTGGTGAGCGGCCTTCTGGCGGTCGCCCGCCAGCCCAGCGGGAAACTCAGAATGACCGCCGCGGTCTTTTGACCGCGGTACGGTCTTCTGGCGGCTCCCGCCGGGCGTGCGGTTACCGCCGCCGCCGGGAGTCGGAATGACCCCCATAATGTTATTTTCGTATTGAGATGGCTGGCAATGGCTCGGAGGTGGTTGGAGGATAAAGCCTGCCAAAAAATAGTGAAAGATTATTTTGCTTTTCTATGTGATTCTCTGCTAGATTTTATGGTTGTCTAAGGTCCCTCACATATAGAAAAGAAAGAGAATTTCACTGACATGAACAAATCAAAGGAGCAGTGCTTTCAATTCATTTTCTAAAAAAGTGATTTGCATTGTACCCTAAAGTAATTGATTTCTATGGTTCTTTCCTTTTCAGTTTATACACGTACTTTGAGCAGCAGTAGCTTCACTGTTTATTTTTGACTGCATGTATGTTTTAAGTCTTCTATTCAGTTTATACAGAAGAAAGATCTTCAGGTCACAGTATGGATTTGTAGATCACTCCTTAGCATGTGTAAAGGGTAAAAACAGAGCCTATACATGACTGTTAGACTCTTCATCCTTAGCGTGGTCTCCCTTCACTTTTTGCCTCTGTTTCCCAGGTTGTTGATGTGTGCTGGACTCTGTTTTTGTTACTCTGGGCACTTTACCACTGCTAACCAGTGCTAAAGTGCAAGTGCTCCTACACAAAATGTGTATGTAATTGGTTCATCCATGATTGGTATATATGATTTACTAGTAAGTCCCTAGTACAGTGCACTAGAGGTGCCCAGGGCCCTAAATCAAATGCTACTAGTGGGCCTGCAGCACTGGTTTTGCCACCCACATTAGTACCTCTGTAAACATGACTCAGACCTGCCATTGCAGTGTCTGTGTGTGCAGTTTTAAACTGTAAATTCGACTTGGCAAGTGTACCCACTTGCCAGGCCTAAACCTTCCCTTTTCTTACATGTTAGGCACCCTTAAGGTAGGCCTTAGGTAGCCCCAAAGCAGGGTGCAGTGTATGGTTAAGGTAGGACATATAGTAATGTGTTTTATATGTCCTTAAAGTGAAATACTGCTAAAGTTGTTTTTCACTGTTGCAAGGCCTGTCCCTCTCATAGGTTAACATGAGGGCTACCTTTAAATATGATTAAAGTGTAGATTCTCTTTGGAAGCGGATAGACATGTGGAGTTTGGGGCCTCTGGGCTCACAATTTAAAAATACATCTTTTAGTAAAGTTGATTTTAAGAAAGATTGTGCATTTGAAAATGCCACTTTAAGAAAGTGAGCATTTTCTTGTTTAAACCATTTCTGTGACTCTGCCTGTTTATGGCAGGGGTTAGCAGAGGGTAATTCTCTTTTACCCTGACTAGAGCGAGGGTCCTTGCTTGAACAGGGGTAACCTGACTGTCAACCAAAGACCCCATTTCTAACACCACCCTCCTAGCACAGATGGCTCATCAGGAAATGAAGGCTACACCCCAGCTCTCTTTGTTTCACTGTCTAGTGTGAGGTGCAACTAGCCCATCTGTCAAGCTGACTCAGACAGGGAATCCACAAACAGGCAGAGTCACAGAAGTGGTATAAACAAGAAAATTCTCACTTTTTAAAACTGTCATTTTCAAACACATAGAGGGTCATTCTGACCCTGGCGGGCGGCGGACGCCGCCCGCCTGGCGGGAACCGCCAAATGGCCGCTCCGCGGTCAGAAGACCGCAGAGGCCATTCTGACTTTCCCGCTGGGCCGGCGTGCGCCCGCCGGCCCAGCGGGAAAGGCCCTGCAACACACAGGCCGGCTCCGAATGGAGCCGGCGGTGTTGTAGGGGTGCAGACAGTGAAAATCTCCCTGGGGCCCTGTTAGGGGGCCCCACGACACCCGTTCCCGCCATCCTGTTCCTGGCGGTAAAAACCGCCAGGAACAGGATGGCGGGAAGGGGGTCGGAATCTCCATGGCGGCGCTGTTTGCAGCACCGCCATGGAGGTTCTGCCCAAGCAGGGGAAATCCAACGGGAAACCGCCGGATTCCCTTTTCTGACCGCAGCTTTAACGCCGCGGTCAGAATGGGCAATGAAGCACTGCCAGCCTGTTGGCGGTGCTTCCGTTGCCCCCGGCCCTGGTGGTCTTGTACCGCCAAGGTCGGAATGAGGCCCATAATCTTAAAATCAACTTTACTAAAAGATGTATTTTTAAATTGTGAGCTCAGAGACCCCAAACTCCACATGTTCATCTGCTCCCAAAGGGAATCTACACTTTAATCAGATTTAAAGGTAGCCCCCATGTTAACCTATGAGAGGGACAGGCCTTGCAACAGTGAAAAATGAATTTAGCAATATTTCACTGTCAGGACATATAAAACACAATACTTTATGTCCTACCTTAACCATACACTGCACCCTGCCCTTGGGGCTACCTAGGTCCTACCTTAGGGGTGTCGGACATGAAAGAAAAAGGAACGTTTAGGCCTGGCAAGTGAGTACACTGGCCAAGTCAAATCTTACAGTTAAAACTTCACACACAGACACTGCAGTGGCAGGCCTGAGGCATGATTACAGAGCTACTTATGTGGGTGGCAAAACCAGTGCTGCAGGCCCACTTGTAGCATTTGATTTACAGTCCCTGGCACCTCTAGTGCACCTTACTAGGGACTTACTAGTGAATGAAATATGCCAATCATGGATAAGCCAATTACATACACGTTTTGTAAAGGATCACTTGCACTTTAGAAGTAGTTAGCCGTGGTAAAGTGCCCAGAGTAACAAAAACAGCAAAATCAGAGTCCAGCACACATCAACAACATGAGGAACAGAGGCAAAAAGTTAAGGGAGACCACACCAAGGATGAAAAGTCTTACACGTGGCCCCCCACAGCAGAAAGTGGGGAGCAACTACCCAACCTCATGGGAGTTCTTATTACTATGGCGGAAGAATCTGGACAGACCATCAGCATTGGTGTGTTCTGTACCAGGACGGTGTTCCACCCTAAACTCCATCCCCTGTAGGAAAATGGACCACCTCAACACTTTTGGATTCTCACCCCTCATCTGCATTAACCATCTGAGGGGCCTGTGGTCGGTCTGTACTCAGAAGTGAGTCCCAAACAAGGAGGGCCTTAGCTTCTTCAGTGCCCAGACCACATCAAACACTTCATGTTCTATGGCACTCCACCTACGTTCCCTGGGTAGTAACCTCCTGCTAATGAAGGCTACGGGTAGATCTAGGCCCTCTTCACTAAGTTGTGAGAGTACTGCTCCAATACCATGCTCTGAGGCATCTGTTTGCACAACAAACACCTTGGAGTAGTCAGGTGCCTTCATCACAGGTGCTGTGCACATGGCAGCCTTCAGGGCATCAAAAGCATTCTGGCAAGCCTCTGTCCAGATCACTTTCCTGGGTTGCTTCTTAGAAGTCAATCAGTTAAGTGGGTAACAATGGTACCATACCCCTTAACAAACCTCCTGTAGTATCCTGTGAGACATAAAAAGGCTCTTACTTCAGTCTGGGTCTTGGGAGGCTCCCAAGCCAGAATTGTATCAATCTTAGGCTGTAGGGGTGCCATCTGGCCACTCCCCTCCTGGTGTCCTAAGTACACAACAGAACTCTGCCCTATTTGGCACCTGCTTGCCTTAATAGTGAGGCCTGCCTTCTGCAGGGCCTCTAACACTCTCCAGAGGTGTTGCAGGTGTTCCTCCCATGTGGAACCAAACACAGCAATGTCATCCAGGTAGGCGGCACTGAACTCATCCAGCCCAGCCAACACCTGGTTGACCAATCTCTGAAAGGTGGCGGGGCATTCTTCATCCCAAATGGCATCACTTTAAATTGAAATTGTCCATCTGGGATAGAGAATGCTGACCTCTCCTTGGCCCCCTCAGTTAAGGCAATCTGCCTGTACCCAGACGTTAACTCAAATGTACTGAGGTACTTGGCAGCTCCTAACCGGTCAATAAGCTCATCAGCTCGGGGGACGGGCTGTGCATCAGTCTTGATGACCGCATTGAGACCCCAGTAGTCCACACAGAACCTGAGTTCTGGAGTGGCACCAGGTGCAGCAGCATTTGGGAATAATACCACTGGGCTGGCCCAAGGACTGCTGGAGTGCTCAATAGCCCCTAGGGCAAGCATTTTGGATACCTCATCCTTAATGCATGCCCTGACCCTGTCAGTCACCCTGTAAACATCTTGTTCAATGGGTGTACTGTCCCCATTGTCCACATCATGTGTGCACAAGTGTGTGACTCCTGGGAAACATTGAGGAAAACTGTCCCAAAAAGTGGCGACAGTCACCTTGCGGCTCCTCAGTCAGGGAGGGGTAGAGTATCACTCCCTACACTGACCCATCTTTTTCTCCTGCAGACAGGAGGTCAGGAAGAGTCTAACTCTCCTCCTCTACCCAATCATCTGTCGCAAGGAGCATGGACAGTTTAGTCCGCTCAGAGTGAGGTTCGAGGCAGTTGACATGCAGGAATCTTATAGGGTTCCTTGGAGACCGCAAGTCCACCAGGTAGGTGAGTTCACTCTTGCGCTCCACCACCTCAAATGGCCCAGTCCACTTATCCTGGAGTGCCCTAGGCTCCACTGGTGCATTAACCCACACTTTTTGTCCTTGTTGAAACTCAACCAGAGTGGCATTCTGGTCATACCAGCGTTTCATGGCCTCCTGGCTTGCTTTCAGGTTCTCCTGAACTTGACTCCTAAAGCCAGCAGTCTAGTTTCTCAAAGCCAGCATTTAACTGAATACATCCTGGGGGGGGGTTACTAGGTGCTTTCTCCAAAGCTTCCTTAACCAGATTCAAAGGTCCCCTCACAGGGTGTCCATAAATCAGCTTAAAGGGTATAAACCCAAGTCCCCTTTGAGGCGCCTCCCTGCAGGCGAACAGAAGGCATGACAAGAGGATGTCCCACTTCCGCCTCACTGGCTCTGACAGTCCCATGATCACGCCTTTCAAGGTGAGGTTGAATCTCTGAACCAGACCATTACTTTGGGGGTGGTAACGGATGGTGAACTTGTAGGTTAGCCCACACTCCTTCCACAGAGACTTCATATACATGGATATGAAGTTGGTACCCCTATCAGATACCACTTCTTTTGGGAACCCCATGAGCGTAAAAAAAAACTCATCAAAGCACGAGCCACCACAGGAGAAGTGATTGATCTCAAAGGAATGGCTTCTGGGTACTGGGTGGCATGGTCCACCAAGACCAGGATAAACCTGTTGCCCATGGCTGTCTTGGGATCCAGAGGCCCCACAGTGTCAATGCCTACCCTCTCAAAGGGAGTACTGACAACAGGTAAAGGTTGAAGGGGAGCCTTACATTTCCCACCACTCTTGCCACTTGCCTGACAAGCCGGACAAGACCTGCAATGTGTATCTGAGTGCCTGCGCATTAGGGACCAGTAAAAGTGGGTGACAAGCCTCTCAAAGGTCTTGTCCTGCCCCAAATGTCCAGCTAAAGGCACATCATGAGCCAACCCCAGTAGGAAGGTCCTGAAGCACTGGGGTACCACCAGCACACGGGCTGAACCAGGCTCAGGAACCTTAGGCTCACTATACAGGAGGTCATCCTCCAAATAGATCAGGTGTGATCCTGGCTCCTTGCCAGCTGCCTGGTCTGCAGCCTGCTGCCTCAAACCCTCCAAAGTAGGGCATGTCTTCTGTGCTGCACAGAATGCTTCCCTGATGGGCCCCCCTTCCTGCTGCCACTGCGACAGCTCAGGGACCTCCCCCAGTTCAGTCACCTGTTCCCCTGTAGGCTCTGGGTCGTCACCCAGACGGGCCAGGGAGACCCAACACCTCCAAGTGAGACCTGCGTTCCACCTCCTTCCAAGGGGAATCCTCCAGGTCATTGCCTTGCAAACAATCAACAGGCATGGTTGGAACCACAGCTACCTTCAGGGAACCTGAGACCCCCTCCCATTCAAAGGGAACCAGCGCCACTCTGCACAGGTGCTCTGAGTTGTCCACTGCAACTACTTGGTGAAGTACCCGGGGATCAATCTGCTCTTCAGACACCAGCTGACTTCTCACTGTAGTCAAGCTGGCTCCTGTGTCTCTCAGAGCCTCCACCCTCTGTCCATTGATGGTCACCCACTGCCTGTACTTTTTTGTGTTCTCAGGCACTAGGGTTCTCTGGACCATCTCACTGTCCCAGAGTGTGACAAGGGTCATCCCAGCTGGTTCCCACCCACCTGAAACCAACTCCTCCCCAGCGCTACACTGGCCAAACCCTGGGACGGTGCTCCAGTGGGTGCCGGTGTACTTTTGGGGCATTTGGGGTCCCCCCCACATGACCCACCTGGTCACATGCAGGGGACCACCTGCCACTGGCTTCACTTTAGAGAACCATGGCTTCTTCTCACTGGGGGGTTGGGAATCCTTACCCTGGGAATCAGTTTGTGGCCCTTTAGAGAACTCCCCCTGTTTACCCTTACTCCCCCTTTCTTCTGAAGGGGACCTTGCCCACCCTTGGCGTGGTCTCCTCATACCTCTTTTGGACCCTGGTGCTCTCCCAGCAGTCCGCTTTCCTGCGCAAGCTTCCTGGGGTCAGTCAGCTTGCTCCCAATCAAGTGCTGGCGCAGCTCTGGAAAACATAAACTGTAAAAGTGCTCCCAAGCAATCAGATTGTAAAGCCCCTCGTACGTAGTTACCTTACTGACCTTCACACAACCATCCAGTGACCTGCAATAAGAATCAACACAATCTAAGTGAGTCAGCGTGCGTTGTTTCTTCTCTCAACAGGAGAGCGATGCATCAATTCGAACCGCACTTTCGGGTCCGGGCAGGCCTTGTGTCGTTTTTACATGCAGAGTGATGTGTGTGTCGGAAATCCTGCTGCACAATGATCTGAAACCCACGCAGCACGATCTCACCAGCCTCCACCAGCAATGCTAAACGTAATTTCTCCACCCGCAGGAATCGATCTTCTGGTCGCGTTGCAGGTGAGCGAGATTTTCGGCCGTGAAGCCGGCGGCACGTCGATTTTTTGCCGCAGATCGGAGCTGTGTTGATCTTTTCCCCGCACAGCGGTCGGTGAGTGCATTTCTCACTCTTGGCCTGCCAGCTTCTCCTTTTAGGGTCCCAGGAACTTGATGGGTACCACTTGACCCTGAAAAGAGAAGCTGGCAGCCTAAGAGGAGGAAATCCACGCACAGAGCGCCGTGCGGGGAAAAGATCGACGCAACTCCGATCTGCGGCTGAAGAAACGACACGCCGCCAGCTCCGGTGCTGAAAATTGATGCTCGCCAGAAACACGACTGAAGAATCGACGCACGGAGCAGGAGAAAAGACGCGCAGCATCGCTGATGGAGGTTGGGAGATTCCAAACCGCACTGTGTGGTTTTCTGATCATCGTGCAGCTGGATTTCGGACGTAAACACTGCTGGGCATGTAAAAACAATGCAAGCCCTGCCCGGACCAGAAAGTGCTGACCGGATCAACGCATTGCTCTCCAGCAGAGAGAAGAAACGACGCGCCCAGGCCCGATGAAAGAGAAACAACGCAAGGTCTCACTCATGAGTGAAATTGACACATCACAAGCCCTTTTTTATGCACACTCACCCGTGGGGGGTTATTTTTGACACACCCAAGGTACATTTTTACGCTAACAGTGTTAGTGTGTGTTTTAAACTACATAAAGACTCTTTTTGCTTTTTAATTGATAACTCGACTTGTGTATTGTGGATTTTTGTCGTTTTGGTCTTGTTTTGTTTAGATAAATATTTCCTATTTTTCTAAACCTATGTTGTGTCATTTTGTGGTGTTTTCATTAAGTTACTGTGTGTGTTGGTTTAATACTTTGCACCTAGCACTCTGAAGTTAGGCCTGCCTGCTCGTGCCAAGCTACCAAAGGGGTAAGCGGGGGTTAACTGAGGGTGATTCTCATTTACCCCGACTAGAGTGAGGGTCCTTTCTTGGACAGGGAGTAACCTGACTGCCAACCAAAGACCCCATTTCTAACAATGACCTATACAGATGGGATGCAAGTCAGTGTTTTCAAACCAATAGTAGAGAGTATCAAATTCATCCCCAGGGGTGCATGAAAATGGACATGGCACACTGCCCGTGGTTTCAGTCTGCTTTTAATTTATTTTACATAGGCTTGCTTATGTATGTTTGCAACCATCCAAGGCTTTATCTCTACTTACTCGTGTTGCAGTGTAGGCCACAGAAGAATTTCAGTTCTGAAGGCATTGCTTCAAGTGCTTGTTTGTTGTAGTTAGTCCCTACTTATTTGATTAATGCAAAGGAACGTATGCATATTTTCCTCGAAATTGTGTTCAGTAGGGTGGAGCTCTCTTAAAATGTCCTTTTACTGTGTCACTCCTGTATGTCTATCCTCACATTTGCCTCTTCATATTATAAGTGCAGTGTACACTATAATTATGGTGTACCACCAGTGTCAGCTACGGATTTATGGGGTCACATGGCATACAGGGACTACTGGCACACCTTTGGGATTAGTGTCTTCTACCTCTGCAGTCAGTTCTACTTTGGAGCTGCAAATTAGGCCAAGTGCACTCCTGCATTTTACTCTCCAGGTAGCAAGGAGAAGCAATCTAAGGTATCTTAGGGATGGAGTGTGGGGGTTAGAGATTCAAAATCCAAGCCCACAGACTTTAGGAAGGAAAATCCAGCCCATTTCTTTCTTTACTTTTAAGATACATTTGAGTATTGTAATCAGACCACGGATCAATGATATACATAGGGAATATGCAGCACTTCCAAAAAGTAATTCTACAGATGCAATGGAGGTTACTAAACAGATAAACATAAACTCAGAGTTGAGGTTTGGCTCCCACCTTTATACGTGATTTCCAGACAGGGAATGGGGATCTACTTTCTAAAGCTCAAGAAGTTATTTGGCATGGTTCTTTTTCACATTGAATTTTCTGGCTACAGCACAGGCACAGCCTTTCTGTGAGATGTTGGCTCTTCCGTCATGTAGTGGGGAGGCTAATTTCAAGTGTGAGTACCCATAAAAAAAAAAATAATTTTATTTTATTTTAAAAGCTTTATAACGAGTGAACATGACCCTATGCTAGAAGAGCGCTGTACATAAGCAAAAATGCGAATGTAAACATAACCACAACCCTTTACATTACAAGTATCTTCAAACACCTGTGTCATAGTCAGAAGCCATCCTGCGGTTCTACTGTGGATGGTCTCCTGGAGGCAAGTGGTGTTCTGGAGCTAATGCAACCAAATTGTTCCATTCATGTTTATTTCACTGGGCAGGAGGTTGGTGCCCTCACTAGCTTTGTAGTCAAAGTTTAGGTGAGATGGTCACCCCAGAAATAAGGCTGTCCACCGGCCATGTCTAGTTCCTATTGTTATGAAATGAATGTGTTTATTAGAATCCTTTTTACCACTTCTTTAAACATGGAGTTCAATAGGTTTGATTGGATTGCTGGTGGACGAAAGTTCTATCTTCTCTACAGCACACACTGGCGAAAGAGTGTGTGCCGGTCTACTGTTTTCTAAATCTGGGAGTTTCAAGCAGGTGGGACTTTGCACTCCCTAAGGGGCGAGTACCCCTTGATACTTTGATATTTTCATTTAGGGATCTGCATTCACTATAATGTAGAGCTGTGTGTGTTGGGCAAGCTATTTTCAGCTGGGTCCTGGCTTTAAGTGGGAGCCAGTTGAGAGACTTTAGAGAAGGAGTAATGCGGTTAAAGCATTTCATGCCAATTATCAGAGTATTCACCCTGTACAAGAAGGAACCACAATCCTAGTCAGGGTAAATCGGATACACCTTAAAAGATAACCTGTGCCTCCCTCTGGAAGGTTGGCACAGAGCTGGAAGGCATATCTAAATAGGCAATGTGTAAAGTATTTGTGCAACACTCAGAAACACAATGAAAACACCGCAAAAATACCCCACACGGGTTAGAAAAATAGATAATAATTTTATAAATAAATCAAGACAAAAACAAAAAAAATCCACTGAATAAAAGTCATTCATTTTTAAAGCATAAAAAGAGTTCTAGCACTTTGAAGCAATAACCGCCAATGGGAGTTATCTGGTTGTGCTCGACTGGGAAAAGTCAACAATTCAGGCTGGCTGAGATGGAGCTCAGACTGGAGGAGAAGAGCCGTGCCGAACTAGTGAACACAGTACCTTGATCCTGGATGAAACAGCAAGATGCAGGGAGATGTTGAAAGATGTGTCGAGAGATGCCTCGATGCTGGGCCTACAGTTGAGATGATATGTTGATTTTCCTCATGCAGTGGTGGTGATGCATCGGCTCAAAGGAGAAAGTGGTGAGCTGGGATGCACTGGTTCTGAAGTGCGATGCACTGGGTTTCTCTCTCTAGTCAAAGGGATGTGCCGATCTCTCCAAGCTGCTGTAATGGTGATGTGTGGTTCCGAGTTCCAGGCTCTCAAGGTGATCCGTTGGTGAAAGAGCGATGCACCTGTTTTGCTCCCGCAACAGGGTCAATGTTGTCATTCTGCTCACTTAAAATGGAGATGCTTTGATTTCCCTGGTGCAAATATCTGGGTCCACTTCCAGTGAAGCAGGCAAAGGAGCAAGGTTAGATACTTTGATACCCTTGAGACTCAAGCAACAGGAGGCAAACAAAATAGCCCTCGTACATCACTTCAGCTGTAAAGAAGAGTCCAGCTCCCCCTCAGCTGGGACAGGAAACAGTAGGCAGAAGGGCAGCCCAGCAGAAAAGCTTTCCTTCCAGGTCAGCAGTCCAGCAAAGTGACAGCTCTTGGTGCAGCACAACAGTTCTTCTGACAGAGTCCAGTTTGTAGATCCAGAAGTTTCTGACTTGGTGGCGTCAGATCCCCAGTACTTATACACTTGTTCGTCTGAAGTGGGGCTGACTTCAAAGAAGGGTCTTTGAAGTGCACAGAGGTCCTTTCTTTCTAGCCCTGGCTCCAGACTATCTGTAGGGGGGAATCAGACCTTTCTGTGTGGACAGGCACTGCCTATTCAGGTATAGGTCAGCCACTCCCACCCTTCCTGGACAGGAAGAGTCATCAGAATGCAGACGAATGCTCAGTCACACCTAATCTTCCTGTGTTTGTGGCTGTCTAGAGGGAATGCACAGTATAGCTGTCACCCAACCCTGATGTGCATTGCAGACAGGCTGCAGGCAAACAGAGCTGTAAGAGCAAAGAAATGCCCACTTTCTAAACATGGCATTTTTAAAATAGTTATGTTTAATCACACTGTGCCAGTAAAGAAGACCTATAATTACCATTCAAATTTTATGAAACATGACATAGCAACTCCTTCTTAATCAGGAATTACAGCTTAAAAGTGTAATAAGCAATTTTCAATGATAACCTATGCGAGGAGTAGGCCTCACAGTAGTAAGAAATAAATTTGGGTGTTTTCACTACTAAGACACACACAATTTAAAAATACATGTCCTACCTTTTATTTACACATCAGCCTTCTCTATGGGCTACCTAGTGCCTACCTTAGGGTTTACTGGGGGTTTAAGGCTTGTCAAAGGGTGGGTTCTAAATACCAAGTCAAAGTGCCAGTAAAACTCCACACACAGGCTCTGCTGTGGCAGGCCTGAGACATGTTTAAAGGGGTCCTTGTGTGGGTGGCTCAAGCAGTGCTGCCGGCCCACTAGTAGAATTTAATTTATAGGCTCTGGGTATATGGTACACTACTTTACAAGGGAATTACAAGTAAATTAAATATGCCAATTGAGTACACAACAATATTACCATGTTTAGGAGAGAAACTCATGCATTTTAGAACTGGTCAGCAGTAGTAAAGTGCTACAAAACAAATCAGCGAAAACAGGAGGAAAGCTGGCAAAAGGTTAGGGGAAGACCAGCCTAACGATGACAGGTTTAACACAGTCTATGGTCAGTGCTCCTTCCCTGGATATGATTATATTGAGAGGCTACTTCTGTGGTATGTGTCAGACTAGTGCAGGCTTGCATTCAATTTTGATCAGTAATGAAGTGGTTTAGAGTGGAGACCTGTGTGTCATCTTCATCATTCCAGTGTAGGCTGAAATCTCCAAGAAGGATGGCATTCAAGTGTAGCACAGTGTGAACTGTAATTGTTTCCATAATTTGTTCAATGAACACCTAGATGTCTACTGAAGGATGGCATTTTCGCTGGTGATCTGCCTGCTGTGATGATTTTCACTCCCATGGATTACCCAGATTTGAGACTGTACACTGGAAGGTATTGACATGTAGGGAGTTTTCTTGAATGACTGCACTCCCTCTGCCCTAATGGTGTGGATGCTTATTAGGGTATTTTTGGCAATGTCTGCAACATGTTTGACCGCTGATCTGCAGATGAGTAACATGCACTTCAGTGTTGACTTGGTAGAATTTGTGGACTTATGGTCTGGGATAAGTGGGATCAAAACCAGGTACTCATGGTTTGCACACTTCTCTTTGGTGTGTAGCTTACACATGTTTGTGTTGGTAATGGATGTTCATGGTTATTTGTGTAGCGAGGCCTAGATGAATGGGGGAGTGACTCTTGAAAGATTTTGGCAGCATGTGAATGTGTAAGTTTTAATATTTTTGAATGGGAAGTAAGGTTACATTTGCAGTCGTTATAGTTTTTAGTTCTTCCAATGTGGAGTCAGGATGTTCCTGATGTTTTGGATATTGGCTTGGGATTCCCCGATAAATAGTTCACAGTGATGTTCTCTTTGATGGACTGACATGGGTGTGTGAGCATTGGGCCTTCTGTGGCCTGCATTCTGTGTTCACTGTGTAGAGGGTGTCAACTCGTGCCCATGCAGAGTGGGGACATGTCCACTGTAGGGGACATTTCCTGGGGTTTCACCAAGAAGCTGCTTTGTCAGACATTTTAATGTGCTGATCTGGGTGTGTTCCCACTGGGCCTTCTGCTGCCTTCCTTTGACATTCCTTGTGTTGAAGGAGTACTTTTGGGGTGTGAGTCTGTGACTATCTCGGTCAAGGAGAGGTCTTTAGATAGGCATCGTTTCCCAGCTGTGGTTAGGTTGACAATGCATCTGCTGTGAAGTCCGAGTCACGGTTTGGGTCCTCATCCTCAGATGATGTCTCCATGTGGCAGGGTGGCTGGGTAGGAATGACTGTAGAGGAACCTGAGCCTATGGTGGGAATGTCTCATTCCTTTTATCATCGTTGTCATGTCTATTGGGATGGGGGTAGTGACGCTTGTTCTATTGTTGTTAGATACTTTTAGGTGTTGGTTTGCTGGGTTGTGGTTCAAGTGGAGTAGAGGGGGACAGGTGTGGTGTGGGGCATGCTCTGGAGTTCTCCTAATCGTATGCATGCTTGTAGCTAGTGGAAAAGCCTATCAAAGGTTTCCAGATTTGGAAGCAACATTTGTGCCAATATGTTTCCATTTCTGTAGCTTGATATTATTCCTTCCCCATTAAGGATGATGTAGTGTTCTCCCCAGCACCGGTACTCATAAATGAATATGCACAAACAGAACTTGGCCTTACACATCTTCATTCTTCTGCATGCCAGCGTGAACTCAACATTCTAAACATGAAATCTATTCACCACACCCTAACACATGAACCAAAAAGGTCCCATCATCGCAAACATCCTCCATGAACCCCAGCACTGTACCAACCTGTAGGTGTTCCTGGTGGACTGGGAGACCACAAACAAATAATACAAAGAAAGCTACTTGCACCCTAAGGAAACTATAACTTGCGCCCTCGTCATGAACTGGTAATTACCCCCAAATTACAGCACTCATGACATCTATGATAACTTCATTGATAACGTCACTGTAACATCTGCAGTAAAATTATTGATAAGATAACTGTGCATGGTGGGTGTGTGAATTATAGTTACCTCAGGGTGTGAGCTATAGTTCCTTGAAATGACTCTAACTATAACTGCTGAATTTCTATGTTTTTGTATGTTTAAAAAGTGAGCCTAAGTATGATGTCCCTGTAACCTTTGGGTTATTAAGTAAATGTTTATGTTTTTTTTTAAATTCTATCTCCTAACTATAACATCCTTGTAACCTTTGTTTTTTCAGTGGATGTGTAATAAAGATGGTGAATCTGAAGATAGTTGAATCCAGAAGTTTCTTTCTTAAAGTAAGAAATATCCCATCCACATAGATTTCCACAGCAGCTCTGATCCCTCCAACTCCCACCACAACAATCTCTCCCAGTCTCCCTGAGGAATCTAGAATCCTCTTACATTCTAACTCTCAAATGATGCAGAGCAAACATTTCCTTCAATATACCACACACCTTCCCCCAAAAAATATCATAAGTAACATAGAACTAAAAGAAAACTAAGAATATAATAATAACAATAAACAATGCTAGATAATGGAACAGGAGAAACTAAACAATGCTAGAGAATGGAACAGGAGAAACTAAACATCTTTCTTCCTGGAGATCACGACACGATTGAGGTTCTATATTCTTCCATCACTAACCTTGACCGCATTTTTTAACAGCTTTGTGACCGCAAAGGGACCCCAAAATGTGCTACCACTTTTGATTAATATTGGTTCCCTAATCAAAACCTCATCTCCAACTTTTACTTTGACAACACATGCACTTTTCTTTTTATCAAAAAACTCTTTCCTTTTTTCCATGTGAGCAATTTCACTGCTTCTGTCATACTCCTCCTGAGACCAGGAAACGGCTTTATTTTTATCTCCTGGCACCCATCCTGGAGCTAACACGGTATTACCTTTCCTACCCCTGAACATCTCAAAGGGAACTGCTCCTGTGGTCGAATGTGGAGTAAATCGATACGCCACAAGAACTTTTTTGAAACCTTCTTTCTAATTTCTACCCGCAGCTACCTCTAGTTGCACACATTCCTTCACACACTTGTTGAACCTTTCCACAGTTCCATTTCCTTCAAGATGGTACAACAAACATAATTTATGCTTGATCCCCAATCTCTTAAAATATTCTTCCATTTCCTTGGAGACAAAGGGGCATATTTATACTCCGTTTGCGCCGGAATTGCGTCGTTTTTTTGACGCAATTCCGACGCAAAACTAACTCCATATTTATACTTTGGCGTTAGACGCGTCTAGCGCCAAAGTCCATGGAGTTTGCGTCATTTTTTAGCGTGGACACCTACTTTGCGTTAATGATATGCAAGGTAGGCGTTCACGTCTAAAAAATTGACTCTGAGGCATGTGCGCCGTATTTACACTCCTGGGCAAAATTCACGCCCGGGAGTGGGTGGGTAAAAAAAAAAGACGTACGGCCGCTTTTGCGCCATTTTTTAGCACCTGCAAAAGGCAGGCGTTAAGGGACCTGTGGGCTCTGAAGGAGCCCAGAGGTGCCCTCCCATGCCCCCAGGGACACCCCCTGTCACCCTTGCCCACCCCAGGAGGACACCCAAGGCTGGAGGGACCCATCCCAGGGACATTAAGGTAAGTTCAGGTAAGTCATTTTTTTTTTTTTTTGTGTGGCATAGGGGGGCCTGATTTGTGCCCCCCTACATGCCACTATGCCCAATGACCATGCCCAGGGGACAGAAGTCCCCTGGGCATGGCCATTGGGTAAGTGGGCATGACTCCTGTCTTTGCTAAGACAGGAGTCATTTCTATGGGGGTTGGGAGTCGAAAAAAATGGCGCAAATCGGGTTGAGGCGAAAAATTTGCCTCAACCTGACTTGCCCCATTTTTTGACGCCCAAGCACCATATCCCCCTACGCCGGCGCTGCCTCGTGTACGTCGTTTTTTTCCACGCACACCAGGCAGCGCCGGCGGCTAACGCCAGCTAACGTCATTGATTAAATACGGCGCCCGCATGGCGCTTCAGAATGGCGTTAGCCGGCGCTAATTTTTTTGACGCAAAACTGCGTTAGCGCAGTTTTGCGTCAAAAAGTATAAATATGGCCCAAAGTGTGGACCATTATCTGTCAAAATAGAATTGGGGAATCCCTCTCAAGCGAAAATTTCTTCAAGCAGACCAATTATCCTCTTAGTTTTCACACTGCTGACTACACCCATCTCCACCCACCTGGAGAATTGATCCACTAAGTTTAAAATGTAACTGCTTCCCGTTCTTCCATGAACTGGTCCTACAATATCCATAGCAACTACATCCCATGGTCTGCTTGCTAAGTTCCTGACACACATTGAAGGTACTCTCGTTTTGTAAATCTTATCACTATAACAACAATCTGGGCATTCTCTAATCACTCTCTCGATATTTAAGTCCATTCCTGGCCACCAAAAGTTGAGGCGAATTCTGGATTTAGTTTTACTCATACCTTGGTGTCCCGTATGTCCCAACTGAATAATTCTTTCAGTTAAAACATTTGGAACCACCAATCTTGCTCCCCGAAACAACAACTCATCTGACACAGATAATTCATCCCTCACTTTCCAGAATCCTCTAAATGTTTCAGAATTCTTCAACTCAGAATCCCATGCGTTTTTGAGAAAATTACATACCCGTTGTAACACTGGATCATTTGCAACTGCCTTCACCCACTCATCTTGTTCAATTATGCCTTCTGTGACACTAAACACACAAAATTCCTCTCCCTGACAATTGTTCAAATACTCTTCAGATTCGAAGCAAGTCTAGATAAACAATCTGCTGTTTTGTTACTAGCTCCTGGTACATAAAACAGTTTTAAATCAAAGTCTTGAAGATTTACAACCCACCTACTGATCCTTCTCGAGATCTGGTCAACCCCCTTTTTCATGAAGACTTCCACTAATGGTTTATGGTCCGTGTAGACATGGAACTCCCTTCCCCACACAAAATTCCTAAATTTATTGATAGCCCAAAATACTCCTAAGGCCTCTTTCTCAATAGTGGAGTAGTTTACTTCTGCTCCCTTCAATGTTCGTGAATTGTAGACGACTGGTTTCAAGTCGTGATCATTCCCTTTTTGCAATAATACAGCCCCTAAACCTTTGGTACTGGCATCCGTCATGATTACACACAATCTATTTGGTTCAAATGATTTCAAACTTCCTACCTTAGACAACTCATCCTTAATACTTTCAAATTCTCTTTCACACACTTTGTCCCACATAAACTCTGCCCCTTTCTTCAGCAATTTTTTTGGGAAGCCAAATTGGGCAGGAATTTGGCATGAAATTCTACCATCCCTAAAAATGACAACAATTCATCCTTTTTTTCTGGGGCATGCAAGTTCAAGATATTTTTTACCAGCTCTTGTTTTGGATACAACCCTGTTGAGGTGATTTTGTGATGCAGATATTCAATTTCCTCTTTTCCAAAGGAACCCTTCTTCAACTTTAGTGTGAGACCGTGATCCCTTACAATGCTCAACACTCTTTTTACTCTCACCACATGTTCCTTCTCTGTTTGGGCATACACTAAAATATCATCTTGAAAGTATTTGACTCCCGGTTCAGAGCCAAATAAATTGTGCATTAATCTCTGAAATACTGAGGCAGCTGACACCAACCCAAAAGGCATCCTCACAAATCTAAAGGTACCAAAAGGTGTGATAAAGGTAGTGAAGTCCCTAGAATCGCATGTAATACAACCTGATGGTACGCTGAAGCCAAATCCAAAGTGCTAAAATACTTTGCACCATGCAGTAAAGAAACCATTTCTTTTATGTTAGGTAAAGGAAATTGTTCACTAATGACTGATTTATTGAGATTTCTTAAATCCACACATAATCTGATCTCTCCAGAGGATTTACGTGCAACTACAATGGGAGACACCCATTCAGATGCCTCCACAGGTTCGATTATACCTTCACTGCACAACCTCCGTATCTCTTTTTCCACATCATCTTTCATTGATATAGGAATGGGTCGTACTTTGGACACTACTGGTACTGCCCCTTCCTTGATTTTGATGCGATGCACATATTTTGCTAGGCATCCCAATGTGTCACTAAACAAGTCTTTAAACTCATGGACAAACTCTGGCACCATATCAACCTTCTTCTTTTCCTCATGAGCAGATATCTCACACACACCTCTCAACATTTGCACAAAATCTTTCTTAAGAATAACTGGCGTCGGGCTATTGGGATCTAAAATGACCTTCAGATCTTTTTTGATGTGACCAGCTTAAAACACTGTCACCTTTCACAGGAACATAGATTTTCCCAATAATGGTGTTAGATTTTAAGGTAATCTCCAATTCAAAATAGCCCCTGAGGTCTATGGTTTGTCCCCCAAAGCCCCCTGGAATCACATCAGGTTCTTTCAGTTTCACACTTTGGCTTAAATACTTATCGAATGCATCATTGGACAATAAAGTCAACCACGCTCCTGAGTCAAAAAAAACTTCACTATAAATACCACTTATGGTTACAATGTCTTTTGGATGTTTCTTCTTCTTTACATGCGTATCAATTGTCAAAATGCAATCTTCCACTAATTTCACTGAAGGAGAGACTTTATTTGACCTACAACACTTCGTAAAATGCCCGCGCTTGTTGCACAACTTGCAAATTGCATTGGCTGCTGGACACTTTTTATAAGACACATAGGTGATCATTCCAACCCTGGCGGTCGGTGTTAAAGCGGCGGCAAAACCGCCAACAGGCTGGCGGTAAAAAAAATGCAATTCTGACCCTGGCGGAAACCGCCAACAGAGACCGCCACTTTAACACACCACCCGCCACGGAGGGACAAACAAACAGTGCGGTGGTCACCACCAACAGACAGGCGGGAGACAATGTACCGCCCACCCTATCACAACCCACCAATCTGCCACCTTTTCCGGGGCGGTAGCCCCGCCGATAAAAACACGGCAGAAACAGACATTTCAAATGGAAAACGCTCACCTCCATACACCCCACGAGGAATCTGGACAGCATGGAACCCGAACTCCACATCCTCCCAGCTATTGTCTTCCTGCTCCTCTACCAGGAGCACGAACGCCGACGCAGAAGACAACGGTGAGTACTGCACCTACGACACAGGGATGGGGGGGAGACAAAAAATTTCGTGGACACACATATGCGACACACCCACCCTCACCCTCACCCACTACAACACACACATCAATGCATAGCAACATATCACAGTTACCCCCCCAAACCCCACGGAAGAATGCAAAGACAAAAGTAAATGATTATAAACTTAGAAATATATTGTATGACTGAGTATAAAATATATCACACATCTAAAACTTTATATACATAAATTGTCCAGTCCGATATGTGTATCAGCCATTGTTCGTGGGCCACTGGGCCAAAATCACATGGGCAAAGCCCACAGAGGATACCTGACTCCAACGGAGAGAACACTGCAGGGGCATCAGATAGCAAAACTACAGGCACCTCAGGGGGAAGGGAAGGGGGGGCACCTCAGCCAGATGAGTCCACGACGCCAGATCCACGAGGGGCCTCCATGGCCACTGTGCCATCCTGGGGAGTGCAAAGCCACAGTCTCTCAAGTCTCTACAGTGGGTGGCTTGCCCACTGTGCCATCCTGGGGAGTGCAAAGCCACAGTCTCTCAAGTCTCTACAGTGGGTGGGTTGCCCACTGTGCCATCCTGGGGAGTGCAAAGCCACAGTCTCTTAAGTCTCTACAGTGGGTGGGTTGCCCACTGTGCCATCCTGGGGAGTGCAAAGCCACAGTCTCTCAAGTCTCTACAGTGGGTGGCTTGCCCACTGTGCCATCCTGGGGAGTGCAAAGCCACAGTCTCTCAAGTCAATATCAGTCTCCACTGGTACTGGAGGGGGACTAGTGCCCAGAGTGCTTCGTGCAGCCCTGCCCGACACAGATGCGGGCCTGCCCCTTCCGCCAATGGGCCAGCGGAGCTTGAAATGAAGGGCCCAGTTCAGCGGTGCTTGAGACGGCGGTGCCCAGCGGAGCAGGTGCTTGAGACGGCGGTGCCCAGCGGAGCAGGTGCTTGAGATGAAGGGCCCAGTTCAGCGGTGCTTGAGACAGCGGTGCCCAGCGGAGCGGTGCTTGAGATGAAGGGCCCAGTTCAGCGGTGCTTGAGACGGCGGTGCCCAGTGGAGCAGTGCTTGAGATGAAGGGCCCAGCGGAGCGGTGCTTGAGATGAAGGGACCAGTTCAGCGGTGCTTGAGACGGCAGTGCCCAGAGGAGCAGTGCTTGAGATGAAGGGCCCAGCGGAGCGGTGCTTGAGATGAAGGGCCCAGCGGAGCAGTGCTTGAGATGAAGGGCCCAGTTCAGCGGTGCTTGAGACGGCGGTGCCCAGCGGAGCGGTGCTTGAGATGAAGGGCCCCGTTCAGCGGTGCTTGAGACGGCGGTGCCCAGCAGAGCGGTGCTTGAGATGAAGGGCCCAGTTCAGCGGTGCTTGAGACGGCGGTGCCCAGCGGAGCAGTGCTTGAGATGAAGGGCGCAGTTCAGCGGTGCTTGAGACGGCGGTGCCCAGCGGAGCGGTGCTTGAGATGAAGGGCCCAGCGGAGCAATGCTTGAGATGAAGGGCCCAGTTCAGCGGTGCTTGAGACGGCGGTGCCCAGTGGAGCGGTGCTTGAGATGAAGGGCCCAGTTCAGCGGTGCTTGAGACGGAGGTGCCCAGCGGAGCGGTGCTTGAGACGGCGGTGCCCAGCGGAGCGGTGCTTGAGATGAAGGGCCCAGTTCAGCGGTGCTTGAGACGGCGGTGCCCAGCGGAGCGGTGCTTGAGATGAAGGGCCCAGCGGAGCAGTGCTTGAGATGAAGGGCGGAGTTCAGCGGTGCTTGAGACGGCATTGCCCAGCGGAGCAGTGTTTGAGATGAAGGGCCCAGCGGAGCGGTGCTTGAGATGAAGTGCCCAGCAGAGCGGTGCTTGAGATGAAGGGCCCAGCGGAGCGGTGCTTGAGATGAAGGGCCCAGTTCAGCAGTGCTTGAGACGGCGGTGCCCAGCGGAGCAGTGCTTGAGATGAAGGGCCCAGCTGAGCGGGGCTTGAGATGAAGGGCCCAGTTCAGCGGTGCTTGAGACGGCGGTGCCCAGCGGAGCAGTGCTTGAGATGAAGGGCCCAGCGGAGCGGTGCTTGGGATGAAGGGCCCAGCGGAGCAGTGCTTGAGATGAAGGGCCCAGTTCAGCGGTGCTTGAGACGGCGGTGCCCAGCGGAGCGGTGCTTGAGATGAAGGGCCCAGTTCAGCGGTGCTTGAGATGAAGGGCCCAGCGGAGCAATGCTTGAGATGAAGGGCCCAGTTCAGCGGTGCTTGAGACGGCGGTGCCCAGCGGAGCGCTGCTTGAGATGAAGGGCCCAGTTCAGCGGTGCTTGAGACGGAGGTGCCCAGCGGAGCAGTGCTTGAGACGGCGGTGCCCAGCGGAGCGGTGCTTGAGATGAAGGGCCCAGTTCAGCGGTGCTTGAGACGGCGGTGCCCAGCGTAGCGGTGCTTGAGATGAAGGGCCCAGCGGAGCAGTGCTTGAGATGAAGGGCCCAGTTCAGCGGTGCTTGAGACGGCATTGCCCAGCGGAGCAGTGTTTGAGATGAAGGGCCCAGCGGAGCGGTGCTTGAGATGAAGGGCCCAGCAGAGCGGTGCTTGAGATGAATGGCCCAGCGGAGCAGTGCTTGAGATTAAGGGCCCAGTTCAGCGGTGCTTGAGACGGCGGTGCCCAGCGGAGCAGTGCTTGAGACGGCGGTGCCCAGCAGAGCGGTGCTTGAGATGAAGAGCCCAGCGGAGCGGTGCTTGAGATGAAGGGCCCAGTTCAGCGGTGCTTGAGACGGCGGTGCCCAGCGGAGCAGTGCTTGAGATGAAGGGCCCAGCGGAGCGGTGCTTGAGATGAAGGGCCCAGTTCAGCGGTGCTTGAGACGGCGGTGCCCAGCGGAGCAGTGCTTGAGATGAAGGGCCCAGCGGAGCGGTGCTTGGGATGAAGGGCCCAGCGGAGCAGTGCTTGAGATGAAGGGCCCAGTTCAGCGGTGCTTGAGACGGCGGTGCCCAGCGGAGCGGTGCTTGAGATGAAGGGCCCAGTTCAGCGTTGCTTGAGATGAAGGGCCCAGTTCAGCAGTGCTTGAGACGGCGGTGCCCAGCGGAGCAGTGCTTGAGATGAAGGGCCCAGCGGAGCGGTGCTTGAGATGAAGGGCCCAGTTCAGCGGTGCTTGAGACGGCGGTGCCCAGCGGAGCAGTGCTTGAGATGAAGGTCCCAGCGGAGCGGTGCTTGAGATGAAGGGCTCAGCGGAGCAGTGCTTGAGATGAAGGGCCCAGCAGAGCGGTGCTTGAGATGAAGGGCCCAGCGGAGCAGTCCTTGAGATGAAGGGCCCAGTTCAGCGGTGCTTGAGACGGCGGTGCCCAGCGGAGCGGTGCTTGAGATGAAGGGCCCAGTTCAGCGGTGCTTGAGACGGCGGTGCCCAGCGGAGCAGTGCTTGAGATGAAGGGCCCAGCGGAGCGGTGCTTGAGATGAAGGGCCCAGTTCAGCGGTGCTTGAGACGGCGGTGCCCAGCGGAGCAGTGCTTGAGATGAAGGGCCCAGCGGAGCAGTGCTTGAGATGAAGGGCCCAGTTCAGCAGTGCTTGAGACGGCGGTGCCCAGCGGAGCCATGCTTGAGATGAAGGGCCCAGTTCAGCGGTGCTTGAGACGGCGGTGCCCAGCGGAGCAGTGCTTGAGATGAAGGGCCCAGCGGAGCGGTGCTTGAGATGAAGGGCCCAGCGGAGCAGTGCTTGAGTTGAAGGGCCCAGTTCAGCGGTGCTTGAGACGGCGGTGCCCAGCAGAGCGGTGCTTGAGATGAAGGGCCCAGTTCAGCGGTGCTTGAGACGGCGGTGCCCAGCGGAGCGGTGCTTGAGATGATGGGCCCAGTTCAGCGGTGCTTGAGACGGCGGTGCCCAGCGGAGCAGTGCTTGAGATGAAGGGCCCAGCGGAGCGGTGCTTGAGATGAAGGGCCCAGTTCAGCGGTGCTTGAGACGGCGGTGCCCAGCAGAGCAGTGCTTGAGATGAAGGGCCCAGCGGAACGGTGCTTGAGATGAAGGGCCCAGCGGAGCAGTGCTTGAGATGAAGGGCCCAGTTCAGCGGTGCTTGAGACGGCGGTGCCCAGCGGAGCGGTGCTTGAGATGAAGGGCCCAGTTCAGCGGTGCTTGAGACGGCGGTGCCCAGCGGTGCTTGAGATGAAGGGCCCAGTTCAGCGGTGCTTGAGACGGCGGTGCCCAGCGGAGCGGTGCTTGAGATGAAGGGCCCAGTTCAGCGGTGCTTGAGACGGCGGTGCCCAGTGGAGCAGTGCTTGAGATGAAGGGCCCAGCGGAGCGGTACTTGAGATGACGGGCACAGTTCAGCCGTGCTTGAGACGGCGGTGCCCAGCGGAGAAGTGCTTGAGATGAAGGGCCCAGCGGAACGGTGCTTGAGATGAAGGGCCCAGCGGAGCAGTGCTTGAGATGAAGGGCCCAGTTCAGCGGTGCTTGAGACGGCGGTGCCCAGCGGTGCTTGAGATGAAGGGCCCAGTTCAGCGGTGCTTGAGACGACGGTGCCCAGCGGAGCGGTGTTTGAGATGAATGGCCCAGCGGAGCAGTGCTTGAGATGAAGGGCCCAGCGCTGCGGTGCTTCGGATGAGTGCCCAGTTCAGCGGATCAGCCCATGGCGTAGAGGTCATTCGCCACCTGACCTGTGGCTGGCTGCGCCTTCCTGCCCACCTGGGATAGGCCTGGTGGGGCCCTCCTGGGCTGCAGTCCCGGGCCTGTTGGTGTCCTCCTGCCCACCTGGGATGGGGCATGCGGGGCCCTCCTGCTCAGCTGGGCTGCTGGCGGTCTTGTCGGGTGTGCTGCCCTTCCCAGCCTTCCCAGGTCACCTGTGGCCCTTCCCCACCTTTGGCGGTGTGCCAGGTGGCACCACACTCCCTGCCGGAGCCATGGTAGGGATTTTGGTACCAGGTGTTTTAGGCCTCTCGCGCCGGGCACTGACAATTTTGGCATTTTTTTGCGGCGGTGGGCTGCCCGTGCCTTGGCTCCCTACTGAGCTGGCTGCCCTTGAGGGTGGGGGACTCCACAGTCCATGGAAGACTTTCTTCACAGGGCCCGCTGTTGTGGTGGCTGAGGTGCTGACTGGAGTCTTTTTAGATGGACGGGGTGGGGGAGTTGTTGGGAAGAGGTCAAGTTTGGAAAGGAAAATAAGTTTAGGAAGAGAGGGACGGGTAGGTGTAGTAGGTATGGGAGTGGAGGAGAAGGTTGTGGTTGTAGGAGTTTGAAGTCTGGTGTCTTTGGGTGCAGGTGCTTGTGCTGGAGGCTGTCGTGAGGTGGATGGCTGTTGGGTGGGTGGCTGCCTGCGTTTGTGTAGCTTGGAAGAGGGGGTGACAGACACACTGGGAGATGACACAGGGGACGTGTGAATGGTAGTGGGGGTAGTGACTGCACATGTGCGGGGGTTCTGGTGGGTGTTCTGGTGATGGACGTAGTGGCTGAAGATGTTGTGCATGCAGGTGTGAGTGTAGACGTGACAGGGAGGGAGAAGGGAGACGAGGAGGAGGGGGACACAGTGGAGGCAGTGGGTGTTGGTATGTCTGCATGTGGATGTTGCTTGTGTGAATGCTTGTGTGATGTGTGGTGCTTATGTCTGGATGAGCTTCCCTTGGGTGTTGAGGTGTGTGCAGGCTGGTCTGATGGTGTGTCTGAGATAGGCAGAGGTACAGGGGATTGGCTCTGGGTGGAGGAAGTTGGAGGGGGGAGGCTAGAGACAGGGACAATTGCTGCCATCAGTGCTGAGGCCAGAGTGTTGAACGATCGCTGACGGGCAGCCTGACCCGAATGAATGCCCTCCAGGTATGCATTACTCTGGTGCACCTCCCTTTCTACACCCTCGATGGCATTCAAAAGGGTAGACTGCCCAACAATGAGCATCCTCAGGAGGTCAATGACCTCCTCACTGAGGGCAGCAGGGGTGACTGGGGCAGGGCCTGAGGCGAAGGAGATGCCCACCTTCCTGGGTGAGCGGGCACAGGGCAAACGCTGAGGGGCTGCTGGGAGGGCGGTGCTGGCGTGCTGGGTGGCGGCTGTACCTGTTGTAGTGGGGGGCACGGATGTTGCCGCAACCACAAGGGAGCTCCCTTCAGAGGACGAGTCGCTGTCACTGACATCCGCACGAGTCCCCGCTGTGGAGCTCCCCTCGCCCTCCGTCTCACTGGTGAAATCCGAGTCAGTTGCATGGCCCGCCATGGCCATGTGAGATGCAGCTCCCTCGTGCTCCGATGCCACTTCTCCTCCGCCTGATGATGCTAGTGCAAAAATGAACAGGAAGACAACAAAAAAGGGGGGTGGGGAAAAATAAAGAAATGTTGAGTGCATGCATTGGCGACACCGTTGGCGGACAGGACAAACACAGAAGCCCCCTGCACTACGCCGCGCACTTGGGGTCGACTACGCAATCCGTGGGACATGGCCTACAAGCCTAGGAGCGACCTCTGCTCACATACATGACACAGGGCAATGAATAGCTGTACTAGGCACCCTACAGAGGTGGGGGGCGGGGGCACAGGGCCATGCCTTACGGAGGGGCCTAGCCTACAGATATCGCACTGGCCTAGGGATACCCACAGCCCTCCTCCCCCGCCCAGTCACCTCCATTGCGCGCAAAGTCACCAGGATTTGAGTGTACTCACCCCCTTGTGTCTGCTGTGATGTCCTCATGCGCCCATCCAACTCGGGGTAGGCCACCGCCAGGATCCGGGACATCAGGGGGGTCAAAGTACGACTGGCACCCCTCCCACGTTGGGAGGCCATCCCCAGCTGAGCCTCCGCCGTCTTCCTGCTCCAGCGTCGGATGTCCTCCCATCTCTTCCTGCAGTGGGTGCCCCATCTCTGGTGGACCCCCAGGGTCCGGACGTCCTTGGCGATGACACGCCAAATACCGATTTTCTGGTGGGCGCTGACCTATGTGACATGTACAGGGAGAGAAGAATAATCATCACCTTCTGCATGCTCGATGTGAGTGGCCCCCCCATCCCCACCCTTGCCATGTGGCACATGCTCTCATCTGTCGTTTGATGCATGCCTCAATTGCTCCCCTCCCAACCATCTTTCATCCACCCGACTCAACACAGGCATTGCCCACAAAGCATGGTCCCAGTGTAATTACCTGTTGGTCTGGAGGACCGTAGAGTAGCGCATACTGGGGGAGGACCCCATCCACGAGTTTCTCCAACTCCTGAGCAGTGAAGGCAGGGGCCCTTTCCCCAGTCGCATGAGCCATTGTCTCTTCCAGACCGTGGTCACAGCAGCTCTTGCAGTGTAGGTCCTCTCCTGTGGAAGATCAGGTATCGAGTGATTAAGCTGATAGAGAAAGGAGGTCACGTCCGCGGCGGTGCGTACCGCGGCGGTGCGTACCGCGACCGCCGGCGCACATCGTCATTGGCTCCTGAGACCCATAGGGTTCAATGTTAACCAATGCAGCTTTGCGCCGCGGTCTTCGACCGCCTACCGCCACGGTGTCCCACGCCAGCGCATTGACCTCACATCCCATTGTCGCACTTCACAGGTCAGGCAGCCGCCATTTCAAGGGCCCACATCCCTTATTTTCTACTGCGTCACACATACCTAGGCCTTGCATCGACACTCATACAAGCCATTCAATGCATTGGGAATCGTGTTATGTGCAAGCTGTGGTTACGTACCTGTTGGTTGATTGACTCTGTGCTCGCTGTTGTCCTTCATAGGCACCGTCCACTGGGACATGCGAGGAGATGGAGAAATCTTCCCGTGTACAGACCGCTGGTGGACCTGTCGACAATGGAGGAAAGACATGTCATACTGACATACAGGCTTGACCGAGCCACTATACAGGAACTATGTACCCAGTTGGAGCCAGACCTGATGTCACCAATCCGCCAACCCACAGGGATCCCCCCTCTAGTGCAGATGCTGTCAGTACTCCATTTCCTTGCAAGTGGGTCATTTCAAACAACAGTGGCCATATCATCAGGGATGTCCCAGCCCATGTTTTCCAAGGTGTTGTCCAGAGTGTTGTCTGCCCTGCTGAAACACATGCGGAGCTACATCGTCTTCCCTGAGGTGGGGGATTTGGCTACAGTGAAGGCTGATTTCTATGCCCTTGGACATATCCCCAACATCATTGGTGCCATTGATGGGACACATGTTGCTTTGGTCCCCCCCAGCAGGAGTGAACAGGTGTACAGGAACAGGAAGAGTTATCATTCCATGAATGTCCAGATAGTGTGTTTGGCTGACCAGTACATCTCCCATGTTAATGCCAAGTTCCCTGGGTCAGTGCATGACGCGTAATTCATGCGGAATAGCAGCATCCCTTATGTGATGGGTCAACTCCAGAGGCACCGTGTGTGGCTATTAGGAGACTCTGGTTACCCCAACCTCTCATGGCTACTGACCCCAGTGAGGAATCCCAGGACAAGGGCGGTGGAACGGTACAATGAGGCCCATGAGAGAACTAGGATGGTGATCGAGCGGACCTTCGGCCTCCTGAAGGCCAGGTTTAGGTGCCTCCATATGACTGGTGGATCCCTAATGTACTCACCAAAGAAGGTGTGCCAGATCATCGTGGCCTGCTGTATGCTTCACAACCTGGCTTTGCGACGCCAGGTGCCTTTTCTGCAGGAGGATGGTCCAGATGGTGGTGTTGTAGCAGCTGTGGAGGCTGTGGAGAGTGAAGAGGAGGAAGGCGAAGAGGACGACATAGAGAACAATACAGCAGTATTTTCAATGACACACAGGTAAGAATCCACGCCGGCATATTACATATACTTAACCCCTACTACCTCTCTACTGTCCGTCCTTTCCCCCAGTGTATGGTAACTGAGTTGTGACTTTCCCTTCCAATTTCAGAGATGTGGGCCCCACTGCGTTAAATCTGCTTTATTTCCCCATGAACGACAGCTGTGTGACTTTGCGATGTTGGCATCACAATGTGAATATGCCATTTGGCACGGTAATGTCTAATACATTTGTACATAATCACAGCCAGACTCCAGATTGTTTTATGCAATAAGTGTGTTTATTACAGTGCTCTAAATTGGTGGGTGGTTGCAAATCATTGAGGTGTGATGGTGGAGGATTGTCCATGGCAGTATCACAGGTGCATTGTCCAGATGCCTGTGGAAAGTGGAGCAGGGGCAGTGTAAGAATGGACAGGGTGTCAATGTGGGACAGTTGGATGACAATCAGGGCGGTATCCTTTGCTGGCGGGGGTCTTGGCATCTTACTCTGTCTTCTTCCTGGATCTCACTTGCGGGGTGGTTCACCTTCTGCAGGGGGTGGGGTTCTGGTGGCCTGTTGGTCTTGTGTCGGGGCCTCCTGTCCACTAGCGCCGGCGGAGGTGGTAGGCAGTTCTTGGTCCATGCTAGTGTCAGGGGCCCTTTGTGGTGCAACAGTGTCCCGCAATGTGGTGACTACCTGATTCAGAGCCACTACGATGGTGCCCATGGCGGTACTGATGTTTCTTAGTTCTTCCATGAACCCCTTATACTGTTGCTCCTGCAGAAGCTGGATCTCCTGAAACCTGGCCAGTACCATTGCCATCGTCTCCTGGGAGTGGTGGTATGCTCCCATGATGGAGGAGAGGGCCTCGTGGAGGGTGGGTTCCCTGGGCCTGTCCCCCCCCTGTCGCACAGCAGCCCTCCCAGTTCCCCTGTTTCCCTGTGCCTCTGTCCCCCGGACCGTGTGCCCACTACCACTGCCCCCAGGTCCCTGTTGTTGTTGGGGTGGTGGGTTAACCTGGGTGCCCTGTAGTGGTGGACACACCGCTGATTGACGTGTCCTGGGGACAGAGATATGGGCCCACTGGGTGGGTGCTGTGCTGGTGTTCCCAGAGGGGGGAAGGTCTGCTGTGGCCTTTGGCTGTCTGAGGGGAACCGACTGTCCAGAGGTCCCCGATGGGCCGGGCTGGTCATCTAGATCCAGGGAGACAGAGGTGCTGTCATCACTGTGGGCCTCTTCTGGGGGTGGAGTGGACATTTGTGGACCCTCCTGCACGGTGACGTGGCGTTCGGGTCCTGCAGAGGTATAATAGTATGATTATTGCTTCTGTGTGTGCCATAGCGTGCAATGGGTGGGTGCCCGTGTACCCCTGTGCTTGCATTCCTGTGTTGGGGCTTTTGTGAGGTTGGTTTGGGGGGGGATGGGTATGTGCAGTGGGCATGCTTAGGTGATGGGTGTCCATGCTTAGTGGTCGCATGCAGGGCTTGGTGTTGGGATGGGTGGGTTGTGAGGGTGAGACATTTGCAAGGAGTAGGTGTGATGGGGTGGGGGTGAGGGTGGGGGTATGAGTTGGCATGCTGGTGGGGTTGGGGGGATGAAGTAATTAAGATATGACTTACCAGAGTCCATTCTTCCGCCTACTCCTGCGAGGCCCTCAGGATGCAGGATCGCCAAGACCTGCTCCTCCCATGTTGTAAATTCTGGGAGAGGAGGTGGGGGTCCGCCGCCAGTCCGCTGCACCGCGATGTTGTGCCTGGATACCATGGAACGCACCTTCCCCCGTAGGTCGTTCCACCGCTTCCTGATGTCGTCCCGATTTCTTGGGTGCTGTCCCACAGCGTTGACCCTGTCCACTATTCTGCTCCATAGCTCCATCTTCCTGGCAATGGTGGTGTGCTGCACCTGTGTCCCGAAGAGCTGTGGCTCTACCTGTACAATTTCCTCCACCATGACCCTGAGTTCAGCGTCAGAAAACCTGGGGTGTCTTTGCGGTGCCATGGGTGTGGTTTGGGTGATGTGTGGGGTGGATTGTGTGGTGCTAAGTGTGGTGATGTGTATTGGTGTGTATTTTGACGTGCGTGGTAGTATTGCTGGGTGACAGTGAATTGCGTGTCTGTGTGCTCGGGTCTCTTATCTCTGTGCGTGTTCACGAATCTCTAGGAGTAGGGGTTTGTGGGTGATGTGGGTGTGTGTTTTATATTGTATTGGGTGCGTGGGAGTGGTGTGTGTATGTGTATCAGGTGTGTGTATTTCGAATTGTCCAATGTGGCTGTGTTTTGTATATGTGTGTGTATTTTGAGCGCGGCGGTGTGTACCGCCAATGGAATACCGCGGTTGAAAGACCGCCGCGTGGATTTGTGTGTCGTGATAGTGTGGGCATATTTCTGTTGGCGTGATGGTGTAGGTTTGGTCATCTCCAGTTTTTCGCTGCCCTTTGGTGTGGCGTACTTTTGTGGATGTCTGTATTTTGGCGGTTTGCCTGTTGTGGGTCAGAATGACCGTGGAGGTTTGCCGCGGCAGTGTTATGGAGGTCTTCTGCACGGCGGTAAGCGCCTTTTACCGCCGTGGTTGGAATGACCACCATAATGTCCTAGTTTTCCACACTGGAAACATTTTGTATCTTTGAACTTAGACCACTGAATTTGATTAAGCCTCCCATCATCTTTGTTTCCTTCGCTGTCTTTGTAGTCACCTTGTTGTTCATTTTTCTGAACAACTTTATTGACTGTCGGACATTTGCTCCTCTCCAATTCTTCCACACAAGCTAAGGTGTGTTCCACACTCTTAGCTATTGTCACCACTTCCTGTAGAGAAGGATCATCCTTGCTCCAAAGTTCCTGCCTGACCTTGTCACTGGAGCATTTCACCATGAACTGATCCCTTATACGTTCCTCAAGTGTCATTCCAAACTTGCATGTGGCTGCCAGTTTCCTCAATGCTGTAACATAGTCTTCTATAGATTCACCTGGTTTCTGTTCCCTCATGCCAAAGTGATAACGTTCAAGGATTGTGCTGATCTTTGGTAAATAATGCAAATCCAGCTTTTTTAAGCAGAGTTCAAATTCATTCAAGTCTGTGCCATCCAGAGTTCCAGAGTGCCGGCACACAACAGGATATAGCGCGGCAATGCTCCTCATTCGCTGGTAATTATATGTTGCGCGCGACAAGAAGATCAAAAATAAACAAGCGCATTAGGTATTTTGAAAAGTAGGCGCGCTTCAAGAGAAGTCGCTCGACAATTAAAGTAAATAAATTCTCTTCAAACTGAACGTTTAAAATCAGACTCACCGAGTCAAAGACGCTGAGGTAAACAAACCTCTGGAAATCGTTCCCCACAACTTAAAATCGAAATATACATGAAAAAATAAAAATACACCAGAAGCACCAGTCTTTTACAAGAGGGTAAATCCGAGGAATTAAACAATCCAGTAGCTCAGCAGAAATGATTCCAATGAATACAAGTCGCAGTCTTTTCCAAAAGGGTGAATTTGAAAAACAAAACAGTCCAGTAGCTCAGCGGAAGAGATTCCAAAGTGATTCCAAAGTGTTGAGATATTCCAGCAGGTTCAGACCCTCGTCGCCAGTGTAATAAAGATGGTGAATCTGAAGATAGTTGAATCCAGAAGTTTCTTTATTAAAGTAAGAAATATCCCATCCACTAAGATTTCCACAGCAGCTCTGATCTCTCCAACTCCCACCACAACAATCTCTCCCAGTCTCCCTGAGGAATCTAGAATCCTCTTACATTCTAACTCTTGAATGATGCAGAGCAAACATTTCCTTCAATATACCACAGGATTTCTATGTTTTTTTAACGTATACTGTATATATACATATAAAAAGCCAAAGGTTACAGAGATGTTATACTTGAGCTCACATTTTCAACGTACCAAACCATAGAAATTCATCACTTACAGTTAAAGTTATAGAGTTATCTCAAGTGCATGTGCAGTGCATAGTGAGGGCATGGGTTATTGTTACCTTAGTGCAGGAGTTATAGTTACTTGAGATAACTCTAACTCTAACGTTGGGTACGTTTAAAATGTGAGCCTAACTATAACATCACTGTAACCTTTGTTTTTTTAAAGTGAATTTCATTGTTTTTTAAATTCCATTTCCTAACTGTAACACCCCTATAACCTTTGTTTTTTTCAGTGAATTTGTACTTTTTTTTTATGCAAAGTAATTTTGATTACTATACATTAATCCAACCACCATGGCCTATGGTCTTTAGCTGTGCACCGCAGTAGTTGTCTGCAGAGCCTGGCCTGTGGCCAGGCGCTGTAGCCAACCCTTGTAACCACTCAACCTTCTGCATGGCCAAAGGCTGTGCGCAGCGGAAGTTTCCCACAGGGACAGGCATGTGGACAGGCCCTGCAGGCAACCCCTATAACAACTAAAACCTGCATGCCCCCCCTCTCCAGGCTGATCTCAGCACAGGGGACCTCATCCTCTGAGGCCTGGCCTAAATATATATTATTTTTGATGGGGATGGTGACTGCGCGGCCCCAATCCCCAGGCCGATCTTGGCCCCGGTGACACCATCCCCCAGGGCCTTACCTAATTATTTAAATTTGTTTTGGGGAGGGGGCTGTCTGGCCCCCACCCCAGGGCCATTCTCTGCCCCAGGGACCCTGCCTCTCCATTAGCAGGGAAACAGAGAAAACCTCCACTCGCAGTGAGGAAGAGCTGTTTGACAGCTCTCCCTCACTGTGAGCTGAGTGTTTGCTCTGACTTGGTGGGAGCTGTCTAAGCTCACGCCAAGTCATATCAAACAGCTATATCCAGCGGTGGGCACCTCGAGACATAGCAGGAGCTGCCTCTGGGGGCGGCGGTCCCAGGGCCATTATTGGCTCCTTGAGGAGGGTCATGCGGCCCCCTCATACATCAGTAGCCCCAGGGAGGTGGTCGTCTCCGGGACCTGGGGTTCTGCAACAGACCCAGATCTCTTTTCAAATTAGGGAGATGGTGGTTCCCAGGGCTATGGGGTTGCGGGTAGCCCTCTGCATTACTTTTGATTTGTGCCCTGCGGAGGTGGTGGTCCCAGGGGCAGTAGGAGGGGCATGTGCCCCCCCTGCATTAGATTTACATTGGTGCCCAAGGAGGTAGCAGTTACTGGTGGGCGGAGGGTTGGGCGTCCCCTGCATTACTTTTGATTAGTGCCCTGGGGGGGGTGGCGATCCCTGCTTGCCCCCCGCATTCTATTGGATTTCAGCTCTGGGGAGGTCCCTGGGCTGCAAGGGGGCTGTGCACCCCCTCACACTCAATATGATGTTTGCTCCAGGGTGGTGGCAGTCCGTGGGCTGTGGGGTAGCTGCATGCACCCTACACTCAATGTGATGTTTGCTCCAAGGAGGAAGCAGTTCCATGGACTGCAGGAGGGGCCAAGTGGCCTCTCACATTCTATTTGATTTCAGCCCTGGGGAGGGGGTAGTCCCCAGGACTATGGGGGGGACTGCATGGGCTCCCACAATCAATGTGTTGTTTGCCTCGTGGAGCTGCCTGTCCCCCAGGGCTGCAGGGGGCATCATACCCCCCACAGTCAATGTGATGTTTGCTCCAAGGAGAACACAATCCCTGGGATTGTGGAAGGGCCACGTGGCCCCCGAATATTGTATTTGATTTCAGACCTGTGGTGGTGGTGGTCCTCAGGACTGTGGGGGGCGCGTGGCCCCCCACACTCAATGTGATGTTTGCTAGTGGAGGTGGCTGTTCACCAGGGCTGCAGGAGCCACAAGGACCCCCGCACTCAATGTGATGTTTGCCCCAGGGAGGCGGCAGTCCATGGGGTTGCAAGGGAGGCCATGTGGCCCCCTCCACATTCCATTTGATATCAGCCCTGGGGAGGTGGCGGGCACCGGGGCTGCAGGGGGCTGCACAGCCCCACACACTCAATGTGATGTTTGCCCAAGAAGGTGGTGGTCCCCGGGGCTGAGAGCGACTATCACCCCAGCACACAAAGTGCTGTTTGCTCAAGGAAGGTGACAGTCCCTGGGACAGCGGAGGGGCTATGTGGCCCCCACACTCATTAAAATCATCAGGGCCGCAGGAGCCACAGCACCCCAGAACTCAATGTGATATTTGCCTGTGGAAGTGGCATTCCCCGGGCTGCAAGGGGGAGCGCGTCCCCCCGCACTCAATGTGATGTATGTCCCAGGGTGGTGGTAGTCCCTGTGGCTGCAGGGGGGCTGTGCACCCCCCCCCACATCAATGTGATGTTTGTCCCAGGGAGGTGGAGGTTCCCGGGGCTGTGGGTGGGCCTAGCAGACCCACCTGCATTAAAACATAAATAAGCCCAAGTGAGATGGTGGTCCGCAGGCCATAAAATGCCCAACGAGGAGGGACCTGTGCGTCCCCCTCCTTTATTTCCATATGCTCCTGGGACCTGGCCCACCAGGGGCTTCATTTAAACAAGCATGGGAGCCCACGCTTGTTTTTCTATTTTTTTAGTTTTCACCAGATTCACGAATTGTGGCAAAATTGTTTTTAAAAAAAAGCTTTTTGCCATGGGGGACCCCTGTGGGACCACAGTACCAGAGTTATTGGATCATGGTGTCCCTACCCTGACCCCTTTTCTTCTTATTTAATCTTTTTTTATGGGACATGGCTGAAGCAGAGTCCCAAGATGGCTGCCAACCCTTGCTGGTGGCAGTGTTGGCAGCCAATCAGAGCTCTGCATTTTCCTGATTTTCCTCATTATAATTCACAAATCCATCACACCACTAGATATCTATAAAATATTTTCCTTTAATATCTCAAAAAACTACTGAACGGATTTCCACCAAATAACAAAAAGCCCTCTTTCTTCACCAAGAGCTACCTTTCTGTCAAATTTGGTGTAATTCCGTCCAGCAGTTCGGACTGAAGTTGTTTCTAAATCCCTATAGGAATTATAATGGGAAACACACTTTTTTTGACCCCCCCTTTTTTTCTGTCCCCCGCTTGACGGCTCACCCTGAAACTTCCCATGTACAACAAGATTCTCAGAAACATTTTTTTGGGAAAGTTTTGTGAAGCATCATCAAACTGCGCCAAATATTTAGGCAAGTCAAAAAACACTTTTTCAATGAAAGTATGGTCCTAAATATGACTACCTAATGGTGATACTAGTCATGAAGGGAGCGGATGAAGTCAGAGGGTGCTCTACAGTATCAATCAAACCAGTCTGATCTCTGATATTGGCAACTGGAGAATGAGGAAGCAGATATCTGAAGTGCAAATAATACTCGCATAACAGACTTTCCAGGACGGTGAGCAGTCGCCATGTATTCTTTGCTAGTCACAACTTCTAAGGATTCAGCACCAAAGGGAGCATCAGATTTTTGTTGTCTCTGTTATCCCACAAATAGTTGATCTCCCTCTTTGAAAGTAATGCTCTTGGCACATTCATGTGTGTCGGCATGTACTTTCATCTTTTGTTTACGACATACGTCTTTTGAAGAAGTTCACCGTCTGTTGTAGATCTCCTATTTGTCCATTGTGTAACTCAGACATCAGAGCTCTCCCAAAAATCAGTGTGGCACCACTTTCACCTGTTGTAGAATGAGGAGTCGACCGATGAGCTTGAAGAATAGCATGGAGAGCCGACTTCAGGTTAAGCTTCTCCAATTTAGCACTCTGGACAGTCTTATTCAGTGTGCTCATAACGCGTTCGACAACACTATTTGCTTGTGGCCAAAGAGGTGTGATCTTCTGATGTTTCACATTAAGATGAGCTAAAAAGTCTCTGAATTCTCAGCTGTTGAAAGGTGAACAATTGTCAGACTTTAGGCTGAAAGGAACACCCAAACTGCAAAAATACCATCCAATCTCTCAATTACTTTTTTTAGTAATCAACAAGAGATCTTCTCCTAATGGAAAACAGGTAAATTCATTCATAATCACCACCAGGTGATGCCCATTGTCAAGAGGACCAAAGAAATCGACAGCAATTCATTCCTGTGTACGTTTGGTACATTTGACATGTTCAAGGTATGTTGAGCGATTTTGGGAGGTAAGCAATTGCTTAAATGACAGGACTTCAATTATTTTTCAACTCTTTCATCAAGATGAGCAAACCAAATGTCCTCTCAAAAAGCACATTTAGTGCACAATTCAATGATGTCCTTCATGGGCTACTTCAATTACTTGTTGTTACAGACTCTCTGGTCTGACACTTCTTGAACCTCATAAGACAATATCTTCTTGAGTAACGGACAGTTCATCTTTTACATTCTCAAACTTCTGATATTATTTGTTACTTGTTAGAGGTTGAGTGTGCTGTTTCCAGGACTGATGTGCAATATTGTCCTTCAGTATCAACGTGTCACTGTCTTTGCTTGTTGCAGTAATAACCTGTTCCAAAGAAATAGCAACAGTGGTGTTTGACTTTACATTGCAGTTAATGTATGCTACAGTCGCTTTGGAAGGGGTACCATGACTGTGTATCGGCACTCATGAAAAGTAGTCAGCAGTGTTTTAACCTTTCCATGGTCTGTGCACAATAGGGTAGTTATATTCCTTTATTCTCAAAACCCAACATTAAATCAGGGAGGCATCTTGGCTTTTGGATTGCCAAGGATGGTAAGAAATGCTTGATGATCAGTTATAAGAGTGAAAGGTTATCCATTTAAGAATATGTGAGAATGTTCACAAGCCCACCCTACTGCTAAACTTTCTTTTTCAGGCTATGAATAGGCAGGTTCAGTTAGTGACAACCTTGTGCTTTCATATGCCACAATATTCCTTCGAAAATGTGGGTGTCCATTGTTTTGGGCAAGGATCGGGCACAACCCGAGTGTACTTGTGTTAACAGCAACCTCTGTATGTAGCTTCAGCTCAAAGTAAGCCACTTCAGTGGCGTTCTCAATTGCATGCTTGATTTTTGGAGAATTTTGTTCACTGTGGAAAGTCATGTATCTGTCTAGAACAGAAACGGGCCATGCCAAGGAATGAATAAAACATGGCAACATCTTGTGGGGGATTGGTGGCTGACAAAGTTTGCACCTTAGCGGGATCCAGTGTCACACCCCCATCAGAAATGATATGGCCAAAGAATTTGAGTTTTCTTTTGTGAAACTTACACTTCTCTGCATTCATTGTTAGAGAAACTTGTGTAAGAGCTTTATCATGCTTTTTTCATGTAGCTCCAAAGACTGATATGTCATCCCTGTAGTTGAAAGCATTCCTGACAAACTGTACTATACATCGAATGATATAGTGAAAATGTTCTGCAGCTGATGACACACGTAAACATAATCTTTTATATCTGAACAAACCAATGTGAGTAGAAAAGGTTTTAATGTACCTGCAGTTTTCTTCAAGTTCTCTTTGGTGATGCCCTTTGTTCAGTTCAAGGCGAGATAAGACTTCGACACCATTTAACTGTGTGTTCAATTTGGCAATGTGTGGACCGGATGTTGTTCTCTTTAAATTGCCTTGTTAGCTTGATGCATATCAAAACAGATGCGTACAGCTCCTTCACTGTCCTTTTTATGTACAACCATATGGGTGAATCCAATGAGGTGGACCAGTAGACAGTTCAATGTTTATATGCTTTAGTAATGTCTCAAGCTCCTTTTGAACAGCCTTGTAAATTAAATGCAATTTGTCTATGTCTTTGAGCAACAGGACAAACATCCTCATTGATATGCAGTTTCACTTTCATGGTCTTAAGCTTTACTAATCTATGAAACAACAAAGGGAACTGACTTACTGTTTTGTGATAAGCATTCATGTTGTAGTTCACAGATATCAGTCCCACATCAGCAGCAGTGTTGAAAATTAGTAAACAGGCACTTGACACTGTATCTTGAAGTAAGTGAATGGGTGCTTATACCTTGGTCTTTTTGTGTTTTGTGGTTGCTACGAATGAACCTTGACTCTTTAGTGTAGTGAATGCAGCCCATGTGTATACTTTGGTCTTCCACTGTGTGAGATGGGTTATTGGAGATAGCTCATTGTCTTTCTTCTTAAGCATAATGTTTATTGATGTACCACTGTCAATAATAAGACGTATGGAGCAACTGTTTATTTTTAGTATAATTCTCGGACAATGGTTGAATAAGTTTTATGTTTTTTCTTGTCAACGTATCTTCAATTCATATTTTTCTTCCCATGTTGCCAGTCCAACATGCTCACTTTTCTTCCTCACTGTCACCTGACACTGAAACCAAAGAACTCTTGGACGAAGATTTAGATGATGATCAACTTTGGTTAGTGTTGCTTTGCCTCAGCTGGTGTCGCTTGGCCTTTTGGGCACGCATGGAACATCGCTTCTGGAACATTTGGGCATCCATTGTGTTTCCTTGGTGTGACATACCTAGTTTTTCCTTTGCCCTACAAACCATTACCAATTGGTTCTCTTTCTCATAGCCCTTGCATATTTGCCTACTGGCAGGACATATACCCTCATGTGGAAATTAAAATCCAGATCTTAAGCACAGTTTCTTTTTCTTTGGAGACATCACATTGTGTCCTTCAGCCTTGTGTTTCTGCTTACATTTCATGTTCATGATGCCATGAAAGTAGCTTATCGATCTGCACATTCCTCAGCTCTGGCAGCCATGAGTACTCACTCCAGACTAAGGGTTTCTCTCAGCATTTGTTGTCTAAATAAATCTGATCAACATCTATCTATAACTCTGAGACGGATGACTTCTTTATCATGAATTAACTTAATTTACAATGTTTGATGAACATGTCAAGTCTTTCAACAAATTTGTTGATTGTATCACCAGGTCCCTGCCTTTTATGACTGAAAATATATCTTTCATAGTAAACTTTTGGCATTGGACTAACATTGAGATTTAAGGCTTCTTTGATTTGACAGTATGATTCTTCAACAGCGTGTGGTATTTTCTTTATGAATTCTCTTACTCCTTCACCCACAAGATTCTTGAGGTATTTGACAATATTTTTGTTATCTGTTTCTACCACTACATCAATAAAATCATCAAAAGTGTCTTTCCAGGTGGTCCATCCGTCACCAATATTTTGTTTTTTGCTATATCAAATAGAAGTGGTGGTTTCAAGAAGAAGACAGCACTAACACCTGTGGAACTTTCTCCTGTCAAGAGCAAAGCTCGCTCTGTCAACACCCACTGCCCACTGGTACTAGCAACTTCATCAGGCGCTAGCTGCATGCTATCACCTGGGTCATCGCACAGCTCTCTTGCTGTGAGGCGCTGAATTCTTCTATAGTGGTGAGTAATGGCTTTGTGTCTTGCATGGGTGCTTCACCCTTCTCACCTCTTTGCATTGTATGTGATGTAGCTGGTTTTCAGTGCCTTTAGCATTTCTTTGTACTCAGCTGTCTCTGCCTTTCGCACTTCTCTGTACCTGGTGGTCAATGCCTTTAGCGTTATTAGTCTGTATATCTTGTAGCTCTGTGTTGTGTTGTGGTGCTGTATGTCTTTCACAGCCTCACCAGCAGGTTTGTTGTCAGTAATACACAAATTTGTCTTCTTCGAAAGGTTTGCACTGGCGGAGTGGTGCTTTGACTAAAAAAATGCAAAACGTCAATCTTCGCTTTCACTGAGGGGCGTGTGGAATGCACAAGTAGTTTGCTGGACCATGGTAAACTCTCTGGGAGAGCACTGTTGGTTCTTTGGTTACATATCCCCTATCTTGTTGACAGTGGTGGCTTCCTCCCTAGCCTGGGTACTCGTAAATCAATACACCACACCTGGAGCTTGGTCTTATGCATCTTTATTCTTTCACGTGCCAGCACAAACTCAACATTCTAAACATGAAATATATTCACCACACCTTTGCACATATGTGTCAGTTATATGGAGTCCATCAGAAACCAAAAGGGTCCTATCATTGCAAACTCACAAGACACTACAGATGGAGAAGGATGGGATAGAGATTTTGAGACTGTGGAGTATTCACTTGGATATTAACACCTCTAGAAGTGCATTGAATGACTCTTCACTGTGCTGTATGGTGCGGATTTTAGGGCTCCATTTTTCATATTGAAATAAGTGTCAGCGATGAGTCTTGGAAGGAGGTTTTTTAGTAGTGTATGCATGAGATATTTTGCTACGTTGTTGGTGAAGGTGTGTGGGTAGGTCATTTGGAAGGGGTTGGAGCTAGATTTTCAGCTTTCTGGGGGAAATTGGGCCTTCACGTCCCAACAAAGCGTTTTCTATCATACAAGCAAGCTAGGAATCTATCGCCCTCAATTCTGTTTGCTAAATCTTTCTCTTGAAGGGTGAACAAAAATGGTCCAATACATTAAGCCCTGCTCATCCTTGTTTGGAATGTCTCAACCATGTGAATTTGCATTTTCATCAGAAATATAAATTCCATGACCTACCAGACATCCGCAAGTTTGTCATTAGTCAGCCTGTTCTTAACAATTTCTGCAGGGACCCATCTGGGTCTATTTGTTTCAAGTTCATTTAAAATTCCCATGAGGAATATTTATCAAATCTGATTTACATATGGCTGGGCACAAACTGAGGTGGCATGGTTAGAAAAAGATCAATGGATGCTACCCTGAGGGAGTGATTGCCAGGGGTGAGACAAAATGCAAAGGTTTCCTCGCATCACCGTTTGCATCCCCCCCCCAAAAGCAATGAAAGGGCCCATTTTTCTAGCTTGCACGAGTACCTTTGAACGCCTTGCTTCTCTTCTGGTTGGATCAGGCAGCTGTGTTTTCGTTGTCACTTGCCTTTTTTATTTTCGCGGTTTAAATGAAAGCAATACACAGGTTACAAACGCAAACGTTAGAAAAATAGTTCCTAGTGCTATTGATATCCACGTTCCACATTCAGTTGTTTGTTATGTTGCTTTATTGCCGAAAAGAATTTCAAAAATTGATCAACATTTCAAAGTCTGAGTCTCTGGTTCTGTGAATCAGACTAAATTCATAACGCCTGACTTGCAGGAATATTAATCGGAACACTTTACTTATCTGCACAGTTGTACATTCAGCACAGAAAGGAGACAAAGTGAAAATCTATAACAAACTGAACTATGAAATTAAACAGCTCAAAACTTTTTATGCGAGACATAAAACGTAGGATATGGGGTTAAATCTGATTGTTATTAATTGCCTTCCGTGTGGTGAAGAGTAGCCTACGCTGCTGCCATTCCGGGGCCTAATTCACTGAAAATGCCTGCATTTCCTTGACAGAGGCTCCATTTATATCACTTCTCATATCTGAAGGATTTATTTCTGCCAGTGTCTCCTGCACACAGAGTAATGTCTTTTAAATAGCTTAGGTTCACACCTTAAAATGTAGCTGGGAATTAAAGATTCATGCCAATTAACAGCCTAAGCCCAGAGGCACAGATGGAGAGAGGAGCACCACGTGCAGGTGGCACATCATTTCGAGATTCTGCTGTAAATATAAGAAAGGCGCCCGTGCATCAGTGCATCCAGTTATCACAAAGTGATATGTTCTCATGCAATATGCATGGGCACTAAGAGACCTCCGGTAATCTTAATTCACCGAGGAGTTGAGTTTGAAAGTCCTGTGATGTACATAAAAGCAAGCGTAATAGTCACACAAATGTGAACACTAATTGTCACACAGAGCAGGGGGCTATTAAAGTAAAACCTCAAAAAATGACCCTTGTTGTACTGCTTATTAGCTAAGAAGAGACCTTGAAAATTTGTTAGACATTTTCGGATGGGACTTTTCACTTCAGCAGGACTGCAAAAAAGCATTGTGCTTTCCTTTGAACTGCATTTATTGTATAATTACACATGTGTGACAGTCTTCTTGGAACTAAATAGCAAATACTATTGTGAATTTAAGTGAAACACAATTCGGATTAGGATACAAATTCCAACATGAGGAGCTGTAATATATAATTTGTCCTACATTTCAAGATGGGTCACTTTGGGTGTTTTCAATATATGACTTTGGTGAAAATTGGTTTTCTATTAAAATAACGTAGAGTAGTCTTCATTACTCTCCTGGTGCTATTGGCCCACCTATCAATCTAACTGGGAGTGACTCAACACTGGAGGCAGGTGTCTGTGGTGTCAAACTAAGCTAAAAAAAGATCCTTGTTCTGGGAGAGTATAACTAAATAACTAAATTCACAATGACCATAAGACTTTCAATGTACAGTGTCAAAGGTGTGCATATAATCAAAATATTGCAAGACCAAAGCAACGTGACTCACTGTTAAGCCTGAGTGCAATTCAAATTAGCTGGTGAGGTGATTCACTGAGTTGGCACTTCCATACTTGTCCATTGGCTTGAGAATGAAACGTCACTGGTGATATTTTTGCCAGCACAAAGCTGGCAAGCAAACTGATGGGTATCCTGAAACCTGGCAAACCACTGCATGTGGGGTGCCACCCTGCCCTGGACAGGCCCTTCTGGTTGGCACCACTGGCTTGTTGGGATCAGGACTCTCTAGAGAAAGTCGGTTTTGCTTGCCTCTCACAGGGGATTATGGAAGCTATCTAGTCCACAGGAACCCCAGATCGGTACACCACCACCCTGCCACGGGTAGGAAAGGTGAACCTGCCTGGAACCCTGGCTTTTTGGGAAAGCCATGGCTTTGCCCACCTCTCCTCGGGCATTTCTGAAACAGCCTGCATAAGCCTTAGACTCCTCCTTCACTGAGGACACTCTGCACCAGTATCTGCTTGGTGGCTGTACCTTCACAGCACTCCGGTTGCCGCTCCCCACCCCAGAAGGATACATAAGTCCTCCCCAGTCTGCAGCCATCAAGCTCTGGGTACGGACTATCATTCCAGTCCCTTGCCTAGGGGTGCCCTGGGCTTCTGCCTTTCATCTACCTGGTGCCTGAGTTGGGTAGCGTGGGAGGGTTAAGCCCCCAGTCAACCCCTGCTTTTCCTTGGGACTGCCTAGGAAGCTGTTTTTCCTCATCCATTAGGGGCTTACTGAACCCAGGAAGAAACACAGAGTTAACTACTTCAGCTGGCCTGCTGATCATCTGGCCAGATAGCCACCAACCGGATGGTTCAGGCTCACCAGGCAACCACAGCCATGAGCCAGACTTCTTACCCTTTTAAAGATTGAGAATGGATTGAGATTGTTTTGGCAATAGTGCTTCGGACTCCAGGTCACTTGGTCAAGGGCATCAAGATGACACAGAGAGGCAGGGTAGATACAGACAGTAGCTCAACTCACTCAAAAAACTGATGGATTAAACCCAGATCTGTGACTGGGGGTGAATGTTTGATTTGTTCTGTATTCCGTCCATCAACTGTTCTTTTTGCATTTGTAGCTCAACTCACAGCAGACCTCAAGCTCAATTCCAAGCTCCAACTGCAAGTTTTTTAATTGGTGCTACTTTAATATATGCTATTGGAGCTGGAATTGCCACTGCTGCTGGCACCAGAAGTGCCCTCTATAGATTCTCATTAGAGGATTTAAAGTATATTCATTCCAATTACAGGGCCTTGAAAGAGTCCTGTATTGCTTATTTTTCATCACAAAATGACCTCCCTGAGTCTGGAGTGGGTAACTTGTACCTCTACTGCCTTCCTTGGATGTGGTAGCCATTATTCAGGCTCCCTTTCCAGAATCATACCCTGATTCTATATTACCCGTAGTCACCATGGAAGACTCAGAAATCACCATCGAAAGTTGATAGGGCAAGGGTCCAAATGTATTGTTGGTGTCACAGGTACTCCGCCACAGAGAAAATGTGGCCTGTGGGGGCTGAGTGCACCCAGGTGCCTGCCCTGTGGAGGAGATCCCAAATTCTTGCAGTGTTGCAGCCTAAATCGGAAAGACTTGGGGCCTTTGAGCGATGCCTGGGAGTCGGTCTTATGTATGTCCCATTTCCCATATTTGCCACTGGGAGGGTTCAGCACTTTACTGATGGAATCCTGGTTAGTTCCTACTCCTCTGCTTAGTATCATTCTTCAATTCAGCAGGTCACCACTTCTGATCTGAGGTCATAGTCAGATGTCAAACCATGGGGGAGCTAGACAGATTCCTTTAGACTGCAGAAGGGGGGATGCCATCTTATGCAAAGGGCATCCTTGCAACACACCCTTTCCCAAATCAGAGAACAAACTCTGTGGGGGCCAGCACGGAAACCAACACCCTAGGTAGACAGGGGCCTTCCCAGCCACAGATGAAGAGGTGGGCACCTGAAGCAGTGTGCATAGGCATCCATGGAACACCACAGACAGACATCTTCAGCATGAAGCTAGTCACCTTTGGTTTTTCAGGCCCGAGGGAGACAAGGCGCCCACTCAGGTGGCAAAGGTCAGGTGCAGTGGCAGCATACCTATGTGGTAGGACCAGACGGCTCATGCAATTGATGAACAGGGGTCCAAACTTGATAAGTTGAAGGGAGAAGAGTCCCCTGCAAAAGCCTCAGCTGCACCCTGGGAGAACCCCAATCAGTTGACATTCAGGTAACCGTCAGACAAGCATAGACCCAGGAAAACCCAGGCCAACAAGGTCCATTCAAAGTGTTGATAATTATTGTGTCCATCAATTTAATTCTTGTAACTAGCTCTGTTTTTTATCGGCAAATGAGCTGGGTGATTTATTGCTAATAATCACAGGAAACATTTGCAATGTTCACCTACTTGAGGATGCCAGCAAAGTGGAAGGAGTGTAAACCCACCCCATCAGTCTTCCCCCCTGGATTTGGCCTGCATAATTTAAAGAGTGTTTCTAGGCATTTTGCCCGGGAGCCTCACCATGCAGCCACAGCAGTCGAGCAGTGGATCCAGGCAGCCCCAACACCATCCCTCACAGACAAGTTTGCACTTGTCTTGAAAGTCCAGCCTGCCTATATAGGAACAGACCACCAGGTACTTGGCAATGAGGGAGGGCTGGTCCATCTGCACATCAGCTATCTGCAAACCAATGGGTCTAGATTTAGACAGGCCACAACTTCTCCATGTGGAAAGTCCCCAGCTTAAGGGCCAGCCCGAGCCATGATGGCGGGCTGGGTCCCATTTTGTACTGGTGGGAGGCACTGAGGAGAGAAAAGACAGATTCCCCAACAGCATCAAAGTGACTCACCTGCTTCCAGTACATGCATAGAGCTTGAGGGTCCAGGGACAGTTTCTCCACCCACCCTTCAAAGCAGCTCACACTGGCTTTGAGGGACACGTCAACTCCACTGAGAGGAGCCAGGGCTTCCTCATGGACCTAGCTCCTACTCATCCAACCTGGTCTGCTTCCAAAAACAGGCCACTCCTCTGTCACTCGAAATATGGGCAAGCCGGGACCAGGCACAAGAGGGGCTACTAGCAGGCCCTTTAGGGAGGCACTGGAATTTGGTTAACCCCAGTTGCATGCTGGGTGAGCATGGGTTCCATCTTGGGAGGGCTGTCTCTCACATTGCACCTCTCCCTGAGGGGCTAATGGGGTCACCTGCCCTATACTTCACTTGTCAGTTGTCTCTTCTTAGGTGGGGAGCAAACTCCGTGAGTGTCCTCATCCAAGCGCCCAGCTGCTGTGGACCACTCTGCCAGCCAGGACTCACAAGGACAAGTCCAGACCCTGTGATGTGCTGTGGACTGCTTCTGGGAAGCGACTGAGCGGTTGAGCTGGCATAGTCAGTAACTCGGGTTGGGTCACATTAATGATCCTTCCGCAGGATCACCTCTGGAAACTGTGTTACTTTTTTTTTACTTCCCCTATATACTCAAGTTTCTTTGTCTTCTGAACACTTGTTGCTGACTCCAGCAGGATCTGATCCGGAGACTTCACTAAATCATTCAACTGGGAGTAGCAACAGCTGGTGTGTACTCAGTCCAAGGATAAAATCAATGTGAATGTTTGAACCACATTTGCTGGGGATTTCTCATTCATGGGAAATAATTTCAATCCCTAATCCCCATCATGAACGGTGCTCAGTGGGTTACCCGCACCTGTCAGTGAAGGGTAAACATATACTGATTCATTCAGTGTAGCACACATACAGCCATGGACATCAAAGGGCTTCACAGACTTGGTATTGCTCGATCTTGTGTGGCTGAATGCTACTTGTCCCTCCAGGAAGTTGAGCACCAACCACTAGGATGTCATGTAACTAGTTCAAGGAGGAGTCTTATTTGTTATTGGAGTTAACCATACAAATTGATCCACCATCTAAGAAAGGGCATGCACCACCACCCACAGAATCAAGAAATCATTCTGTTAATCTTTCTGTGCTTGAGCTGGGTTAGGTTTCTCATGGTGAGTGAAACTAAGCCACGAATTCCTCAGCTGGAGGTGTCCTTCTTTCATTTACCTTATATTTCAGTTTTGCCACCATACTCCATCCGGAACCCAGAGAATTTGATTTCCTGGAAGTAGCTTAACGAATAACGGGAATAATTATTTATGATTGGAATTACAATAGTATCTGATCATCTTTGAACCTCAAACTTTCATTCTTGATTAATGAAACTATTCTTGGCAAATGAGTTTGGTTTACATCGTCTTGTGCTGGTCCAAGAATTTCACAACTAGAGGCACAATACTAATGCCTCTATCTGTCCCTCTTAATCATGGACCCAATTCTGAAAACCAACACAACAGAACACAACTCCTATTCCATTATTCCTAGCTAAAGTATTCAGGTGACCGGCCTGCTTTGAACTGTCAGTCAGTCAGTTCAGCTTTATTTCGGTACAAAATACCACAAAAGCACAATTTACAAAATGCTTTTATAAATATAAGAATAAAAGAGGACAAGAATAAATCGACTGAATACTAATATCAAACATTCAAATTGACATTACAGACCAAGGTCATAAGATAAACAAGGATAAAATACAAGTAAAAATAAGGCACAATATGTAAAAGTTCCATTTAAAGCCAATTATTAAAAACATGGCCTCATAAAAGGATGAATGACTTATCATCAATTTGATACTTCACATTCAGAAGTTTATCTTAAAAAGACTATACTAATGAGATGCAACTCCACAGTCAGTTCTCAACTTTGATACAATGCATTAAGAATTACCCCTCAGGGCTTTTGCTCTAATGTGCCAGATTGCCTCTAAAAAATGTGCCAATGCACAAGCCACAGTCCTATGAGGGTTCATTTTGCAAATCCTGAGGACCTGAAGTCGATTTCTAAGACCCATGGATCTGCAAAGTGGTATAATCCAGTGAGCCCTCTGCTTAAAATAGGAGGGACAGTGAAATAAAACATGGGCAGTGGACTCAGCAATTTCACATCCCATTGGGCATGAGTCTGTGTGTCCTTTATATTGGGTCCATCTATGAGTGAAAGTGCATAGCGGTAGAGATCCTAGTCTAAATCTGATGCAAAGTGCATGTGCTTAGGGAGATGTAATCAAATCCATATAATGCTTGTTAGACCTGACAGCCTTAGGGTGGTCACCCCTAACTTTTTGCCTGCCTCCCTCCACTTTTGAGATACTGTTTTTGCTGGTTTTTAGACTCTGCACACTTTACCACTGCTAACCAGTGCCAAAGTGTATATGCTCTCTCCCTTTAAACATGGTAACATTGGATCACACCCAATTGGGCCATTTAATTTACTTGTAAGTCCCTAGTAGAGTGCACTATATGTGCCCAGGGCCTGTAGATTAAAAGCTACTAGTGGGCCTGCAGCACTGATTGTGCCACCCAATTCAGTATCCGTTAAACTTGTCTCAGGTCTGCCATTGCAAGGTCTGTGTGTGCAGTTTCACTGCCAATTTGACTTGGCATTTGCAAGTACTTGCCAAGCCTAAAACTCTCCTTTTTTCTACATATAAGTCACCCCTGAGGTGTGTCCTAGGTAACCCCTAGGGCAGGGTGCTATGTAGGCAAAAGGCAGGACATGTAGCTATGTAGTTTACATGTCCTGGTAATGTATAACACCTACATTCATTTTTACACTACTCTGAGGCCTGCTCCCTTCATAGGCTAACATCGGGGCTGCCCTCATACATTGTTTGAGTGGTAGCTGCTGATCTGAAAGGAGTAGGAAGGTCATATTTACTATGGCCAGAATGGTAATACAAAATCCTGTTGACTGGTGAAGTTGGATTTAATATTACTATTTTAGAAATACCACTTTTAGAAAGTGAGCATTTCTCTGCACTTAAATCTTTCTGTGCCTTACAATCCACGTCTGGCTGGGTTTAGTTGACAGCTCCTTGTGCATTCACTCAGACACACCCCAAACACAGGACACTCAGCCTCACTAGCATACATCTGCATTTTGAATGGGTCTTCCTGGGCTGGGAGGGTGGAGGGCCTGCCCTTACACAAAGGACTGACATACCCCGTACTGGGACCCTGGCAGACAGGATTGAACTGAAAGGGGACCTGGTGCACTTCTCAGCCACTCTTTGAAGTCACCCCCACTTCAAAGGCACAATTTAGTATAAAACAGGGCCTCTGCCCTACCACCTCAGACACTTGCTGGAGAAGAAACCTGAACCAGAACCTACATCCTGCCAAGAAGAACTGCCTGGCTGCTCAAAGGACTCACCTGTCTGCTTTCTACAAAGGACTGCTGCCTTGCTGTTGGCCTGCTGTCTTGCTGAACTCTTGTCTGGCTGTAAAAGTGCTCTCCAAGGGCTTGGATAGAGCTTGCCTCCTGTTCCCTGAAGTCTCAGGACCAAAAAGACTTTTCTTTTTCATTTGGACTCTTCATGCGCTGAAAATTTCTACGCATTGCTTGTTCCGCGGTGAAAAATTCACTGCATGCCGGTCCAGAAAGATGCCGCTCGATGCGCCACCTGCGGTGCGACCGGAACTTCGGCGCACGGCCTCGCATGGACAACGCCGCCCGACTTCCAGAGGGGAAATCGACGCGACACCTGCCGTGAGAAAGAAAATTCCACGCACAGCCTCCCGGAACGACGCACAGCCGGAAAACAAGCCGAGGAATCCACACACAGACCCTGGGACATCTGGTAATCCTGCGATCCAAAAAAGGATACGGTCCGCGTGACGGAAAACGACGCACGTCTTCCCCGAGTGAAAAATAATGACGCAAGTCCGTGTGTGAAGGGGCGAAACCGACGCACACACCATTTTTGCTCCTGTAGAACGACGCACATCTCCCCGCGTGAAAAATAACTACGCAAGTCCGTGTGTGAAGGGGCGGAACAGACGCACACACCATTTTTCCACGCAACTCCTCTTCTGCAGCCCTCTGGGCGGAGGACCGCGGGAGCACCGCCGACAGGCCGGCGGTGCTCCAATGGGGATTCCGACCGCGGCGGTAAAGCCGCGGTCGGACCGGCACCACTGGCGGTCTCCCGCCAGTGTACCGCCGCCCCATTGAATCCTCCAAGGCGGCACAGCTTGCTGCGCCGCCGAGGGGATTCCGACCCCCCCTACCGCCATCCAGATCCCGGCGGTCCGACCGCCGGGAACCGGATGGCGGTAGGGGGGGTCGCGGGGCCCCTGGGATGGGCATTGCAGGGGCCCCCGTAAGAGGGCCCCTAAATGTATTCCGACCCCCCCTACCGCCATCCAGATCCCGGCGGTCCGACCGCCGGGAACCGGATGGCGGTAGGGGGGGTCGCGGGGCCCCTGGGATGGGCATTGCAGGGGCCCCCGTAAGAGGGCCCCTAAATGTATTTCACTGTCTGCTGCGCAGACAGTGAAATACGCGACGGGTGCAACTGCACCCGTCGCACAGCTTCCACTCCGCCGGCTCGATTCCGAGCCGGCTTCATCGTGGAAGCCTCTTTCCCGCTGGGCTGGCGGGCGGCCTGAAGGCGACCGCCCGCCAGCCCAGCGGGAAAGTCAGAATTACCGCCGCGGTCTTTCGACCGCGGAACGGTAACCTGACGGCGGGACTTTGGCGGGCGGCCTCCGCCGCCCGCCAAGGTCAGAATGAGGGCCTTTGTTTACTTTTTAAAGACTTAAGACACTTCATATAACTTTTTAGTGATATCTTTACAAATTCGTATTGCATCTTTGATCGTTTTGACCTGCAAATACCCAGATAAATATTATATATTTTTCTAAACACTGTGTGGTGTATTTTTGTGGTGCTGTATTATGTTATTGTATGATTTATTGCACAAATGCTTTACACATTGCCTTCTAAGTTAAGCCTGACTGCTCGTGCCAAGCTACCAGAGGGTGGGCATAGGATAATTTGGATTGTGTGTGACTTACCCTGACTAGAGCTAGGGTTCTTGCTTGGACAGAGGGTAACCTGACTGCCAACCAAAACCCCCATTTCTAACAAGCTCCAATTATAGCACAATGAATTTTAAAAAAATCTAGTGACTCTGGGGGTCATTCTGACCCCCGCGGGCGGCGGGAGCCGCCCGCCTGGCGGGAACAGCCAGAAGACCGTACCGCGGTCAAATGACCGCGGCGGTCATTCTGACTTTCCCGCTGGGCCGCCGGGCGACCGTCAGAAGGCCGCCGGCCCAGCGGGAAAGCCCCTTCAACAAGGAAGCCGGCTCCGAATGGAGCCGGCGGAGTTGAAGGGGTGCAACGGGTGCAGTGGCACCCGTCGCGATTTTCAGTGTCTGCTTTGCAGACACTGAAAATCCTTATGGGGCCCTGTTAGGGGGCCCCACGACACCCGTTCCCGCCATCCTGTTCCTGGCGGTAAGAACCGCCAGGAACAGGATGGCGGGAAGGGGGGCTGGGCAGGGGTAAACCGGCGGGTAACCGCCGGTTGCCCTTTTCTGACCGCGGCTTTACCGCCGCGGTCAGAATTGCCCATGAAGCACCGCCAGCCTGTTGGCGGTGCTTCCGCGGCCCTCTGACCTGGCGGGTCAGAATGAGGGCCTCTGTCTCTTCCCAATAGCCCATAGATATCAATATAGACACCATTGGTGAAAAAGGCATCCTGCAAAACTGGTGTACTACCCAAGATTGCTTTGGTTGTCAAAAAAACAGATTATAGTTGCATCTCAGCTTTAGAATTTTCTAAACTCTCATTAGTGACTTGATAGATACCAGTTGAGACTAGTTGCATTTTGTTTGATGATGAATTCAAAACAGCAGAGGAGGGAAATATGCCACTTCTCATCTTTTTGGGCCAGCCTGCAGCACTTGGCACAGTGGACTTTGACTTGCTACTCTGGAGGGTTAGGTCCAAGACTGTACTGTCTGATGTTTAAATCATTCTTGTTTAGCCACACATCAAGGAATAAACGGGTTCCTTTCAGTTACCTGAACTAATGGAGAGTGAGGTGCCTTGCGGCTTCCCATCACCCTAATCCTTTTTACTGTATTTGTCAATTCACTGTTCTCAATAGTAAGTTTGAAAAGGCTACTTTACCACTCCAATGTAGATGATACAAATATATGTGCATGACAATGACCAATAATGATGACTTTGCTAAATTAAGGAGAGCCTGAAGAATATAGACTTTTGGATGACAGACAGAGTAGTATAACTTAATGAGGCTTAAATCATTGTTCTTCTTGTGGCTCCAGTAGCAATAACCCCCTGAACTATTTGTTCTCCCCTTGACCTCTACTCTGTTAGGGAACTTAACGTCATAACTGAATTGTAGAATTATTTACAAACTCAGAAATGTTTCTATACTAGAAGGTGTATCCAAAAGCCAAATCAAACACTTATTATTGATTTAAAATATGGCAGTTAGACAAGGTCTAAGACTATACAAGTCTGTTAGCACTAGGGATGGTATCTTCATTGGCTACTATTAGCCAAGCTTGAAATATTGAACTTGGGATGCTAAGTGTTTAAATACCTAAAATAAAATGCCTCAAAGTGCCTGAGAGAGAGATTGTCATCACATTAGCCAGCACAGTTACTGAGATCAGTCAGCCAATTGCTTCTGAAACCCCCAGGAAAGAGTGCCACTGGAACGTGGACCACAGGTATGCTGCCCTTCATCCACAGTTATAGAATTTCCTTCCAGAGGGGATGACACATAAGTAAGCCCTGTTTTGCTTCATGAAAGAAATTAAATGCTTTTGTCTAGATCCTAAAAAGCTCCCTGATATTAATGCATCTGTATAGCCAGACTATAATATTAAGTATGGCTGTTTTAAGCAGAACCAGGCTCTACAATTCAATTCATTTTGTACTGTGCGCATATATAAATAAAACAAGTAATGCTAAAAAGCAGGTTGGGCCACAATATTCAATAAGTTATGACAGTGACCCAAATTAAATTTTGAAAAAGATTAGAGCAGTTGTGTAGCTTTGCAAGATGTCACAGCTGTTTGAACAAGCAGATAAACTGAATATGATTTTAAGATTATCTATGTAGGATTTATGAGGAGGCAGAGACAGAGTAAGATATTGTTTTGGATCACAAAATCATGGGGACACTCAAGCAAAGAGAGGTGATGATCTATGTTAAATGCTGTAAAGAGGTCCAGAGCTATGAGGGTGGCCTTTTCCACTTGAAACTTGAGATCATCTCATGGTGCTATAATTGATTTGTCGCCTAAAGTACGGAGAGTAAGCCAATCTTCACCTCTGTTCCTGATGCTCCATATTCATGTTAAATTGGTGAATATTGGGGGGCGTGGCAAAGATGGTGGCCAGAGCGGACGCTTGAACTAAGAGCTCCGCTCTCGGCCCACCAAAATCTGCCGTAATCCTGATCCCTGCGATGCCCGACACTAATCCAGGCAATAGGAGAAGACCCATACACATGTAGGGCCTCTGGAAGCTTCAGTGGAAAAAAAACGCCGACCACACGTGATGGACGTGACCGATGCGAGCGCTGGAGGGGCCTGGGCCGCGGACTCCGACTGGGAGGTAAGCACAGACTATCGCTGTGTGCGAGCCTCCCAGGTCCCTGCCCGTACTTGCCCTCGCTGCGTGGGGGGGGCCGGATCGGGCCAGTGAGCCGTGTGCACCTGGCGCGGAGCCCCCCGAGGCGATACGCCGTCCAAACTGTGGCCTACCTGGATTCTCCCGAGCCAGGAGAGCCTGGTCCACGCTATGCGGATTGGGAGCGGACGCCGGCGGTCCCCGGCGCCACTTCCCAGCTCCCCATCTGGGCGTGTTCCCGCCACGGGATTGGGATTCTCGGGTCGCGGGCACCCGAGCCTGGGCCCCCCCAGGGGAGTCGCCGAGGGAGCGGTGACTGCGAGCAAATACATTGGCGCGGAGTCGGTGGCTCGCCCCCCGGTTTAGAGCCGCGAACGTCCCGCCCTTGGAGAGGCAGGGGAGCGGAACGAGCTGGGCAGGAGCCCTCGAAGCACAACAATAAAATAATTATATTTAAAAAAAAAGAGACAGAAACACGCCATAAACCCAAGTGATGCTACTTACCACTATAAAGAGAACCATAAGCCCAGGTTCGAAGCAAATAGGATCCCACCTGTCCTCCCAGAGTCCAACATACGGAAATAGGTAAAGGTTGTAAAGCGTACACACGTCTTGACAGGAAGCCTAATAACTGCTTCTCCATTATCAAGACGCCGCGTTGGATCGGGAAGTTCACCCTGTTACTCCTCAAACATCTAAAGAGTGAAATAAGCAACAAGGAAACGGAAAATAAGATGGTCTAATAGACAGAAGGCTCAATTGGACAGTATAAATTCACTCCCACAATTGGATCTGGGTAACATCAACTCAACAGACATGCAGCGTGAATGATACACAGCTTTGCGCTGGCTCTCCAATACTCAGTCACTAACGGTGGAATGCCCTCTGACCCCTCTTGCAGGCAAATAAGCCCATACCAATCATTATAGAGGAATAAGAATCTCCTCAATAATTCACCAAATCATAATAAGCTCTTTGGAATCTATGAGAGAGACACAACCAAAGAGACATGTGCAGCTTGCAAGGTAGTCCGCACCTACGAAATCAATCACGGTAAAACACCAGCACATTCTGAGTCTTACAGGCAATTCCAATCGATACCAGCCTCAACTAGCAACCCAGCAGTGACTGCTGCCGCTGGCCACAATGGTCAAGCCAAAACCCTCCAAACCAGGGAGCCACATGGACGGTGGTAACCCACCCTCTGCAAGCGAGTCTGACACACAAACTGCAGCACTCCATCAAGTGAACGAAACATTGTGCACCCATTGTTTGCAATTTGACAAACTTTTACAGGCAATAAAGGACACCAAGTCCTCACTGGAGGGCAAAATCAACACGGCGGTCATGGAGGTTACACTACTTCGTGCAGACCATCGCAAATTATCAGACAGGGTCAACAACACAGAACTAGCACTAAAAACTGTCCAACCTGAGATCTAAAACATGAGAACTAAAATTCAGCAAATGGAAAGAAACACCCAATGCTGAGGAATTCCTAGAGAACTGGCTGAAAAACATAATGGACACACAAGACTCCACTAAAATACCAGTGATAGAGAGAGCGCACAGAATCCCCGGCAGACTTCCGCGGCCAGGCGCTCCACCTCGTCCTCTGATAGCGCGTTTCCTAAATTTCAGAGACAGAGACCTTGTACTCCAACATTTTCGAACTAAAGGCGCAGCCAGCCTGGAGAATAGCAAAGTCACTGCCTACCCAGACTACACAATGGAAGTACAACGTAAAATAGCATCATATATCAAAATCAAACAAATATTGCGTGAGCACAAAATCACTTACTCACTTATGATACCAGCTCGCCTCTGAATAATAATGGATGAAAAAACTCTTATGTTCCCAACCCCTGAAGACGCATGGACATGGTTACATGCTAAGGGCCTAGCTGAACCATCCAAAGAGGATACAGCAAAAGAGGAATGGATCACTCCCAGCTCTAAGAAAAAGAAACGGAAAAGCACCACAGTGCGCCCAACTAAATCACAAATGGCAGCTGATCAAGCGAAAACCGTGAGTGACACTAGCATATTCACACGCCTGCTATCAGACACTAAAGATGAAACAGATTTAAACGAAAGTGGCTTATTGCGCAGTGGCTCCAGCTCCTCCCTCTCCCAGTTACTGGGTGGCCCCGACCTCACCCCGCGCCTGGCGGACGAAATCTGAAGACTCGCAGAAGTTGAATGGAATGAACTCGCCAACCCGAGGACAATTGGGGCCGAGCCCCCTCCCCTCCAACATGCGGGAGCGGACACACATGGGCATCCCACAACGTGACCAGACCCGGCGCAGATTTTACAAGTCGCAAGAAATTAAAGCCAGATAACACGAACATATCCAGGATCGTCGCAGCGGAATAAAGCATTGTGATGGTTGGCTGTCAAAGTGCCTGGCACCAATTAATCCACGTCCCCCACCACCTGGACAGTACCCGAATGGAACTGAACTGTACAGAATTAAGTTTAGGCACCAGTTGTGCCACTCTGTTCAAAGCTAGGCATCTGCCCAAACATCCTTTCATGTTGTTTTACTCACTCTTCTTTTCCTATCTCGGGGTCTATCCCACCTTCTTAAGGTCGGTATCATTCTGCGCGGGGATCGGTATGGGGGTGGCTATGGGGGCAGGCTTTCGTGGGGGGTTCGCGGAGGGGATGGGGGCACGGATCGGGGGCTTCTCGCGCAATGTGGATATGCAGTTATTACATTATAAAATACAATGCACAAGGAGTTTATCTATAACACACTAACTTGGAATGTGAAGGGTATGGCGGGAATGTCCAAACGCAATAGAGTATACGCACACTTAAAACGCCATTGCATCCACATTGCCATATTGCAAGAAATACATCTCACACCAGAAGACGTTAAACACATAGGGAAGAAATGGGCGGGACTAATATATGGATCAGGGACATCAACTTTTGCAAGAGGAGTACTGATTTGGATAGCCCCGGGGGTCCCATACATAGTAGAACACAGCACAACGGATAAAGATGGCAGATTTAAACAAAGAGTGGGCTCTCTAGATGGTGAAAGGCTAGTAATTAATGGGATATACGTCCCGAACATTAGACAGGGCGAGTTCCTATGAAACACGATCTCACATTTATCAAATGACTTAACCGCACCCAGCATATTGGTGGGATCATGAACTGCGTCCCACAAATAGATATGGATAGGTCACATCCCCCACTGGTAGCCGCCCCAGTAAGAAAAAACTCTGAGATGCTACAGTCATGGATAACAGACCGTTGTCTAACAGATGTATGGAGACATCTGCATCCCCAAGAAAGGGAATACTCGTACCACTCCCCCGTACACCTGTTACACACCCGTATAGATTTAATACTCAGTTCGCAGGACTTAATGCACAGAATTACGGGCACAGAGTACACTGCAAGGATTATCTCAGACCATTGTCCATTGGTCGTTCACATTAAATGGGGTAAACCACATGCTTGTATCCCAACCTGGCGTCTCCAACCACGATTGCTACAGGACCCCCTTTTAGAAAAGATATAGCTACTCATATTGCCTCATATTTTACCCTAAACAATGGGACTACAAGCTCTAGAGCTAATGAATGGGATGCACACAAGGTGGTCCTAAGGGGCACATGTATATCGATGGCAGTGGGAATACGACAAACACTGATACTGGAGCTCCGTCAGCTGGAGTGGGATGTCAGAACTGCAGAATGCAAACAAGCAGAGGACACCACCACTGTGACAGATCTTAATAGACTATGAACAGAATGGTGCAAGGCGGATCGGCGCCTAAGGCAGTATGACTACCGTCATTATCTGGCTCGTGCACATGCAGAAGGTGTTAGACCTGGTAGATTATTGGCATGGCTGCTAAAGAACGAAAGTTGGAATTCCCCAATAGGGGCAATCCGCCTCGACACGGGGATAATAGTAAATACCCAAGTGGAAATAAATAATGCCTTTAAAGAGTATTACAGCACGCTATATAGGGCTCCACTCCCTCCATCAACAGAACAGTTAAACGAGTTCTTCAATGGGATAGAATTAAATCGCTTAACTCCAGATCAGGTGGAGGATTTAGAAAAACCAATAGATCTGGCAGAGATTCAGCAAGCTTTGCAACAACTAGCACACGGTAAAGCACCAGGCAACAATGGCATTCCCATAGAGTACTATAGTACATTCTCTGCACAAACACTAACCCCATATCTGGGAATGCTGACTGAGGCCTTGACACTCGGTCAGCTTCCCGTCACTTTGAGGGAGGCACTGATAGCGGTACTACTTAAGTCAGGTAGAGATACATTAGATGTGCGCTCATACAGACCATTATCCCTTTTGAACACAGACTGTAAGTTGCTTGGTAAAATCCTGGCAAACCACTGCTCCCATGGGTGTCGGACCTGGTCCACCAAGATTAGTCCGGTTTCATCCCAGGCCGCAGTACTTTTACCAACATACGGAATCTACTGCGACTAATGGCAAATACCCCAGAGGGCGAATACAATCAAGGAGCATTATCATTAGATATTGAAAAAGCATTTCACACTCTGGGATGGCCCTTCCTTATAGAAACTCTAAACCGCATGGGATTTGGTAAGACATACATCAGCTGGGTTAAGGTCTTGTATTCTAGCCCAACAGCGAGAGTCAAGACAGGTGATATAATATCCGAGAAGTTCCCATAGAAAGGGGCACCAGACAGGGTTGCCCTCTATCCCCACTGCTGTTCGCCCTCGCCATCGAGCCACTAGTCGCCCGGCTACGCACATTAGCTCTGGTATGGGGCATCCTAGACGGACACACGCATCGCATAGTGTCACTGTACGCAGACGACGCATTAATATTTTTACAAAATCACTCAGAATCTCTACCTGAACTGCTGGGGTTACTACACAAATTTGGGGTGGTGTCTGGGTTAAAAGTAAATTGTTCGAAATCCTGCCTATTCCCTATGCGACCGGTACCCGAAATACATCATTTGACTTCCAGCCCGGGGGACCTGAAGTGGTGTTACACTACTTTTAAATACTTGGGAATAAATATATATCATGATCCACAGGATCTCAAAGATGGAAACCAGGGACAAGTGATAAGCTCCGTTAGGGGCTCACTATCTTTCTGATGTTCGCTCCCACTCTCTCCCAGGGGTAGAGTCGCTATAGCAAAGGTGTTAATACTACCGCGTCTGCTGTACTTCTTCATGGCACTCCCATTGGTACTCCCCGCTTCTTTTTTTAAACCACTGGACAGCATACTAATTGACCTAATATGGGGCAAGGGCTGCCGGTGTGTGGCGCTAACGAAAATATATCAACCACTCACAGTGGGAGGGCTAGGGGCACCAAGATTTGAATTATATTATGCCTCTGCCCAGCTTCAATGGGTGTTTAAATGGCTTGGAAATCTCACAAATGCAGAAACGCAGACGATACTCACGGATCTAGGTCACACTAGTATATTACAATATCTGATGAACCGAGAAGGATCAACGCACACACAAAACATCCTACTAAATATTGCTCACTGGACATGGGGACGCTTCGCACTAGCTGGGGACAAAGAGCGACAATACTCCCCCAAGATCCCACTACTGGCCATCCCGAAAATCAAAAACATAGCAGGAAAGGTAGGCCTGAACATATGGCCAGAGAAGGGCATACAAACAGCGGGTGATATCTATAGCGAAGGACGCTTCTAAACATACGATGCACTGGCCAATGCCCATAATTTGGGGCAGGGAAGCTTCATAGCATACTGTGCATTACAACACTTAGCTCGTTCAACCTGGAACTGTGGGCAAAATGAACCAAAAACTGCCCCTATACTACACGATTTGTTAGATAGCGCAGCAATCCCAATAAACGTATCCAGAATATATAAAATCCTGACAACGCACACTGAACATGGGCAGGAACAAGCAGAAAACAAGTGGGATCAGGTATTCTCAGAGCCACTCCAGGCACAAGCATGGAACCAGGCTATGAAAATGATTTATGAAGTGTCACGTCATCCCCGATTCCGCTACACCCAGTTCAATTATGTACATCAAGCATATTTGTCACCTCACCGACTAGCACGCATGTTACCCCAAACGCCACAGAGTTGCCCTAGGTGCGGCACCACAGAAGCTACCTTTTTTCATATGACATGGGAATGTCCACCAATTCAGCACACATGGAATGATATAATAAACTTCTTGTCTGAGTGGATTGATACCCCAATGCCCACTAACCCTGAGCTATGTCTTCTGGGTATAGGCGGAAGCAGACACACAGATGCATAGCACTAGCACTAGTGATGTACAGACGCCTGATAGCTATGCATTGGAAAGCACCCAGCGCGCCTAGCATACACCAATGGCAAATGGAGTTATTACCCTGGAATTCCTTTGTGACACTCTTAGAAGGCAAAGACGATAAGTTACCCCCCTGAATAAACGTCACGAACAGGTAACAACTAATAAATCATAGTACATACTTGGAATTACGACACAATTAGCACACTAGTAAATGCAGGGTGGAAGCCACACAGAACGCAAGAATTGTAACTGCAGGAATCATAGGAATACATCTTGGAAGACGTGGCGCGATACAAACGCATCTCGCAATAAATTAGAACATATGGATGGAAGGACATAAGTGCACTGCCTATCGTTGCTGGCTCGGGCGTGGAGGCCCTAGTCCACAGACACGCTTACCTCAATGGCAGCGTCCCTCGAGCCTGTATGATTGCTGGACCGCACCCGCTTGTCCGGACCCAAAGTCACTCCAAGAGAACATATCATCCCAGCCCGAAGGATGGCGAAGGGTCTGCTCGAGCACGGCGTGTGCGTTGATGAAGCAGAAAATGAAGGTTTTACATTTATTAACGCATAAACGTAGTGTGAAATAATCATGTGTGACTTTAACCGAACAAATAAAGATTGTACGGGGACAAAATGTGCCCTCAGAGTAGTTTGCCAACATTTATAAGCGTGCTTTATATAACGTGATGTATTAGAATTGCACTAATCCGACATAATTATAAATGTGTGCTACGATTTGCTTGCTTGAAATGTTTAGCTTAGCATAACTTTAGTGGAGGCTTTGGCCTAGTTGCCTGGTCTCACGGTTTAGATGCTCGTATTTTTCCAATGTGCTATTAAACGTGTATTTCTGCTTGAAGCCGTACTTTTCCACTGAGATCGTTCACATGCTTATCTTAAGGTTTCGTGCCAGCCTGGCATATTTTCTCTTTACTCCAAGGTCAATCTGCAGGTGCGGACAATGGAAGCTCTGAAAGTGAGTTAATTGGTATAAAATGTTGCAACTTGCGTACCCATCTCCAAGGATAATGTATGCTTAAGTAAAAGCTTGAGAACTGTTGATTTTGATTGGACAATTTGAAGCTAACCTCTGAACCCTCCAATGGAAGACCCTACTGGATTTGAACTGTTGTCTATTTAAACCAGGTGCACGAGAAGAAAGCAGCCATTACAGCCATTACCAGCCATTATTGGACATCGCCCATACCCGCCATTTTGCAGGACATTGCAGCTATTATGGCCCACTTTGCTGCGACGCCATTTTGAAAGAGACTTTGATTCTTTCTCTAATCGAGAGAAAGAGACTTTAAATGATTCTTGCCCTAGAGACTTTAACTTTGATTTAATCCCTTGCATGAAGTAGTAGTTTTACCTTGCCGCCGTGAGGCAATTGCGCCGTCCACTTTGCCCCTTTGCCCCGTCCCATGCTGATCGAAACGGTACCCATGCTGATCGAGAAACGGTACCTGTGAGAGGAAGACTTCCTTGTATGCTGATCGTAATTGGTAAATATGAAAGGAAATTGTACAATTGCATTGTGTTTCTTTTAGGTAACCAACTGCTGATTTGGATAAGATCCCTAGTTAGGAGTTTTCCAAATTTATGTTGCTAAATTGTTTTCGCATGAAGCCCCACATGCCGATGCTAATTTGAGGTTAGATGAGGATTCTTTTGTTGCACGATGCAATTTGAGACCTTGTTATGCTGACTAAATGTATGCAATTAGTTCATTACAGATTATAGTTTTAGTGATTTGCATTGCTATTATCGAATGCCTTGTTATTCAAATGCTGCATAGATTGCACCTGTTTCGCCGCTATGGACAGTTATTAATGTTCATTTATGTTTATCATTTGGTGTTGAGACACATCTACAGTGTGCTAGCTTTGTTAATATAGGGAAATAAATTCACTAACTTTGAATAAACTGGTGTGGTTATTCCTCACTGAAAGGCCAGGGTTCGCCGAAATGTATTCTGGATTAATTGTTAAGTGTTATGTTGATCAAGGTATTGCTTATGTTCGTTATTGATTATTGATTTGATGAAATTGATCGATATAGAGTACGGAGAGTTCCACTTAGCCAAAAGATTCATCGGCCTAAAGAGCGTCCGAATACAGGTAAATTATTAGTACGGACCGCTCTATCAGTAGATGGTAGCAGAGGATGGTTTCGTCTTTTTGGACCCTGTACTCTTAAAGTACATGGTGTTGAATTAACGCTTACGCCCTTTCAGACCCTATTCGAGAAATTGAATTAGATTTTTCTTGGGTAAAATAGATTGACAGAATGATGATGGGCTAGGTCCACCGCGACTTTCCCGGGATCTCGGAGCTTGCGGATGGAGAGAACGGAGATGTGGAATCGGCGTTGGTGGTACTAGTGACGGTATGAGTGAAGTTAGGGTTTTGCGCTTGCACATCTTATTGCCGCAGATTGTGTGAAAAGGTTGTGAGGAATTTTTTTCTTTTAGAGGATAGCGGAGGTGCGACTCCGAGTGTAGAAGTAGGGAAGTCGTCGAACTTCATAGAAATAGCAGAGGTGCGACTCCGAGTGTGAGAGTAGGGAAGTCGTCGAACTTCATGTTCGTGTGGCGCTTTGTGCATAAAAAGGTCCACGTGGTTGTTGTTGTTGAGACGGGCCCTGCGAGGTCAAGAGACTCCGGAGTATGTTGTTCTATGTTGTGGTCTGGGCGGTTTAGTAGGTTGATCGGGCGTGGTCAACGAGTCGGTACGTGTGTTAAGGGAGTGAAAGAAACTTCGACTTCGGGCTTTGACAAGATTCTAAGTGCACTAGAATAGATCATTGACAAGTTGAGAGTAGGTCTGCGGGTCAGATTTGCTTGCGAACGTGGGGACCGAGAAAGATGGAATAACTGCCGAGGCTAGTGAAAAATCCCTAAGGTCCTGAAGCGACTGTGTTACCCTTCCTGTAGTAAACCGACAGATCTGTTTTAGTTTTTGTAGCTCGCGATACATGCAAGAAGTTGTTACGAAAGGAGCTGAGTGAAGGAGGACTAGCCGCGAGGCTTTGTCAGCCGCAGTGTGTGTGAGTGTGACGTCACTAGGAGCCGCGCTGGGATAGGTTGGTTGCAGGGAAGGGTCGCGCACGGATTGGACGCAGTCCGTGGGGCTCGATTGGAAGGGGAAAGGCAGGCGAAGAGTATTCCGGGAATTAAAGTCACCTATTGATTACAAACTTTGTGAAATAAAAGACGAGAAAATGAAATTTTTTAAAGCATTAAGGAGTGCGATGAAGGTGGAGTCTTACATTAAAACGAGCGTAGGAGAGGAGGCGCCGCCCGAAGGCACACCAGCTTACATCGTAATGGAGGAAAAGGGGGTAGCTCCGTGCCTTTGGCTATAGCAATGGCACAAGTTGACAGAGAAACATGGGAGCGTAGCATTCCCGATCCACGGGACATTCAATATAAGGATTCTGGAGAATTTGAGGTTCACGATGTACGACATGAAGGTGCCTCCAAGGCCAGCCCAGTTTGAGGCCCTAGCAATTTGGGAACTGATGGCTAGACAGCAGCAGCAAAATAAGTTTGAGACCAGGATAAGGAAGGTAGAAAAGACACTAGCGGACGCTAGGTGGGATAATGCACAGAAGGTGTGGAGGTCAGATGTATTGCAGGGGATAAAATTGTTTCCCGCAATTACTAAGGAAGAAGAGGAGACAGGTAAGAAAGCTACCTGTAAGACAAACAGGAAGTGTTCCAAGGATAGAGAGGACGAGGAAAAGTTGAGAAGAGAAGAGGAGTTAGAGGATGAGGAGTTAATAATGCAATTGCTGAACGACCGTCCACCACCTTATGCAGAGAGTGGACAAGGTCCAAGTACCAGTTCTGCCCCTCCGGCACCGGTACAGAACAGCGAAACTCAGAGTTCAGGAGTATCATCGGGGTCTAAGGACCCGAGTTTACTGTTCACCCCGCAGATACCGCAGGTTAGGAGAATATATCCAGATGTGCCTATGTTGAAACCAGCAGAAAATTATCAGCCGCAGGTCCCAAGATATTACAGCAGTGACAACAGTACGGGAATGGTTCTAGACCCGACTGTAATGGGAATACAGAATGGTCACAACCCAACATTGGCACAAGCTGAATCAACCCAGTTTTTGATGCCTCAAAAGCAGATGCAGGGGGGAACAGCACATGCTCAGATGACGGGGAGTCAGATGGGCATGCCGGCATTGATGACCCATAGTGTGGGAGTGAACGTGCCTCAGAACGTGGGAAATGGACAAAACCCAGATGCGATATCACTACCCATTACTGTAGGTCCACCGGTACCTCTGTACAGTCAGCCTAACTTAGGTATGAGCGGTCAGGGATCAATGCTGCAGAATGGGACCGAAAGGAGGTGCATAGAAAACACTCCAGGGATAACTCCTATAGCGGCTCAGCCAAATGGATCTGGGTCCTTGATGGAGTTTAGTCCCATATGTGCTCAGTCGACACTGGTGAGGTCGAGTCCCCCACTGATAATACCTCTGTCATCGAACACTGAAAAGTTGCCGCAACCATCAATGGCAGTCGATGTGAACGCTACACTGATGGGGTTGAATGCGCAACAGCTGACACAGTGGTTCAACAGTTTGAATTCCACACAAAGCTCAGACAGTGGGAAGGGAGAAGATTATATGAATAGGATGAGGTTGAACATGGAAGCACAAGAATTGGTGGAAGGGACTATGGGTGTGAATAGGTTAGAGTCCTACTCGGAAGAAGAGCTGAGATACCTATGCCCAAGGATTACGAAAGAAGTGAATAAGGTACATAAAAGCTTGCAAGAAATAGCTGACAAAAACAGGGTGGATATAGACAAGACAAAACACTTGAGCAGGAGCTACAGATTGGATTTTGGGACCACAGATTTTGAACACATGAGGTCAGCAGGCATGAAGGCGCACCTTAGAGAATTGCTGCAGAGTGCACAAGTGTGGAGATGTTTGGACAAGTGGGAAAGTAGGTGGGTAAAGAGAAAGGAAAAGAGGAGGGACAGTGCTACAGAGCACAATGAGAAAAGACCACAGAGTAGTGATGCAGTAACCATGTTACCAATGAGGGAGACAGCAGGGGGAAAATTAATACATGTACCATGGCACAGAAGTGACATTCAGGGGGTCATTCTGACCTCGGCGGTAAAATGCCCTTACCGCCGGTCATAAGACCGCCATAACACCGCCGCGGCCGCGGTCAACCGCCACGGTCATTCTGACACACAACGGCCAAACCTCAAAAAATCCGTCCTCCACTGCAGCCCGCCACATCGGCGGGCAGCGATAAACTGGAGATGACCAAACCTCCACCGTCACGCCAACAGAAATACGCCCATGCCATTACGACCCACGAATCCACACGGCGGTCATTCAAACGCGGTATTCCATTGGCGGTACACACCGCCGCGGTCAGAATACACACACATCACCAAAACACAGCCACATTGGACAATTTGAAATACACACACCTGATACACATACACACACCACTCCCACACAATCAACCAACTATAAAACACACACCCACATCACCCACAAACCCCTGCGACCCTAATTACTGAGAGAAGGAGAGAGAGACACAGCAGACAATCCATAGCAAGACACACTGAGGCACACTACACCATCACACACACCACATAGTAGCACAAAGCACCACTCACCAACACACTCCTCATCACATACACCACCCCACACCTCACCCACACCACCCCATGGCACCCCAAAGGCACCCACGCTTTTCGGACCAAGAACTCCGGGTCATGGTGGAGGAAATCCTAAGAGTGGAACCCCAGCTCTTCGGCTCGCAGGTGCAGCACACCAGTATAGCCAGGAAGGCGGAGCTATGGCAGCGGATCGTGGACAGGGTCAACGCGGTGGGACAGCATCCCAGGAATAGGGAGGACATCCGCAAAAGATGGAACGACCTACGGGGGAAGGTCCGATCGATGGTCTCCAGGCACAACATCACGGTCCAGAAGACTGGCGGCGGACCCCCACCCACCCCTCCCGAATTTACATCGTGGGAGCAAGAGGTCTTGACCATCCTGCATCCTCAGGGCCTCGCTGGAGTAGCCGGAGGAATGGACTCTGGTAAGTCCCATCTCAACTACTATATCCCCCCCACCCCACCAGCATGCCAACCCACACCCCCACCCTCACCCCCAACCCCCCAGCACACATCCTCCCTGACAATGTCTCACCAGCACAACCCACCCATCCCAACACCAACTCCTGCATGCCAACACAAATCATGGGCACCCATCACCTAAGCATGACCACTGCACTAACCCCTCCCCCCCACTAAATACCCTCAAAACACCTCCCTCCAGGGAATGCCTGCACTGGGGGACAAGGGCACCAATAACACGCATGCTATTGCACACACAGAAACAATAACCAAACTCTCTTACCCCATGCAGGACCCAAACGACAACACACCAGCCAGGAGGGTCCAGAAGTGTCCATCCCACCACCGGAACAGGCCCACACTGAGGATAGCAGCTCTGTCGACAGTGAACCTGATGACCAGCCCGGACCATCGGGGACCTCTGGGCAGTCGGTTCCCCTCAGGCAGCCACAGGCCACACCAGACCCGACCCCCTCTGCCGACACCAGCACAGCTCCCACCCAGCGGGCCCATGCCTCTGTCTCTAGGACAGCTCAATCAGCGGTGTGTCTGCCACTACAGGGCACCCAGGCTAACCCAACACCCCAACAACAACAGGGACCTGGGGGCAGTGGTAGCGGACACACCGTCCAGGGGACAGAGGCCGGGGGAAACCGGGCAGCTCGGAGGGCTGCTGTGCGACAGGGGGGGGAGGAGAGGCCCAGGGAACCCACTCTCCAAGAGGCCCTCACCACCATCATGGGGGCATACCACCACTCCCAAGAGACGATCGCGACGGTACTGGCCAGGTTCACGGAGATCCAGGCACAGCAGGAGGAACGCTACATGGGGTTCAGGGAGGAGCTGAGAATCATCGGGACCGCAATGGGGACCATCGTCCTGGTCCTCAACAGGATAGAAGAGGCGTTGCGGGACCATGTGGCACCACACAGGGCCCCTGTCACTAGCCCGGACCAGGAACAGCCTACCACCTCCGCCGGCGCTAGTGGACAGGAGGCCCCAACACCACGGCAGGCCACCAGAACCCCACCTCCTGCTGAAGAACAACCACCCCGTAAGAGGAGCCTGAGATCCAAAAAAAAGACAGAGTAGGATGTCAAGACCCCCGCCAGCAGGACATACCCCCTGAACTCTTCCCACTGTCCCACATTGCCACCCTGTCCAACCATGAACTGCCTCTGCTCCATCCTTCCACAGGCAAAAGGACAATGCACCTGTGAGACTGAGAACTGGACTCTGCCATGGACATTACTCCACCCCCACCCATCACCCTTATAATCACATGTACCAATATCTAGCCCTGTAAATAAATCACATATTGCACACAAATCAGTTTGGAGTCATGCTGTATTATTAGCAAATGTATTACATATTACTGTTCAATATCTGTTCTGTCAATTAGTGATGACAACATACCAATGTCAATACGCTGTAGTTCATGGGCAAACCAAGCAGAAGTCAGGCACTGCGTCATACAGCACTGAGAAGGGAAGGGAAAATCAAAAATTACCCAAAAATATCTGGTGGGAACTACAGAAAGTACAGATGCAGGAGGCTAGAAGCAATTGGGAAATGGCGTGGGTGATTCTTACCTGGGTGTTACTGGAAATACTGTTGTATCACTCTGTCCCTATTGTCTGTGTCATCCTCTGAGTCTTCCTCCTCTTCACTCTCCACAGGCTCCACGGCTTCTACAACACCACCATCTGGACCATCCTCCTGCAGGAAAGGCACCTGGCGTCGCAAAGCCAGGTTGTGAAGCATACAGCACGCCACGATGATATGGCACACCTTCTTTGGTGAGTACATTAGGGATCCACCTGTCAAATGCATGCACCTAAACCTGGCCTTCAGGAGGCCAAAGGTTCGCTCAATCACCCTCCTAGTACGCCCATGGGCCTCATTGTAGCGTTCCTCTGCCCTTGTCCGGGGATTCCTTACTGGGGTCAGTAGCCACGGCAGGTTGGGGTAACCATAGTCACCTATTAGCCACACACGTTGTCTCTGTAGCTGCTCCATCACATAGGGGATGCTGCTATTTCGCATCACATACGCGTCATGCACTGACCCAGGGAACTTGGCATTTACATGGGAGATGTACTGGTCAGCCAAACAGACCACCTGGACATTCATCGAATGATAATTTTTTCTGTTTCTGTACACCTGCTCATCGTCTTTTGGGGGTACCAAAGCCACATGGGTCCCATCAATGGCACCAATGATGTTGGGGATATGTCCAAGGGCATAGAAATCACCCTTCACTGTAGGCAAGTCACCCTCCTCGGGGAAAATGATGTAGCTCCGCATGAGTTTCATCAGGGCAGACAACACTCTGCTCAAAATCTTAGAAAACATAGGCTGAGACATCCCTGATGACATGGCCACTGTGGTCTGGAATGACCCACTGGCCAAAAAATGGAGGACTGACAAAACCTGCACCAGAGGGGGAATCCCTGTGGGTTGGCGGATGGGGGACATCAGGGCTGGCTCCAGCTGGGCACACAGTTCATGGATAGTGGCACGGTCAAGTCTGTATCGAAGTATCATATGGCGTTCTTCCATTGTCGACAGGTCCACCAGCGGTCGGTACAAGCGAGGATTCCTCCTTCTCATCGCAAGTCCCAGCGGACGGTGCCTAGGAAGGACAACATGGAGCACAGAGTCAGCCAAACCACAGGTACGTACAGACAGCTTGCACAGTTAAAGAATGGCAATGGGTTGAAAGGCGTGTATGTGTGGCAATGCAAGGCCTAGGCCTGTGTGTCGCAGTCAAAATTAAGCCATGTAGGCCCTTGAAATGGCGGCTGCCTGACCTGTGAAGTGGGACAATGGGATGTGAGGTCAATGCGCTGGCGGGGCACACCGTGGCGGTAGGCGGTCGAAGACCACGGCGCAAAGCCGCATTGGTTAACATTGAAGCCTATGGGTTTCAGGAGCCAATAACGAAGTGCGCCGGCGGTCGCGGTACGCACCGCCGCGGTACGCACCGCCGCGGGCGTGACCGCCATTTTCTATTTGCTTAATCACTCGAGACCTAATCATCCACAGGAGAGGACCTATACTGCAAGTGCTGCTGTGACCTCGGTCTGGAAGATACAATGGCTGCTGCGACTGGGGAAAGGGTCCCTGCCTTCACGTCTGAAGAGTTGGAGAAGCTCGTGGATGGGGTCCTCCCCCAGTATGCGCTACTCTACGGTCCTCCAGACCAACAAGTGAGTACACCGGGTGCTAATGGAATGGGCTATGCCTGTGTGGATTGGGGTGGATGTAAGTTGGTGGGGTGGGGGGCGAATGAGGAGTGCAACGCCCGACAGATGAGAGCATGTGCCATATGGCAAAGTGGGTGGGGGGGGGCAATTACATCTAACATGCAGGTCATTGATGATTTCCTCCTTTCCACACTGTACATGTCTAATAGGTCAGCGGCCATCAGAAGATCGAGATTTGGCGTGCCATCGCCAAGGAAGTCCAGACCTTGGGGGTCCACAACAGACGGGGCACCCACTGCCGCAAGAGGTGGGAGGACATCCGCCGCGGAACAAGGAAGACCGCAGAAACACTGCTGGGGATGGCCTCCCAACCTAGGAGGGGTGCCAGTCGCACCATGACCCCCCTGATGTCCCGGATCCTGGCGGTGGCCTACCCTGAATTGGATGGGCGCTTTAAGACATCACAGCAGACACAAGGGGGTGAGTATCAGCACATTCTCCTATCTTTCTGCGCAGTGGAGGCGTCTGGGTGGGGGAGGAGGGCTGTGGGTGACATTAGGCCAGGGCGCTTTCTGTAGTGTAGTCCTCTCCCTTAGGCATGGCCCTGTGCCCCCGGCCCCCACCTCTGTAGGGTGACAAGTACAGCCATTGAAGGTCCAGCATCTCCCATGTGCGCGTTTGACGTCTCTTGGCCTATTGTCTTAGTCAGTAGTACTGAGTAGTGTACCCCGAATGCGCGGCTTAGTGCATTAGGCACCTGTGTCTGTCCTCTCCGCCAACGGTGTTGACATTGCATGCACTCAACCTGGTCTTCTTTTTTCTCCCCCCACCCTTTCTCTTCATCTTCTTGTGCATGTGTGCATTAGCATCATCAGGCGGAGGAGATATGGCATCGGAGCACGAGGGAGCTGCAGGACACAAGGCCCCGGTGGGCCCAGGAACAGACACCGAGGGCACCAGTGATCCGGAGGGCGAGGGGAGCACCACGACGGGGACCGCTGGTGAGAGCAGCGAAAGCGACACGTCCTCGGATGGGAGCTCCCTAGGGGTGGCGGCAACATCCGTGCCCCCCGCCTCTACAGGTACAGCCGCCACCCAGCGCACCAGCCCCGCCCTCCCAGCAGCCCCTCAGTCTTCGCTCTGTGCCGGTTCGCCCAGGAAGGCGAGCGTCTCCTTCGCCCCAGGCACCTCAGCCCCTGCCCCTGTTGCCCCTGCTGCCCTCAGTGCGGAGCTCATTGACCTGGTAAGGACGCTCATTGTTGGGCAGACGACCCTTTTGAATGCCATCCAGGGTGTGCAAAGGGAGGTGCAACAGAGCAATGCGTACCTGGAGGGCATTCATTCGGGTCAGGCTGCCCATCAACGAGCGTTCACTGCTCTGGCCTCAGCACTGACGGCAGCCATTGTCCCTGTTTCCAGCCTCCCTCTTCTGACTGCCTCCAGCCTGTCTCTGTCTCCTGTTCCTCAGCCTATCCCATCCACACCATCAGACCAGCCTGCACACACCTCAACACCCAAGAGCAGCTCATCCAAACACAAGCACCACAGATCCCGCAAACACTCACCCGAGCAACACCCAGATGCAGACATGCCAACAGCCACTGCCACCCCTGTGTCCCCCTCCTCCTCGTCTCCCTCCTCCCTCCCTGTGACGTCTACACTCACACCTGCATGCACCCCAACATCAGCCAGTGCTTCCATCACCACCTCACCCTCCAGTACAGTCCACACTCGTGCAGTCACCACCCCCACTGCCATGTACACGTCCCCTGTGTCCTCTCCCACTGTGTCTGTCACCCCCTCTTCCAAGACACACAAACGCAGGCAGCCACCCACCCAACAGCCATCCACCTCACGACAGCCTACAGCACAGCACCTTCACCCAATGACAGCACACCTGACTCTCCTACAACCACCTCCTCTACCTCCACTTCCATCTCCACTTCCCCTACCCTTTACCTTGGCCCTAAAAAACTTTTCCTGGCTAACCTTAACCTCTTTCCCCCCGATGACCTCCCCCATCCATCTTCAAAGAGTCCCAAGAGCACCGCAGCCACCACCAGCCCAGCTTCGGGTGTCACTGTTGTGCCTGGGTTCTGGAGCCCACCCTTTGCCAGCAGTGACACATCGATCAGCAGCAAGGACACGTCCAGCCCCCCCCCCCGGCAAGAGGACCCGCAAAAACAAGGACCGCCGTGCGAGGACCGACAGGGCGCCCCCAAGGAGCAATGTGCGGCCACTTCACCACCCACACCATCTAGGGGAGGCAAGGGCCCGAGAGCCCCATCAAAGGAGCGGAAGGGCAGCAGGAGCGCGGAGAAGGTGGACCCCACATGCCACATCCCAGCTGGGAAGGAGGACACTAAGGAGGCCAGGAGTCCGTCCCCGAAGGGTCCAGAAACGTCACGGTCCGAGGGCGACTGAGCAGGGAGTCGAGGCCAGGTCTGGCTCCCTTGACCTGCAGGATGAGCACCGCTGAACAGGGCCAGCGGTGCAGAAGAGCACCGCTGAACAGGGCCCCGCCGTGGAGAAAAGCACCGCTGAACAGGGCCCGCGGTGCAGAAGAGCACCGCTGAACAGGGCCCGCCGCGGAGATAGGCACCGCTGAACCGGGCCCCGCCGTGGAGAAGAGCACCGCTGAACCGGGCCCCGCCGTGGAGAAGAGCACCGCTGAACCGGGCCCCGCCGTGGAGATAGGCACCGCTGAACAGGGCCCGCGGTGCAGAAGAGCACCGCTGAACAGGGCCCGCCGTGGAGATAGGCACCGCTGAACCGGGCCCCGCCGTGGAGAAGAGCACCGCTGAACCGGGCCCGCCGTGGAGAAGAGCACCGCTGAACCGGGCCCCGCCGTGGAGATAGGCACCGCTGAACAGGGCCCGCAGTGCAGAAGAGCACCGCTGAACAGGGCCCGCCGTGGAGATAGGCACCGCTGAACCGGGCCCCGCCGTGGAGAAGAGCACCGCTGAACAGGGCCCTGCCGTGGAGAAGAGCACCGCTGAACAGGGCCCGCGGTGCAGAAGAGCACCGCTGAACAGGGCCCGCCGTGGAGATAGGCACCGCTGAACCGGGCCCCGCCGTGGAGAAGAGCACCGCTGAACAGGGCCCCGCCGTGGAGAAGAGCACCGCTGAACAGGGCCCGCGGTGCAGAAGAGCACCCCTGAACAGGGCCCGCCGTGGAGATAGGCACCGCTGAACCGGGCCCCGCCGTGGAGAAGAGCACCGCTGAACAGGGCCCCGCCGTGGAGAAGAGCACCGCTGAACAGGGCCCGCGGTGCAGAAGAGCACCGCTGAACAGGGCCCCGCCGTGGAGATAGGCACCGCTGAACAGGGCCCCGCCGTGGAGAAGAGCACCGCTGAACAGGGCCCGCGGTGAAGAAGAGCACCGCTGAACAGGGCCCGCCGTGGAGATAGGCACCGCTGAACCAGGCCCCGCCGTGGAGAAGAGCATCGCTGAACAGGGCCCCGCCGTCTCAAGCACCGCTCCGCTGGGCCCTTCCTCTCAAGAACCGCTCCGCGGGGCCCTTCCTCTCAAGCACCGCTCCGCTGGGCCCTTCCTCTCAAGCACCGCTCCGCTGGGCACCGCCGTCTCAAGCACCGCTCCGCTGGGCACCGCCGTCTCAAGCACCGCTCCGCTGGGCCCTTCCTCTGAGCCACCGCTCCGCTGGGCACCGCCGTCTCAAGCACTGCTCCGCTGGGCCCTTCCTCTCAAGCACCGCTCCGCTGGGCCCTTCCTCTCAAGCACCGCTCCGCTGGGCACCGCCGTCTTAAGCACCGCTCCGCTGGGCCCTTCCTCTGAGGCACCGCTCCGCTGGGCCCTTCCTCTCAAGCACCGCTCCGCTGAGCCCTTCCTCTCAAGAAAGGCTCTGCTGGGCCCTTCCTCTCAAGCACCGCTCCGCTGGGCCCTTCCTCTCAAGCACCGCTCCGCTGGGCACCGCCGTCTCAAGCACCGCTCCGCTGGGCACCGCCGTCTCAAGCACCGCTCCGCTGGGCCCTTCCTCTGAGCCACCGCTCCGCTGGGCACCGCCGTCTCAAGCACCGCTCCGCTGGGCCCTTCCTCTCAAGCACCGCTCCGCTGGGCCCTTCCTCTCAAGCACCGCTCCGCTGGGCACCGCCGTCTCAAGCACCGTTTATGGTTCACTGTGCCCACCATGCCTCCTCCTTGACCAGTGGAGACTGTCATCCACCTGATGGACTGTGGCTTTGCACTCCCCAGGATGGTCCAGTGGGCAGCCCACCCACTGTAGAGACATTGAGAGACTGTGGCTTTGCACTCCCCAAGATGGTCCAGTGGGCAGCCCACCCACTGTAGAGACATTGAGAGACTGTGGCTTTGCACTCCCCAGGATGGTCCAGTGGGCAGCCCACCCACTGTAGAGACATTGAGAGACTGTGGCTTTGCACTCCCCAGGATGGTCCAGTGGGCATGGTGGCTCCTCGTGGATCTGGCGTCGTGGACTCATGTGGCTGTGGTGCCCCCCCCTTCCCTTCCCCCTGAGGTGCCTGTAGTTTTTACATCTGATGCCCCTGCAGTGTTCTCTCCAAAGGACTCAGGTCTCCTGTGTGGGCTTTGCCCTTGTTTCTCAAGACTTTGGCCCACGGACATGCTGAATTCGTAGGATGTGCAGGACTTGGTACTTCAGTTATACACTGATGTGTATGTCATTGGTTTTGTTGTGAATATCTTTCATGGTTGTACGCTAATTTTCTGGAGCTTTTTGGTACATAAATATTTATTCCAAATATGATTATGTCCTAGCATTTTTCAGGGGTGTTTGGGTGGTGTCACTGTGACTTGGTGCTCTGCATTGGTGAGTACATAGTTGGGGGGGGGGGGGTCGCATATGTGTGTGCCCGTAACCTTTCGTCCTCCCCCTCCCGTGTGTCGTAGGTGCAGTACTCACCGTTGTCGTCTGCGCCGGACTTCGTACTCGTGGTAGATGAGAAGGTAGACGAGAGCAGGTAGGATGTTTAATTCGGGTTCCATGCTGTCCTCCTTCCTCCTGGAGTGCGTAGTGGTGAGCGTTTTCCCGTCCGTGGTCTGTTTCCGCCGTGTTTTTATCGGCGGTGCTCCCGCCCCGGAAAAGGTGGCGTATTGGTGAGTTGTAATAGTGTGGGCGGTACATTGTCTGCCGCCTGTCTGTTGGCGGTGACCGCCGCGCTGTTTGTTTGTATCGCCGTGGCGGTCGGAGTGTTAAGGTGGCTGTCTGTGTTGGCGGTTCCCGCCAGGCTCAGAATCCCATTTTTTTTACCGCCAGCCTGTTGGCGGGTTGGCCGCCGCTTTAACACCGACCGCCAGGGTTAGAATCACCCCCTCAGTCTTTTACGGATGATTTTCCCAAACTGAGAGAGAAACCGATTGAATGGTATCAGCAGACTGATAGGTTTGTGAAGCTTGCAAAATGTCTTTGGGAAGATCTGAACACTCTCTTTGAGATTGTGGTTCCGGCAGATTTGTGGGAGGATTGCAAAAGAGCTGTAGGTTGGCCGACGAGTGAACCAGAGAGAGACAGGGAGACGGGTGCACCATCGCCTATGGTGATGAGCCTGTACTATAAGGTGATTGAGCATTTGAAGACGAAGGTGGCCGCGAAAAATGTGGATTGGCAGAAGATTGATCGAACTGCCCAAGAGGCTAAAGAGTCGATTCATAGTTACTATGAGAGGTTGTTGAAGGCGTTTAAGAACTACAGCGGCACGGAAACAATAGAGGCGAAGGACATGCTTCATTTTGTGTTCAGATTTGTGGAAGGGCTGAGACCAGAGATAAGTCAGATGATAAAGTTGCATTTGATTTGCTGGCAGTCGAAACCGATTGATGAGGTGTTGAATTATGCGAAATACTGTAGCGACGAAATTGAAGTGAAACAGAAAAGGTTGAAAGAGAAGGTGATGATGATGCAGCTAAAAGCTGCTCTGACAGGTTTACAAGGTTTGCAAGGGATGCAAGGGTTCCAACAGCAGGTACCGCAACCGCAGCCGCAGTTGCAGGGAAACATGGCGTTTCAGCCACAGGCCAGAGGCAGAGGCAGAGGAGGTTTTGTGAATAATGGACCGGATTTGAACACTGTTGTGAATGGTGTGCAGGCAATGAAGAAGGTGATGCCGTGTCACGTGTGCGGAATTGTCGGTCATTGGAAACGCGAGTGCCCAATGGTGGTGCAGGAAGGTGCAGGTGCAGGTGTTGGTCAGCAAAACAATGATGTCAATGCATTTCAGACAATGAGGGGACCGAAAATGAGAGGTCCAAGCCCAAATTTTCAGACCGTAAATCAGTTGCAGGGATTACAACCTATGCAGCCGCAGCAGATGCAGATGCCTCGTATGCAGGTGACGCAAATGCAGCCGATGCAACAGCAGTTACCCATGGTACCTAATCAGCAAATGCAAATACCTTTGTCACCAATGAGTCAGCAGCAAGTGATGGTTCCTCCACAGGTCTCGGGTCAGGTAATGAATACAAATGGCACCGTACAACAGTTCCCATTACACAGTGAGAGTGGAATAAACAATGTATGTGAGAGTGAAAGTTCAGGAGAGGAAGGAGATTGTGTGCTTGCAGCATCCTTGGAAGTTGATCAAAAGGGTCCGTACGTGGAGGGAAGAGTAATGGGTCATCGTGTCTCATTCCTGGTTGACACAGGAGCAACACGTTCAACCGTTAAGAGCATTGAAGTACCAAATTTGCCACTCTCAGGGAGGACAGTTCAAGTGGTGGGAGTAGCAAACAGACACCTGACAAACCCAATTACAGATCCGGTACCAGTCAGCATTGGTAACTATCAAGGGTTACACCAATTTGTGGTATGTGACTCAAGCCCGATAGCACTGTTAGGGAGAGACCTATTGTGCAAATTGGGTTGTTCGATTATGTGTTCGAACGACGGAATAAAAATACAGACGAGCAGTGATGGGGAGGAAGAGGACAGTGTAGAGGGGGATGAGATGGAAACTGTCGATGAAGAGTATCCCCTGATTTGCCTTTTCCCGATGATAACTGAAGAAGATATTCCAGCCGAATTACGGGAAACAGTCGGAAAGGAAGTGTGGGATATGACAGGGAAAGAGGTGGGATTGATGAAAGGAGTGGAACCAGTGAAAGTGACTGTAAAGCCCAATGCAATCTTTCCCCAGACCCCACAATACCACATGGCACAAGATACCCTCATGAAAGTTGCCCAACTCATTGACGAATTTGTAAAGCAGGGAGTACTGAAAGAAGTGTTGAGCAGTCCATGTAATTCACCAATCATGGGACTAATAAAGCCAAGTGGAAAGGTTCGAATTGTGCAGGACTTGAGGAAAATAAATGACATCATAGTCAAGTGTTGCCCTGTCGTACCGAATCCAGCTGTGATAATGTTTCAAGTTCCTTGCGATGCCGAGTGGTTCTCAGTCATCGACCTGTCACAAGCATTCTTTTCGGTGCCTCTTCATGAGGACAGCCAATTCCTCTTTTGTTTCAAATTCTTAGACAGAGTGTACAGTTGGTGTCGAATCCCTCAAGGGTTTTCTGAGTCACCGTCAATCTTCAATCAGATCCTAAAGAAAGATTTGGAAGAATTAGAATTGCCATTCGAGTCAACTCTAGTACAGTACATTGATGACTTGCTGATTGCATCAAAGACAGAAAGTGGCTGCACAGCCGATACCATTGCTCTGTTGAACCATTTGGGAAGGAATGGACACAAGGTGTCTCCTTCCAAATTGCAGTTCTGTCAGAAGAAAGTGAAATACTTGGGTCACCAGATAGAGAAAGGGTCAAGGAAAATAATGAAGGAAAGAATAACAAGTGTACTTCAAATGAGTCCACCAAAGACAAGGAGGGAGGTGAGGAAGTTTTTGGGAATGGTGGGCTACTGTCGCCAGTGGATTCCCTACTTCTCGACTCTAGCAAAGCCTTTACTGAAACTGACCCAGAAGGATGCCTTGGATCAAATTGAGCTGAAAGGAGATGAGATGGATGCTTTTATTGAATTGAAAGAATGCATGTGTAGGGCTCCAGCTTTAGGTATGCCTGATTACACAAAGCCTTTCACATTGTTTTGTCATGAACGTGATGCATGTTCTTTGTCTGTCTTGACTCAAGCCCATGGTGGCATAAACAGACCAGTAGCGTATTTTTCAGCTACTTTGGATCCGGTTGCAGCAGCACTCCCAGGGTGTTTGCGCGCCGTAGCAGCAGTTGGTATCAGCCTCACTCAGAGTGAAGGAATAGTGATGGGACACCCAGTAACAGTCATGGTCCCTCACTCAGTTGAGATACTTTTGACCTGCTCCCGAACTCAACACATGACTGGAGCGAGACTCACAAGGTATGAAACGATAATTCTGGTCTCACCGAATGTGCAGCTGAAAAGGTGCACCACGTTGAATCCAGCAACATTGCTTCCTGGTGAAAATGCTGAAATTGAGAACGCTGAGGACGTCGAGCATGACTGCCTTCAGGTGACTGAATTTTGCACAAAACCTCGACCTGACATTAAGGATACTAAGCTTGATGAAAATGACCAGATTGTTTTCGTTGATGGTTCATGTCTAAGAGATGGGATGGGAATCCTGAAAGCAGGATATGCTGTATGTACTGTAACAGGTGTCTTGGAAGCGGGGTGGCTTCAAGGAGTCTATTCTGCACAAGTAGCAGAACTTGTAGCCCTTACAAGAGCATGTCAACTGTCTGCATTGATGAAAGTCACCATTTACACTGATAGTCAGTACGGGTTTGGGATTGTGCATGACTTTGGGCAACTATGGTCACAGAGAGGTTTCCTGACTTCTTCAGGATCCCCAGTGAAAAATGGAGAAAGGATAAGGGAATTGTTACACGCCATTCAAATGCCAGCCGAAGTTGCAGTGGTAAAGTGTAGTGCTCATACAAAAGGACAGGACTATGTTTCTCTGGGAAATGCATATACGGATCAAGTCGCAAGATTTTGTGCCTTGAATTGTATATTACTCAGAGATGAATGGAATTCAATAAGTGAACCAGAACTCGAACCAGCTGAAGCATTTGCCTTGAAGGTCGTAGATACAATAGATGAACTAAAAGCATTACAGAATAACGTCAGAGAGGATGAAAGAGATTCCTGGATTAAATCACAATGTATAAAAAGACCAGATGAGTTATGGGTTTCAAATGAGGGAAAATGTGTTTTGCCAAACAGTCTCTTATCACAGCTTGCGCGGTTCTATCATGGGCAAGCTCACCTAGGGAGAGATGCCATGATAAGATTGTTCAAAACTGATTGGTTTAACCCCAGATTTCGCCAAGCTGCAGAAGCAGTTTGCCATCGATGTGTCACTTGCCAGCAGATGAACCCAGGGAAGGGAACGGTTGTGAACGCGAGCCACATTGGCAGAGCCAGTGGCCCGTTTAGTCGAATGCAGATGGACTTCATTGAGATGCCTGTGCATGGAGGTTTGAAGTATGTGTTGGTGATTGTGTGCATTTTTAGTCACTGGATTGAGGCATACCCCACACGTAGAAATGACAGCCTTACAGTTGCAAAGCTATTGTTGAGGGAGTTAATACCACGTTTCGGATTCCCGATCTCTTTAGAATCAGATAGGGGAAGCCACTTCAATAACGAGGTGATAAAGTTACTTTGCGAAGCGCTGAACATTGAGCAAAAACTGCATTGTAGCTATCGCCCTGAAGCCTCAGGACTAGTGGAGCAGATGAATGGTACACTGAAATCAAGAATGGCGAAAATATGTGCATCGACAAATTTGAAATGGCCTGACGCATTGCCCTTAGTGCTAATGTCAATGAGAAACACCCCTGATAGAAAGACTGGATTGTCTCCGCACGAAATTCTCATGGGCAGGGCTATGAGACTCCCTGCAGTTCCTGCAAACGCGCTTTTGAATATTACAGATGATATGGTGTTAGACTACTGCAAAGGTCTGGCTGACGTGGTCCGCTCTTTCTCTCACCAGGTGGAAGCAACCACCTTGCCACCGATCCAAGGTCCAGGACACGCACTGAAAGCAGGTGACCGGGTCGTGGTAAAGAAGCACGTGAGAAAGTCGTGTCTGGAACCCCGTTGGAAAGGCCCTTTCCAAGTGATCCTGACGACAACTACCGCTGTGAAGTGTGCGGGGGTTCCCAACTGGATTCACGCCAGTCACACAAAGAAAGTGTTGTGTCCCACAGATGAGGAAGTTGAAGCGCTGAAACTGCCAGTGCCTGATAAAACAGTGCTGAGTGCTGAGACAGAGCAAAACCGAACTGAAAGCGAACAGGCAGGAACTGAAGAGAGAGAGATATTCTCTGAGGACGAAGAGACCAACTCACTTGGGGGAGACCAAGGAGAAAGTTCAGACAGCGACGAAGCAGCTGAAGGTGACAAAGGACCTGAAGCAGCTGAGGGTAGCAAAGAGCCTGAAGCAGCTGAAGGTGACAAGGAACCTGAAGCAGCTGAAAGTGATAAAGAGCCTGACGAAAGTAACGGTGACGAAGGGCTCGAAAAAGGTGAAAAAGCAGGAGAGCCTGATCAGAGGAGGGCTTTCCCAGAAGCAGACGATACAGAAAAAGAAAAAGAGAACGTGATTGATTCCCCAGAAGGAGGGGACAAGGCAGAACAGAACGAGAGGGTTCAAGCTTCCACAGAAAAGATCGCAGGTCCATCAAATGGACATGGAGCAAAGAGGAGACTAAGCATATCACCAATAAAACAAAGGACTGAAGAAGGTTTGAACGACGGAGAAAGGCCAAAAGTGAAAGAGAAAAGAAAAGAAGTAACTGTCGCGGTACCATCCCCGAGTGAAGGAAAAGACTTGACAAAGGTGGAAAGTACCAGCGAAGCAGAATCGAAAAGAGAAGCAAAATTGAAAAGGAAAAGGATACCGAACAGAAGATATTCCGGTCCTGAATGGGCATATGTAGTTCATGACGATTGGACTGACGAGTTTGTATCTCTAAGCCTCGAGAACGAAGAAGAAGAGATACCAATAGAAAAGAAAAGTTTTATGGACTCTGTCGATTGAAAGGGTGATAAATGAGATTGCTTGCTACAATTTAACGTGATACAAACTACCAGCTGAGACATTGCTAAACCGGATGAGATTTTTGCTGAACTGATAAAAGACTGAGTTATTGCCGAATTGAGACAAATGCTGCTAACCGATAAGTGACTGGCCTCCTGAAGAAGACTGTGTGAACATTGCGCTCGTTCAGCTTTGTAACTGAATTGCTAAATAATTTTATAGGTGCTTCTAGCTCTCTGATTCTATACAGATCATGACGCAAAACAGTAGAAAGAAATATTGTAAATACGTGTGTATAGGCTTGATAATTGCATGTGTACTAATAATAATGGCAATTGTACTTGGAATGCATGGTAAGGGTGAGAATGAGAAAATTGATGCTTCTACTTTTGCTCCTGTTACTGTCACTGAACTAACCGCATTGAAAAGACTAGAATTAGATGAGAGACACTTGCATGATAAGAAAGAGCTTTCATATAATGTTTTCTAGCGCTTATTAACAGAATATGTTGAGACTATGGATGCGAAAGATTGTTATGTGTGTACACAGATACCGACATCAGTAAAGGAAGGGGTGACTTATCACCACATGCCTCTTACATACGGGATTACATGTAGTATAGTAATGTCTAGATTTTATGGTCAAACTAACATACAGTATTTTTACTCAAATTATGATGTTACCTTTGCATATGTTCCTATAATAGCGCAGCTAAGCCAGATTGCTAAAGATTTGGATGCTAAAATAATGAGGGAATTTTTCGAGCCAATGCAACCTTTTGAAACGGCTCACGCTCATAGGGAAAATCTTACCTGCTCGCTCTCTGCAGTAGAAATAAGCTTTTTAGATCGCACAGATGATAGAAGAGCACAAATGAAGGCGAAATTAGAAAAAGAGCTACATAAGAGGACTTCAGTAGATAATTATGATTTTGCTGCAATAAAAACACAAGGGAGAATAGCTTTAGATGCTTGGCATGTAGGGAAATTTTGTATATATCGAGGTGAATCTTATTATGACAACATTTTTGTAGGAGCGAGTGAGTGTAAACATACGTTTATCTTTAAGGCCAAATGGACATTCATGATGAACGGACTTGACCCTGTCATTCCAGGTGTATATTACATTTGTGGGTATAATGCCTATTATCGTCTTCCAAAGGGATGGTGGGGGAGATGTTATTTGGGTATAGTGTTCCCAAAGGTTTATCAACTGGATGACCTATCGATGATTCAAAAGACATCTGGATCTCATCGTATCCAGAAAAGAGAGACCGCAGCTGCTGTGGTAGGAGATATATTTGGAGCCATGATTCATTCATTGGGAGTTGTGTTGAATTCCATCAAAATACAAAAGTTGTCTACTATAGTGGATAACATGTTGACAAAGTTTTCAGGTGCTATAATCCTGATAGATGCTGAACTTGCAGCGGAAAGAGCTATGACTCTTCAAAATAGGCTTGCTTTAGACATTCTTTTAGCAAAGGATGGCGGCGTTTGCAAAATGCTTGGTGCACGACACTGTTGTACGTATATTCAGACAATAGTGTGAAAATTAAAACTATGCTTGCTAATCTAACAAAAGAGAGTGCAGATTTGAAGGAATTGAAAGAACCAGGAGTGTGGGAGAAGGTTGGAAAAGGACTTGCTTCAGTGGGAAATTGGCTTGGTGGAATTTGGAATGGAATATTGCTAAAAATAATACAGGGAATTTTAATAGTATTGATTTGCATATTTGGAATTTGGGGAATAAAAAGGGGAATAAAAATGATTATGGAAAGAATTAAGAGAAGAAAGGAAGAGAAAATTATGAAAAGAATGGCAGAAGAATACAAAGCGAAAACTAGGGGAATTAAAAGGAAAAGAGAACTGACAGAATTTTAAGGGAATAAAATTTGTGGGCATGGTTTGGTGTGATGACAAGTAGTCATCAGAGGAGGGATTGATGAAGCAGAAAATGAAGGTTTTACATTTATTAACGCATAAACGTAGTGTGAAATAATCATGTGTGACTTTAACCGAACAAATAAAGATTGTACGGGGACAAAATGTGCCCTCAGAGTAGTTTGCCAACATTTATAAGCGTGCTTTATATAACGTGATGTATTAGAATTGCACTAATCCGACATAATTATAAATGTGTGCTACGATTTGCTTGCTTGAAATGTTTAGCTTAGCATAACTTTAGTGGAGGCTTTGGCCTAGTTGCCTGGTCTCACGGTTTAGATGCTCGTATTTTTCCAATGTGCTATTAAACGTGTATTTCTGCTTGAAGCCGTACTTTTCCACTGAGATCGTTCACATGCTTATCTTAAGGTTTCGTGCCAGCCTGGCATATTTTCTCTTTACTCCAAGGTCAATCTGCAGGTGCGGACAATGGAAGCTCTGAAAGTGAGTTAATTGGTATAAAATGTTGCAACTTGCGTACCCATCTCCAAGGATAATGTATGCTTAAGTAAAAGCTTGAAAACTGTTGTTTTTGATTGGACAATTTGAAGCTAACCTATGAACCCTCCAATGGAAGACCCTACTGGATTTGAACTGTTGTCTATTTAAACCAGGTGCACGAGAAGAAAGCAGCCATTACAGCCATTACAGCCATTACCAGCCATTATTGGACATCGCCCATACCCGCCATTTTGCAGGACATTGCAGCTATTATGGCCCACTTTGCTGCGACGCCATTTTGAAAGAGACTTTGATGCTTTCTCTAATCGAGAGAAAGAGACTTTAAATGATTCTTGCCCTAGAGACTTTAACTTTGATTTAATCCCTTGCATGAAGTAGTAGTTTTACCTTACCGATGTGAGGCAATTGCCCCGTCCACTTTGCCCCTTTGCCCCGTCCCATGCTGATCGAAACGGTACCCATGCTGATCGAGAAACGGTACCTGTGAGACGAAGACTTCCTTGTATGCTGATCGTAATTGGTAAATATGAAAGGAAATTGTACAATTGCATTGTGTTTCTTTTAGGTAACCAACTGCTGATTTGGATAAAATCCCTAGTTAGGAGTTTTCCAAATTTATGTTGCTAAATTGTTTTCGCATGAAGCCCCACATGCCGATGCTAATTTGAGGTTAGATGAGGATTCTTTTGTTGCACGATGCAATTTGAGACCTTGTTATGCTGACTAAATGTATGCAATTAGTTCATTACAGATTATAGTTTTAGTGATTTGCATTGCTATTATCGAATGCCTTGTTATTCAAATGCTGCATAGATTGCACCTGTTTCGCCGCTATGGACAGTTATTAATGTTCATTTATGTTTATCATTTGGTGTTGAGACACATCTACAGTGTGCTAGCTTTGTTAATATAGGGAAATAAATTCACTAACTTTGAATAAACTGGTGTGGTTATTCCTGACTGAAAGGCCAGGGTTCGCCGAAATGTATTCTGGATTAATTGTTAAGTGTTATGTTGATCAAGGTATTCCTTATGTTCGTTATTGATTATTGATTTGATGAAATTGATCGATATAGAGTACGGAGAGTTCCACTTAGCCAAAAGATTCATCGGCCTAAAGAGCGTCCGAATACAGGTAAATTATTAGTACGGACCACTCTATCAGCGTCACTCTCCCCTTCCTCCCTCCCTACTCCTCTCCTCCCGCGCGTACATCCATTTTGATCTCTCTTGACCGCAACTTCTCTCTTCTTCCTTCTCATCTTTAGTCTTTTCCATTTTCTTTGTATTCTCTTTGTTTTATACATAGGTTACGAGTTACACAGTGATTATTGCGTGCATAATGTCTCCAAACCCCCTGCCTACATGACAAATGGTAATTGTATTGTTAACATGGGAAATTAAGAGGGATAAATGTCGATACATGGAAATAACTGGGCAATTTAGCAAACTTGAATATAACTGTAACTTCCTTTTTGGCATTGTTGGTATAATAACAATAAATATCTTTTTTTTTAAATAGTGAATATTGCAATTTCAATCAGGTTTATATGGCAATGACCATTAGGCTATAAATGGCAAGTGCAAGCCTGCGCTTTTTCAAGTGTGGATATATGGAAGATTTTCAAATAACTGATCAGTTCCCTTTTGGAAAGATGCAATAAGGGTGGTTTGAATCATGATTAGGATATGGACTATGAAAGGTGCTTGTTAAAGTTGGTTGATTGGAAGGGATCAGCTGAGGATTCTGATGTGCAACAAGCAGTGCACAGTCCCATAGTGTCAGTGTATGATAGATGATTGAAATATGTTAATATTATGAAAGTAGAGTCCATTCTGGTCAGATAAGATTAAAAATCTACAACTCCCTTGTCAAAGTCTGTAACCAATTTACTGTAGAGTTCTTGAGATCACATGGTTTTCTGATGGTTTAAGTCGGTTATTGGCAATATAAAAAATGTATCCTTTACATATTTAATTGGAAATTTTTTATATTTGATCAGGGAAAGCATCAAGTGGCTCCATGTGTTCAAGATCTTAACATCTCCTTTTGTGGTACGAAAAATATTTATCAGTAAATCATCATCAGTAAACTTACAAGTTTCTTTGTAATGTCATATTGTAATATTTTTTTTCTGAATTCTTACATTAATGGCGATTGATAGAGAATTCTTACTATTAATTTTCATGTCGATTGAGGATGCTTCAATGTTCTGGCTGCTACATGTCAATGTAAAACATGTAGGCAGGCATGTATCTTGTTTTACATTTCTATGCAAATAATTATAACAGTATTTGTCTTGTGATAGACAAGTGATTGTTTCTGGGTTTTATATAGTTGTCCTTCTCTCTTTGACCCTTTCCAGTTATCCTCCTACTTTATCCCTTGTTTGTCCTTTAAATCTTAATATATGTTGATTTAAATGGTGAGAGATGCCATCCTAAAGGTGCAGGGACTGAGTAGCTATCGAAGGGTAAACAAGGAAATGGATGTCTTGTTAGCCTTTGCAAGCCTGTTGGCGTGTAGCATTCAAGTCAGCTGGAAGTCTAATTAAAATAGTTTCCTACAAACTCTGGTCTTTATTTCTGTTCGATCAAGAGCAAGACAAATGCTATGATATTTGGTGGGTTATACTTGGATTAAACATTGGATCCTCTGAGTGAAGCAAAATCACGGAGCTTTCTGAAGTTTATAAACGGCTTCGGAAAATGGTTTAGTGTAGGAAACCTGCCTAGAATGATGTGCTCACTTCCGTGACACAGTTGTAGTTAGGTACATTGAACATGGTGAATGTAGTATCAGATGAATGTGAATGACGTTAGATATCTGAGATGGAGGAAGTTTCTAAATCCACGCTTTAGAGGCCATTTACATTATCTGTGATTAGAGGAAATATAGCTTTCGTTACTTTTTGTAAATAACTACTTTGATCAGTCATACAGAAATGATCATGTGTTACGTCTTCCAGGAAGATATATATGTGAACTTGCTTCGATGCAAAAATGTTATTAGCAAACAAAAACTTTTAGTGGTTTTCATCAAATGTGAATTTCCAGATATTCAGTTCACCCCGATAATTTTCAGCGAGGCCCCTATTATGAGTGCAGATACTTACCTCCCAAATTAGAAATTACTCCTGACAAATGAAGACTGCAAAGACCTTGGCTGACTTTACAATATACCAATCGCCCTTTACTCTGTGTGTTGACCGGTTGGCCTGTGCCTGAGCTAATATTGTGAATGATTCCCTCCCCTTCTTTGTTCCTTTAGTGTAAGGAGTTGTAGATTGTACTATATTGTGCAGTACTGACATCAGACCGGTATAGCTTGGTACCAGTGTCACGGTGTGCACTGGTCCCACGTCCTTGCATACTTGTCCCACTTAAGGCAACATATTAAAGTATTCAAAAAGTGATGAATGGAATACTTGAATTAATCTCGGTCACTGGTAATTTGCCCAGGCCACATCCCAGTTCATCATTATTTTGCACACCATGCCAACTTTGGGTGCAGCTATATGCAAATCAGTCGACCCTGCTCCCTTGGAACAGTCCAGCCTGAACTGCCAAGCCAGGTCCTCCCTGAACCAAAACACAAGCAACCCAGGGTAATCTCAAATGGCTGAGATTAATCAAGCATTCTGTCCATCATTTTGTTTTTTGATGCGTGACAGGTTAGCCCAGAGCTGGTTCCTGTTCTCACTGTGCCACAGAAATCAAACTTTACCTAGCTGTTAAGCCAATAATGAGAGTGAAACCTGTCCTGGGTTGATTGTATGCCGATTCAGTTAAGACCTGATCTGGCAGTTCGAGCTGGACAGTGCCCATGAAAAGCAGGGACAAGGCTGATTTGCATATGACTGGGTCAAAACTGAGGTGGCAAGGTGGGCAAAAAACGATGGATTGGGATGCAGCCTGAGCGATTGCCAGTGGCTGATAATAATTCAAGCATTCTGTCACTTTGTTTTTTGATGCCTTACATTTCACTTCATCACATTTTTGTGTTTCAGTTTTGGGGGCATGCAAAGCTAGGGAGTTATGTTGCATGTATTAACTGAAGGGTCCTGTTGGGAACTTGCCCATTTCTGCAGAGCATCCAAGATTGTGTTGCCTTTTAATGAACCCTATTTTTGCTGGTTGTAGAACTGTGAGCACCCTATGCCTCCTAGCCAGTGGTAAAGTACTTGTTCTCCCTTCAACATGATAGAATTGATATACACATAATTGCCATATTTAACTTATTTCTAACTCCCTACTATGAAGTATCAATGTGTATCTAGGGCCTGCATGTTAAATGACACAAGTGGTTTGCAGCACCCATTGTACCATCCACAACAGTGACAATGTAAAGATGACTGCACACCTGCCACCAGGAGTTTGGCTGTGCGTGAATTAACTGCAATTTCAACTTGTCAAATTAGCCATTCTTCACAGGCCTAAGCCTCTCCTTTTAAATACATATATCTGTCACCCCTAAGTAAACCTTATTGCCCATTCAGGTAGGGTGCATGGTATGTCATGTAAAGGTTAATGTTAACCATCTAATTACAGTGACTAGCACCTCAAAGCTTATTTCACTGTAGTAGGATTGGCTGTCCCATAGGAAAGAATTGCAATGCATATTGTAATAAATGTTATCTCTGCATAGGAAACAGCTATAAATGTAATTTGTGGGCTTTTTGAATTATTTATTACAAGCCCAGTTCATTGCATACAAATTTTGGAAAGATGACTTTGAAAAAGTCACCTTTGTTCTGCCTGAAGTTCCCGGAAGCCAAATCTCCATTTTGCTTCCTCCCTTCTGCAGCCAGTAACTAACATTTCAATGAACTGAGGTATGGATCTGATCCCAGGCCAGGGGCAAAAGCTCTTGTATGAGGGGACATATTGTTATGCCCTTGACAGAATGGCTTGTGGGCTGGGCTCAAGGACCTAGGTAACTTCAAATAGCTCTACCTTGTCACAAGTAGATTTAGTTAACACTCAGGCCTTCTTTTGTTCCTCTAGTCCAGTGGTCTCCAAACTTCTTAATGCCGCCCCCTCCCAGTTGAAAAATTAAAATCTATGGGCCCCCTCAGAATTATTCACAAATATTTTATGAAGATGGCAATGTTTAAATATGTCCAGACCTATTTAAACATTGCAGTTAGGTACTGTTACTTTTTTTTAAATGCAATCACATGCTTTTGTTTAAAACAAAGGCCTGTTATTTGTATAATGCTTCTTTTGGTCAGAATTTGACGCCCCCCCTGGGACCACTTGAGGCCCCCCTAGGGGGGCCCGCCCCCCAGTTTGAAGACCTCTGCTCTAGTCAGATCGATCCACGTGGGTATCTTGTTGATATCAAAGTGTCAGATCCTCCTGAGGTGTGAAGACCTGCGTGACAGATCTGCTGAGGTTTTTCATATGACATTGCGGGTACACTTGAAAGGAGGGTAATAGAATTCTAAACAAGTTTTTTTGTGTTTACTTTCCAGTTGCTGAACACTCAGCTTTGTCCTACCACACTTCTGTCCCTGAGGTTTTGGGGATACAGGGACTGCCCAAACCTGGATCTTAGTGTTAAATATGCTGGGACACTAGGATTACCATAGTACAATCCTCACATACATGCCCAGCTCTGAGAGCCTAAGTTTAGTGTGGCCAAAGACTTTGGGCATCTTGAAAATGCCCAAAGTGGGGAGAGTAGCTCTGGGAACCTTTACCTCATTGGCACCCACTTAAGACCACTCCTGGACCTGTGGAAAATCAGAAGAGGCCTGCTCTCTGACACCTAGGAAGAGCCTAGAAGACTGACCTGATTCCCTCTTGTTCCCAGAACAAAGCTGTCGACTCCAAACATTATAAGACTTACCTCAGGTTAAAGCTACAGGAACAGGACAAGCTACAAGAGGTGCTATCCTCCAACTGCCCGAATGACCAGTGGCAGCTGGACCTGGGGTATACCCTCTTGCTGGCCTCTGCCTGCTACCCTGTGAGTCTGTAAATGCTTCCCCTGGGGTTCTTGGGGTTTTTCAGAAGTGTACTCCTGTGGTGAATTGAAGCTTACAGGACTAGAGTCAAAAGCTTAAATCATAGGCCAGGACAGGATAGTTGTAAGGAGGACTTAAAAGGCGTTTCAAAGACATTCCACCACTTATTCATACCCCAACCAGAATACAGCGATGAACATCTTTCTTCTAGGCAGCCTTTTGCTTCATTCCCCCAACCGTCTGCCTGGAATCCCATGGGATTCCACAACACACAAGGGAAGGAAGGAAAGGAATGGGGCAGTATTACTGCGACTGATGCTACACATCTTCCCCCTTTGCCCTTTTCTCCTTCTAACAAGAAAAGAATAATGCCAACTATCACCAAAATGTTACACATTTTTGTATTTAGACTGCAGTAATGTCACATTTTTAACTTTAGAATACAATTTGCACACAAGTAATATAATCATTACATTTTTATAGGTGTTACCAGCACTCTTCCCTTTCTAGTAAATATTCTTTTAGTACACATTCCATTGTCATTAATTGACCCCTCTAACTGAGTAGAATTTCCAGAGCAGCTTCTTGGAGGTGAGCACTCTTTTCAACACTTGCTCCACTATGCAATTCCAACTTCTCAGCTTCCGTATCAGTATTACCTTGCTTAATTTTACTCAAACGAGGATCTCTAACATCACTGCCACCACACTGCCATAACCAATTCTTTCTTCTACCAACTTTAATATCCCCACATTGGAGGCATTACTTTTAGAAACATTTGTCAAATGCCAAATGCCTGAATATCGAACTTCCTTTTCTATGCAACCCTTGGACTTTGATCATAATGTAATCACCTATATTTGGTTTTGCTGGTCTCTCCCATGCTTAACATCATAATGCTTTTTGTATCTGTTTTGCATGTTCCTTATGTTATTATTTTCTTCTTTTATAGACCAACTATTCAACAATTTATTTTTCACACCACATTATCTTTGTACACAGTTTCCTCAAACCAGCTATATCCTGTTGCTGTAGGAGTTGCACAGTAGGCCCACAACAACTTCTCCACTTCAAGTTTCCAGTTCTTACAATTTTTAAAATCCATGCATATACTACCCTTTTGAAACGTTCCACTGCACCACTCCCTCCAGGATGATGAAGAGAAGTGTGCTTCCACTTGATATTGTTCCTTCCTAGAAAATTCTGGAATGTACTGGACTTAAACTGTGTTCTATTATCACTTAAAATAGACTTTGGGTTTCCCTCCTGCAAGAAAATTTCCTCTAAGAATCTGACCACTTATACACTTGCGACACAAACTTTGGGCCATTTGACACTACCACATAAACTCCAAACCCCATCACCATTTTCCAATGGGCATATAATATCTATAGAAAAGTCTTTCCATGGACCATCTGGCCAATGAGCAGTTTCTAGAGGTGGTCTAAACGTTTTATTTTTTTTATCTGCTAAGCTGCATTCTCCACAATCTCTCACCATTTTCTTTGTCAGGCCATCAATTCCCAGCCACCAGTATTGTTCCTTAACCCTCCTTTTTTTTTTACTATACCCAAATGGCCCTCGTGGATCATGCATAAGACTTTGGCCCATATTTATACTTTTTGACGCAAACCAGCGCTGGCACTGCGTTTCAATATGTCGCACAGTTTGCGCCGAATGACGCACATTCGGCGCAAACAGAGTATAAATATGCCCCTAAGTTTTCTGGAGGTACCACTCTCAATTCCCTTAACAAAAATTCATCTTCTCATGAAAGCGCATCTTTTACCTCCCAGAAATGCCTTTCACTTTTGCCCAAGTCCTTTTCTCTGTGGCTATCCAGATTGCATGTAATCTGACATCTTATTTAAAACAGGATCCTCACTGTACCCTCGTGCCCATTCTTCCTTGCCAATTCCAGCACACTCACCTGCTTGCAACAATCCACACTGTTTATGTGGGCATCCATTTAAATAGTTTGCAACTTGATTCTTGATATCAGGTACATATTCCACCTTATAATTATAATCCAAAAACTGCAATGACAACCTGGCCAACCTGGAAGTCAAATTTGCCATTTCCACTGTGGAAAATACATTGATTAAAGGTTTATGATCAGTTCAGATTAAGAACTGTGATTCTCAAACATACTGTCAGAACGTACTAATTCCCAAACTCACACCAACATTTCTTTTTCAGTTGTGAAAAACTTCTCTTCTGCCACCGTTAAAGAACGGGAGGCAAATTATATAATAGACTCTTGGCATCAATTTGGGATGGGGCTAGCATATGTGGTTCTCACAGTTTTATGTTATAGAACAAAACTTTGAAGGGGCACTGCGGAGCAAATATCCTTTTTTATGGCTTCAAAACACTCTTGATGGTCATCATCCCACAGAAAAGAGTGTTTTTTAACAATTGTCTTCAAAGGAAAGTTTTTGTGGAAAAATCTCTGCTGAGCTTCGAGTACAATTCTATCAGGCCAATGAATGACATAATCCCATCTTTCGAAATTGGTGTAGCTGCATTACGTATAGCTTCTAACAATTCTGCCTTTGGGAATTCTGTCTTCACCACTCACCTCATGTCCTAAATAAATGCCCTTATTCAGCCTTCAAACAATTCATGCTTATTATTCGTAATACTGCTTCCAGTTTCTCATAATGCTCTTGTCTTTCGTTTCCCATTATCAATGCATCGTCCTGGCGGAGCATTACCACTGAAATATTTTTCAACAGTTTGTAAAGAGCTTTTGGAATACAGCTGCCATGAGCCTTTGGAATATGGCCTCAGTGGATGCTAGGCCGAATGGCATCTTCTTAAATTGAAAACATCCATAGGGCTTAATGAAGGCAATTCATTGTTTACTGTTTGGGTGTAACCTGATGTTAGGGTGTGGTTACATCCAGTGAAGTGAACCAAGTGATCCCCTTAGTCATGGCCAACATCTTGCTGATCTTCGGAAAATGGAATTTATCCATTTGAATATTGAGATGTAATCCCTCAAGTCTACTCTCAATCCAGTTTTACTATTTGCCCTCCTTGCTGCTACCAAAAGAGCCAACCATTTGCTCAATTCTATGCTTTCTATTATCCAGTTTCCCTTCTTCTCTAATGCTAAAGGTTTTGTTCCTCACTTTATGTACTATGGGTTTGGCATCTTCTTTTTAAATTATTTTACGTTGGAAACCTTTCAGACAACCAACTTTCTTTGAGAAAACATCTGGAAATTGTAGGCATAATGAGCGAGCATAGGACTTTTCTGTAAGTAACACCTGCTTAGGGTTGTTAGGGTCAAGCATAATCCCTAGACTACCTTTGTCCTCACATCCAAGAAAAGACGTCCCTTTTACAGCCACATATAACTTGCCTTCAGCTTCCCTCTCCTTGAATTCAAATATGAGTTTGCAAAACCATACCATAGGTATTGGGTCTTCTGTGAAACTAACTGGATGAACATATGATAGTTCCAGCATAGCACCCAAACTTTCTGAATTTATCTTCCCATCCATTTTGATTTTATAATGATGTAGGTTGAACAGGAATCAGCCACAGTATTAGTGTTGAACCAAATACTAATTCACATGTAAGTTTCTTCCTGTTACCATGATCTAAACCTAATTCATCATAATCAATGCATAATATATACTCTACGTCTTCTTCTTCCAGTTCAGAAGACTCAGAATCATCAATACTTTTAACTACAGATAAATTACATGTCCGGCAACAAACTTTCCAAAATGACCCCCGTCCCACAATGTGCGCCCAGCTGTTTCTTTGCAGGACATTCTTGTCATAAGCTAAATGGTCCTTACTTCCACATCTATAGCAAGCTCTGTCCTTGTTTTTATCTTTTTGGGATTTGAGATTGCTCATATTATTGCGGTTACTTGCCCCAGCATTCAAACTAACTTTGTGTTTCCTTTTAGATCTCTCAATGTTACTTTAACCATTCCTTTTGTATCCTTTACATCATTTTGTGATTTAAAGCTGCTTTAGCACAATCTTTGGCTAACTCAGACTCCTTCACAATATTGATAGCTTCCTGAAGAGTGGTTCTCAATTAGCCCACAAGCATTCTTGAAAATGTGGGTCATTCGTATAGCATAACTATTTCCTCTCTTATCAGCTCATTTTGCAAATTCTGCAACAATGTCATTCATGGATTCATGAATATCCTGACTATGTTGGAAAAAAGTGAATCTGTCAACTGATAGACAGATGATGTGAAGTAATGTTCCAGATCTTCTAGCGCATGCGGTATTACGGCAGTATCATCACTGGTGATGTTTTTTTTCCATTTGTTAATATAGCCTCAAATCTTCTGGACCTAAAGTGTGTAAAATATGTTTTTTTTTCTTCCTGGCCGAAAACTCTTCCTCAGTAACTTCATCAAAGTGGCACTATAGTTAAAAAATAAGCTTTTCACAGTGGCCATTTCATTGGAGGCTCCCCAGGACTGACTGAATATGGTTGAGGTGGTAGTTTAAAACAGTGTGAATGCATACTGGCAGTTAAAGATATATAGTAATTCTAACAAATAAAAAAAACACTGCTAAAAACTTCTTTCTACATTTTTATTTTTAGAGTATAAGATGAGCCGAGCACAGTGGATACACTCGAAAAATATGTTGCCTAAAACTGGATTACTGTGTCCACTTTAACTTGGTGGCACCACAGATTGTTGCTTAATTTTTAGCTTCTAAGTTATGAGGGTCACCATGTCCACAATAAACAGCTGTAGTTATATGGCACCAAATCCACCCAATAGCCCCAATGAACGTTGTACATATAAATTCTATGCTCAAGATGTGGATCACCGTGTCTGGGGAAAAATCACAGTCCTGAGCAACCAAGGGGTGCATATCACTGTCTCAGTGGTACAACACTGACTTGAAATGGTGTCTAAAGTAACTAAATTGATTGGGCATGTGTTGCTTATCAATTTCCCCACAAGGGTGTAAGTGTTCCAAAATGGTTGATGACCTTACATAATGATGTCAAAACTTAGCCTAATCCAATATGGCAGACGGCTAGTTCATGTTATGTGTTCTTCAACACCATGACCGTCAGCTCGTGCTCTAAGATCCCTCACAAGAACATTCACAATGCAGGCATCACACGCCTGAATGTTGAAATCCTATGCTGACACCAAACTCTACAGCAGCTGAAATCACCAGAAAAATAGCACAGTTGCTAAGAATGCCACAACATCATTGTGGTGGTACAGCTTTGTTGCCCTTGCTTCACAGTCAAGACAATGATGGTAAGTGTTGCTGCAGAATACTGTTACAGCAGTGATTGGAGGTGGCAAGAGTGTGGGGTATGTTAGGGTCAAGACTCATCCCCATGTGTAAGGATGACACAGGAGATGATTCCAGGAAGTTCCACCATTTATTCAAACCCCGACCAGAGTACATCGATGAACATCTTGCTTCTAGGCACGGGATTCCACAACGCAGGACAAATAGAACAAGGCAGTATGACAATGGCTAATGCACAGTAGTGTACCCAACTAATGCTCCATCATGGTCAGCATCACATTGTGCCTAGGACCTGTTATAATGCAACCATTTACTATAATTGGCATTTTATATTGCTATATAAACTTTTTACGTTCGTATCTCTAGTTTCCCTTATCGGATTTTTATCATTTTGGTGTCATTTTGGTTATTAAATTGTACTTAATTTTTCTAGTTCATTTTGTTTTTTTAATTGTTTTGCACTTTGACTTTATTACTTTTTTAGTACTGCATAAGTACTTTACACATTACCTCTATAATAAATTTGCCTTCTTTGTGCCATAGGTACTAGAGAGTTGAGCTCTGGTTTATTAAGTGCCTTTAGTGATTTACCCTGACAAAGATTGTGATTAATACTTCAGTTGTGTTCTTCACCATATCAAATAAAAACACAATTTTTTACAGCACCCAATCCCAAGCATTGTGCTGAAGAATACAATGAATCATAATTGTATTCGGGTTGTGACGGGGCAGCCTTGCTATGGTATTCCATATATCACACTGTCTTGGCTCCTTTCTGCAAGATGCTTGTTTCACAAGGTGATATGCAGGAGCGATGTACTGCATAAGTTGTTCTCAAAATATTTTACAGATTGACTGCACCATTTTCCCAACTTTCAGACCTGCAGGGAAGCACTCTCTGGGGACTCACCTTGGAAGCTGTCACCTATCAAGCCTGACTCCTCCTTCTGTAGAACAACTTCTAGCCCCTTAAATCTTTACTGAATTACACCCACTTATTAGATCACACTTTTGTTTTTTTTCAATCACTCATGCACTTCTGCACTATCTCACTCAACTTAATTCACCCTCTTGCTCACACACACAATGATTTTCTCAGTCACTATAATCGACTAGACATGAATCACTCACTCCCTCTTTCACTCATTTACGGATGTGCTACTCACTCGCTTGCACATTCACACACTCTCTCACAAGGACAATATTATGCACTAAATCATTTAACCTTTTGCTCACTCCCCCACAAGCCTGCTCATTCAGTCAGTCTTTCAATCACTTCCTGGCTTCTATATGCACTCTCAGTTCCTTTCCGACTCACTGCTGCTTCACTCACTGACATTCACTAAGGGCCAGATGTATGAAACTTTTTTGTACTCGCAAATGGTGCGAATCGCAAAAGTCGTCCGTTTGCGTGTGCAAAAACGTGGTCTGCGATGCATGAAAAGCATTCGCAGACCAAAAATAAGAAATCGCTAAAATTGCGATTTTTAGCGTAGCGACCTGGTTTTGCGAGTCGCATTTTGCGATTCGGTATTTCCAGTAGGGAATTGCGAGGCGCAAATTGCGAGTCGCAAAATCCAAGTCACAAATAGATGCATCAAAAAATCGCAAATTGCGATTTTTCGCAGAATGGCATTTTGCACATGCAAAATACCACTAAGTGAAACCAGGTGGTAACCAGGTGCAACCTATATCAAGAGCCCCAGAATGCCTCAGACTCTTTTCCACAATGGCTGCACTCTACGTCATGGCGAGAAGGATGAGGATCTTGGCAGGTTTGAGGAGAGGGGGGAGGAGACATGAGCTCATTTTCAGAGTACGCATTACACTTTTTAACCTGACAGAGGAGGAAATATATGAGAGGTATAGGTTGAACTCAGCCATGATACTTGATCTGATAGCTGAGCTACAACCCATACTTCAGTGCAGAACTCTAAGGACTCACAGCATACCCACCCATGTGCAGATATTATGCTCCCTCCACCTACTTGCCTCAGGGAGCTATCAAGGGGTCATAGCAGCAGCTGGAGGGGTCTCACAGCGTACCCTCTCTAGATCTTTCAATGCATTTATCAACGCCATGGTGAGCAAACTACACCAGTACATCAGATTCCCCCACACCCCACAGGAAATACAGCAGACAAAAATTGAATTTTACCAGATAGCATAGTTCCCCCACGTCCTAGGTGCCATAGATGAGACACATGTTGCAATCTGTCCACCATAAGCCACAGAGTATGTGTACCGCAACCGGAAATACCAACATTCAGTGGATATACAGGTGATATGCAATGCTTCCTACATCATAACTGATCTCATGGCCAGGTACCCAGGGAGCACACATGATTCGTACATCTTTCGCCATAGCGGCATACACACAAGACTGCTAGCTGGGGAGTTTGGAGAAGGATTTCTACTAGGTATTGTCCCTCTATACAATGGCGCATTGATGGCGTGCGGATGTCAGATGGCTCAGTTACTCATCATACCCTCTGTCCCTTCCAGGAGACAGTGCCTACGCAGTGTGCACCTACATGATGACGCCCTACCTCAATCCTGCAACACCTGCTGAGCGGAGATACAATTCAGCACACAGGGCGACCCACAACGTGGTGGTGCGCACATTTGGACTGCTGAAGAGTCACTTCCGGTGCCTCCACAAAAGTGGAGGGGCACTACAGTACAGTGCAGAGACCACATGTAGAATAGTGGCTACTTGTGCAATCTTGCAAAATATAGCTACCACCAGGGGCATACCTGTAGAAATATGTGCTACAGAATCTGATAAGGATGATGATCCCATACCACCCCTACAGCCAGCAGACAGGAGCAGTGCAGCAGAGGGAAGGCAAAGGCGTGCTGACATCACACACAACCATTTCAGATGTAAGTATGAATGACACAAATCCACTGACAACTGTACCTGTAGTGAAATAAATGTATTACCTTAATGTCAGGTAATGTTCGTTCTACGATTTGCAAAAAAAAATGAAGTGAAAAACGAGAGACAATAGAGGTCCTGAGTAATGCACTATTACGTCATAGTGAAAACATTACCCCTCTGGCAGCTACAGTTATTTTTTGCGGCCACACACACCACTCGGGTGCCCAGTTACCTCACTGGCACCTCTATTGTCTGCCGCAGTGCTGTGCCTGGCACTGCGCCGTCTGGTGTCCAATGCTGGTACAGCTACACTGCTGAGGCTAGAACTGTCCTCTGTGTCCCCCAGTGCAAGCTCACTAGGTGTGGCTGACCTCTGTCCCATTATGTTATCAATCACATTAGTGATTTGTACCAGTCTGTTCTCAACATCCCTGCTGCTGTGTGCTGCCTCCACTTGTGCAGCCACTGCACGACGTGCAACCAGTGATGTTGCATTTTCCACTCTGTTCACAGAGCGACAGAAGCCCCCAAACATGTTTATAAATCTGCGCTCCTGTCTGCGGTGGCTCACCCTCTCATGGCACAGCTCCTGGCATAGTTCACGCACAGCACAAGTGAGCTCTCTGGTGTCCTGTGATGCCTGCACCTGCCCCTCATGCAGCAGTTCTATATTAGCATTGAGGCACTCAAGCTCGCGATACAGGCCCCCCATGTTGCTGTTATGTCGCTGCATACTTTTTTGTAATCAAAGGATCCTCTTGTTTTGTAGGCGCTGCTGCTGCAACTTAGCAGCTTCCAGGCCACCAAAGAAGGAGAGACCCTCACCTGCCTCATTCTGCTGTGCACCTGCACTTGTCGCCATCCTGCGGGGTGCTGTGGACTGCTGACAACTGGCCTCCTGCATCTGGGTACGCCTGCCAGTTGGGGATGGTGTGATTGGCCCTTCCTGCTGCTCATCTGAGTCTTGGCTGAGCTCTGGCAGTGGCAGTGCCCTGGGCCTGCGTCGGACTGGCGCAATGGTGAGAGACCCACTTGTGTTGGAATCAGAGGCTGAATGGGTGTCAGTCTCGCCTACGCTTGCTGATGCTGTGGCTGCTGGGCCTGGCCCACCTGCAACGACAATATGCAGCATGTCAGTTATGTTTGTTGCAAGTAAGGTCACACAATGGTAATAAAGGTACAGGTACTTCTCTTCACTGTGTTGTGGGTGTTGTGTTCCTCTGGGTGTCGCTCTACTTAATTACATTGTATGGGCTACTTTAAGCTCTGGGTTGTGGACTGCCACTCCCATAATGCATTGTTGTGCTGCTTCTAAGATGTGGACTGGACTACTTCTCACAATGTTTAACATTACTTGCTAATTCCCAAGGGGCTTTTGTGCATACACATATGGGGTTACAATTCAATATTGCACTTACCTTGGCTGGTACTTTGTGTGCCGGAGGTGTCTATCTCTGTGACCCCAGTCACAGCTTCAGGGAGGAGTGTCGACTCCACTAGGTCCTCTAATGGGGTGGATGGTGCCTCTGTGGGTGTTCCGCCTCCTGTGCCCCTGGCCTCCTGCAGTCTTCTTGCCACCCTCTCCTTCGCACGGGACCGCAGGTCATACCACCTCTTCTTTATCTCGTCGACCGAGCGCTGTGCCACTCCAATTGTTCAGATTTTGGATTGAATATCTGCCCAGAGTCTTCTTGTCTCACTCTCCGGCACCTGGAGTGAGCTTTTGCCAAAAAGGCGGTGAAATGATCTCTCTCCACGGTAGATCGGGTTTATTATTCTTTTATTCCATAAAGTTCGAGTTCAGGAGAAAACGTCCATACAACAAAAGGGGCACAGAGCTCTCAAACCCTTCAACTGTCATCTTGGAACACGGAATGCCGTGACATCATGATAATGATGTCACAACATTCCATGCTCCGAGCATAACAAGATCACCACATTACTTCCCCTTTTTTTTTTTTTTAACAGAACTAAATAGTGCAGTACACTACTACAACAATAGGCGCGTGTGACAGCTGCTTGCGCTCGTGCCGTCGCACGAGCAAATGTGAGCCCGCTTACGCTCGTGCCGTCGCACGAGCATATACGTGTGGGTGCGTGAGCTGATAGGGAACAGCTGTTCCCAACAACACAAGTCACATTTAAAAATAATAACGCTGTCTAAATACTAAAATAACAGTGCAACCAGATCTGTGCCCCCGGCAGCGCAAAATATAAATAAAAGGAACTAATAGCGGCTCACGTAAAAACGTTCAGTTTCAAACGGCCGATTTCTCCACTTCTAGCGTGTCTGAAGTAGCTTCCTTTTCATCCTCGTCGCCAATGAAATGATCTCTCTCCACGGTAGATCGGGTTTATTATTCTTTTGTTCCATAAAGTTCGAGTTCAGGAGAAAACGTCCATACAACAAAAGGGGCACAGAGCTCTCAAACCCTTCAACTGTCACCTTGGAACACGGAATGCTGTGACATCATGATAATGATGTCACAACATTCCATGCTCCGAGCATAACACGATCACCACAGGCGATCATGGCTCCTGACCACCTCCCCTATCAGCACTTCAAGCTCTTACTCGCTGAATTTGAGCTTCCTCTTTCTCTCTCCCTTCTCCTTTCCTTGGGCTGAGGTGTCCATCCTTGCTCAGGTGTGCTGCCTCCTTCAGTGTTGCTCAGTGTGGCTGGGCTGCCCTCTCTATGGATGCTGGTTTAGGTGTGGCACCTGAAACTGCCTGGGATGACTCACTTCCGCCTTGTGATGTCATCAGGCTCCTCCAGTTGTGCTTTCTCAAAATGTCTCGCAATTAGCGATTTTTTACCGAATCACTAAAAAAATCGCAAATTGCGAATATGCAAATTGCGATTTGGTAAATGGGCCTCGCAAACCACAAATAGCAATTTTTAAGAAATCGCTAATTCCGAATCGCAATTTTGTTACATGGCCTATTGCGACTCGGAAATAGTGATTTCTTAAAAATCGCTATTTGCGATTCGCAAGGCCATTTTTTCATACACATGGCCCTAAATGACTTGCTTGCTCACCCATTCATTGATTCATTGACTTGGTGAATCACCCAGTAATTTACACACTAGCTGTCCAGTCACTGCTTAACTTGCATACTCATTAGCACATTCAACTTGTCACCTAACCTGCTGCTCGGTCAATCAGACAGCCATTCACCTCGTTATTGACTCACTGACCCATTAGTCTATTTATCTACTCGGTTAGGCTCTTACTTGCATGGTCAGTAACACAGTCATTCAATCACCCACTTATTCACCTGCTAAACCTATATATTCACTGACTCACTCATTCTTTCAAATACACTTACTGCATCAATATTACAATTAAGTGAACTATTTTTAATTTAAAGTTTCTAGCAGAACGATGAATATATCAGTACAATATGTCTATACTTTAGCTTCTAATTTTCATCCAGAATAGCTGGGAAGCCTACACTGTGCTTTGTCCGTAATCACCTGGTGGAATACACCTGGTTTTCCTCTCTGAAAAGGACCATTTCATTCCACTGAAACCCCGCTCGGGAATAACACCGCCACGTAGCCTGGTAGATTGGTTTCTATTGCGGCCTATATGGAACATCGAGTAAGTTGGGTAACCACTATGAGAGATAGCTTGTGTGTAAAGACGGGTAATTTGGGACTTAGTAGGCAAAACTTTTTTGTTCTTGTTGCAAAGTAGTCTAGGACTTGTAGCACTATTTAAATATTAGACAACAACTCTATAGTTCAGATACCAGAACAGTTCAGATACTGGAATGCAAAGAGGCATAACAAATAACACAGTAAGTATTATAAAGAAACCTCTACAAATGTAAAAAGTTACTGAGAGCATATGTTCCGGTGCCTTTAAAAGTGAATTCCAGCCACAACCAGAAACACACGGAGAGACTATTTTTAAAGGTTTGCAGCAGACCACTAGATAAACGTGAGTCGGAGAGCAAAGGTGATTACTGAGCCTCAGTCCTACTCTGTCTCCACTTTCTCCTATCACTCATTTTTGGGAACGTACATTTATTTATTTTTTGTTCATTAGATGGTGATTGAGAGCAAGAGAGGGAAAAACACACAAAGTGAGAAAACAGAGGAAGAGTAAAATTGAAAATCCATTACAAATGAAGAAAGCACAAACTTGAACACTGAGATAAATCAGTGAGGAGTGTGCGTAGAGTTTTAGAGAGACATGAGGTGAATTTAAGACTATGAAACTTTGGTCTGTGGAGCTCGACATAAAATTGCACAGGGCGAGGGCTTTTGAGCAGAGCTTTGGGCACCAGGACTACTTCTTTTACAAATAAACAGTGCAACTGATGGCGCCGTAGAATTCACACACCGCAGGTCTAATTGAACATGGCAACAGCTGCATTACTTGATCATATCTGGTGCAACACAAGCTTGTGTTTGGAACCTGTTGCATGAGAGGTCAAATGGCAACTTTAACTCAAGGCATGTGCAGAAGAGACTCACAGGCAGTACTCTGCCTCATCTAATTGAGAAGCTCAGCTCATCCTGATTAGCAGAAGACATAGCTTATGTCTCCAGGTAGACTAAAGCCCCATTCTGTACCCATCTCAAACTCATGATCAATTAACTTTTTCTTGAAGCTTACTTTATTTTATTTAGACATTCAAATCCGTTAAAGTGCAAACAAGATTTTAAAAGAAAAATACAAATTAAACTCGTTTCTCTTTCTCGACATGCCAAAAACATTTAAAAAACTAAATGCACTTACCAGTATAAAGTGCAAGTGCGTAATTAATAATCATGAAATTATTTAACAAAGAAAGTACTGCATGAGGTGGCGCTGTTATTTTCGGTACTGCAGTAACTTGTAATGTGCTGTGCTCTGTAGAAGGTAAAGTGCTATGTCTAGTGCAAATCAGGAGATACGAAAAAACATTTCACAAGCCACTTGACTGCTCTAAGCAAATGGTGGCTAAAAGACAATAAAAAAATACATAAAAATGGCCCTACATCAAATTATGTACCTGTGCCTTGTTCACCACTGACATTATTGTGTGAGCATGTATAAAATTAAAAAGTGCTGTGTGCTTTAAAATGGCTTTGATCAGAGTAGCTATAAAGAAATGTTGGGGCAGATTTAAGTAAAGTGGTGCTGCACTTAATGCAGCGCCACTTTTCTCCTGGCCCTTAGTGCCCCTTAGCACCCCCCCAACACCACCATGTATGCTTTGTATTTAAAATACAGCACACCATGGCAGAAGTCAGGGGCACTAGCGTTATCTTTTTGATGCCAGTCCAGTGCTTTGAAGGATTAGCTTCAAAAATGTTGTCGCCAAACCTGCAAAGCACCCAGAGGCCCATTGAAAACAATGGGAGCCTTCCTTTCAGGCGTTAAAAATGCTGATGAAATTGATGCAAAAAAATCTCTTAAATTACTTTGAGCCATTTTTTCGGCTCCCATAGCGCCGGAATGCCCCCCTTGCATACATTATGCCTGGTGCAGTCATAATAAATCAAAAGGGATTGCAAAGTGGCACAAAGGAAGCATTGTGCCACTTTGTAAATATTGCTTGCCGTTTTTGGCCTTCCAACGCCAAATTAATGTAAAAAAATTACGCTAACGTGGCATTGAAATGGCGCTAGACCATCTTAAATCTGGACCTTGATGTGAAAAAGTTCCATGCAAGCAACATCAAGGATTTTAAAACCTTGTTGCATCAAAAAACATGCAAGCTCAGAGCACCATAATCACTCATGATGCAATAGAAAAGAACGCAGACAACAGTATGAGGTGGCTGGCTAAAAAATAACAGTTGATGTTGCCCTTCTGGGCACCAGCTGCACCAATGACAGCAATACCCCTGCATCCACACAATATGTTTGCCTCTTTTAATATTTTCTGGGCCATAATAGAGGCCTGGTGCCCAGAGTCGTGCCTGGTGATATATTCATGTGGTTAACTTCCTTCCATCTTTGCTCACATTCTTTAATACTTGCATGAGACATTCTGGTCATGCTCAACTCCAATTATGTGCAAGGTGCAATATGAGCTTGATTATCCAGCTAATCCAAACATATCTTTAATGTTTTAAATTTCTTTACATTTTCTCCTCATACTGCACAATGTGCACTTGAAACCTTTCTTTTGTGAAATCATTTGATAAACGTGTGCATTTGGATGTATACATTTTATGTATGTACATTTGCCCCACTTTTCCAACTTTTAATCAGCTGTTTTAAAATTATTTGATAAAACACATACTTATTTGTAAGGGGTATCAGGACGCTTTACAGAAAATACTTTCATTATAGCAGGAGCTTCAGGAATAATACGATGCTGTATAGAGAGAAGTGTGGTTTGTGCAGTACTCTTGAGGCCGGATTACATAAGTCACTTTGTAAAAGGGTAGGAACATGTAATTCAGACATTTCTATGAAGGACATTTTGTACTTATGTTTTATACTGTATGTTCATATAAGAGCTCTTTGCAAGCTAAGGCAAATGGATATAAAGGCATTTAAATAGAATCAGAAGAATGATAAGGGTTGCCATAGCCTGGCAGATTATACATTGGATACCCTTCATATGAATGAAAATTTTAAAGAAGGCTAAATTGTACAAATCAGGCAAACAACCTAATACAGTATGTCTAAGATATGTAGGTTTAATTATGTACATATAGCCCACAAAGTTTGGCTCTTGGTAGTCATTTTTTCTGTGCCATTGTATAATGGGTGTTCAATGTATTGTTTTTTTCTGCACAGCAGGCGACTTGAGAAGTGGCATATGTTGTGTATTTTGCATTCCAATATAGTGACATTGTGTATTTGAGCCAGGCCCATAGCTCAGTTCACCATGTTCTTTCAGTGAATTGCTATGTTGTTTTATTACACACGTTTCCCTAATTACTGAGATGCGTGGTTTTTGGCCTTGCACAGCAGGGGTTTGTCGTAGGGACTGAAATATGGACAGGCCCTACACTCAACCCAATGCAAGTGGCCAACCATATGGTCTTCTCATCCTGCTGTGCATGCCCTGTGGCCAGGTCATGCGTCCACACTAAAATAACTGCCAACTTCACAGAGTCACCCACATGTAGCCTACTCCCACTGGCCATGTGCAGTGGTTGGTGATTGCAGCGCTTTGCACAACCTTCCATATGCAACCATCACCGACAAAGCCCTCCCTTTGGCTCTGCGCTGTAGGGATTTCTGGCAATATGTTTTTTTGCTTTCTTTTAATTTATTTTTTCTATTTTGTGTAAAATGTGTTTTTTCATGAAGATTGTGATTTTCTGAACTAAATAGTGCCCTTTTTTAGAGGCATAAAAAGACACCTGAAAATCTTCCTTTGGCAAACGTGACCTCTTTTGATGTTTTCATCACTATTTTCTGTGCTTCTCAGTGCCCCCCATGAGTCCCTTGGGGTAAGGCACTTCTTGTCTTGTACCCTATGCTTTTGAACTTTTTTTCTACTTGAGGAAAATTGCAAAACAATAGCAAAAACATCCATAGAACCCCTCTCCAATCAAACACAATGAAACAAAAATCAAATGTGACTTACATCTGATTTGCAAATCATTGGTTCTAAGCAGCATAGACATCCAAAAGTGTTAAACCTTTAACACCACTCTGTCACCTTTTTAAACACTTATGTCTCAAAAATCAAGCCAACGAAAGAACATTTTATGAGGAAAGTTCCACTTTATAGTTTGGGTATATATGTGACTATACTACAGAATATTGACAATAGGAAAAACATGTCAGGGGTGTCATGAACCCCCAACTTTATCAGCTTGAACAGTGGGCGGGTCTGCAATGGCTATTATAAAACATTTAACTTTATATTTGCAGCTCGTTCCAATTTGGTCTAGGTAGGGTATGCTTCACTTTGATAAGAGACTGCTGGCCTTCAAAGAAAAGCTCAAACATGGAAATGTGAGTGGATAGTCTTGTAGAGCTGTCTGGTGGCGAACAAATAAAAAGAGAACATTTAGGGAAGGAAGGCTGAGAGAAGGGTGGATGGACAGAAGAATGGATGAATTAAGAATCAGATTATTGGATAGGTGGATAGACGTTCGTAGAGATGGAAGCAGGATGGATGGAGAAAAGAATGGACTGATGATGTATGGGGGAATGGATGGACAAGAGTGAATGGAAACAGAGAATGATGAATGGATGAAGTAAAGGGTAGATGTATTTAAAGAAAGGAGGAAAGATGGATGGGTGTTTTGATGGATGAATGGATGGATGAAGAGCAGGAAAGACAGAACGCACTATGTATGGATAGATAAAGGAAGAAAGAGATGATAAAGAAAGGAATGTGAGAAAAACAATGTATGGCTATAAAAATGACAGGAAGATGAGTGAAGTAAGGAAAGGAAGATGGAAAATTAGAAAGAAAGTTGGATGGAAGAAAGAAACTGAAGAATTGGCTCAGAAGAAGCAATTGCTGGGGTCGCTTATCCCACTCATGCACTGATTGCCATTTGTGATATGTTAGAAGTGGAGGGTATTTTACTTTTCTTGCTACTCCGTTATCATGATGCAAGCATATGGTGGACAAAATATCAAAGATGGAATTATCGAAAGGAAAGTGCATATTGGAGAAGTACAGATTTACATTTCCTAGCTCCATATCGACATACCAGAACAAAATATATATATATAAAAGCACACTCTCCACAGGATGGAATAATTTAATCAAGTCATTTGCTCAACCGAAGCATTTGGCCTGTGACCAAGGATGAGGTGTCGGGAAAGTGGAAGGCCTGGAAAATGTGTAAAGAATTCTTTTAATGTTACTGGCTTTGCTGCTTTCCAAAATAAACTGCAACCTGTTGAGAGTGCACCTTTGTCTTGTGCATGTTTTGCGCATATATATATATATATATATATATATATATATATATTTTCACCAGTTATAGTTAGAGCCAAGTAACTATAACTCGTACCCTAAGGTAACTGTAACTCGCTCCCCACCATGCACAGCTTTTTTTGTCAAGAATTTTATTGCTAATATTACATTAACATTATCAAAGATGCTATCAAAGATGTCATGAGTGCCAACATTTGTGGGGTAATTAGCAGTGCTTGGAGAGGGCACGAGTTATGTTACCTTAGGGCACAAACGCTTTTTCTATAGAAACCAGGTCCTAACTATAACTAGGCCCACTAGGAAATAAATATATACATAAATATATATATATATATATATATATATATATATATATATATATATATACATGTATATATATATATATATATATATATATATATATATATATATATATGTATATATATATATATCCATATATATATATGCATTTATATACCCACTCATCGATCTATTCAAACACCCAGAAACCACCTCACAGACCCACTCACACTCTCACACACCCACTCACAGACCCACACAGAAACTCATGCACCCACTGACAGATGCACTGACCGTCATACACCCACTCACAGGCCTACTCAGTCACTCATACACCGACTCACAGACCCAATGACACACTCATGCACCTACTCACAGACACAGTGACACTCATACACCCACTCAAATACCCACTCAGACACTCATACACGCACTCAAAGACCAATTCAGGCACACAGATACTCATTTGTAGACCCACTCGCACTCTCTCATACCCACTCACTGAACCACACAGACATGTATGCACCCACTGACAGATGTACTGACACACATACACCTACTCAGCGATCCATTCAGACATTCAGACGCCCACTCACAGACCCACTCACATACCCATGCACCCATTTACAGACATAGTCACAGATGCATGCACCGACTGATAGACACACTGACAGTCATACATGCAGTAAAATACCTACTCAAACACTGGCACACTCACACATACATCCACTAACACATTGATACACCTACTTACAGACCCACTGACACTCATACATTCAGTAAAAGAAGACCTCAGACTGTCATACACCCACTCTCAGAAACACTGACACTCAGATATCCACTCACCGATGTACACAGATTCTGGAACATCCACTCAAAGACTCACTCACACACTCATGCACCAACTCATAGACCCAGTTACACACTCATGCACCCAGTCACAGACACACTGACACGTATATACCCACTCATAGACCCACTAGACCCACTCAGACACTCACACACCCACTCAGACACCCACTTACATACCCACGCACTCACTCACAGACCCACTTGCACAGTTATATACCAAACTGACAGACCCACTCACACTTCTGCATCCACTCATAGACCACTTAGATACTTACACACCCATTGATATACCCACAGACAAACTCATGCATCACACTCACAGATTTACTCAGACACACATATCCACTCACAATCACTCCTGTAACCATTCACACACCCACTCATACTCTCGCACATCCAATCACAGATCCACTTACCCACTCTTGCACCTATTTAAATACCCCATTAGTCTTACACTGAGTATTCAGAAATGTATTGCTACATGGAGAGAGTAAAACAAAGACATATGTATAATATGTTGGGTGTTGTGCATTGAAGTTGTGCTTTTCGTTTGCGAATCCATGACAGAGTCACAACTCTAATTTTTTACTTTCAAAAATCGAATTCAAATAGTGTTTGGTATATAGGGTGGCTCAAAGAAGAGCCTTTATGTTTATTGTATACACGTAAGAGTGGATGCACAGTTTCAGGTTGCTCAGAAACACTTTGTTGCCTTCATCTGTGAAGTGAACACCAACTCTTATATATCTCATCCATGTCAAGGTGCAGGTTATTATTGTAGATAGAGCACATGTTATGGTCTCTATGGAATGCTGAAACAGTTTCCTGGCTTTGTCTATCTGTGGACAGAATTCAGTTGACCTCTTCCATTTCTGCCTCTGGCATATGTTAGAGAACACAAAGGCAGTGTGACGGAAAAGTTTCATTAATTGAATAAAGGTATCTTTCATTAGGATTTCTAGTCCTACTCCAGTGAGTGTGCCAAGGTATTACCAGCACAGTGTGCAATCATAAGGTGAGGTGGTAAGAAATCTCTAATGCTTTCAACCAATGGAAGTAATTGGATCCTCTCTGGCCAATCCAATTAATATCCACGTTAGAAAAACCCAGGTTCCCATCACTCTTTCTAGTAGCCTCCCTAGCACAAACCATGGCTATGACCTACAATTCACACTTTAACCACTTGGAAGGGAAGTAGCAGTAGCACACAGTAGAAGGCTACTTCTGAATGAGAGAGTTTTGAAAATGAGAGGTGATCCAAATGGAGGCAGCAGTGGATTTAAAAAAAAGCAAAATTTTGACTTGATCCTGTAAGTACATTGGTAGATAAAAATAGGTTGTGATTACAAATTTGAAGTCATTCAATCAGTGGTTTGTTCTTATTTTTTATTAAACAAGTTATGCATTTTGAATGTGCTTACATTCAGTAATAGTCAACCACACCTGCTACAGCACACCTTAAAGCTATTCTGCTGCTAAGAAAAAAATAAAGTGAACTTTTCAGCTACTGGTACAGTAGAGTGTTCTAGATGAGTATGCTATGACAGCTCAGGATAAAGAGTGTGGGTGCTTTTAAAGCAGACATACAATTTTAAAATATGGGACATTTTGATAGAGAAGGAATTGCAAAAAAAGGATTTTTTCCAAATCACTATTATCACTGAACTTAAAATGTAGTTCAAATTGTACCAAACAAATAATGGAAAATATATTTTCAAAACCACATGTGGAGACGCAACCCCAACAGTACACAGTAGCAGATTGGACTTCTTACCAAAAATAGAAGGGTTAACAGAAAGTAACCATTCAGATGTGGGATAAGATAAAGAAAATATGAAACGTAGTCTATGATTTGCTAAGTAGGACAGTATCACTGAGAGCAAAGTAAAATAGATTGCCTTTACTGGTTCCTTGGTGTAAAAGTGGTGTACCATTCTTATTCTGAGATTTCATGCTTTTGCAAAGAAAAGAGTTGAAAGTGATGTTGTGAAAGTATTTTACCTATCAACAAAAGACCTATAACAGATTTGGGAATTATACTGCATATTTACAACAAATGTGTATTAATAGGTGTGTGAGTGTGTATAACAGGGATAAAGCTGTATATGACATTGACAAAAACATATTGTCTGAGATAGAGCACAAATGTCTAGTATGGTCTTTTCCTTTTTATAAAATGATTTATAATAGTAGTTTTTAAACCATGCTTTCTGTATGTTAAAGTAGAATGTAAATTACAAGTAGAGTTGAGGTTTCTAACCAATTTGCATGAGTTTCTTTTTCCTAGATAAAAGTTATGTATACACTACGCTATATTTAGGTTATAGGGAGGCTGGTATGTGCTTAAGCATAGAGCGATACAAGAAGGCACACACTAATGCATACACTGACAGACCCAGGCACACACTTATACACTTAGACAGCAAGGAACACATAGATGTATACAATAATACAACCATACACACACTGGTGCATATGCGGACACATCCAGGCACACTAATGCATACAGTGACTAAACCAAGGCACACACTCATCAGTACACTGAAACACTTAGGCACACACTCATACATTCAATCACATAGTAAAGCACAGGGTAATAATACACTGGAACACACAGGAAAATACTGACCCAGGCACAGAATGGTACATACATTGTGATGCCCACACATGCACTTATGTATACACTGACAAGCCTACAAACACACTGACACATACACTCACACTCCCAGGGACAATAATGACATGCCCTGGCAGATACAGATAAATGCACTGCCCTACCCAGGCACACACCGATACACATCCTGACACATCTAGGAACATACTGTTGGGTACACTAAGACACCCATCAATACACTGATGCATACTCTGACACACTCAGGAAGTCTCTCATGTGTACACTGACATAACTAGTCATATACTAATCCATACAGTAACACAGGGAGGCACACACTTATGTATACAGTGAGATATCCAGGCATACAGGGACACATATGCTGACACACACAGGGTCACACTTATGTATAGACTAATGTACCTAGAGAAACACTGATGCATCTGATAAGATACCCAAGCACATACTGATACATACCATAATACAGCCAAAGGCACATTCATGGATACAGTGAAACACTGAGTCAGACAAGTATGCTCGTGATAACAGAGAGATGAGTACTCTTTTTAAACATTAAAAAACAAATACTTGTTAAGTGTGAGAGCATAGTGATGCAATTGTTTGTAATACATTTAAATGTGTATTATATATAATTGAACAGTATATAATGAAAATGTATACATTTCACTATTTTTTAATTTCGGTGATCTGTTCCTTAATTATAAGAGATATCTAAAATGTCAAAAAAATACTTTCAACAGAGAAACAAAAAAAGAATGTGTGCACAATGTCACTAAAATAAAAGGAGCCGCTGGTAAGAATCCAAAACATTTGAAACTATGTATGTGGGAAACTGAAATGAAGAACATAAAAAGGAGACTTCTAAATCAGCCAAAAAAAGCTTAACCAGAAGACAGCAACAGTTGAAAAAGAAGAGATTATTCTTGGAAATATGGAAGAGGTGATAGCTGAAGAGGTTCAGGTAAGACGTAGAAAAGGCCCTGTTTACACATGTAAACATAGCAGTATTTGTAGTATTTGTCATCAATCTATTGATTTAGTAGGAACTTTTGTATGTGATTTTCCATGAATAAGACTGAAGCAAAAAAAGTCAATTTTGCAAGGATTACATCCATGTAAAGCAAGAAAGTAAAGTCATTTACAAGAACATTCATTAGCATATTTATGAAAGAAAGTGTGCACAAGCACCTTTCCTCACTTTAGAATGTTGGCAGTTCACCAATCAAAAATACAAAGTTAAGTTAGGAGACTTTACTATGTGTAGAATCCAGGATTATGTTTCAGAGAAATGAATAGAGTACTTTTGCATGGTACCATGCGAGAAGTAGAAAATGTTTGTGAGGATGTGCCATTTCAGTTCTTTGCTTCTGAGGAGGATTCTAAGGAGAATGAGGAATTTGTAGGTAAGGCATTGAGGAACAGAGCACAGATATTAGTATTGAGAACTTTGAACAAGAGTTTATAAAGTTTAAGACAGCTTTTTCAGAAACAACAAATTATGGTTTCATATGTTATAGATAGATCCCTCACTACAAAAGTCAATCAAGAAACGGAAATGTATTTTTCAATACTGAAGGGGAAAAGATAGAAAAGTGGCAAGAATTTTCTGCTTATTTGTTTGTCGCTTGTCACTATTCCTGCAGAACTAGAAGACTTAAATGCATATGAATCAATTCTTATACAATCTGTACATCCCTTTCAAGCGATTATAGGAATGAAGCCAAAAACAAATAAATTACATTCTACAGAGTTACTGTAAGACCTTAAAGGAAGAGTAGTGTATTTGCCATTAGACGTTTAAAAAAATGTTGAAATGTAGGAGTAGAAAGACAACGAAGAGTCATTTATTATTCTGGTAAATGGTGTGCCAACTGAGAATAAAACAATTTGGCAAGAGTTAGTTGATGTTAATGAAGTTAAACAAGCAACATTATACCTGGTACAAAATAATATTTATTACAAAAATGTTGATGTTGAACCTTATGTACCAAATATTGAAGATGGCAGTTTGCTAACAAGTGGACAAATAGAAAAAGTGGATCGATCCCATTTAGAACAAATTTATGAGCACTGCAGTATTCATCTGTTATGTTCCAAAGAAGTCATTTGTGATACTATTGACCTATTCCAAATGAAGCAAGCTAAAGGAGCTCCCATGAGTGTGAGGAAAACATGTTCAGAGGCTTGCTGTTTTCCCCACTTGTTTACCACTGGAGTAAGAGGTTGGTATGATGACCAGCCCATACAAATACCAGCAGCTGAATACCAATCAACACGATTATATTCAGAGGATCCAAGATTCAAACAGTGTATCCCATGCATATTTCACCTTCTATTCTAGAGTGATGTGTTTGGCCTCTCGTATGCAGTGAATCACATTCTAAAAACAGGAGTTAACATTCAAAATAGATCTGCAAGAGATTTTGTGAACAAACTGCATGAAAAAGGATGAGAACTTAGAATACATCTTGATTAATTCTATGGCATGCCAACATGGCACCAACAAATATTGGTTCCATTGCCAGAGAGAACTGAAGTGTATGCTGAGAAACCTGATTGCACCAACATGGTTTCCCACACTCATTTGTTCTGAGTAAGCATGGGATGACCTTATTCAATTCTTGAGAGAAGCAAACTCTAACCTGAAAAACATCAATATAAAGACAGCTGGAAGAATTTGCTCATTAGATCCTTCCAATGTTTTAGAAATGTCAACCATTAGTTCCAAGCTATGCTTGCTTTTATCTGCAACAAAAGCAATCTTCCTCTTGGAGAAGTAAGTGACTTCTTTTTGACGGAAAGAGTATCAGGCAAGAGGTGATCCTCATATCTTCATGCTATTATGGATGAGAGATGCACTTAAATTTAGAGCAGATAGTGATGAGTCTGTGTTATCTTTTATAGAACAGTATATGACATGTACCATACCAAAATGCACAGCTGGAAAAGGTCTCTGAGAACATGTTTTGCATTTGCAAACACATAAATGTGGGAAGTACTGTTGTCATAGATACAGATCGAAAGGACATTTTTACACACAATGTCGATTTGGATTTCTAAAACCTGTAATTTCAAAAGGAAGAGTAAACAGCTTCTTGTCTTCAGTCAGACATACACTGACAAAGAAATAATCAAAGAACACATATTACTTAAAAAGAACTGAAACTGCCAGATATATTAATGACTATAATCCAGTGATTTTGTTTCAGACAACTTCATTGCTTTGGCTCACTATGTCACGTTGTACATTACCAAATCTGAAAAAACAGAGATAAGAGATGTGGGAGGAGATTTCTGTAGAAAAGACATTCAGCAAGAAATTGTATACCTTCAGCTTCAAAAAGCTTTCCCCTAAGGAAAAAGGGTGCTATGAAGCCTGTGACAGGTTGAGTTTGGCAAGTTTGTTCTCAAAATCTAAATAAATTGTCTGGGTAAGCCCTTGCCTAGCTAGCACAAGAAACAGAGGGGGTCATTCTGACCTCGGCGGTAAAAGGCTCTTACCGCCGGTCAGAAGACCGCCAACATACCGCCGCGGCCGCGGTAAACCGCCACGGTCATTCTGACCTCCAACTGCCAAACCGCCGAAAACCCGACATCCACGGAAGGCCGCCTCATCAGCGGGCAGCGATAAACTGGAGATGACCAAACCTCCACCGCCACGCCAACACAAACACACCCATGCCATTACGACCCACGAATCCACGCGGCGGTCTTTCAACCGCGGTATTCCATTGGCGGTACACACCGCCGCGGTCAAAATACACACACCTTTACAAAACACAGCCACATTGGACAATTTGAAATACACACACCTGATACACATACAAACACCACTCCCACACATCCAAGCAACTATAAAACACACACCCACATCACCCACAAACCCCCACTACTAGAAAATCGGAGAGAAGGCGAGAGAGAGAGAGAGAGAGAGAGCACAGCTATCGCAAACCCCAACACACACAGGAACCCAACATCATCAACCACACCACATCTACGCACACATCACCACACACCACCACTCACATCACCACAAACACCACCCCACACCTCATCCACACCACCCCATGGCACCCCAAAGACACCCCAGGTTTACGGACCAAGAACTCAGGGTCATGGTGGAGGAAATAATAAGGGTAGAGCCCCAGCTCTTCGGCACACAGGTGCAACACACCACAATAGCCAGGAAGGCAGAGCTATGGCAAAGGATCGTCGACAGGGTCAACGCTGTGGGACAGCATCCCAGAAACCGGGAAGACATCCGAAAGCGCTGGAACGACCTACGGGGGAAGGTACGGTCGATGGTCTCAAGACACAACATTGCTGTGCAGAAGACTGGCGGCGGACCACCACCCACTCCTCCCGAATTCACTGCATGGGAGCAAGAGGTCTTGAACATCCTGCATCCTGCGGGCCTTGCTGGAGTAGGCGGAGGAATGGACTCTGGTAAGTCTAATCCCAACTACTCCCCCCCCCAACCACCAGCATGCCAACCCACACCCCCACCCTCACCCCCAACCCCCCAGCACACTTCCTCCCTGCCAATGTGTCACCAGCACAACCCACCCAACCCAAAACCAAACCCTGAATGCCAACACAAACCATGGACACCAATCACCTATGCATGACCACTGCACATACCCATCCCCCCCCACAAACCACCCTCACAACTCCTCCCAAAAGGGAATGCCAGCACTGGGGGACAAGGGCACCCACAAATCGCACGCCATGGAACACACAGAAGCAATAACCATACTCTTTTACCCCTGCAGGGCCCGAACGCCAACACACCGGCCAGGAGGGTCCAGATTTGTCCATCCCACCCCCAGAACAGGCCCCCAGTGAGGACAGCAGCTCTGTCGACCTAGAACCTGATGACCAGCCCGGACCATCAGGGACCTCTGGACAGTCGGTTCCCCACACACAGACACAGGCCACAGCAGACCTAACCCCCTCTGGGAATATCAGCACAGCTCCCACCCAGAGGGCCCATGCCTCTGTCTCCAGGACAGGTCAATCAGTGGTGTGTCCGCCACTACAGGGCACCCAGGCTGACCCAACACCCCAACAACAACAGGGACCTGGGGGCAGTGGTAGTGGGCACACCGTCCAGGGGACAGAGGCCCGTGGAAACAGGGCAACTGGGAGGGCTGCTGTGCGACCGGGGGGGGAGGACAGGCCCAGGGAACCGACTCTCCAAGAGGCCCTCACCACCATCATGGAAGCATACCACCACTCCAAGGAGACGATGGCGACAGTACTGGCCAGGTTCCAGGAGATCCAGGCACAGCAGGAGGAACGGTACATGGGATACAGAGAGGAGCTCAGGAACATCGTCCTGGCCCTCAACCAAATAGTCACCACATTGCGGGACCATGTGGCACCCCAAAGGGCCCCTGTCACCAGCCTGGACCAGGAACAGCCTACCACCTCCGCCGGCGCTAGTGGACAGGAGGCCCCCACACAACGACAGGCCACCAGAACCCCACCTCCTGCTGAAGATCAACCACCCCGCAAGAGGAACATGAGATCACAAAGGAAGACAGAGTAGGATGCCAAGACCCCCGCCAGCATAAGATACCCCCTGATGTCATTCCACTGTCCCACATTGTCACCCTGTCCAACCTTGAACTGCCCCTGCTCCATCCTTCCACCGGCATATGGACAATGCACCTGTGCGACTGAGAACTGGACTCTGCCATGGACATTACTCCACCCCCACCCATCACCGTTTTACTATCATCGACCTATATGTAGCACTTTAAATAAATCACTAATTGCACTTAAAACACTCAGGAGTCTGCTTGTATTCTTAACAAATGTATTACACATTACGGTTCAAAAATGTTCAGTTACATTGTGATGACAACATACCAATGTCAATGTGCTTTACTCCATGGGAAAACAAAGCAGAAGTCACGCAGTGGGTCATACAGCTCTGGAAAGGGAAGGGAAAGTCACAATTCAGTTGAAAGGAACTGGGGGGAAACACAGAAAGTAGAGATGCAGGAGGCCTGAAGTAAATGTCAAATGGCGTGGGGGATGCTTACCTGTGTGCTACTGAAAATACTGTTGTATAACTGTGTCCCTGTTATCCGTGTCGTCCCCGTCGTCTTCCTCCTCTTCACTCTCCACAGGCTCCACAGCTGCTACAACACCACCATCTGGACCATCCTCCTGCAGGAAAGGCACCTGGCGTCGCAATGCAAGATTGTGAAGCATACAGCAGGCCACGATGATCTGGCACACCTTCTTTGGTGAGTACATTACGGATCCACCTGTCATATGCAGGCACCTAAACCTGGCCTTCAGGAGCCCGAAGGTCCTTTCTATGATCCTCCTAGATCGCCCATGTGCCTCATTGTACCGTTCCTCTGCCCTGGTCCGGGGATTCCTCACTGGGGTCAGTAGCCACTGCAGGTTGGGGTAACCAGAGTCACCTATTAGCCACACACGTTGTCTCTGTAGCTGTTCCATCACATAGGGGATGCTGCTATTTCGCATAACATACGCGTCATGCACTGACCCAGAGAACTTGGCATTTACATGGGAGATGTACTGGTCAGCCAAACAGACCACCTGGACATTCATAGAATGATAACTTTTCCTGTTTCTGTACACCTGCTCATCGTCTTTTGGGGGTACTAAGGCCACATGGGTCCCATCAATGGCACCAATGATGTTGGGGATATGTCCAAGGGCATAGAAGTCACCCTTCACAGTGGGCAAATCACCCTCCTCAGGGAAAACAATGTAGCTCCGCATGTATTTCGTCAGGGCAGACAGCACTCTGGACAAAATCTTAGAAAACATAGGCTGAGACATCCCTGATGACATGGCCACTGTTGCCTGAAAAGACCCACTTGCCAAAAAATGGAGGACTGACAGAACCTGCACCAGAGGGGGAATTCCTGTGGGTTGGCGGATGGGGGACATCAGTGCTGGCTCCAGCTGGGCACACAGTTCATGTATAGTGGCTCGGTCAAGTCGGTATCGAAGTATTATATGACGTTCCTCCATTGTCGACAGGTCCACCAGCGGTCGGTACACGGGAGGATTCCTCCTTCTCCTCGCAAGTCCCAGCGGACGGTGCCTAGGAAGGACAACATGGAGTACAGAGTCAAGCAACCCACAGGTACGTAACTACAGCTTGCACAGTACACGAATCGCTATGCATTGAATGGCTTGTATGAGTGGCAATGCAAGGCCTAGGCCTGTGTGACGCAGTAGAAATTAAGCCATGTGGGCCCTTGAAATGGCGGCTGCCTGACCTGAGAAGTGTGACAGTGGGATGTGAGGTCAATGCGCTGGCGTGACACACCGTGGCGGTAGGCGGTCGAAGACCACGGCGCCAAGCCGCATTGGTTAACATTGAACCCTATGGGTTTCAGGAGCCAATGACTAGGTGCGCCGGCGGTCGCGGTACGCACCGCGGCGGTACGCACCGCCGGGGGCGTGACCGCCATTTCCTATCTGCTTAATCACTCGAGACCTGATCATCCACAGGAGAGGACCTATACTGCAAGTGCTGCTGTGAACTCGGTCTGGAAGGGACAATGGCTTCTGCGACTGGGGAAAGGGCCCCTGCCTTCACTACAGAAGAGTTGGAGAAACTTGTGGATGGGGTCCTGCCCCAGTATGCGCTACTCTACGGTCCTCCAGACCAACAGGTAAGTACACTGTGTGCACGTTGAATGGGCTATGCCTGTGTTGAGTGGGGTGGATATAACATGGTGGGTTGGGGAGAGAATGACGAGTGCAAGGCACGACAGATGAGAGCATGTGCCACATGGCAAGGTTGGGGAGGGGGGGCCAATCACATCTAACATGCGGAAAAATTATGATATTTCCAATTCCACCCTGTACATGTCAAATAGGTCAGCGCCCATCAGAAAGTCGACATTTGGCGTGCCATCGCCAAGGAAGTACGGACCCTGGGGGTCCACAACAGACGGGGTACCCACTGCTGCAAGAGGTGGGAGGACATCCGCCGCGGGACCAGGAAGACCTCCGAGTCACTGCTGGGGATGGCCTCCCAACCTAGGAGGGGTGCCAGTCGTACCCTGACCCCCCTGATGTCCCGGATCCTGGCGGTGGCCTACCCCGATTTGGATGGGCGCGTGAGGACATCACAGCAGACACAAGGGGGTGAGTAGCAGCACATTCAGCTATCTTTACGCGCAGTGGAGGTGTCTGGGTGGGGGAGGAGGGCTGTGGGTGACATTAGGCCAGGGCGCTTTCTGTAGTGTAGTCCTCTCCTTTAGCCATGTCCCTGTGCCCCCGCCCCCCACCTCTGTAGGGTGACAAGTACAGCTATCCATGGTCCTGCATCACCCATGTGCGCGTTTGTTGTCCCTAGACCTGTTGGCCTAGTCACAAGTACTGAGTGGTGTACCCCGATTGCGTGGCTTAGTGCATGAGGCTTCTGTGTCTGTCCTCTCCGCCAACGGTGTTGACAATGCATGCACTCAACCTGTTTTTATTTCTCCCCCCACCCTTTTTCTTTCTCTTCTTGTGCATGTGTGCATTAGCATCATCAGGCGGAGGAGAATTGGCACCGGAGCACGAGGGAGCTGCAAGTCACAAGGCCCCGGTGGGCCATGGCACAGACACCGAGGCCACCAGTGATACGGAGGGCGAGGGGAGCTTCACAACGGGGACCCGTGGTGACACCAGCGACACCGACACGTCCTCGGATGGGAGCTCCCTAGCGGTGGCGGCAACATCCGTGCCCCCGCCTCTACAGGTACAGCCGCCACCCAGCGCACCAGCTCCGCCCTCCCACCAGCCCCTCAGCCTTCGCTCCGTGCCCGCTCGCCCAAGAAGGCGGGCATCTCCTTCGACCCAGGCACCTCAGGCCCTGCCCCTGTTGCCCCTGCTGCCCTCAGTGAGGAGGTCATTGACCTCCTACAGACCATCATTGTTGGGCAGTCTACCCTTTTGAATGCCATCCAGGGGGTAGAGAGGGAGGTGCATCGTAGCAATGCATACCTGGAGGGCATTCATTCGGGTCAGGCTGCCCATCAACGATCGTTCAATTCGCTGGCCTCAGCACTGACGGCAGCCATTGTCCCTGTTTCCAGCCTCCCTCTTCTAACTGCCTCCACCCTGTCTCTGTCTCCTGTTCCTCAGCCTATCCCATCCACACCATCAGACCAGCCTGCACACACCTCAACACCCAAGGGCAGCTCATCCAGACATAAGCACCACAGATCACACAAACATTCACCCAAGCAACACCCAGATGCAGACATGCCAACAGCCACTACCACCTCTGTGTCCCCCACCTCCTCGTCTCCCTCCTCCCTCCCTGTGACGTCTCCACTCACACCTGCATGCACACCACCAACAGCCAGTACTTCCATCACCAGCACACCCTCCAGTACAGTCCGCACACGTGCAGTCACCACCCCCACTGCCATTTACACGTCCCCTGTGTCCTCTCCCACTGTGTCTGTCACCCCCTCTTCCAAGACACACAAACGCGGGCAGCCACCCACCCAACAGCCAACCACCTCACGACAGCCTCCAGCCCATGCACCTTCACCCAAGGACAGCACACCTGACTCTCCTACAACCACCTCCTCTTCCTCCACCCCCATAACCACTGCACCTACCCTTTACCTTGGTCCTAAAAAAGTTTACCTCTCCAATCTTGACCTCTTTCCCTCACCTGACCCACCCCCTCCATCTGCTAAGAGTCCCAAGAGCACCTCAGCCACCACCAGCCCGGGTTCAGGTGTCACCGTAGTGCATGGATTTTGGAGTCCCCCCTTTGCCAGCAGTGATACATCGGTCAGCAGCAAGGGGACAGCCAGCCCCCCCCCCTGGAAAGAGGACCCGTAAAGTAAGGGGCCGCCGCGAGAAGCCTGACACGGCTGCCCCCAAGGACCAAAGTTCTGCCACTTCACCTGCCACAACATCCAGGGGAGGCAAGGCCCAGAGAGCCACATCGAAGGAGGGCAAGGGCAGCAGGGCAAAGAAGTCAGCCAGCATGAGCGCGGACCAGGAGGGCCCCACAAGCCCCATCCCGGGTGTGAGGGAGGACAGCCAAGGGCCCAGGACACCGTCACCGAAGGGTCCAGCAACTGCACGGTCGGAGGGCGACTGAGCAGGGAGTCCTGGCCAGCTCTGACTCCCTTGAATTGCAGGACAAGCACCGCTGAACAGGGCCCCGCCATCCAGAAAGGCATAGCTGAACAGGGCCCTGCCGTCCAGAAAGGCACCGCTGAACAGGGCCCCGCCGTGCAGAAAGGCACCGCTGAACAGGGCCCCGCCGTCCAGAAAGGCACCGCTGAACAGGGCCCCGCCGTACAGAAAGGCAGCGCTGAACAGGGCCCCGCCGTGCAGAAAGGCACCGCTGAACAGGGCCCCTCCGTCCAGAAAGGCACCGCAGAACAGGGCCCCGCCGAGCAGAAAGGCACCGCTGAACAGGGCCCCGCCGTGCAGAAAGGCACCGCTGAACAGGGCCCCGCAGTCCAGAAAGGCACCGCTGAACAGGGCCCCGCCGTGCAGAAAGGCACCGCTGAACAGGGCCCCGCCGTGCAGAAAGACACCGCTGAAGAGGGCCCGCCGTGCAGAAAGGCACAGCTGAACAGGGCCCGCCATCCAGAAAGGCACCGCTGAACAGGGCCCCGCCTTCCAGAAAGGCACCGCTGAAGAGGGCCCCACCAAGACAGGCACCGCTCCGCCGGGCCCTTCCTGTCAAGCACCGCTCCGCCGGGCCCTTTCTGTCAAGCACCGCTCCGCTGGGCCCCGCCGTCTCAAGCACCGCTCCGCTGGGCCCTTCCTGTCAAGCACCGCTCCGCTGGGCCCTTCCTGTCAAGCACCGCTCCGCTGGGCCCCGCCGTCTCAAGCACCGCTCCGCTGGGCCCCGCCGTGTCAAGCACCGCTCCGCTGGGCCCTTCCTGTCAAGCACAGCTCCGCTGGGCCCTTCCTGTCAAACACCGCTCCGCTGGGCCCTTCATCTCAAGCACAGCTCCGCTGGGCCCCGCCGTCTCAAGCACCGCTCCGCTGGGCCCTTCATCTCAAGCACCGCTCCGCTGGGCCCTTTCTGTCAAGCACCGCTCCGCCGGGCCCTTCATCTCAAGCACCGGTCCGCTGGGCCCTTCCTGTCAAGCACCTCTGGGCCCTTCCTGTCAAGCTCCGCTGGGCCCTTCCTGTCAGGCACCGCTCCGCTGGGCCCCGCCGTCTCAAGCACCGCTCCGCTGGGCCCTTCCTGTCAAGCACCGCT